>NC_091750.1:0-605555 GCF_043380555.1 Nothobranchius furzeri
AACTTGGCTTCTGAATGTCCTAGAGAGATCAGGTTTGTTTTAGTATACTCCAATCAACAGCCTCTACAACCACAAAAAGGAATGGAGTCATTAGCACTTATGGTTTTTAAATGGCACCCAGAATTGTGTTGCACGAAGCACAATTTCACATCATTCTGGGTTCATTTGTGTGAAAATCAGGTCCAATCAGGCTGAAACGTTACAGGAAGGTAGAATCTATTGAGTTGTAAGTGATCTGAACGTTTCATGATGATAGCTCTTTCCTAAGGGGGTCAAACCATGTCCCAAAGGTCACCGGATCTGGTGTCAATTTAATGAAGTAGTCCAGTTACACATTTGTGGGCTTAGAACTTGGCTCCGCGCTCCGAGGAGCTCCGAGGAGCGTTTGCCACATGTCAACACTGGGTCTGACTTAGCGCCTCCAGGAGAGAGGCCCAAGCAAGACGCGCCCCGAGGAGCGTCTTGCCACATGTCAACACTGGGTCTGACTGAGGGCCTCCATAAGAGAAGCCCAAGCAAAACTCGCCCCGAGGAGCGTCTTGCCACATGTCAACAAGGGGTCTGACTGAGGGCCTCCAGGAGAGAAGCCCAAGCAACACGCGGCTCGAGGAGCGTCTTGCCGCATGTCAGCACTCGGTCTGACTGAGCGCCTCCAGGAGAGAGGCCCAAGCAAGACGCGCCCCGAGGAGCGTCTTGCCACATGTCAACAATGGGTCTGACTGAGGGCCTCCAGGAGAGAAGCCCAAGCAAGACGCGCCCCGAGGAGCGTCTTGCCACATGTCAGCACTCGGTCTGACTGAGCGCCTCCAGGAGAGAGGCCCAAGCAAGACGCGCCCCGAGGAGCGTCTTGACACATGTCAACACTGGGTCTGACAGAGGGCCTCCGGGAGAGAGGCCCAAGCAAGACGCGCCCCGAGGAGTGTCTTGCCACATGTCACCACTGGGTCTGACTGAGCGACTCCAGGAGAGAGGCCAGAGCAAGACGCGCCCCGAGGGGCGTCATGCCACATGTCACTACTCGGTCTGACTGAGAGCCTCCAGGAGAGATGCCCAAGGAAGACGCGCCCCGAGGAGCGTCTTGCAACGTGTCAACACTGGGTCTGACTGAGGGCCTCCATGAGAGAAGCCCAAGCAAGACTCGGCCCGAGGAGCGTCTTGCCACATGTCAACAATGGGTCTGACTGAGGGCCTCCAGGAGAGAAGCCCAACTAACACGCGGCTCGATGAGCGTCTTGCCACATGTCAGCACTCAGTCTGACTGAGCGCCTCCAGGAGAGAGGCCCAAGCAAGACGCGCCCCGAGGAGCGTCTTGACACATGTCATCACTGGGTCTGACAGAGGGCCTCCGGGAGAGAAGCCCAAGCAAGACGCGCCCCGAGGAGTGTCTTGCCACATGTCACCACTGGGTCTGACTGAGCGACTCCAGGAGAGAGGCCCAAGCAAGACGAGCCCCGAGGAGCGTCATGCCACATGTCACTACTCGGTCTGACTGAGAGCCTCCAGGAGAGAGGCCCAAGGAAGACGCGCCCCGAGGAGCGTCTTGCAACGTGTCAACACTGGGTCTGATTGAGGGCCTCCAGGAGAGAGGCCCAACCAAGACGCGACACGAGGAGCGTCTTGCCACCTGTCAACACTGGGTCTGACTGAGCGCCTCCAGGAGAGAGGCCCAAGCAAGACGCGCCCCGAGGAGCGTCTTGCCACATGTCAACACTGGGTCTGACTGAGCGCCTCCAGGAGAGAGGCCCAAGCAAGACGCGCCCCGAGGAGCGTCTTGCCACATGTCAACACTGGGTCTGACTGAGTGCCTCCATGAGAGAAGCCCCAGCAAGACACGCACCGAGGAGCGTCTTGCCACATGTCAACACTGGGTCTGACAGAGGGCCTCCGGGAGAGATGCCCAAGCAAGACGCGCCCCGAGGAGCGTCTTGCCACATTTCAACAATGGGTCTGACTGAGCGCCTCCAGGAGAGAGGCCCAAGCAAGACGAGCTCCGAGGAGCGTCTTGCCACATGTCAACACTGGGTCTGACTGAGCGCCTCCAGGAGAGAGGCCCAAGCAAGACGCACCCCGAGGAGCGTCTTGACACATGTCAACACTGGGTCTGACTCAGGGCCTCCATAAGAGAAGCCCAAGCAAGACTCGCCCCGAGGAGCGTCTTGCCACATGTCAACAATGGGTCTGACTGAGGGCCTCCAGGAGAGAAGCCCAAGCAACACGCGGCTCGAGGAGCGTCTTGCAACATGTCAGCACTCGGTCTGACTGAGCGCCTCCAGGAGAGAGGCCCAAGCAAGACGCGCCCCGAGGAGCGTCTTGCCACATGTCAACAATGGGTCTGACTGAGTGCCTCCAGGAGAGAAGCCCAAGCAAGATGCGCCCCGAGGAGCGTCTTGCCACATGTCAGCACTCGGTCTGACTGAGCGCCTCCAGGAGAGAGGCCCAAGAAAGACGCGCCCCGAGGAGCGTCTTGACACATGTCAACACTGGGTCTGACAGAGGGCCTCCGGGAGAGAGGCCAGAGCAAGATGCGCCCCGAGGAGTGTCTTGCCACATGTCACCACTGGGTCTGACTGAGCGACTCCAGGAGAGAGGCCCAAGCAAGACGCGCCCCGAGGAGCGTCATGCCACATGTCACTACTCGGTCTGACTGAGAGCCTCCAGGAGAGAGGCCCAAGGAAGACGCGCCCCGAGGAGCGTCTTGCAACGTGTCAACACTGGGTCTGATTGAGGGCCTCCAGGAGAGAGGCCCAACCAAGACGCGCCCCGAGGAGCGTCTTGCCACATGTCAACACTGGGTCTGACAGAGGGCCTCCAGGAGAGAGGCCCAAGCACTACGCGCCCCGAGGAGCGTCTTGCCACATGTCACCACTGGGTCTGACTGAGCGCCTCCAGGAGAGAGGCCCAAGCAAGACGCGCCCCGAGGAGCGTCTTGCCACATGTCAACACTGGGTCTGACTGAGTGCCTCCATGAGAGAAGCCCCAGCAAGACGCACCCCGAGGAGCGTCTTGCCACATGTCAACACTGGGTCTGACTGAGCGCCTCCAGGAGAGAGGCCCAAGCAAGACGCGCCCCGAGGAGCTACTTGTCACATGTCAACACTGGGTCTGACTGAGGGCCTCCGTGAGAGAAGCCCAAGCAAGACGCGCCCCGAGGAGCGTCTTGCAACATGTCAACACTGGGTCTGACAGAGGGCCTCCAGGAGAGAGGCCCAAGCAATACGCGCCCCGAGGAGCGTCTTGCCACATGTCACCACTGGGTCTGACTGAGCGCCTCCAGGCGAGAGGCCCAAGCAAGACGTGCCCCGAGGAGCGTCTTGCCACATGTCAACACTGGGTCTGACAGAGGGCCTCCAGGAGAGAGGCCCAAGCAATACGTGCCCCGAGGAGCGTCTTGCCACATGTCACCACTGGGTCTGACTGAGCGCCTCCAGGAGAGAGGCCCAAGCAAGACGCGCCCCGAGGAGCGTCTTGCCACATGTCAACACTGGGTCTGACTGAGCGCCTCCAGGAGAGAGGCCCAAGCAAGACGCGCCCCGAGGAGCGTCTTGACACATGTCAACACTGGGTCTGACTGAGGGCCTCAATAAGAGAAGCCCAAGCAAGACGCGCCCCGAGGAGCGTCTTGCCACATGTCAACACTGGGTCTGACAGAGGGCCTCCAGGAGAGAGGCCCAAGCAATACGTGCCCCGAGGAGCGTCTTGCCACATGTCACCACTGGGTCTGACTGAGCGCCTCCAGGAGAGAGGCCCAAGCAAGACGCGCCGCGAGGAGCGTCTTGCCACATGTCAACACTGGGTCTGACTGAGCGCCTCCAGGAGAGAGGCCCAAGCCAGACGCGCCCCGAGGAGCGTCTTGCCACATGTCAACACTGGGTCTGACTGAGCGCCTCCAGGAGAGAGGCCCAAGCAAGACGTGCCCCGAGGAGCGTCTTGCCACATGTCAACACTGGGTCTGACTGAGCGCCTCCAGGAGAGAGGCCCAAGCAAGAAGCGCCCCGAGGAGCGTCTTGCCACATGTCAGCAATGGGTCTGACTGAGGGCCTCCAGGAGAGAAGCCCAAGCAAGACGCGCCCCGAGGAGCGTCTTGCCACATGTCAACAATGGGTCTGACTGAGCGCCTCCAGGAGAGAGGCCCAAGCAAGACGCGCCCCGAGGAGCGTCTTGACACATGTCAACACTGGGTCTGACAGAGGGCCTCCAGGAGAGAGGCCCAAGCAATACGTGCCCCGAGGAGCCTCTTGCCACATGTCACCACTGGGTCTGACTGAGCGCCTCCAGGAGAGAGGCCCAAGCAAGAAGCGCCCCGAGGAGCGTCTTGCCACATGTCAGCACTCGGTCTGACTGAGCGCCTCCAGGAGAGAGGCCCAAGCAAGACGCGCCCCGAGGAGCGTCTTGCCACATGTCACCACTGGGTCTGACTGAGAGCCTCCAGGAGAGAGGCCCAAGCAAGACGCGCCCAGAGGAGCGTCTTGACACTTGTCAACACTGGGTCTGACTGAGTGCCTCCATGAGAGAAGCCCCAGCAAGACGCGCCCCGAGGAGCGTCTTGCCACATGTCAACACTGGGTCTGACAGAGGGCCTCCGGGAGAGAGGCCCAAGCAAGACGCGCCCCGAGGAGCGTCTTGCCACATGTCAACAATGGGTCTGACTGAGCGCCTCCAAGAGAGAGGCCCAAGCAAGACGAGCTCCGAGGAGCGTCTTGCCACATGTCAACACTGGGTCTGACTGAGCGCCTCCAGGAGAGAGGCCCAAGCAAGACGCGCCCCGAGGAGCGTCTTGACACATGTCAACACTGGGTCTGACTCAGGGCCTCCATAAGAGAAGCCCAAGCAAGACTCGCCCCGAGGAGCGTCTTGCCACATGTCAACAATGGGTCTGACTGAGGGCCTCCAGGAGAGAAGCCCAAGCAACACGCGGCTCGAGGAGCGTCTTGCAACATGTCAGCACTCGGTCTGACTGAGCGCCTCCAGGAGAGAGGCCCAAGCAAGACGCGCCCCGAGGAGCGTCTTGCCACATGTCAACAATGGGTCTGACTGAGTGCCTCCAGGAGAGAAGCCCAAGCAAGACGCGCCCCGAGGAGCGTCTTGCCACATGTCAGCACTCGGTCTGACTGAGCGCCTCCAGGAGAGAGGCCCAAGAAAGACGCGCCCCGAGGAGCGTCTTGACACATGTCAACACTGGGTCTGACAGAGGGCCTCCGGGAGAGAGGCCCAAGCAAGATGCGCCCCGAGGAGTGTCTTGCCACATGTCACCACTGGGTCTGACTGAGCGACTCCAGGAGAGAGGCCCAAGCAAGACGCGCCCCGAGGAGCGTCATGCCACATGTCACTACTCGGTCTGACTGAGAGCCTCCAGGAGAGAGGCCCAAGGAAGACGCGCCCCGAGGAGCGTCTTGCAACGTGTCAACACTGGGTCTGATTGAGGGCCTCCAGGAGAGAGGCCCAACCAAGACGCGCCCCGAGGAGCGTCTTGCCACATGTCAACACTGGGTCTGACTGAGCGCCTCCAGGAGAGAGGCCCAAGCACTACGCGCCCCGAGGAGCGTCTTGCCACATGTCACCACTGGGTCTGACTGAGCGCCTCCAGGAGAGAGGCCCAAGCAAGACGCGCCCCGAGGAGCGTCTTGCCACATGTCAACACTGGGTCTGACTGAGTGCCTCCATGAGAGAAGCCCCAGCAAGACGCACCCCGAGGAGCGTCTTGCCACATGTCAACACTGGGTCTGACTGAGCGCCTCCAGGAGAGAGGCCCAAGCAAGAGGCGCCCCGAGGAGCTACTTGTCACTTGTCAACACTGGGTCTGACTGAGGGCCTCCGTGAGAGAAGCCCAAGCAAGACGCGCCCCGAGGAGCGTCTTGCAACATGTCAACACTGGGTCTGACAGAGGGCCTCCAGGAGAGAGGCCCAAGCAATACGCGCCCCGAGGAGCGTCTTGCCACATGTCACCACTGGGTCTGACTGAGCGCCTCCAGTCGAGAGGCCCAAGCAAGACGTGCCCCGAGGAGCGTCTTGCCACATGTCAACACTGGGTTTGACAGAGGGCCTCCAGGAGAGAGGCCCAAGCAATACGTGCCCCGAGGAGCGTCTTGCCACATGTCACCACTGGGTCTGACTGAGCGCCTCCAGGAGAGAGGCCCAAGCAAGACGCGCCCCGAGGAGCGTCTTGCCACATGTCAACACTGGGTCTGACTGAGCGCCTCCAGGAGAGAGGCCCAAGCAAGACGCGCCCCGAGGAGCGTCTTGACACATGTCAACACTGGGTCTGACTGAGGGCCTCAATAAGAGAAGCCCAAGCAAGACGCGCCCCGAGGAGCTTCTTGCCACATGTCAACACTGGGTCTGACAGAGGGCCTCCAGGAGAGAGGCCCAAGCAATACGTGCCCCGAGGAGCGTCTTGCCACATGTCACCACTGGGTCTGACTGAGCGCCTCCAGGAGAGAGGCCCAAGCAAGACGCGCCCCGAGGAGCGTCTTGCCACATGTCAACACTGGGTCTGACTGAGCGCCTCCAGGAGAGAGGCCCAAGCCAGACGCGCCCCGAGGAGCGTCTTGCCACATGTCAACACTGGGTCTGACTGAGCGCCTCCAGGAGAGAGGCCCAAGCAAGACGTGCCCCGAGGAGCGTCTTGCCACATGTCAACACTGGGTCTGACTGAGCGCCTCCAGGAGAGAGGCCCAAGCAAGAAGCGCCCCGAGGAGCGTCTTGCCACATGTCAACAATGGGTCTGACTGAGGGCCTCCAGGAGAGAAGCCCAAGCAAGACGCGCCCCGAGGAGCGTCTTGCCACATGTCAACAATGGGTCTGACTGAGCGCCTCCAGGAGAGAGGCCCAAGCAAGACGCGCCCCGAGGAGCGTCTTGACACATGTCAACACTGGGTCTGACTGAGGGCCTCAATGAGAGAAGCCCAAGCAAGACGTGCCCCGAGGAGCGTCTTGCCACATTTCAACACAGGGTCTGACAGAGGGCCTCTAGGAGAGAGGCCCAAGCAATACGTGCCCCGAGGAGCCTCTTGCCACATGTCACCACTGGGTCTGACTGAGCGCCTCCAGGAGAGAGGCCCAAGCAAGAAGCGCCCCGAGGAGCGTCTTGCCACATGTCAGCACTCGGTCTGACTGAGCGCCTCCACGAGAGAGGCCCAAGCAAGACGCGCCCCGAGGAGCGTCTTGCCACATGTCACCACTGGGTCTGACTGAGAGCCTCCAGGAAAGAGGCCCAATCAAGACGCGCCCCGAGGAGCGTCTTGCCACATGTCAACACTGGGTCTGACTGAGCGCCTCCAGGCGAGAGGCCCAAGCAAGACGTGCCCCGAGGAGCGTCTTGCCACATGTCAACACTGGGTCTGACAGAGGGCCTCCAGGAGAGAGGCCCAAGCAATACGTGCCCCGAGGAGCGTCTTGCCACATGTCACCACTGGGTCTGACTGAGCGCCTCCAGGAGAGAGGCCCAAGCAAGACGCGCCCCGAGGAGCGTCTTGCCACATGTCAACACTGGGTCTGACTGAGCGCCTCCAGGAGAGAGGCCCAAGCAAGACGCGCCCCGAGGAGCGTCTTGACACATGTCAACACTGGGTCTGACTGAGGGCCTCAATAAGAGAAGCCCAAGCAAGACGCGCCCCGAGGAGCGTCTTGCCACATGTCAACACTGGGTCTGACAGAGGGCCTCCAGGATAGAGGCCCAAGCAATACGTGCCCCGAGGAGCGTCTTGCCACATGTCACCACTGGGTCTGACTGAGCGCCTCCAGGAGAGAGGCCCAAGCAAGACGCGCCCCGAGGAGCGTCTTGCCACATGTCAACACTGGGTCTGACTGAGCGCCTCCAGGAGAGTGGCCCAAGCCAGACGCGCCCCGAGGAGCGTCTTGCCACATGTCAACACTGGGTCTGACTGAGCGCCTCCAGAAGAGAGGCCCAAGCAAGACGTGCCCCGAGGAGCGTCTTGCCACATGTCAACACTGGGTCTGACTGAGCGCCTCCAGGAGAGAGGCCCAAGCAAGAAGCGCCCCGAGGAGCGTCTTGCCACATGTCAACAATGGGTCTGACTGAGGGCCTCCAGGAGAGAAGCCCAAGCAAGACGCGCCCCGAGGAGCGTCATGCCACATGTCACTACTCGGTCTGACTGAGAGCCTCCAGGAGAGAGGCCCAAGCAAGAAGCGCCCCGAGGAGCGTCTTGACACATGTCAACACTGGGTCTGACAGAGGGCCTCCGGGAGAGAGGCCCAAGCAAGATGCGCCCCGAGGAGTGTCTTGCCACATGTCACCACTGGGTCTGACTGAGCGACTCCAGGAGAGAGGCCCAAGCAAGACGCGCCCCGAGGAGCGTCATGCCACATGTCACTACTCGGTCTGACTGAGAGCCTCCAGGAGAGAGGCCCAAGGAAGACGCGCCCCGAGGAGCGTCTTGCAACATGTCAACACTGGGTCTGATTGAGGGCCTCCAGGAGAGAGGCCCAACCAAGACGCGCCCCGAGGAGCGTCTTGCCACATGTCAACACTGGGTCTGACAGAGGGCCTCCAGGAGAGAGGCCCAAGCACTACGCGCTCCGAGGAGCGTCTTGCCACATGTCACCACTGGGTCTGACTGAGCGCCTCCAGGAGAGAGGCCCAAGCAAGACGCGCCCCGAGGAGCGTCTTGCCACATGTCAACATTGGGTCTGACTGAGTGCCTCCATGAGAGAAGCCCCAGCAAGACGCACCCCGAGGAGCGTCTTGCCACATGTCAACACTGGGTCTGACTGAGCGCCTCCAGGAGAGAGGCCCAAGCAAGACGCGCCCCGAGGAGCTACTTGTCACATGTCAACACTGGGTCTGACTGAGGGCCTCCGTGAGAGAAGCCCAAGCAAGACGCGCCCCGAGGAGCGTCTTGCAACATGTCAACACTGGGTCTGACAGAGGGCCTCCAGGAGAGAGGCCCAAGCAATTCGCGCCCCGAGGAGCGTCTTGCCACATGTCACCACTGGGTCTGACTGAGCGCCTCCAGGCGAGAGGCCCAAGCAAGACGTGCCCCGAGGAGCGTCTTGCCACATGTCAACACTGGGTCTGACAGAGGGCCTCCAGGAGAGAGGCCCAAGCAATACGTGCCCCGAGGAGCGTCTTGCCACATGTCACCACTGGGTCTGACTGAGCGCCTCCAGGAGAGAGGCCCAAGCAAGACGCGCCCCGAGGAGCGTCTTGCCACATGTCAACACTGGGTCTGACTGAGCGCCTCCAGGAGAGAGGCCCAAGCAAGACGCGCCCCGAGGAGCGTCTTGACACATGTCAACACTGGGTCTGACTGAGGGCCTCAATAAGAGAAGCCCAAGCAAGACGCGCCCCGAGGAGCTTCTTGCCACATGTCAACACTGGGTCTGACAGAGGGCCTCCAGGAGAGAGGCCCAAGCAATACGTGCCCCGAGGAGCGTCTTGCCACATGTCACCACTGGGTCTGACTGAGCGCCTCCAGGAGAGAGGCCCAAGCAAGACGCGCCCCGAGGAGCGTCTTGCCACATGTCAACACTGGGTCTGACTGAGCGCCTCCAGGAGAGAGGCCCAAGCCAGACGCGCCCCGAGGAGCGTCTTGCCACATGTCAACACTGGGTCTGACTGAGCGCCTCCAGGAGAGAGGCCCAAGCAAGACGTGCCCCGAGGAGCGTCTTGCCACATGTCAACACTGGGTCTGACTGAGCGCCTCCAGGAGAGAGGCCCAAGCAAGAAGCGCCCCGAGGAGCGTCTTGCCACATGTCAACAATGGGTCTGACTGAGGGCCTCCAGGAGAGAAGCCCAAGCAAGACGCGCCCCGAGGAGCGTCTTGCCACATGTCAACAATGGGTCTGACTGAGCGCCTCCAGGAGAGAGGCCCAAGCAAGACGCGCCCCGAGGAGCGTCTTGACACATGTCAACACTGGGTCTGACTGAGGGCCTCAATGAGAGAAGCCCAAGCAAGACGTGCCCCGAGGAGCGTCTTGCCACATTTCAACACTGGGTCTGACAGAGGGCCTCCAGGAGAGAGGCCCAAGCAATACGTGCCCCGAGGAGCCTCTTGCCACATGTCACCACTGGGTCTGACTGAGCGCCTCCAGGAGAGAGGCCCAAGCAAGAAGCGCCCCGAGGAGCGTCTTGCCACATGTCAGCACTCGGTCTGACTGAGCGCCTCCAGGAGAGAGGCCCAAGCAAGACGCGCCCCGAGGAGCGTCTTGCCACATGTCACCACTGGGTCTGACTGAGAGCCTCCAGGAAAGAGGCCCAATCAAGACGCGCCCCGAGGAGCGTCTTGCCACATGTCAACACTGGGTCTGACTGAGCGCCTCCAGGCGAGAGGCCCAAGCAAGACGTGCCCCGAGGAGCGTCTTGCCACAAGTCAACACTGGGTCTGACAGAGAGCCTCCAGGAGAGAGGCCCAAGCAATACGTGCCCCGAGGAGCGTCTTGCCACATGTCACCACTGGGTCTGACTGAGCGCCTCCAGGAGAGAGGCCCAAGCAAGACGCGCCCCGAGGAGCGTCTTGCCACATGTCAACACTGGGTCTGACTGAGCGCCTCCAGGAGAGAGGCCCAAGCAAGACGCGCCCCGAGGAGCGTCTTGACACATGTCAACACTGGGTCTGACTGAGGGCCTCAATAAGAGAAGCCCAAGCAAGACGCGCCCCGAGGAGCGTCTTGACACATGTCAACACTGGGTCTGACAGAGGGCCTCCAGGAGAGAGGCCCAAGCAATACGTGCCCCGAGGAGCGTCTTGCCACATGTCACCACTGGGTCTGACTGAGCGCCTCCAGGAGAGAGGCCCAAGCAAGACGCGCCCCGAGGAGCGTCTTGCCACATGTCAACACTGGGTCTGACTGAGCGCCTCCAGGAGAGAGGCCCAAGCCAGACGCGCCCCGAGGAGCGTCTTGCCACATGTCAACACTGGGTCTGACTGAGCGCCTCCAGGAGAGAGGCCCAAGCAAGACGTGCCCCGAGGAGCGTCTTGCCACATGTCAACACTCGGTCTGACTGAGCGCCTCCAGGAGAGAGGCCCAAGCAAGAAGCGCCCCGAGGAGCGTCTTGCCACATGTCAACAATGGGTCTGACTGAGGGCCTCCAGGAGAGAAGCCCAAGCAAGACGCGCCCCGAGGAGCGTCTTGCCACATGTCAACAATGGGTCTGACTGAGCGCCTCCAGGAGAGAGGCCCAAGCAAGACGCGCCCCGAGGAGCGTCTTGACACATGTCAACACTGGGTCTGACTGAGGGCCTCAATGAGAGAAGCCCAAGCAAGACGTGCCCCGAGGAGCGTCTTGCCACATTTCAACACTGGGTCTGACAGAGGGCCTCCAGGAGAGAGGCCCAAGCAATACGTGCCCCGAGGAGCCTCTTGCCACATGTCACCACTGGGTCTGACTGAGCGCCTCCAGGAGAGAGGCCCAAGCAAGAAGCGCCCCGAGGAGCGTCTTGCCACATGTCAGCACTCGGTCTGACTGAGCGCCTCCAGGAGAGAGGCCCAAGCAAGACGCGCCCCGAGGAGCGTCTTGCCACATGTCACCACTGGGTCTGACTGAGAGCCTCCAGGAGAGAGGCCCAAGCAAGACGCGCCCAGAGGAGCGTCTTGCCACATGTCAACACTGGGTCTGACTGAGCGCCTCCAGGAAAGAGGCCCAATCAAGACGCGCCCCGAGGAGCGTCTTGCCACATGTCAACACTGGGTCTGACTGAGCGCCTCCGGGAGAGAGACCCAAGCAAGACGTGCCCCGAGGAGCGTCTTGCCACATGTCAACGCTGGGTCTGACTGAGCGCCTCCAGGAGAGAGGCCCAAGCAATACGCGCCCCGAGGAGCGTCTTGCCACATGTCACCACTGGGTCTGACTGAGCACCTCCAGGAGAGAGGCCCAAGCAATACGTGCCCCGAGGAGCCTCTTGCCACATGTCACCGCTGGGTCTGACTGAGCGCCTCCAGGAGAGAGGCCCAAGCAAGACGTGCCCCAAGGAGCGTCTTGCCACATGTCAACGCTGGGTCTGACTGAGCGCCTCCAGGAGAGAGGCCCAAGCAATACGCGCCCCGAGGAGCGTCTTGCCACATGTCACCACTGGGTCTGACAGAGCGCCTCCAGGAGAGAGGCCCAAGCAATACGTGCCCCGAGGAGCCTCTTGCCACATGTCAGCACTCGGTCTGACTGAGCGCCTCCAGGAGAGAGGCCCAAGCAAGACGCGCCCCGAGGAGCGTCTTGCCACATGTCACCACTGGGTCTGACTGAGAGCCTCCAGGAGAGAGGCCCAAGCAAGACGCGCCCCGAGGAGCGTCTTGCCTCATGTCAACACTGGGTCTGACTGAGCGCCTCCAGGAAAGAGGCCCAATCAAGACGCGCCCCGAGGAGCGTCTTGCCACATGTCAACACTGGGTCTGACTGAGCGCCTCCGGGAGAGAGACCCAAGCAAGAAGTGCCCCGAGGAGCGTCTTGCCACATGTCAATGCTGGGTCTGACTGAGCGCCTCCAGGAGAGAGGCCCAAGCAAGACGCGCCCCGAGGAGCGTCTTGCCACATGTCACCACTGGGTCTGACTGAGAGCCTCCAGGAGAGAGGCCCAAGCAAGACGCGCCCAGAGGAGCGTCTTGACACTTGTCAACACTGGGTCTGACTGAGTGCCTCCAGGAAAGAGGCCCAATCAAGAGGCGCCCCGAGGAGCGTCTTGCCACATGTCAACACTGGGTCTGACTGAGCGCCTCCAGGCGAGAGGCCCAAGCAAGACGTGCCCCGAGGAGCGTCTTGCCACATGTCAACACTGGGTCTGACAGAGAGCCTCCAGGAGAGAGGCCCAAGCAATACGTGCCCCGAGGAGCGTCTTGCCACATGTCACCACTGGGTCTGACTGAGCGCCTCCAGGAGAGAGGCCCAAGCAAGACGCGCCCCGAGGAGCGTCTTGCCACATGTCAACACTGGGTCTGACTGAGCGCCTCCAGGAGAGAGGCCCAAGCAAGACGCGCCCCGAGGAGCGTCTTGACACATGTCAACACTGGGTCTGACTGAGGGCCTCAATAAGAGAAGCCCAAGCAAGACGCGCCCCGAGGAGCGTCTTGCCACATGTCAACACTGGGTCTGACAGAGGGCCTCCAGGAGAGAGGCCCAAGCAATACGTGCCCCGAGGAGCGTCTTGCCACATGTCACCACTGGGTCTGACTGAGCGCCTCCAGGAGAGAGGCCCAAGCAAGACGCGCCCCGAGGAGCGTCTTGCCACATGTCAACACTGGGTCTGACTGAGCGCCTCCAGGAGAGAGGCCCAAGCAAGACGTGCCCCGAGGAGCGTCTTGCCACATGTCAACACTCGGTCTGACTGAGCGCCTCCAGGAGAGAGGCCCAAGCAAGAAGCGCCCCGAGGAGCGTCTTGCCACATGTCAACAATGGGTCTGACTGAGGGCCTCCAGGAGAGAAGCCCAAGCAAGACGCGCCCCGAGGAGCGTCTTGCCACATGTCAACAATGGGTCTGACTGAGCACCTCTAGGAGAGAGGCCCAAGCAAGACACGCCCCGAGGAGCGTCTTGACACATGTCAACACTGGGTCTGACTGAGGGCCTCAATGAGAGAAGCCCAAGCAAGACGTGCCCCGAGGAGCGTCTTGCCACATTTCAACACTGGGTCTGACAGAGGGCCTCCAGGAGAGAGGCCCAAGCAATACGTGCCCCGAGGAGCCTCTTGCCACATGTCACCACTGGGTCTGACTGAGCGCCTCCGGGAGAGAGGCCCAAGCAAGAAGCGCCCCGAGGAGCGTCTTGCCACATGTCAGCACTCGGTCTGACTGAGCGCCTCCAGGAGAGAGGCCCAAGCAAGACGCGCCCCGAGGAGCGTCTTGCCACATGTCACCACTGGGTCTGACTGAGAGCCTCCAGGAAAGAGGCCCAATCAAGACGCGCCCCGAGGAGCGTCTTGCCACATGTCAACACTGGGTGTGACTGAGCGCCTCCAGGCGAGAGGCCCAAGCAAGACGTGCCCCGAGGAGCGTCTTGCCACATGTCAACACTGGGTCTGACAGAGAGCCTCCAGGAGAGAGGCCCAAGCAATACGTGCCCCGAGGAGCGTCTTGCCACATGTCACCACTGGGTCTGACTGAGCGCCTCCAGGAGAGAGGCCCAAGCAAGACGCGCCCCGAGGAGCGTCTTGCCACATGTCAACACTGGGTCTGACTGAGCGCCTCCAGGAGAGAGGCCCAAGCAAGACGCGCCCCGAGGAGCGTCTTGACACATGTAACACTGGGTCTGACTGAGGGCCTCAATAAGAGAAGCCCAAGCAAGACGCGCCCCGAGGAGCGTCTTGCCACATGTCAACACTGGGTCTGACAGAGGGCCTCCAGGAGAGAGGCCCAAGCAATACGTGCCCCGAGGAGCGTCTTGCCACATGTCACCACTGGGTCTGACTGAGCGCCTCCAGGAGAGAGGCCCAAGCAAGACGCGCCCCGAGGAGCGTCTTGCCACCTGTCGACACTGGGTCTGACTGAGCGCCTCCAGGAGAGAGGCCCAAGCCAGACGCGCCCCGAGGAGCGTCTTGCCACATGTCAACACTGGGTCTGACTGAGCGCCTCCAGGAGAGAGGCCCAAGCAAGACGTGCCCCGAGGAGCGTCTTGCCACATGTCAACACTCGGTCTGACTGAGCGCCTCCAGGAGAGAGGCCCAAGCAAGAAGCGCCCCGAGGAGCGTCTTGCCACATGTCAACAATGGGTCTGACTGAGGGCCTCCAGGAGAGAAGCCCAAGCAAGACGCGCCCCGAGGAGCGTCTTGCCACATGTCAACAATGGGTCTGACTGAGCGCCTCCAGGAGAGAGGCCCAAGCAAGACGCGCCCCGAGGAGCGTCTTGACACATGTCAACACTGGGTCTGACTGAGGGCCTCAATGAGAGAAGCCCAAGCAAGACGTGCCCCGAGGAGCGTCTTGCCACATTTCAACACTGGGTCTGACAGAGGGCCTCCAGGAGAGAGGCCCAAGCAATACGTGCCCCGAGGAGCCTCTTGCCACATGTCACC
The DNA here is from genome assembly GCF_043380555.1 of Nothobranchius furzeri. NCBI lineage: Eukaryota > Metazoa > Chordata > Actinopteri > Cyprinodontiformes > Nothobranchiidae > Nothobranchius > Nothobranchius furzeri. The sequence continues at coordinate 14,953 of NC_091750.1, forward strand.
ACTGGGTCTGACTGAGCGCCTCCAGGAGAGAGGCCCAAGCAAGAAGCGCCCCGAGGAGCGTCTTGCCACATGTCAGCACTCGGTCTAACTGAGCGCCTCCAGGAGAGAGGCCCAAGCAAGACGCGCCCCGAGGAGCGTCTTGCCACATGTCACCACTGGGTCTGACTGAGAGCCTCCAGGAGAGAGGCCCAAGCAAGACGCGCCCAGAGGAGCGTCTTGCCACATGTCAACACTGGGTCTGACTGAGCGCCTCCAGGAAAGAGGCCCAATCAAGACGCGCCCCGAGGAGCGTCTTGCCACATGTCAACGCTGGGTCTGACTGAGCGCCTCCAGGAGAGAGGCCCAAGCAATACGCGCCCCGAGGAGCGTCTTGCCACATGTCACCACTGGGTCTGACTGAGCGCCTCCAGGAGAGAGGCCCAAGCAATACGTGCCCCGAGGAGCCTCTTGCCACATGTCAGCACTCGGTCTGACTGAGCGCCTCCAGGAGAGAGGCCCAAGCAAGACGCGCCCCGAGGAGCGTCTTGCCACATGTCACCACTGGGTCTGACTGAGAGCCTCCAGGAGAGAGGCCCAAGCAAGACGCGCCCCGAGGAGCGTCTTGCCTCATGTCAACACTGGGTCTGACTGAGCGCCTCCAGGAGAGAGGCCCAAGCAATACGCGCCCCGAGGAGCGTCTTGCCACATGTCACCACTGGGTCTGACTGAACGCCTCCAGGAGAGAGGCCCAAGCAAGACGCGCCCCGAGGAGCGTCTTGCCACATGTAAACACTGGGTCTGATTGAGGGCCTCCAGGAGAGAGGCCCAAGCAAGACGCGCCCCAAGGAGCGTCTTGCCACATGTCAACACTGGGTCTGACAGAGGGCCTCCAGGAGAGAGGCCCAAGCAAGACGCGCCCCGAGGAGCGTCTTGCCACATGTCACCTCTGGTTCTGACTGAGTGCCTCCAGGAGAGAGGCCCAAGCAAGACGCGCCCCGAGGAGCGTCTTGCCACATGTCAGCACTCGGTCTGACTGAGCGCCTCCAGGAGAGAGGCCCAAGCAAGACGCGCCCCGAGGAGCGTCTTGCCACATGTCAACAATGGGTCTGACTGAGGGCCTCCAGGAGAGAAGCCCAAGCAAGACGCGCCCCAAGGAGCGTCTTGCCACATGTCACCACTGGGTCTTACTGAGCGACTCCAGGAGAGAGGCCCAAGCAAGACGCGCCCCGAGGAGCGTCATGCCACATGTCACTACTCGGTCTGACTGAGAGCCTCCAGGAGAGAGGCCCAAGGAAGACGCGCCCCGAGGAGCGTCTTGCAACGTGTCAACACTGGGTCTGATTGAGGGCCTCCAGGAGAGAGGCCCAACCAAGACGCGCCCCGAGGAGCGTCTTGCCACATGTCAACACTGGGTCTGACAGAGGGCCTCCAGGAGAGAGGCCCAAGCAATACGTGCCCCGAGGAGCGTCTTGCCACATGTCACCACTGGGTCTGACTGAGCGCCCCCAGGAGAGAGGCCCAAGCAAGACGCGCCCCGAGGAGCGTCTTGCCACATGTCAACAATGGGTCTGACTGAGGGCCTCCAGGAGAGAAGCCCAAACAAGACGCGCCCCGAGGAGCGTCTTGCCACATGTCAACACTGGGTCTGACTGAGCGCCTCCAGGAGAGAGGCCCAAGCAAGACGCGCCCCGAGGAGCGTCTTGACACATGTCAACACTGGGTCTCACTGAGCGCCTCCGGGAGAGAGACCCAAGCAAGACGTGCCCCGAGGAGCGTCTTGCCACATGTCAACACTGGGTCTGACAGAGGGCCTCCAGGAGAGAGTCCCAAGCAATACGTGCCCCGATGAGCGTCTTGCCACATGTCACCACTGGGTCTGACTGAGCGCCTCCAGGAGAGAGGCCCAAGCAAGACGCGCCCCAAGGAGCGTCTTGCCACATGTCAACACTGGGTCTGATTGAGGGCCTCCAGGAGAGAGGCCCAAGCAAGACGCCTCCCGAGGAGCGTCTTGCCACATGTCACCACTGGGTCTGACTGAGAGCCTCCAGGAGAGAGGCCCAAGCAAGACGCGCCCCGAGGAGCGTCTTGCCACATGTCAACACTGGGTCTGACTGAGCGCCTCCAGGAGAGAGGCCCAAGCAAGACGCGCCCAGAGGAGCGTCTTGCCACATGTCAACACTGGGTCTGACTGAGCGCCTCCAGGAGAGAGGCCCAAGCAAGACGTGCCCCGAGGAGCGTCTTGCCACATGTCAACACTGGGTCTGACTGAGCGCCTCCGGGAGAGAGACCCAAGCAAGACGTGCCCCGAGGAGCGTCTTGCCACATTTAAACACTGGGTCTGACTGAGCGCCTCCAGGAGAGAGGCCCAAGCAACAAACGCCCCGAGGAGTGTCTTGCCACATGTCAACACTGGGTCTGACAGAGGGCCTCCAGGAGAGAGGCCCAAGCAACACGCGCCCCGAGGAGCGTCTTGCCATATGTCAACACGGGGTCTGACTGAGCGCCTCCAGGAGAGAGGCCCAAGCAAGACGTGCCCCGAGGAGCGTCTTGCCACATGTCAGCACTCGGTCTGACTGAGCGCCTCCAGGAGAGAGGCCCAAGCAAGAGGCGCCCCTAGGAGCGTATTGCCACATGTCAACACTGGGTCTGACAGCGGGCCTCCAGGAGAGAGGCCCAAGCAAGACGCGCCCCGAGGAGTGTCTTGCCACATGTCACCACTGGGTCTGACTGAGCGCCTCCAGGAGAGAGGCCCAAGCAAGACGCGCCCCGAGGAGCGTCTTGCCACGTGTCAACACTGGGTCTGATTGAGGGCCTTCAGGAGAGAGGCCCAAGCAATACGTGCCCCGAGGAGCGTCTAGCCACATGTCACCACTGGGTCTGACTGAGCGCCTCCAGGAGAGAGGCCCAAGCAATACGTGCCCCGAGGAGTGTCTAGCCACATGTCAGGACTCGGTCTGACTGAGCGCCTGCAGGAGAGAGGCCCAAGCAAGACGCGCCCCAGGAGCGTCTTGCCACATGTCAACACTGGGTCTGACTGAGAGCCTCCAGGAGAGAGGCCCAAGCAGAACGCGCCCCGAGGAGCGTCTTGCCACATGTCAACACTGGGTCTTACTGAGCGACTCCAGGAGAGAGGCCCAAGCAAGACGCGCCCCGAGGAGCGTCATGCCAGATGTCACTACTCGGTCTGACTGAGAGCCTCCAGGAGAGAGGCCCAAGGAAGACGCGCCCCGAGGAGCGTCTTGCAACGTGTCAACACTGGGTCTGATTGAGGGCCTCCAGGAAAGAGGCCCAACCAAGACACGCCCCGAGGAGCGTCTTGCCACATGTCAACACTGGGTCTGACAGAGGGCCTCCAGGAGAGAGGCCCAAGCAATACGTGCCCCGAGGAGTGTCTTGCCACATGTCACCACTGGGTCTGACTGAGCGCCCCCAGGAGAGAGGCCCAAGCAAGACGCGCCCCGAGGAGCGTCTTGCCACATGTCAACAATGGGTCTGACTGAGGGCCTCCAGGAGAGAAGCCCAAACAAGACGCGCCCCGAGGAGCGTCTTGCCACATGTCAACACTGGGTCTGACTGAGCGCCTCCAGGAGAGAGGCCCAAGCAAGACGCGCCCCGAGGAGCGTCTTGACACATGTCAACACTGGGTCTCACTGAGCGCCTCCGGGAGAGAGACCCAAGCAAGACGTGCCCCGGGGAGCGTCTTGCCACATGTCAACACTGGGTCTGACAGAGGGCCTCCAGGAGAGAATCCCAAGCAACACGTGCCCCGAGGAGCGTCTTGCCACATGTCACCACTGGGTCTGACTGAGCGCCTCCAGGAGAGAGGCCCAAGCAAGACGCGCCCCAAGGAGAGTCTTGCCACATGTCAACACTGGGTCTGATTGAGGGCCTCCAGGAGAGAGGCCCAAGCAAGACGCCTCCCGAGGAGCGTCTTGCCACATGTCACCACTGGGTCTGACTGAGAGCCTCCAGGAGAGAGGCCCAAGCAAGACGCGCCCCGAGGAGCGTCTTGCCACATGTCAACACTGGGTCTGACTGAGCACTTCCAGGAGAGAGGCCCAAGCAAGACGTGCCCCGAGGAGCGTCTTGCCACATGTCAACACTGGGTCTGACTGAGCGCCTCCGGGAGAGAGACCCAAGCAAGACGTGCCCCGAGGAGTGTCTTGCCACATTTAAACACTGGGTCTGACTGAGCGCCTCCAGGAGAGAGGCCCAAGCAACACGCGCCCCGAGGAGTGTCTTGCCACATGTCAACACTGGGTCTGACAGAGGGCCTCCAGGAGAGAGGCCCAAGCAACACGCGCCCCGAGGAGCGTCTTGTCATATGTCAACACTGGGTCTGACTGAGCGCCTCCAGGAGAGAGGCCCAAGCAAGAGTCGCCCCTAGGAGCGTATTGCCACATGTCAACACTGGGTCTGACAGTGGGCCTCCAGGAGAGAGGCCCAAGCAAGACGCGCCCCGAGGAGTGTCTTGCCACATGTCACCACTGGGTCTGACTGAGCGCCTCCAGGAGAGAGGCCCAAGCAAGACGCGCCCCGAGGAGCGTCTTGCCACGTGTCAACACTGGGTCTGATTGAGGGCCTCCAGGAGAGAGGCCCAAGCAATACGTGCCCCGAGGAGCGTCTAGCCACATGTCACCACTGGGTCTGACTGAGCGCCTCCAGGAGAGAGGCCCAAGCAATACGTGCCCCGAGGAGCGTCTAGCCACATGTCAGGACTCGGTCTGACTGAGCGCCTGCAGGAGAGAGGCCCAAGCAAGACGCGCCCCGAGGAGCGTCTTGCAACGTGTCAACACTGGGTCTGATTGAGGGCCTCCAGGAGAGAGGCCCAACCAAGACGCGACACGAGGAGCGTCTTGCCACCTGTCAACACTGGGTCTGACTGAGCGCCTCCAGGAGAGAGGCCCAAGCAAGACGCGCCCCGAGGAGCGTCTTGCCACATGTCAACACTGGGTCTGACTGAGCGCCTCCAGGAGAGAGGCCCAATCAAGACGCGCCCCGAGGAGCGTCTTGCCACATGTAACCACTGGGTCTGACTGAGAGCATCCAGGAGAGAGGCCCAAGCAAGACGCGCCCCGAGGAGCGTCTTGCCACATGACAACACTGGGTCTGACTGAGAGCCTCCAGGAGAGAGGCCCAAGCAGAACGCGCCCCGAGGAGCGTCTTGCCACATGTCAACACTGGGTCTGACTGAGCGCCTCCAGGAGAGAGGCCCAAGCAAGACGCGCCCCGAGGAGCGTCTTGCCACATTTCAACACTGGGTCTGACTGAGCGCCTCCAGGAGAGAGGCCCAAACAAGAAGCGCCCCGAGGAGCGTCTTGCCACATGTCAACACTGGGTCTGACTGAGTGCCTCCAGGAGAGAGGCCCAAGCAAGACGTGCCCCGAGGAGCGTCTTGCCACATGTCAACACTGGGTCTGACTGAGCGCCTCCAGGAGAGAGGCCCAAGCAAGACGTGCCCCGAGGAGCGTCTTGCCACATGTCAACACTGGGTCTGACTGAGCGCCTCCAGGACAGAGGCCCAAGCAAGAAGCGCCCCGAGGAGCGTCTTGCCACATGTCAACAATGGGTCTGACTGAGGGCCTCCAGGAGAGAAGCCCAAGCAAGACGCGCCCCGAGGAGCGTCTTGACACATGTCAACAATGGGTCTGACTGAGGGCCTCCAGGAGAGAGGCCCAAGCAAGACGCGCCCCGAGGAGCGTCTTGACACATGTCAACACTGGGTCTGACTGAGGGCCTCAATGAGAGAAGCCCAAGCAAGACGCGCCCCGAGGAGCGTCCTGCCACATGTCAACACTGGGTCTGACAGAGGGCCTCCAGGAGAGAGGCCCAAGCAATACGTGCCCCGAGGAGCCTCTTGCCACATGTCACCACTGGGTCTGACTGAGCGCCTCCAGGAGAGAGGCCCAAGCAAGAAGCGCCCCGAGGAGCGTCTTGCCACATGTCAGCACTCGGTCTGACTGAGCGCATCCAGGAGAGAGGCCCAAGCAAGACGCGCCCCGAGGAGCGTCTTGCCACATGTCACCACTGGGTTTGACTGAGCGACTCCAGGAGAGAGGCCCAAGCAAGACGCGCCCCGAGGAGCGTCTTGCCACATGTCAACACTGGGTCTGACTGAGCGCCTCCAGGAGAGAGGCCCAAGCAAGACGCGCCCCGAGGAGCGTCTTGCCACATGTCAACACTGGGTCTGACTGAGCGCCTCCAGGAAAGAGGCCCAATCAAGACGCGCCCCGAGGAGCGTCTTGCCACATGTCAACACTGGGTCTGACTGAGCGCCTCCGGGAGAGAGACCCAAGCAAGACGTGCCCCGAGGAGCGTCTTGCCACATGTCACCACTGGGTCTGACTGAGCGCCTCCAGGAGAGAGGCCCAAGCAATACGCGCCCCGAGGAGCGTCTTGCCACATGTCACCACTGGGTCTGACTGAGCGCCTCCAGGAGAGAGGCCCAAGCAAGACGCGCCCCGAGGAGCGTCTTGCCACATGTCAACACTGGGTCTGATTGAGGGCCTCCAGGAGAGAGGCCCAAGCAAGACGCGCCCCGAGGAGCGTCTTGCCACATGTCAACACTGGGTCTGACAGACGGCCTCCAGGAGAGAGGCCCAAGCAAGACGCACCCCGAGGAGCGTCTTGCCACATGTCACCTCTGGTTCTGACCGAGTGCCTCCAGGAGAGAGGCCCAAGCAAGATGCGCCCCGAGGAGCGTCTTGCCATATGTCAGCACTCGGTCTGACTGAGCGCCTCCAGGAGAGAGGCCCAAGCAAGACGCGCCCCGAGGAGCGTCTTGCCACATGTCAACAATGGGTCTGACTGAGGGCCTCCAGGAGAGAAGCCCAAGCAACACGGGGCCCGAGGAGCGTCTTGCCACCTGTCAGCACTCGGTCTGACTGAGCGCCTCCAGGAGAGAGGCCCAAGCAAGACGCGCCCCGAGGAGCGTCTTGCCACATGTCAACAATGGGTCTGACTGAGGGCCTCCAGGAGAGAAGCCCAAGCAAGACGCGCCCCGAGGAGCGTCTTGCCACATGTCAGCACTCGGTCTGACTGAGCGCGTCCAGGAGAGAGGCCCAAGCAAGACCCGCCCTGAGGAGCATCTTGACACATGTCAACACTGGGTCTGACAGAGGGCCTCCGGGAGAGAGGCCCAAGCAAGACGCGCCCCGAGGAGTTTCTTGCCACATGTCACCACTGGGTCTGACTGAGCGACTCCAGGAGAGAGGCCCAAGCAAGACGCGCCCCGAGGAGCGTCATGCCACATGTCACTACTCGGTCTGACTGAGAGCCTCCAGGAGAGAGGCCCAAGGAAGACGCGCCCCGAGGAGCGTCTTGCAACGTGTCAACACTGGGTCTGATTGAGGGCCTCCAGGAGAGAGGCCCAACCAAGACGCGCCCCGAGGAGCGTCTTGCCACATGTCAACACTGGGTCTGACAGAGGGCCTCCATGAGAGAGGCCCAAGCAATACTCGCCCCGAGGAGTGTCTTGCCACATGTCACCACTGGGTCTGACTAAGCGCCTCCAGGAGAGAAGCCCAAGCAAGACGCGCCCCGAGGAGCGTCTTGCCACATGTCAACACTGGGTCTGACTGAGCGCCTCCAGGAGAGAGGCCCAAGCAAGACGCGCCCCGAGGAGCGTCTTGTCACATGTCAACACTGGGTCTGACTGAGCGCCTCCAGGAGAGAGGCCCCAGCAAGACGCGCCCCGGGGAGCGTATTGCCACATGTCAACACTGGGTCTGACTGAGCGCCTCCAGGAGAGAGGCCCAAGCAAGACGCGCCCCGAGGAGCGTCTTGCCACATGTCAACACTGGGTCTGACAGAGGGCCTCCAGGAGAGAGGCCCAAGCAATACGTGCCCCGAGGAGCGTCTTGCCACATGTCACCACTGGGTCTGACTGAGCGCCTCCGGGAGAGAGACCCAAGCAAGACGTGCCCCGAGGAGCGTCTTGCCACATGTCACCACTGGGTCTGACTGAGCGCCTCCAGGAGAGAGGCCCAAGCAATACGCGCCCCGAGGAGCGTCTTGCCACATGTCACCACTGGGTCTGACTGAGCGCCTCCAGGAGAGAGGCCCAAGCAAGACGCGCCCCGAGGAGCGTCTTGCCACATGTCAACACTGGGTCTGATTGAGGGCCTCCAGGAGAGAGGCCCAAGCAAGACGCGCCCCGAGGAGCGTCTTGCCACATGTCAACACTGGGTCTGACAGACGGCCTCCAGGAGAGAGGCCCAAGCAAGACGCACCCCGAGGAGCGTCTTGCCACATGTCACCTCTGGTTCTGACCGAGTGCCTCCAGGAGAGAGGCCCAAGCAAGATGCGCCCCGAGGAGCGTCTTGCCATATGTCAGCACTCGGTCTGACTGAGCGCCTCCAGGAGAGAGGCCCAAGCAAGACGCGCCCCGAGGAGCGTCTTGCCACATGTCAACAATGGGTCTGACTGAGGGCCTCCAGGAGAGAAGCCCAAGCAACACGGGGCCCGAGGAGCGTCTTGCCACCTGTCAGCACTCGGTCTGACTGAGCGCCTCCAGGAGAGAGGCCCAAGCAAGACGCGCCCCGAGGAGCGTCTTGCCACATGTCAACAATGGGTCTGACTGAGGGCCTCCAGGAGAGAAGCCCAAGCAAGACGCGCCCCGAGGAGCGTCTTGCCACATGTCAGCACTCGGTCTGACTGAGCGCGTCCAGGAGAGAGGCCCAAGCAAGACCCGCCCTGAGGAGCATCTTGACACATGTCAACACTGGGTCTGACAGAGGGCCTCCGGGAGAGAGGCCCAAGCAAGACGCGCCCCGAGGAGTTTCTTGCCACATGTCACCACTGGGTCTGACTGAGCGACTCCAGGAGAGAGGCCCAAGCAAGACGCGCCCCGAGGAGCGTCATGCCACATGTCACTACTCGGTCTGACTGAGAGCCTCCAGGAGAGAGGCCCAAGGAAGACGCGCCCCGAGGAGCGTCTTGCAACGTGTCAACACTGGGTCTGATTGAGGGCCTCCAGGAGAGAGGCCCAACCAAGACGCGCCCCGAGGAGCGTCTTGCCACATGTCAACACTGGGTCTGACAGAGGGCCTCCATGAGAGAGGCCCAAGCAATACTCGCCCCGAGGAGTGTCTTGCCACATGTCACCACTGGGTCTGACTAAGCGCCTCCAGGAGAGAGGCCCAAGCAAGACGCGCCCCGAGGAGCGTCTTGCCACATGTCAACACTGGGTCTGACTGAGCACCTCCAGGAGAGAGGCCCAAGCAAGACGCGCCCCGAGGAGCGTCTTGTCACATGTCAACACTGGGTCTGACTGAGCGCCTCCAGGAGAGAGGCCCCAGCAAGACGCTCCCCGGGGAGCGTATTGCCACATGTCAACACTGGGTCTGACTGAGCGCCTCCAGGAGAGAGGCCCAAGCAAGACGCGCCCCGAGGAGCGTCTTGACACATGTCAACACTGGGTCTGACTGAGGGCCTCAATGAGAGAAGCCCAAGCAAGACGCGCCCCGAGGAGCGTCTTGCCACATGTCAACACTGGGTCTGACAGAAGGCCTCCAGGAGAGAGGCCCAAGCAATACGTGCCCCGAGGAGCGTCTTGCCACATGTCACCACTGGGTCTGACTGAGCGCATCCAGGAGAGAGGCCCAAGCAAGACGCGCCCCGAGGAGCGTCTTGCCACATGTCACCACTGGGTCTGACTGAGAGCCTCCAGGAGAGAGGCCCAAGCAAGACGCGCCCCGAGGAGCGTCTTGCCACATGTCAACACTGGGTCTGACTGAGCGCCTCCAGGAGAGAGGCCCAAGCAAGACGCGCCCCGAGGAGCGTCTTGCCACATGTCAACACTGGGTCTGACTGAGCGCCTCCAGGAGAGAGGCCCAAGCAAGACGCGCCCCGAGGAGTGTCTTGCCACATGTCAACACTGGGTCTGACAGAGGGCCTCCAGGAGAGAGGCCCAAGCAACACGCGCCCCGAGGAGCGTCTTGCCATATGTCACCACTGGGTCTGACTGAGCGCCTCCAGGAGAGAGGCCCAAGCAAGACGCACCCCGAGGAGCGTCATGCCACGTGTCACTACTCGGTCTGACTGAGCGCCTCCAGGAGAGAGGCCCAAGCAAGAGGCGCCCCGAGGAGCGTCTTGCCACGTGTCAACACTGGGTCTGATTGAGGGCCTCCAGGAGAGAGGCCCAAGCAAGACGCGCCCCGAGGAGCGTCTTGCCACATGTCAACACTGGGTCTGACAGAGGGCCTCCAGGAGAGAGGCCCAAGCAATACGTGCCCCGAGGAGCGTCTTGCCACATGTCACCACTGGGTCTGACTGAGCGCCTCCAGGAGAGAGGCCCAAGCAAGACGCGCCCCGAGGAGCGTCTTGCCACATGTCAACACTTGGTCTGACAGAGGGCCTCCAGGAGAGAGGCCCAAGCAATACGTGCCCCGAGGAGCGTCTTGACACATGTCAACACTGGGTCTGACAGAGGGCCTCCAGGAGAGAGGCCCAAGCAATACGTGCCCCGAGGAGCGTCTTGCCACATGTCAACACTGGGTCTGACAGAGGGCCTCCAGGAGAGAGGCCCAAGCAATACGTGCCCCGAGGAGTGTCTAGCCACATGTCACCACTGGGTCTGACTGAGCGCCTCCAGGAGAGAGGCCCAAGCAAGACGTGCCCCGAGGAGCGTCTTGCCACATGTCAACACTGGGTCTGACTGAGCGCCTCCAGGAGAGAGGCCCAAGCAATACGTGCCCCGAGGAGTGTCTAGCCACATGTCACCACTGGGTCTGACTGAGCGCTTCCAGGAGAGAGGCCCAAGCAAGACGCGCCCCGAGGAGCGTCTTGCCACATGTCAACACTGGGTCTGACAGAGGGCCTCCAGGAGAGAGGCCCAAGCAATACGTGCCCCGAGGAGCGTCTTGACACATGTCAACACTGGGTCTGACAGAGGGCCTCCAGGAGAGAGGCCCAAGCAATATGTGCCCCGAGGAGCGTCTAGCCACATGTCACCACTGGGTCTGACTGAGCGCCTCCAGGAGAGAGGCCCAAGCAAGACGTGCCCCGAGGAGCGTCTTGCCACATGTCATCACTGGGTCTGACTGAGCGCCTCCAGGAGAGAGGCCCAAGCAAGAAGCGCCCCGAGGAGCGTCTTGCCACATGTCAACAATGGGTCTGACAGAGGGCCTCCAGGAGAGAGGCCCAAGCAAGACGTGCCCCGAGCAGTGTCTTGCCACATGTCAACACTGGGTCTGACTGAGCCCCTCCAGGAGAGAGGCCCAAGCAAGATGTGCCCCGAGGAGCGTCTTGACACATGTCAACACTGGGTCTGACTGAGGGCCTCAATGAGAGAAGCCCAAGCAAGACGCGCCCCGAGGAGTGTCTTGCCAAATTTCACCACTGGGTCTGGCTGAGCGCCTCCAGCAGAGAGGCCCAAGTAAGACGCGCCCCGAGGAGCGTCTTGCCACATGTCAACACTGGGTCTGACTGAGCGCCTCCAGGAGAGAGGCCCAAGCAAGACGTGCCCCAAGGAGCGTCTTGCCAAATGTCAACACTGGGTCTGACTGAGCGCCTCCAGGAGAGAGGCCCAAGCAAGAAGCGCCCCGAGGAGCGTCTTGCCACATGCAAACAATGGGTCTGACTGAGGGCCTCCAGGAGAGAAGCCCAAGCAAGACGCGCCCCGAGGAGCGTCTTGTCACATGTCAACAATGGGTCTGACTGAGCGCCTCCAGGAGAGAGGCCCAAGCAATACGTGCCCCGAGGAGCGTCTTGACACATGTCAACACTGGGTCTGACTGAGCGCCTCCAGGAGAGAGGCCCAAGCAAGACGTGCCCCGAGGAGCGTCTTGCCACATGTCAACACTGGGTCTGACTGAGCGCCTCCAGGAGAGAGGCCCAAGCAATACGTGCCCCGAGGAGCGTCTAGCCACATGTCACCACTGGGTCTGACTGAGCGCCTCCAGGAGAGAGGCCCAAGCAAGACGTGCCCCGAGTAGCGTCTTGCCACATGTCAACACTTGGTCTGACAGAGGGCCTCCAGGAGAGAGGCCCAAGCAATACGTGCCCCGAGGAGCGTCTTGACACATGTCAACACTGGGTCTGATTGAGGGCCTCCAGGACAGAGGCCCAAGCAAGAAGCGCCACGAGGAGCGTCTTGCCACATGTCAACAATGGGTCTGACTGAGGGCCTCCAGGAGAGAAGCCCAAGCAAGACGCGCCCGGAGGAGCGTCTTGCCACATGTCAACAATGGGTCTGACTGAGGGCCTCCAGGAGAGAGGCCCAAGCAAGACGCGCCCCGAGGAGCGTCTTGACACATGTCAACACTGGGTCTGACTGAGGGCCTCAATGAGAGAAGCCCAAGCAAGACGCGCCCCGAGGAGCGTCTTGCCACATGTCAACACTGGGTCTGACAGAGGGCCTCCAGGAGAGAGGCCCAAGCAATACGTGCCCCGAGGAGCCTCTTGCCACATGTCACCACTGGGTCTGACTGAGCGCCTCCAGGAGAGAGGCCCAAGCAAGAAGCGCCCCGAGGAGCGTCTTGCCACATGTCAGCACTCGGTCTGACTGAGCGCATCCAGGAGAGAGGCCCAAGCAAGACGCGCCCCGAGGAGCGTCTTGCCACATGTCACCACTGGGTTTGACTGAGCGACTCCAGGAGAGAGGCCCAAGCAAGACGCGCCCCGAGGAGCGTCTTGCCACATGTCAACACTGGGTCTGACTGAGCGCCTCCAGGAGAGAGGCCCAAGCAAGACGCGCCCCGAGGAGCGTCTTGCCACATGTCAACACTGGGTCTGACTGAGCGCCTCCAGGAAAGAGGACCAATCAAGACGCGCCCCGAGGAGCGTCTTGCCACATGTCAACACTGGGTCTGACTGAGCGCCTCCGGGAGAGAGACCCAAGCAAGACGTGCCCCGAGGAGCGTCTTGCCACATGTCACCACTGGGTCTGACTGAGCGCCTCCAGGAGAGAGGCCCAAGCAAGATGCGCCCCGAGGAGCGTCTTGCCACATGTCAACACTAGGTCTGACAGACGGCCACCAGGAGAGAGGCCCAAGCAAGACGCACCCCGAGGAGCGTCTTGCCACATGTCACCTCTGGTTCTGACCGAGTGCCACCAGGAGAGAGGCCCAAGCAAGTCGCGCCCCGAGGAGCGTCTTGCCATATGTCAGCACTCGGTCTGACTGAGCGCCTCCAGGAGAGAGGCCCAAGCAAGACGCGCCCCGAGGAGCGTCTTGCCACATGTCAACACTGGGTCTGATTGAGGGCCTCCAGGAGAGAGGCCCAAGCAAGATGCGCCCCGAGGAGCGTCTTGCCACATGTCAACACTGGGTCTGACAGACGGCCTCCAGAAGAGAGGCCCAAGCAAGACGCACCCCGAGGAGCGTCTTGCCACATGTCACCTCTGGTTCTGACCGAGTGCCACCAGGAGAGAGGCCCAAGCAAGTCGCGCCCCGAGGAGCGTCTTGCCATATGTCAGCACTCGGTCTGACTGAGCGCCTCCAGGAGAGAGGCCCAAGCAAGACGCGCCCTGAGGAGCGTCTTGCCACATGTCAACAATGGGTCTGACTGAGGGCCTCCAGGAGAGAAGCCCAAGCAACACGCGGCCCGAGGAGCGTCTTGCCACCTGTCAGCACTCGGTCTGACTGAGCGCCTCCAGGAGAGAGGCCCAAGCAAGACGCGCCCCGAGGAGCGTCTTGCCACATGTCAACAATGGGTCTGACTGAGGGCCTCCAGGAGAGAAGCCCAAGCAAGACGCGCCCCGAGGAGCGTCTTGCCACATGTCAGCACTCGGTCTGACTGAGCGCGTCCAGGAGAGAGGCCCAAGCAAGACGCGCCCTGAGGAGCATCTTGACACATGTCAACACTGGGTCTGACAGAGGGCCTCCAGGAGAGAGGCCCAAGCAATACGTGCCCCGAGGAGCGTCTTGCCACATGTCAACACTGGGTCTGACAGAGGGCCTCCAGGAGAGAGGCCCAAGCAATACGTGCCCCGAGGAGCGTCTAGCCACATGTCACCACTGGGTCTGACTGAGCGCCTCCAGGAGAGAGGCCCAAGCAAGACGTGCCCCGAGGAGCGTCTTGCCACATGTCATCACTGGGTGTGACTGAGCGCCTCCAGGAGAGAGGCCCAAGCAAGACGCGCCCCAAGGAGTGTCTTGCCAGATTTCACCACTGGGTCTGGCTGAGCGCCTCCAGCAGAGAGGCCCAAGTAAGACGCGCCCCGAGGAGCGTCTTGCCACATGTCAACACTGGGTCTGACTGAGCGCCTCCAGGAGAGAGGCCCAAGCAAGACGTGCCCCAAGGAGCGTCTTGCCAAATGTCAACACTGGGTCTGACTGAGCGCCTCCAGGAGAGAGGCCCAAGCAAGAAGCGCCCAGAGGAGCGTCTTGCCACATGCAAACAATGGGTCTGACTGAGGGCCTCCAGGAGAGAAGCCCAAGCAAGACGCGCCCCGAGGAGCGTCTTGTCACATGTCAACAATGGGTCTGACTGAGCGCCTCCAGGAGAAAGGCCCAAGCAATACGTGCCCCGAGGAGCGTCTTGACACATGTCAACACTGGGTCTGACTGAGCGCCTCCAGGAGAGAGGCCCAAGCAAGACGTGCCCCGAGGAGCGTCTTGCCACATGTCAACACTGGGTCTGACTGAGCGCCTCCAGGAGAGAGGCCCAAGCAATACGTGCCCCGAGGAGCGTCTAGCCACATGTCACCACTGGGTCTGACTGAGCGCCTCCAGGAGAGAGGCCCAAGCAAGACGCGCCCCGAGTAGCGTCTTGCCACATGTCAACACTTGGTCTGACAGAGGGCCTCCAGGAGAGAGGCCCAAGCAATACGTGCCCCGAGGAGCGTCTTGACACATGTCAACACTGGGTCTGACAGAGGGCCTCCTGGAGAGAGGCCCAAGCAATACGTGCCCCGAGGAGCGTCTTGCGACATGTCAACACTGGGTCTGACAGAGGGCCTCCAGGAGAGAGGTACAAGCAATACGTGCCCCGAGGAGCGTCTAGCCACATGTCACCACTGGGTCTGACTGAGCGCCTCCAGGAGAGAGGCCCAAGCAAGACGTGCCCCGAGGAGCGTCTTGCCACATGTCAACACTGGGTCTGACTGAGCGCCTCCAGGAGAGAGGCCAAAGCAATACGTGCCCCGAGGAGCGTCTTGCCACATGTCACCACTGGGTCTGACTGAGCGCCTCCAGGAGAGAGGCCCAAGCAAGACGCGCCCCGAGGAGCGTCTTGCCACATGTCAACACTTGGTCTGACAGAGGGCCTCCAGGAGAGAGGCCCAGGCAATACGTGCCCCGAGGAGCGTCTTGACACATGTCAACACTGGGTCTGACAGAGGGCCTCCAGGAGAGAGGCCCAAGCAATACGTGCACCGACGAGCGTCTTGCCACATGTCAACACTGGGTCTGACAGAGGGCCTCCAGGAGAGAGGCCCAAGCAATACGTGCCCCGAGGAGCGTCTAGCCACATGTCACCACTGGCTCTGACTGAGCGCCTCCAGGAGAGAGGCCCAAGCAAGACGTGCCCCGAGGAGCGTCTTGCCACATGTCATCACTGGGTCTGACTGAGCGCATCCAGGAGAGAGGCCCAAGCAAGAAGCGCCCCGAGGAGCGTCTTGCCACATTTCAACAATGGGTCTGACAGAGGGCCTCCAGGAGAGAGGCCCCAGCAAGACGTGCCCCGAGCAGTGTCTTGCCACATGTCAACACTGGGTCTGACTGAGCGCCTCCAGGAGAGAGGCCCAAGCAAGACGTGCCCCGAGGAGCGTCTTGACACATGTCAACACTGGGTCTGACTGAGGGCCTCAATGAGAGAAGCCCAAGCAAGACGCGCCCCGAGGAGTGTCTTGCCAAATTTCACCACTGGGTCTGGCTGAGCGACTCCAGGAGAGAGGCCCAAGTAAGACGCGCCCCGAGGAGCGTCTTGCCACATGTCAACACTGGGTCTGACTGAGCGCCTCCAGGAGAGAGGCCCAAGCAAGACGTGCCCCAAGGAGCGTCTTGCCAAATGTCAACACTGGGTCTGACTGAGCGCCTCCAGGAGAGAGGCCCAAGCATGAAGCGCCCCGAGGAGCGTCTTGCCACATGCAAACAATGGGTCTGACTGAGGGCCTCCAGGAGAGAAGCCCAAGCAAGACGCGCCCCGAGGAGCGTCTTGTCACATGTCAACAATGGGTCTGACTGAGCGCCTCCAGGAGAGAGGCCCAAGCAATACGTGCCCCGAGGAGCGTCTTGACACATGTCAACACTGGGTCTGACAGAGGGCCTCCAGGAGAGAGGCCCAAGCAATACGTGCCCCGAGGAGCGTCTTGCCACATGTCAACACTGGGTCTGACAGAGGGCCTCCAGGAGAGAAGCCCAAGCAAGACGCGCCCCGAGGAGCGTCTTGTCACATGTCAACAATGGGTCTGACTGAGCGCCTCCAGGAGAAAGGCCCAAGCAATACGTGCCCCGAGGAGCGTCTTGACACATGTCAACACTGGGTCTGACTGAGCGCCTCCAGGAGAGAGGCCCAAGCAAGACGTGCCCCGAGGAGCGTCTTGCCACATGTCAACACTGGGTCTGACTGAGCGCCTCCAGGAGAGAGGCCCAAGCAATACGTGCCCCGAGGAGCGTCTAGCCACATGTCACCACTGGGTCTGACTGAGCGCCTCCAGGAGAGAGGCCCAAGCAAGACGCGCCCCGAGTAGCGTCTTGCCACATGTCAACACTTGGTCTGACAGAGGGCCTCCAGGAGAGAGGCCCAAGCATGAAGCGCCCCGAGGAGCGTCTTGCCACATGCAAACAATGGGTCTGACTGAGGGCCTCCAGGAGAGAAGCCCAAGCAAGACGCGCCCCGAGGAGCGTCTTGTCACATGTCAACAATGGGTCTGACTGAGCGCCTCCAGGAGAGAGGCCCAAGCAATACGTGCCCCGAGGAGCGTCTTGACACATGTCAACACTGGGTCTGACAGAGGGCCTCCAGGAGAGAGGCCCAAGCAATACGTGCCCCGAGGAGCGTCTTGCCACATGTCAACACTGGGTCTGACAGAGGGCCTCCAGGAGAGAAGCCCAAGCAAGACGCGCCCCGAGGAGCGTCTTGTCACATGTCAACAATGGGTCTGACTGAGCGCCTCCAGGAGAAAGGCCCAAGCAATACGTGCCCCGAGGAGCGTCTTGACACATGTCAACACTGGGTCTGACTGAGCGCCTCCAGGAGAGAGGCCCAAGCAAGACGTGCCCCGAGGAGCGTCTTGCCACATGTCAACACTGGGTCTGACTGAGCGCCTCCAGGAGAGAGGCCCAAGCAATACGTGCCCCGAGGAGCGTCTAGCCACATGTCACCACTGGGTCTGACTGAGCGCCTCCAGGAGAGAGGCCCAAGCAAGACGCGCCCCGAGTAGCGTCTTGCCACATGTCAACACTTGGTCTGACAGAGGGCCTCCAGGAGAGAGGCCCAAGCAATACGTGCCCCGAGGAGCGTCTTGACACATGTCAACACTGGGTCTGACAGAGGGCCTCCCGGAGAGAGGCCCAAGCAATACGTGCCCCGAGGAGCGTCTTGCCACATGTCAACACTGGGTCTGACTGAGCGCCTCCAGGAGAGAGGCCCAAGCAATACGTGCCCCGAGGAGCGTCTTGCCACATGTCACCACTGGGTCTGACTGAGCGCCTCCAGGAGAGAGGCCCAAGCAAGACGCGCCCCGAGGAGCGTCTTGCCACATGTCAACACTTGGTCTGACAGAGGGCCTCCAGGAGAGAGGCCCAGGCAATACGTGCCCCGAGGAGCGTCTTGACACATGTCAACACTGGGTCTGACAGAGGGCCTCCAGGAGAGAGGCCCAAGCAATACGTGCACCGACGAGCGTCTTGCCACATGTCAACACTGGGTCTGACAGAGGGCCTCCAGGAGAGAGGCCCAAGCAATACGTGCCCCGAGGAGCGTCTAGCCACATGTCACCACTGGCTCTGACTGAGCGCCTCCAGGAGAGAGGCCCAAGCAAGACGTGCCCCGAGGAGCGTCTTGCCACATGTCATCACTGGGTCTGACTGAGCGCATCCAGGAGAGAGGCCCAAGCAAGAAGCGCCCCGAGGAGCGTCTTGCCACATTTCAACAATGGGTCTGACAGAGGGCCTCCAGGAGAGAGGCCCCAGCAAGACGTGCCCCGAGCAGTGTCTTGCCACATGTCAACACTGGGTCTGACTGAGCGCCTCCAGGAGAGAGGCCCAAGCAAGACGTGCCCCGAGGAGCGTCTTGACACATGTCAACACTGGGTCTGACTGAGGGCCTCAATGAGAGAAGCCCAAGCAAGACGCGCCCCGAGGAGTGTCTTGCCAAATTTCACCACTGGGTCTGGCTGAGCGACTCCAGGAGAGAGGCCCAAGTAAGACGCGCCCCGAGGAGCGTCTTGCCACATGTCAACACTGGGTCTGACTGAGCGCCTCCAGGAGAGAGGCCCAAGCAAGACGTGCCCCAAGGAGCGTCTTGCCAAATGTCAACACTGGGTCTGACTGAGCGCCTCCAGGAGAGAGGCCCAAGCATGAAGCGCCCCGAGGAGCGTCTTGCCACATGCAAACAATGGGTCTGACTGAGGGCCTCCAGGAGAGAAGCCCAAGCAAGACGCGCCCCGAGGAGCGTCTTGTCACATGTCAACAATGGGTCTGACTGAGCGCCTCCAGGAGAGAGGCCCAAGCAATACGTGCCCCGAGGAGCGTCTTGACACATGTCAACACTGGGTCTGACAGAGGGCCTCCAGGAGAGAGGCCCAAGCAATACGTGCCCCGAGGAGCGTCTTGCCACATGTCAACACTGGGTCTGACAGAGGGCCTCCAGGAGAGAAGCCCAAGCAAGACGCGCCCCGAGGAGCGTCTTGTCACATGTCAACAATGGGTCTGACTGAGCGCCTCCAGGAGAAAGGCCCAAGCAATACGTGCCCCGAGGAGCGTCTTGACACATGTCAACACTGGGTCTGACTGAGCGCCTCCAGGAGAGAGGCCCAAGCAAGACGTGCCCCGAGGAGCGTCTTGCCACATGTCAACACTGGGTCTGACTGAGCGCCTCCAGGAGAGAGGCCCAAGCAATACGTGCCCCGAGGAGCGTCTAGCCACATGTCACCACTGGGTCTGACTGAGCGCCTCCAGGAGAGAGGCCCAAGCAAGACGCGCCCCGAGGAGCGTCTTGACACATGTCAACACTGGGTCTGACAGAGGGCCTCCCGGAGAGAGGCCCAAGCAATACGTGCCCCGAGGAGCGTCTTGCCACATGTCAACACTGGGTCTGACAGAGGGCCTCCAGGAGAGAGGTACAAGCAATACGTGCCCCGAGGAGCGTCTAGCCACATGTCACCACTGGGTCTGACTGAGCGCCTCCAGGAGAGAGGCCCAAGCAAGACGTGCCCCGAGGAGCGTCTTGCCACATGTCAACACTGGGTCTGACTGAGCGCCTCCAGGAGAGAGGCCCAAGCAATACGTGCCCCGAGGAGCGTCTTGCCACATGTCACCACTGGGTCTGACTGAGCGCCTCCAGGAGAGAGGCCCAAGCAAGACGCGCCCCGAGGAGCGTCTTGCCACATGTCAACACTT
The DNA here is from genome assembly GCF_043380555.1 of Nothobranchius furzeri. Taxonomy (NCBI): domain Eukaryota; kingdom Metazoa; phylum Chordata; class Actinopteri; order Cyprinodontiformes; family Nothobranchiidae; genus Nothobranchius; species Nothobranchius furzeri. The sequence goes on from NC_091750.1 coordinate 34,437, forward strand.
GGTCTGACAGAGGGCCTCCAGGAGAGAGGCCCAGGCAATACGTGCCCCGAGGAGCGTCTTGACACATGTCAACACTGGGTCTGACAGAGGGCCTCCAGGAGAGAGGCCCAAGCAATACGTGCACCGAGGAGCGTCTTGCCACATGTCAACACTGGGTCTGACAGAGGGCCTCCAGGAGAGAGGCCCAAGCAATACGTGCCCCGAGGAGCCTTCTAGCCACATGTCACCACTGGCTCTGACTGAGCGCCTCCAGGAGAGAGGCCCAAGCAAGACGTGCCCCGAGGAGCGTCTTGCCACATGTCATCACTGGGTCTGACTGAGCGCATCCAGGAGAGAGGCCCAAGCAAGAAGCGCCCCGAGGAGCGTCTTGCCACATTTCAACAATGGGTCTGACAGAGGGCCTCCAGGAGAGAGGCCCCAGCAAGACGTGCCCCGAGCAGTGTCTTGCCACATGTCAACACTGGGTCTGACTGAGCGCCTCCAGGAGAGAGGCCCAAGCAAGACGTGCCCCGAGGAGCGTCTTGACACATGTCAACACTGGGTCTGACTGAGGGCCTCAATGAGAGAAGCCCAAGCAAGACGCGCCCCGAGGAGTGTCTTGCCAAATTTCACCACTGGGTCTGGCTGAGCGACTCCAGGAGAGAGGCCCAAGTAAGACGCGCCCCGAGGAGCGTCTTGCCACATGTCAACACTGGGTCTGACTGAGCGCCTCCAGGAGAGAGGCCCAAGCAAGACGTGCCCCAAGGAGCGTCTTGCCAAATGTCAACACTGGGTCTGACTGAGCGCCTCCAGGAGAGAGGCCCAAGCATGAAGCGCCCCGAGGAGCGTCTTGCCACATGCAAACAATGGGTCTGACTGAGGGCCTCCAGGAGAGAAGCCCAAGCAAGACGCGCCCCGAGGAGCGTCTTGTCACATGTCAACAATGGGTCTGACTGAGCGCCTCCAGGAGAGAGGCCCAAGCAATACGTGCCCCGAGGAGCGTCTTGACACATGTCAACACTGGGTCTGACAGAGGGCCTCCAGGAGAGAGGCCCAAGCAATACGTGCCCCGAGGAGCGTCTTGCCACATGTCAACACTGGGTCTGACAGAGGGCCTCCAGGAGAGAGGCCCAAGCAATACGTGCCCCAAGGAGCATCTAGCCACATGTCACCACTGGGTCTGACTGAGCGCCTCCAGGAGAGAGGCCCAAGCAAGACGTGCCCCGAGGAGCGTCTTGCCACATGTCAACACTGGGTCTGACTGAGCGCCTCCAGGAGAGAGGCCCAAGCAATACGTGCCCCGAGGAGCGTCTAGCCACATGTCACCACTGGGTCTGACTGAGCGCCTCCAGGAGAGAGGCCCAAGCAAGACGCGCCCCGAGGAGCGTCTTGCCACATGTCAACACTTTGTCTGACAGAGGGCCTCCAGGAGAGAGGCCCAAGCAATACGTGCCCCGAGGAGCGTCTTGACACATGTCAACACTGGGTCTGACAGAGGGCCTCCAGGAGAGAGGCCCAAGCAATACGTGCCCCGAGGAGCGTCTTGCCACATGTCAACACTGGGTCTGACAGAGGGCCTCCAGGAGAGAGGCCCAAGCAATACGTGCCCCGAGGAGCGTCTAGCCACATGTCACCACTGGGTCTGACTGAGCGCCTCCAGGAGAGAGGCCCAAGCAAGACGTGCCCCGAGGAGCGTCTTGCCACATGTCATCACTGGGTCTGACTGAGCGCCTCCAGGAGAGAGGCTCAAGCAAGAAGCGCCCCGAGGAGCGTCTTGCCACATGTCAACAATGGGTCTGACAGAGGGCCTCCAGGAGAGAGGCCCAAGCAAGACGTGCCCCGAGCAGTGTCTTGCCACATGTCAACACTGGGTCTGACTGAGCCCCTCCAGGAGAGAGGCCCAAGCAAGACGTGCCCCGAGGAGCGTCTTGACACATGTCAACACTGGGTCTGACTGAGGGCCTCAATGAGAGAAGCCCAAGCAAGACGCGCCCCGAGGAGTGTCTTGCCAAATTTCACCACTGGGTCTGGCTGAGCGCCTCCAGCAGAGAGGCCCAAGTAAGACGCGCCCCGAGGAGCGTCTTGCCACATGTCAACACTGGGTCTGACTGAGCGCCTCCAGGAGAGAGGCCCAAGCAAGACGTGCCCCAAGGAGCGTCTTGCCAAATGTCAACACTTGGTCTGACAGAGGGCCTCCAGGAGAGAGGCCCAAGCAATACGTGCCCCGAGGAGCGTCTTGACACATGTCAACACTGGGTCTGACAGAGGGCCTCCAGGAGAGAGGCCCAAGCAATACGTGCCCCGAGGAGCGTCTTGTCACATGTCAACAATGGGTCTGACTGAGCGCCTCCAGGAGAGAGGCCCAAGCAATACGTGCCCCGAGGAGCGTCTTGACACATGTCAACACTGGGTCTGACTGAGCGCCTCCAGGAGAGAGGCCCAAGCAAGACGTGCCCCGAGGAGCGTCTTGCCACATGTCAACACTGGGTCTGACTGAGCGCCTCCAGGAGAGAGGCCCAAGCAATACGTGCCCCGAGGAGCGTCTAGCCACATGTCACCACTGGGTCTGACTGAGCGCCTCCAGGAGAGAGGCCCAAGCAAGACGCGCCCCGAGTAGCGTCTTGCCACATGTCAACACTTGGTCTGACAGAGGGCCTCCAGGAGAGAGGCCCAAGCAATACGTGCCCCGAGGAGCGTCTTGACACATGTCAACACTGGGTCTGATTGAGGGCCTCCAGGACAGAGGCCCAAGCAAGAAGCGCCCCGAGGAGCGTCTTGCCACATGTCAACAATGGGTCTGACTGAGGGCCTCCAGGAGAGAAGCCCAAGCAAGACGCGCCCCGAGGAGCGTCTTGCCACATGTCAACAATGGGTCTGACTGAGGGCCTCCAGGAGAGAGGCCCAAGCAAGACGCGCCCCGAGGAGCGTCTTGACACATGTCAACACTGGGTCTGACTGAGGGCCTCAATGAGAGAAGCCCAAGCAAGACGCGCCCCGAGGAGCGTCTTGCCACATGTCAACACTGGGTCTGACAGAGGGCCTCCAGGAGAGAGGCCCAAGCAATACGTGCCCCGAGGAGCCTCTTGCCACATGTCACCACTGGGTCTGACTGAGCGGCTCCAGGAGAGAGGCCCAAGCAAGAAGCTCCCCGAGGAGCGTCTTGCCACATGTCAGCACTCGGTCTGACTGAGCGCATCCAGGAGAGAGGCCCAAGCAAGACGCGCCCCGAGGAGCGTCTTGCCACATGTCACCACTGGGTTTGACTGAGCGACTCCAGGAGAGAGGCCCAAGCAAGACGCGCCCCGAGGAGCGTCTTGCCACATGTCAACACTGGGTCTGACTGAGCGCCTCCAGGAGAGAGGCCCAAGCAAGACGCGCCCCGAGGAGCGTCTTGCCACATGTCAACACTGGGTCTGACTGAGCGCCTCCAGGAAAGAGGCCCAATCAAGACGCGCCCCGAGGAGCGTCTTGCCACATGTCAACACTGGGTCTGACTGAGCGCCTCCGGGAGAGAGACCCAAGCAAGACGTGCCCCGAGGAGCGTCTTGCCACATGTCACCACTGGGTCTGACTGAGCGCCTCCAGGAGAGAGGCCCAAGCAATACGCGCACCGAGGAGCGTCTTGCCACATGTCACCACTGGGTCTGACTGAGCGCCTCCAGGAGAGAGGCCCAAGCAAGACGCGCCCCGAGGAGCGTCTTGCCACATGTCAACACTGGGTCTGATTGAGGGCCTCCAGGAGAGAGGCCCAAGCAAGATGCGCCCCGAGGAGCGTCTTGCCACATGTCAACACTGGGTCTGACAGACGGCCTCCAGGAGAGAGGCCCAAGCAAGACGCACCCCGAGGAGCGTCTTGCCACATGTCACCTCTGGTTCTGACCGAGTGCCTCCAGGAGAGAGGCCCAAGCAAGTCGCGCCCCGAGGAGCGTCTTGCCATATGTCAGCACTCGGTCTGACTGAGCGCCTCCAGGAGAGAGGCCCAAGCAAGACGCGCCCCGAGGAGCGTCTTGCCACATGTCAACAATGGGTCTGACTGAGGGCCTCCAGGAGAGAAGCCCAAGCAACACGCGGCCCGAGGAGCGTCTTGCCACCTGTCAGCACTCGGTCTGACTGAGCGCCTCCAGGAGAGAGGCCCAAGCAAGACGCGCCCCGAGGAGCGTCTTGCCACATGTCAACAATGGGTCTGACTGAGGGCCTCCAGGAGAGAAGCCCAAGCAAGACGCGCCCCGAGGAGCGTCTTGCCACATGTCAGCACTCGGTCTGACTGAGCGCGTCCAGGAGAGAGGCCCAAGCAAGACGCGCCCTGAGGAGCATCTTGACACATGTCAACACTGGGTCTGACAGAGGGCCTCCAGGAGAGAGGCCCAAGCAATACGTGCCCCGAGGAGCGTCTTGCCACATGTCAACACTGGGTCTGACAGAGGGCCTCCAGGAGAGAGGCCCAAGCAATACGTGCCCCGAGGAGCGTCTAGCCACATATCACCACTGGGTCAGACTGAGCGCCTCCAGGAGAGAGGCCCAAGCAAGACGTGCCCCGAGGAGCGTCTTGCCACATGTCATCACTGGGTGTGACTGAGCGCCTCCAGGAGAGAGGCCCAAGCAAGACGCGCCCCGAGGAGTGTCTTGCCAGATTTCACCACTGGGTCTGGCTGAGCGCCTCCAGCAGAGAGGCCCAAGTAAGACGCGCCCCGAGGAGCGTCTTGCCACATGTCAACACTGGGTCTGACTGAGCGCCTCCAGGAGAGAGGCCCAAGCAAGACGTGCCCCAAGGAGCGTCTTGCCAAATGTCAACACTGGGTCTGACTGAGCGCCTCCAGGAGAGAGGCCCAAGCAAGAAGCGCCCCGAGGAGCGTCTTGCCACATGCAAACAATGGGTCTGACTGAGGGCCTCCAGGAGAGAAGCCCAAGCAAGACGCGCCCCGAGGAGCGTCTTGTCACATGTCAACAATGGGTCTGACTGAGCGCCTCCAGGAGAAAGGCCCAAGCAATACGTGCCCCGAGGAGCGTCTTGACACATGTCAACACTGGGTCTGACTGAGCGCCTCCAGGAGAGAGGCCCAAGCAAGACGTGCCCCGAGGAGCGTCTTGCCACATGTCAACACTGGGTCTGACTGAGCGCCTCCAGGAGAGAGGCCCAAGCAATACGTGCCCCGAGGAGCGTCTAGCCACATGTCACCACTGGGTCTGACTGAGCGCCTCCAGGATAGAGGCCCAAGCAAGACGCGCCCCGAGTAGCGTCTTGCCACATGTCAACACTTGGTCTGACAGAGGGCCTCCAGGAGAGAGGCCCAAGCAATACGTGCCCCGAGGAGCGTCTTGACACATGTCAACACTGGGTCTGACAGAGGGCCTCCCGGAGAGAGGCCCAAGCAATACGTGCCCCGAGGAGCGTCTTGCCACATGTCAACACTGGGTCTGACAGAGGGCCTCCAGGAGAGAGGTACAAGCAATACGTGCCCCGAGGAGCGTCTAGCCACATGTCACCACTTGGTCTGACTGAGCGCCTCCAGGAGAGAGGCCCAAGCAAGACGTGCCCCGAGGAGCGTCTTGCCACATGTCAACACTGGGTCTGACTGAGCGCCTCCAGGAGAGAGGCCCAAGCAATACGTGCCCCGAGGAGCGTCTTGCCACATGTCACCACTGGGTCTGACTGAGCGCCTCCAGGAGAGAGGCCCAAGCAAGACGCGCCCCGAGGAGCGTCTTGCCACATGTCAACACTTGGTCTGACAGAGGGCCTCCAGGAGAGAGGCCCAAGCAATACGTGCCCCGAGGAGCGTCTTGACACATGTCAACACTGGGTCTGACAGAGGGCCTCCAGGAGAGAGGCCCAAGCAATACGTGCACCGAGGAGCGTCTTGCCACATGTCAACACTGGGTCTGACAGAGGGCCTCCAGGAGAGAGGCCCAAGCAATACGTGCCCCGAGGAGCGTCTAGCCACATGTCACCACTGGCTGTGACTGAGCGCCTCCAGGAGAGAGGCCCAAGCAAGACGTGCCCCGAGGAGCGTCTTGCCACATGTCATCACTGGGTCTGACTGAGCGCATCCAGGAGAGAGGCCCAAGCAAGAAGCGCCCCGAGGAGCGTCTTGCCACATTTCAACAATGGGTCTGACAGAGGGCCTCCAGGAGAGAGGCCCCAGCAAGACGTGCCCCGAGCAGTGTCTTGCCACATGTCAACACTGGGTCTGACTGAGCGCCTCCAGGAGAGAGGCCCAAGCAAGACGTGCCCCGAGGAGCGTCTTGACACATGTCAACACTGGGTCTGACTGAGGGCCTCAATGAGAGAAGCCCAAGCAAGACGCGCCCCGAGGAGTGTCTTGCCAAATTTCACCACTGGGTCTGGCTGAGCGACTCCAGGAGAGAGGCCCAAGTAAGACGCGCCCCGAGGAGCGTCTTGCCACATGTCAACACTGGGTCTGACTGAGCGCCTCCAGGAGAGAGGCCCAAGCAAGACGTGCCCCAAGGAGCGTCTTGCCAAATGTCAACACTGGGTCTGACTGAGCGCCTCCAGGAGAGAGGCCCAAGCAAGAAGCGCCCCGAGGAGCGTCTTGCCACATGCAAACAATGGGTCTGACTGAGGGCCTCCAGGAGAGAAGCCCAAGCAAGACGCGCCCCGAGGAGCGTCTTGTCACATGTCAACAATGGGTCTGACTGAGCGCCTCCAGGAGAGAGGCCCAAGCAATACGTGCCCCGAGGAGCGTCTTGACACATGTCAACACTGGGTCTGACAGAGGGCCTCCAGGAGAGAGGCCCAAGCAATACGTGCCCCGAGGAGCGTCTTGCCACATGTCAACACTGGGTCTGACAGAGGGCCTCCAGGAGAGAGGCCCAAGCAATACGTGCCCCAAGCAGCGTCTAGCCACATGTCACCACTGGGTCTGACTGAGCGCCTCCAGGAGAGAGGCCCAAGCAAGACGTGCCCCGAGGAGCGTCTTGCCACATGTCAACACTGGGTCTGACTGAGCGCCTCCAGGAGAGAGGCCCAAGCAATACGTGCCCCGAGGAGCGTCTAGCCACATGTCACCACTGGGTCTGACTGAGCGCCTCCAGGAGAGAGGCCCAAGCAAGACGCGCCCCGAGGAGCGTCTTGCCACATGTCAACACTTTGTCTGACAGAGGGCCTCCAGGAGAGAGGCCCAAGCAATACGTGCCCCGAGGAGCGTCTTGACACATGTCAACACTGGGTCTGACAGAGGGCCTCCAGGAGAGAGGCCCAAGCAATACGTGCCCCGAGGAGCGTCTTGCCACATGTCAACACTGGGTCTGACAGAGGGCCTCCAGGAGAGAGGCCCAAGCAATACGTGCCCCGAGGAGCGTCTAGCCACATTTCACCACTGGGTCTGACTGAGCGCCTCCAGGAGAGAGGCCCAAGCAAGACGTGCCCCGAGGAGCGTCTTGCCACATGTCATCACTGGGTCTGACTGAGGGCCTCCAGGAGAGAGGCCCAAGCAAGAAGCGCCCCGAGGAGCGTCTTGCCACATGTCAACAATGGGTCTGACAGAGGGCCTCCAGGAGAGAGGCCCAAGCAAGACGTGCCCCGAGCAGTGTCTTGCCACATGTCAACACTGGGTCTGACTGAGCGCCTCCAGGAGAGAGGCCCAAGCAAGACGTGCCCCGAGGAGCGTCTTGACACATGTCAACACTGGGTCTGACTGAGGGCCTCAATGAGAGAAGCCCAAGCAAGACGCGCCCGAAGGAGCGTCTTGCCAAATTTCAACACTGGGTCTGACTGAGCGCCTCCAGGAGAGAGGCCCAAGCAAGAAGCGCCCCGAGGAGCATCTTGCCACATGCAAACAATGGGTCTGACTGAGGGCCTCCAGGAGAGAAGCCCAAGCAAGACGCGCCCCGAGGAGCGTCTTGTCACATGTCAACAATGGGTCTGACTGAGCGCCTCCAGGAGAGAGGCCCAAGCAATACGTGCCCCGAGGAGCGTCTTGGCACATGTCAACACTGGGTCTGACAGAGGGCCTCCAGTAGAGAGGCCCAAGCAATACGTGCCCCGAGGAGCGTCTTGCCACATGTCAACACTGGGTCTGACAGAGGGCCTCCAGGAGAGAGGCCCAAGCAATACGTGCCCCGAGGAGCGTCTAGCCACATGTCACCACTGGGTCTGACTGAGCGCCTCCAGGAGAGAGGCCCAAGCAAGACGTGCCCCGAGGAGCGTCTAGCCACATGTCACCACTGGGTCTGACTGAGCGCCTCCAGGAGAGAGGCCCAAGCAAGACGCGCCCCGAGGAGCGTCTTGCCACATGTCAACACTTTGTCTGACAGAGGGCCTCCAGGAGAGAGGCCCAAGCAATAAGTGCCCCGAGGAGCGTCTTGCCACATGTCAACACTGGGTCTGACAGAGGGCCTCCAGGAGAGAGGCCCAAGCAATACGTGCCCCGAGGAGCGTCTTGCCACATGTCAACACTGGGTCTGACAGAGGGCCTCCAGGAGAGAGGCCCAAGCAATACGTGCCCCGAGGAGCGTCTAGCCACATTTCACCACTGGGTCTGACTGAGGGCCTCCAGGAGAGAGGCCCAAGCAAGACGTGCCCCGAGGAGCGTCTTGCCACATGTCATCACTGGGTCTGACTGAGGGCCTCCAGGAGAGAGGCCCAAGCAAGAAGCGCCCCGAGGAGCGTCTTGCCACATGTCAACAATGGGTCTGACAGAGGGCCTCCAGGAGAGAGGCCCAAGCAAGACGTGCCCCGAGCAGTGTCTTGCCACATGTCAACACTGGGTCTGACTGAGCGCCTCCAGGAGAGAGGCCCAAGCAAGACGTGCCCCGAGGAGCGTCTTGACACATGTCAACACTGGGTCTGACTGAGGGCCTCAATGAGAGAAGCCCAAGCAAGACGCGCCCCGAGGAGTGTCTTGCCAAATTTCACCACTGGGTCTGGCTGAGCGCCTCCAGGAGAGAGGCCCAAGTAAGAAGCGCCCCGAGGAGCGTCTTGCCACATGTCAACACTGGGTCTGACTGAGCGCATCCAGGAGAGAGGCCCAAGCAAGACGTGACCCAAGGAGCGTCTTGCCAAATGTCAACACTGGGTCTGACTGAGCGCCTCCAGGAGAGAGGCCAAAGCAAGAAGCGCCCCGAGGAGCGTCTTGCCACATGCAAACAATGGGTCTGACTGAGGGCCTCCAGGAGAGAAGCCCAAGCAAGACGCGCCCCGAGGAGCGTCTTGTCACATGTCAACAATGGGTCTGACTGAGCGCCTCCAGGAGAGAGGCCCAAGCAAGACGCGCCCCGAGGAGCGTCTTGACACTTGTCAACACTGGGTCTGACTGAGGGCCTCCATGAGAGAAGCCCAAGCAAGAAGCGCCCCGAGGAGTGTCTTGCCACATGTCAACACTGGGTCTGACAGAGGGCCTCCAGGAGAGAGGCCCAAGCAAGACGCGCCCCGAGGAGTGTCTTGCCACATGTCACCACTGGGTCTGACTGAGCGCCTCCAGGAGAGAGGCCCAAGCAAGACGCACCCCGAGGAGCGTCATGCCACATGTCACTACTCGGTCTGACTGAGCACCTCCAGGAGAGAGGCCCAAGCAAGAGGCGCCCCGAGGAGCGTCTTGCCACGTGTCAACACTGGGTCTGATTGAGGGCCTCCAGGAGAGAGGCCCAAGCAAGACGCGCCCCGAGGAGCGTCTTGCCACATGTCAACACTGGGTCTGACAGAGGGCCTCCAGGAGAGAGGCCCAAGCAATACATGCCCCGAGGAGCGTCTAGCCACATGTCACCACTGGGTCTGACTGAGCGACTCCAGGAGAGAGGCCCAAGTAAGACGCGCCCCGGGGAGCGTCTTGCCACATGTAAACACTGGGTCTGACTGAGCGCCTCCAGGAAAGAGGCCCAAGCAAGACGCGCCCCGAGGTGCGTATTGCCACATGTCAACACTGGGTCTGACAGAGGGCCTCCAGGAGAGAGGCCCAAGCAATACGTGCCCCGAGGAGCGTCTAGCCACATGTCACCACTGGGTCTGACTGAGCGCCTCCAGGAGAGAGGCCCAAGCAAGACGTGCCCCGAGGAGCGTCTTGCCACATGTCAACACTGGGTCTGACTGAGCGCCTCCAGGAGAGAGGCCCAAGCAAGAAGCGCCCCGAGGAGCGTCTTGCCACATGTCAACAATGGGTCTGACAGAGGGCCTCCAGGAGAGAGGCCCAAGCAAGACGTGCCCCGAGGACTGTCTTGCCACATGTCAACACTGGGTCTGACTGAGCGCCTCCAGGAGAGAGGCCCAAGCAAGACGTGCCCCGAGGAGCGTCTTGACACATGTCAACACTGGGTCTGACTGAGGGCCTCAATGAGAGAAGCCCAAGCAAGACGCGCCCCGAGGAGTGTCTTGCCAAATTTCACCACTGGGTCTGGCTGAGCGCCTCCAGGAGAGAGGCCCAAGTAAGACGCGCCCCGAGGAGCGTCTTGCCACATGTCAACACTGGGTCTGACTGAGCGCCTCCAGGAGAGAGGCCAGAGCAAGACGTGCCCCAAGGAGCGTCTTGCCAAATGTCAACACTGGGTCTGACTGAGCGCCTCCAGGAGAGAGGCCCAAGCAAGAAGCGCCCCGAGGAGCGTCTTGCCACATGCAAACAATGGGTCTGACTGAGGGCCTCCAGGAGAGAAGCCCAAGCAAGACGCGCCCCGAGGAGCGTCTTGTCACATGTCAACAATGGGTCTGACTGAGCGCCTCCAGGAGAGAGGCCCAAGCAAGACGCGACCCGAGGAGCGTCTTGACACTTGTCAACACTGGGTCTGACTGAGGGCCTCCATGAGAGAAGCCCAAGCAAGACACGCCCCGAGGAGTGTCTTGCCACATGTCAACACTGGGTCTGACAGAGGGCCTCCAGGAGAGAGGCCCAAGCAATACGTGCCCCGAGGAGCGTCTTGCCACATGTCACCACTGGGTCTGACTGAGCGCCTCCAGGAGAGAGGCCCAAGCAAGACGCGCCCCGAGGAGCGTCTTGCCACATGTCAACACTGGGTCTGACTGAGCGCCTCCGGGAGAGAGACCCAAGCAAGACGTGCCCCGAGGAGCGTCTTGCCACAGGTCAACACTGGGTCTCACTGAGCGCCTCCAGGAGAGAGGCCCAAGCAAGAAGCGCCCCGAGGAGCGTCTTGCCACATGTCAACAATGGGTCTGACTGAGGGCCTCCAGGAGAGAAGCCCAAGCACGACGCGCCCCGATGAGCGTCTTGCCACATGTCAACACTGGGTCTGACAGAGGGCCTCCAGGAGAGAGGCCCAAGCAATACGTGCCCCGAGGAGCGTCTTGCCACATGTCACCACTGGGTCTGACTGAGCGCCTCCAGGAGAGAGGCCCAAGCAAGACGCGCCCCGAGGAGCATCTTGCCACATGTCAGCACTCGGTCTGACTGAGAGCCTCCAGGAGAGAGGCCCAAGCAAGACGCGCCCCGAGGAGCGTCTTGCCACATGTCAACACTGGGTCTGACTGAGCGCCTCCGGGAGAGAGACCCAAGCAAGACGTGCCCCGAGGAGCGTCTTGCCACAGGTAAACACTGGGTCTGACTGAGCGCCTCCAGGAGAGAGGCCTAAGCAAGAAGCGCCCCGAGGAGCGTCTTGCAACATGTCAACAATGGGTCTGACTGAGCGCCTCCAGGAGAGAGGCCCAAGCAAGACGTGCCCCGAGGAGCGTCTTAACACTTGTCAACACTGGGTCTGACTGAGGGCCTCCAGGAGAGAAGCCCAAGCAAGACGCACCCCGAGGAGTGTCTTGCCACATGTCAACACTGGGTCTGACAGAGGGCCTCCAGGAGAGAGGCCCAAGCAACATGCGCCCCGAGGAGCGTCTTGCCATATGTCACCACTTGGTCTGACTGAGCGCCTCCAGGAGAGAGGTCCAAGCAAGACGCGCCCCGAGGAGCGTCTTGCCACATGTCAACACTGGGTCTGACAGAGGGCCTCCGGTAGAGAGGCCCAAGCAAGACGCGCCCCGAGGAGTGTCTTGCCACATGTCACCACTGGGTCTGACTGAGCGCCTCCAGGAGAGAGGCCTAAGCAAGACGCGCCCCGAGGAGCGTCATTCCAGATGTCACTACTCGGTCTGACTGAGCGCCTCCAGGAGAGAGGCCCAAGCAAGACGCGCCCCGAGGAGCGTCTTGCCACGTGTCAACACTGGGTCTGATTGAGGGCCTCCAGGAAAGAGGCTCAAGCAAGATGCGCCCCGAGGAGCGTCTTGCCACATGTCAACACTGGGTCTGACAGAGGGCCTCCAGGAGAGAGGCCCAAGCAATACGTGCCACGAGGAGCGTCTAGCCACATGTCACCACTGGGTCTGACTGAGCGCCTCCAGGAGAGAGGCCCAAGCAAGACGCGCCCCGAGGAGCGTCTTGCCACATGTCAACAATGGGTCTAACTGAGGGCCTCCAGGAGAGAAGCCCAAGCAAGACGCGCCCCGAGGAGCGTCTTGCCACATGTCAACAATGGGTCTGACTGAGCGCCTCCAGGAGAGAGGCCCAAGCAAGACACGCCCCGAGGAGCGTCTTGACACCTGTTAACACTGGGTCTGACTGAGGGCTTCCATGAGAGAAGCCCAAGCAAGACGCGCCCCGAGGAGTGTCTTGCCACATGTCAACACTGGGTCTGACAGAGGGCCTCCAGGAGAGAGGCCCAAGCAATACGCGCCCCGAGGAGCGTCTTGCCATATGTCACCACTGGGTCTGAATGAGCGCATCCAGGAGAGAGGCCCAAGCAAGACGCGCCCCGAGGAGCGTCTTTACACATGTCAACACTGGGTCTGACTGAGGGCCTCAATGAGAGAAGCCCAAGTAAGACGCGCCCCGAGGAGCGTCTTGCCACATGTCAACACTGGTTCTGACAGAGGGCCTCCAGGAGAGAGGCCCAAGCAATACGTGCCCCGAGGAGCGTCTTGCCACATGTCACCACTGGGTCTGACTGAGCGCCTCCAGGAGAGAGGCCCAAGCAAGACGCGCCCCGAGGAGCGTCTTGCCACATGTCAGCACTCGGTCTGACTGAGAGCCTCCAGGAGAGAGACCCAAGCAAGACGCGCCCCGAGGAGCGTCTTGCCACATGTCAACACTGGGTCTGACTGAGCGCCTCCAGGAGAGAGGCCCAAGCAAGACGCGCCCCGAGGAGCGTCTTGCCACATGTCAACACTGGGTCTGACTGAGCGCCTCCGGGAGAGAGACCCAAGCAAGACGTGCCCCGAGGAGCGTCTTGCCGCAGGTCAACACTGGGTCTGACTGAGCGCCTCCAGGAGAGAGGCCCAAGCAAGAAGCGCCCCGATGAGCGTCTTGCCACATGTTAACAATGGGTCTGACTGAGCACCTCCAGGAGAGAGGCCCAAGCAAGACGTGCCCTGAGGAGCGTCTTAACACTTGTCAACACTGGGTCTGACTGAGGGCCTCCAGGAGAGAGACGCAAGCAAGACGTGCCCCGAGGAGCGTCTTGCCACAGGTCAACACTGGGTCTGACTGAGCGCCTCCAGGAGAGAGGCCCAAGCAAGAAGCGCCCCGAGGAGCATCTTGCCACATGTCAACTCTGGGTCTGACTGAGCACCTCCGGGAGAGAGACCCAAGCAAGACGCGCCCCGAGGAGCGTCTTGCCACATGTCAACACTGGGTCTGACAGAGGGCCTCCAGGAGAGAGGCCCAAGCAATACGTGCCCCGATGAGCGTCTAGCCACATGTCACCACTGGGTCTGACTGAGCGCCTCCAGGAGAGAGGCCCAAGCAAGACGCGCCCAGAGGAGCGTCTTGCCACATGTCAACAATGGGTCTGACTGAGGGCCTCCAGGAGAGAAGCCCAAGCAAGACGCGCCCCGAGGAGCGTCTTGCCACATGTCAACACTGGGTCTGACTGAGCGCCTCCAGGAGAGAGGCCCAAGCAAGACGCGCCCCGAGGAGCGTCTTGACACCTGTCAACAATGGGTCTGACTGAGGGCTTCCATGAGAGAAGCCCAAGCAAGACGCGCCCCGAGGAGGGTCTTGCCACATGTCAGCACTCGGTCTGACTGAGCGCCTCCAGGAGAGACAGCCAAGCAAGACGCGCCCCTAAGAGCGTCTTGCCACATGTCAACACTGGGTCTGACAGAGGGCCTCCAGGAGAGAGGCCCAAGCAAGACGCGCCCCGAGGAGCGTCTTGCCACATGTCAACACTGGGTCTGACTGAGCGCCTCTAGGAGAGAGGCCCAAGCAAGACGCGCCCCGAGGAGCGTCTTGCCACATGTCAACACTGGGTCTGACAGAGGGCCTCCAGGAGAGATGCCCAAGCAATACGTGCCCCGAGGAGCGTCTTGCCACATGTCACCACTGGGTCTGACTGAGCGCCTCCAGGAGAGAGGCCCAAGCAAGACGCGTCCCAAGGAGCGTCTTGCCACATGTAAGCACTAGGTCTGACTGAGAGCCTCCAGGAGAGAGGCCCAAGCAAGACGCGCCCCGAGGAGCGTCTTGCCACATGTCAACACTGGGTCTGACTGAGCGCCTCCAGGAGAGAGGCCCAAGCAAGACGCGCCCCGAGGAGCGTCTTGCCACATGTCAACACTGGGTCTGACTGAGCGCCTCCGGGAGAGAGACCCAAGCAAGACGTGCCCCGAGGAGCGTCTTGCCACAGGTAAACACTGGGTCTGACTGAGCGCCTCCAGGAGAGAGGCCTAAGCAAGAAGCGCCCCGAGGAGCGTCTTGCAACATGTCAACAATGGGTCTGACTGAGCGCCTCCAGGAGAGAGGCCCAAGCACGACGTGCCCCGAGGAGCGTCTTAACACTTGTCAACACTGGGTCTGACTGAGGTCCTCCAGGAGAAAGCCCAAGCAAGACGCACCCCGAGGAGTGTCTTGCCACATGTCAACACTGGGTCTGACAGAGGGCCTCCAGGAGAGAGGCCCAAGCAACATGCGCCCCGAGGAGCATCTTGCCATATGTCACCACTGGGTCTGACTGAGCGCCTCCAGGAGAGAGGCCCAAGCAAGACGCGCCCCGAGGAGCGTCTTGCCACATGTCAACACTGGGTCTGACAGAGGGCCTCCATTAGAGAGGCCCAAGCAAGACGCGCCCCGAGGAGTGTCTTGCCACATGTCACCACTGGGTCTGACTGAGCGCCTCCAGGAGAGAGGCCCAAGCAAGACGCGCCCCGAGGAGCGTCATGCCACATGTCACTACTCGGTCTGACTGAGCGCCTCCAGGAGAGAGGCCAAAGCAAGACGCACCCCGAGGAGCGTCTTGCCACGTGTCAACACTGGGTCTGATTGAGGGCCTCCAGGAAAGAGGCCCAAGCAAGACGCGCCCCGAGGAGCGTCTTGCCACATGTCACCACTGGGTCTGACAGAGGGCCTCCAGGAGAGAGGCCCAAGCAATACGTGCCCCGAGGAGCGTCTAGCCACATGTCACCACTGGGTCTGACTGAGCGCCTCCAGGAGAGAGGCCCAAGCAAGACGCGCCCCGAGGAGCGTCTTGCCACATGTCAACAATGGGTCTGACTGAGGGCCTCCAGGAGAGAGACCCAAGCAAGACGCGCCCCGAGGAGCGTCTTGCCACATGTCAACACTGGGTCTGACTGAGCGCCTCCAGGAGAGAGGCCCAAGCAAGACGCGCCCCGAGGAGCGTCTTGCCACATGTCAACACTGGGTCTGACTGAGCGCCTCCGGGAGAGAGACCCAAGCAAGACGTGCCCCGAGGAGCGTCTTGCCGCAGGTCAACACTGGGTCTGACTGAGCGCCTCCAGGAGAGAGGCCCAAGCAAGAAGCGCCCCGAGGAGCGTCTTGCCACATGTTAACAATGGGTCTGACTGAGCGCCTCCAGGAGAGAGGCCCAAGCAAGACGTGCCCCGAGGAGCATCTTAACACTTGTCAACACTGGGTCTGACTGAGGGCCTCCAGGAGAGAAGCCCAAGCAAGACGCGCCCCGAGGAGTGTCTTGCCACATGTCAACACTGGGTCTGACATAGGGCCTCCAGGAGAGAGGCCCAAGCAATACATGCCCCGAGGAGCGTCTAGCCACATGTCACCACTGGGTCTGACTGAGCGACTCCAGGAGAGAGGCCCAAGCAAGACGCGCCCCGAGGAGCGTCTTGCCACATGTCAACACTTGGTCTGACAGAGGGCCGCGTCTTGCTTGGGCCTCTCTCCTGGATGCGCTCATTCAGACCCAGTGGTGACATATGGCAAGACGCTCCTCGGGGCGCGTATTGCTTGGGCCTCTCTCCTGGAGGCCCTCTGTCAGACCCAGTGTTGACATGTGACAAGACACTCCTCGGGGCGCGTCTTGCTTGGGCTTCTCTCCTGGAGGCCCTCAGTCAGACCCAGTGTTGACAGGTGTCAAGACGCTCCTCGGGGCGCTTCTTGCTTGGGCCTCTCTCCTGGAGGCGCTCAGTGAGACCCAGTGTTGACCTGTGGCAAGACGCTCCTCGGGGCACGTCTTGCTTGGGTCTCTCTCCCGGAGGCGCTCAGTCAGACCCAGTGTTGACATGTGGCAAGACGCTCCTCGGGGCGCGTCTTGCTTGGGCCTCTCTCCTGGAGGCGCTCAGTCAGACCCAGTGGTGACATGTGGCAAGACGCTCCTCGGGGCACGTATTGCTTGGGCCTCTCTCCTGGAGGCCCTCTGTCAGACCCAGTGTTGACATGTGGCAAGACACTCCTCGGGGCGTGTCTTGCTTGGGCCTCTTTCCTAGAGGCCCTCAGTCAGACCCAGTGTTGACAAGTGTCAAGACGCTCCTCGGGTCGCGTCTTGCTTGGGCCTCTCTCCTGGAGGCGCTCAGTCAGACCCAGTGTTGACATTTGGCAAGACGCTCCTTGGGGCACGTCTTGCTTGGGCCTCTCTCCTGGAGGCGCTCAGTCAGACCCAGTGTTGACATGTGGCAAGACGCTCCTCGGGGCGCGTCTTACTTGGGCCTCTCTCCTGGAGGCGCTCAGCCAGACCCAGTGGTGAAATTTGGCAAGACACTCCTCGGGGCGCGTCTTGCTTGGGCTTCTCTCATTGAGGCCCTCAGTCAGACCCAGTGTTGACATGTGTCAAGACGCTCCTCGGGGCACGTCTTGCTTGGGCCTCTCTCCTGGAGGCGCTCAGTCAGACCCAGTGTTGACATGTGGCAAGACAGTCCTCGGGGCACGTCTTGCTTGGGCCTCTCTCCTGGAGGCCCTCTGTCAGACCCATTGTTGACATGTGGCAAGACGCTCCTCGGGGCGCTTCTTGCTTGGGCCTCTCTCCTGGAGGCGCTCAGTCAGACCCAGTGTTGACATGTGGCAAGACGCTCCTCGGGGCACGTCTTGCTTGGGCCTCTCTCCTGGAGGCGCTCAGTCAGACCCAGTGGTGACATGTGGCTAGACGCTCCTCGGGGCACGTATTGCTTGGGCCTCTCTCCTGGAGGCCCTCTGTCAGACCCAGTGTTGACATGTGGCAAGACGCACCTCGGGGCGCGTCTTGCTTGGGCCTCTTTCCTGGAGGCGCTCAGTCAGACCCAGTGTTTACATGTGGCAAGACGCTCCCCGGGGCGCGTCTTACTTGGGCCTCTCTCCTGGAGTCGCTCAGTCAGACCCAGTGGTGACATGTGGCTAGACGCTCCTCGGGGCATGTATTGCTTGGGCCTCTCTCCTGGAGGCCCTCTGTCAGACCCAGTGTTGACATGTGGCAAGACGCTCCTCGGGGCGCGTCTTGCTTGGGCCTCTCTCCTGGAGGCCCTCAATCAGACCCAGTGTTGACACGTGGCAAGACGCTCCTCGGGGCGCCTCTTGCTTGGGCCTCTCTCCTGGAGGCGCTCAGTCAGACCGAGTAGTGACATGTGGCATGACGCTCCTCGGGGTGCGTCTTGCTTGGGCCTCTCTCCTGGAGGCGCTCAGTCAGACCCAGTGGTGACATGTGGCAAGACACTCCTCGGGGCGCGTCTTGCTTGGGCCTCTCTCCTGGAGGCCCTCTGTCAGACCCAGTGTTGACATGTGGCAAGACACTCCTCGGGGCGCTTCTTGCTTGGGCTTCTCTCATGGAGGCCCTCAGTCAGACCCAGTGTTGACAAGTGTCAAGACGCTCCTCGGGGCGCGTCTTGCTTGGGCCTCTCTCCTGGAGGCGCTCAGTCAGACCCATTGTTGACATGTGACAAGACGCTCCTCGGGGCGCGTCTTGCTTGGGCTTCTCTCCTGGAGGCCCTCAGTCAGACCCATTGTTTGCATGTGGCAAGACGCTCCTCGGGGCGCGTCTTGCTTGGGCCTCTCTCCTGGAGGCGCTCAGTCAGACCCAGTGGTGACATGTGGCTAGACGCTCCTCGGGGCACGTATTGCTTGGGCCTCTCTCCTGGAGGCCCTCTGTCAGACCCAGTGTTGACATGTGGCAAGACGCTCCTCGGGGCGCGTCTTGCTTGGGCCTCTTTCCTGGAGGCCCTCAATCAGACCCAGTGTTGACACGTGGCAAGACGCTCCTCGGGGCGCGTCTTGCTTGGGCCTCTCTCCTGGAGGCGCTCAGTCAGACCGAGTAGTGACATGTGGCATGACGCTCCTCGGGGCGCGTCTTGCTTCGGCCTCTCTCCTGGAGGCGCTCAGTCAGACCCATTGTTGACATGTTGCAAGACGCTCCTCGGGGCGCTTCTTGCTTAGGCCTCTCTCCTGGAGGCGGTCAGTCAGACCCAGTGTTTACCTGTGGCAAGACGCTCCTCGGGGCACGTCTTGCTTGGGTCTCTCTCCCGGAGGCGCTCAGTCAGACCCAGTGTTGACATGTGGCAAGACGCTCCTCGGGGCGCATCTTGCTTGGGCCTCTCTCCTGGAGGCGCTCAGTCAGACCCAGTGTTGACATGTGGCAAGACGCTCCTCGGGGCGCGTCTTGCTTGGGCCTCTCTCCTGGAGGCTCTCAGTCAGACCGAGTGCTGACATGTGGCAAGACGCTCCTCGGGGCGCGTCTTGCTTGGGCCTCTCTCCTGGAGGCGCTCAGTCAGACCCAGTGGTGACATGTGGCAAGACGCTCCTCGGGGCACGTATTGCTTGGGCCTCTCTCCTGGAGGCCCTCTGTCAGACCCAGTGTTGACATGTGGCAAGACGCTCATCGGGGCGCGTCTTGCTTGGGCTTCTCTCCTGGAGGCCCTCAGTCAGACCCATTGTTGACATGTGGCAAGACGCTCCTCGGGGCGCTTCTTGCTTGGGCCTCTCTCCTGGAGGCGCTCAGTCAGACCCAGTGTTGACCTGTGGCAAGACGCTCCTCGGGGCACGTCTTGCTTGGGTCTCTCTCCCGGAGGCGCTCAGTCAGACCCAGTGTTGACATGTGGCAAGACGCTCCTCGGGGCGCGTCTTGCTTGGGCCTCTCTCCTGGAGGCGCTCAGTCAGACCCAGTGGTGACATTTGGCAAGATGCTCCTCGGGGCAGGTATTGCTTGGGCCTCTCTCCTGGAGGCCCTCTGTCAGACCCAGTGTTGACATGTGGCAAGACACTCCTCGGGGCGTGTCTTGCTTGGGCTTCTCTCATGGAGGCCCTCAGTCAGACCCAGTGTTGACATGTGACAAGACGCTCCTCGGGGCGCGTCTTGCTTGGGCTTCTCTCCTGGAGGCCCTCAGTCAGACCCATTGTTTGCATGTGGCAAGACGCTCCTCGGGGCGCTTCTTGCTTGGGCCTCTCTCCTGGAGGCGCTCAGTCAGACCCAGTGTTGACATTTGGCAAGACGCTCCTTTGGGCACGTCTTGCTTGGGCCTCTCTCCTGGAGGCGCTCAGTCAGAACCAGTGTTGACATGTGGCAAGACGCTCCTCGGGGCGCGTCTTACTTGGGCCTCTCTCCTGGAGGCGCTCAGCCAGACCCAGTGGTGAAATTTGGCAAGACACTCCTCGGGGCGCGTCTTGCTTGGGCTTCTCTCATTGAGGCCCTCAGTCAGACCCAGTGTTGACATGTGTCAAGACACTCCTCGGGGCACGTCTTGCTTGGGCCTCTCTCCTGGAGGCGCTCAGTCAGACCCATTGTTGACATGTGGCAAGACACTCCTCGGGGCACGTCTTGCTTGGGCCTCTCTCCTGGAGGCCCTCTGTCAGACCCATTGTTGACATGTGGCAAGACGCTCCTCGGGGCGCTTCTTGCTTGGGCCTCTCTCCTGGAGGCGCTCAGTCAGACCCAGTGTTGACATGTGGCAAGACGCTCCTCGGGGCACGTCTTGCTTGGGACTCTCTCCTGGAGGCGCTCAGTCAGACCCAGTGGTGATATGTGGCTAGACGCTCCTCGGGGCACGTATTGCTTGGGCCTCTCTCCTGGAGGCCCTCTGTCAGACCCAGTGTTGACATGTGGCAAGACGCACCTCGGGGCGCGTCTTGCTTGGGCCTCTTTCCTGGAGGCGCTCAGTCAGACCCAGTGTTTACATGTGGCAAGACGCTCCCTGGGGCGCGTCTTACTTGGGCCTCTCTCCTGGAAGCGCTCAGTCAGACCCAGTGGTGACATTTGGCAAGACGCTCCGCGGGGCATGTATTGCTTGGGCCTCTCTCCTGGGGGCCCTCTGTCAGACCAAGTGTTGACATGTGGCAAGACGCTCCTCGGGGCGCGTCTTGCTTGGGCCTCTCTCCTGGAGTCGCTCAGTCAGACCCAGTGGTGACATGTGGCTAGACGCTCCTCGGGGCATGTATTGCTTGGGCCTCTCTCCTGGAGGCCCTCTGTCAGACCCAGTGTTGACATGTGGCAAGACGCTCCTCGGGGCGCGTCTTGCTTGGGCCTCTCTCCTGGAGGCCCTCAATCAGACCCAGTGTTGACACGTGGCAAGACGCTCCTCGGGGCGCCTCTCGCTTGGGCCTCTCTCCTGGAGGCGCTCAGTCAGACCGAGTAGTGACATGTGGCATGACGCTCCTCGGGGCGCGTCTTGCTTGGGCCTCTCTCCTGGAGGCGCTCAGTCAGACCCAGTGGTGACATGTGGCAAGACACTCCTCGGGGCGCGTCTTGCTTGGGCCTCTCTCCTGGAGGCCCTCTGTCAGACCCAGTGTTGACATGTGGCAAGACACTCCTCGGGGAGTGTCTTGCTTGGGCTTCTCTCATGGAGGCCCTCAGTCAGACCCAGTGTTGACAAGTGTCAAGACGCTCCTCGGGGCGCGTCTTGCTTGGGCCTCTCTCCTGGAGGCGCTCAGTCAGACCCATTGTTGACATGTGACAAGACGCTCCTCGGGGCGCGTCTTGCTTGGGCTTCTCTCCTGGAGGCCCTCAGTCAGACCCATTGTTTGCATGTGGCAAGACGCTCCTCGGGGCGCTTCTTGCTTGGGCCTCTCTCCTGGAGGCGCTCAGTCAGACCCAGTGTTGACATTTGGCAAGACGCTCCTTGGGGCACGTCTTGCTAGGGCCTCTCTCCTGGATGCGCTCAGTCAGACCCAGTGTTGACATGTGGCAAGACGCTCCTCGGGGCGCGTCTTACTTGGGCCTCTCTCCTGGAGGCGCTCAGCCAGACCCAGTGGTGAAATTTGGCAAGACACTCCTCGGGGCGCGTCTTGCTTGGGCTTCTCTCATTGAGGCCCTCAGTCAGACCCAGTGTTGACATGTGTCAAGACGCTCCTCGGGGCACGTCTTGCTTGGGCCTCTCTCCTGGAGGCGCTCAGTCAGACCCAGTGTTGACATGTGGCAAGACACTGCTCGGGGCACGTCTTGCTTGGGCCTCTCTCCTGGAGGCCCTCTGTCAGACCAAGTGTTGACATGTGGCAAGACGCTCCTCGGGGCGCTTCTTGCTTGGGCCTCTCTCCTGGAGGCCCTCAGTCAGACCCAGTGATGACATGTGGCAAGACGCTCCTCGGGGCACGTCTTGCTTGGGCCTCTCTCCTGGAGGCGCTCAGTCAGACCCAGTGGTGAAATGTGGCTAGACGCTCCTCGGGGCACGTATTGCTTGGGCCTCTCTCCTGGAGGCCCTCTGTCAGACCCAGTGTTGACATGTGGCAAGACGCTCCTCGGGGCACGTATTGCTTGGGCCTCTCTCCTGGAGGCCCTCTGTCAGACCCAGTGTTGACATGTGGCAAGACGCTCCTCGGGGCACGTATTGCTTGGGCCTCTCTCCTGGAGGCGCTCAGTCAGACCCAGTGGTGAAATGTGGCTAGACGCTCCTCGGGGCACGTATTGCTTGGGCCTCTCTCCTGGAGGCCCTCTGTCAGACCCAGTGTTGACATGTGGCAAGACGCTCCTCGGGGCACGTATTGCTTGGGCCTCTCTCCTGGAGGCCCTCTGTCAGACCCAGTGTTGACATGTGTCAAGACGCTCCTCGGGGCACGTATTGCTTGGGCCTCTCTCCTGGAGGCCCTCTGTCAGACAAAGTGTTGACATGTGGCAAGACGCTCCTCGGGGCGCGTCTTGCTTGGGCCTCTCTCCTGGAGGCGCTCAGTCAGACCCAGTGGTGACATGTGGCTAGACGCTCCTCGGGGCACGTATTGCTTGGGCCTCTCTCCTGGAGGCGCTCAGTCAGACCCAGTGTTGACATGTGGCAAGACGCTCCTCGGGGCACGTCTTGCTTGGGCCTCTCTCCTGGAGGCGCTCAGTCAGACCCAGTGGTGACATGTGGCTAGACGCTCCTCGGGGCACGTATTGCTTGGGCCTCTCTCCTGGAGGCCCTCTGTCAGACCCAGTGTTGACATGTGGCAAGACGCTCCTCGGGGCACGTATTGCTTGGGCCTCTCTCCTGGAGGCCCTCTGTCAGACCCAGTGTTGACATGTGTCAAGACGCTCCTCGGGGAACGTATTGCTTGGGCCTCTCTCCTGGAGGCGCTCAGTCAGACCCATTGTTGACATGTGACAAGACGCTCCTCGGGGCGCGTCTTGCTTGGGCTTCTCTCCTGGAGGCCCTCAGTCAGACCCATTGTTTGCATGTGGCAAGACGCTCCTCGGGGCGCTTCTTGCTTGGGCCTCTCTCCTGGAGGCGCTCAGTCAGACACAGTGTTGACATTTGGCAAGACGCTCCTTGGGGCACGTCTTGCTTGGGCCTCTCTCCTGGAGGCGCTCAGTCAGACCCAGTGTTGACATGTGGCAAGACGCTCCTCGGGGCGCGTCTTACTTGGGCCTCTCTCCTGGAGGCGCTCAGCCAGACCCAGTGGTGAAATTTGGCAAGACACTCCTCGGGGCGCGTCTTGCTTGGGCTTCTCTCATTGAGGCCCTCAGTCAGACCCAGTGTTGACATGTGTCAAGACGCTCCTCGGGGCACGTCTTGCTTGGGCCTCTCTCCTGGAGGCGCTCAGTCAGACACAGTGTTGACATGTGGCAAGACACTGCTCGGGGCACGTCTTGCTTGGGCCTCTCTCCTGGAGGCCCTCTGTCAGACCCATTGTTGAAATGTGGCAAGACGCTCCTCGGGGCGCTTCTTGCTTGGGCCTCTCTCCTGGATGCGCTCAGTCAGACCCAGTGATGACATGTGGCAAGACGCTCCTCGGGGCACGTCTTGCTTGGGCCTCTCTCCTGGAGGCGCTCAGTCAGAGCCAGTGGTGACATGTGGCTAGACGCTCCTCGGGGCACGTATTGCTTGGGCCTCTCTCCTGGAGGCCCTCTGTCAGACCCAGTGTTGACATGTGGCAAGACGCTCCTCGGGGCACGTATTGCTTGGGCCTCTCTCCTGGAGGCCCTCTGTCAGACCCAGTGTTGACATGTGTCAAGACGCTCCTCGGGGCACGTATTGCTTGGGCCTCTCTTCTGGAGGCCCTCTGTCAGACCAAGTGTTGACATGTGGCAAGACGCTCCTCGGGGCGCGTCTTGCTTGGGCCTCTCTCCTGGAGGCGCTCAGTCAGACCCAGTGGTGACATGTGGCAAGACGCTCCTCGGGGCACGTATTGCTTGGGCCTCTCTCCTGGAGGCGCTCAGTCAGACCCAGTGTTGACATGTGGCAAGACGCTCCTCGGGGCACGTCTTGCTTGGGCCTCTCTCCTGGAGGCGCTCAGTCAGACCCAGTGGTGACATGTGGCTAGACGCTCCTCGGGGCACGTATTGCTTGGGCCTCTCTCCTGGAGGCCCTCTGTCAGACCCAGTGTTGACATGTGGCAAGACGCTCCTCGGGGCACGTATTGCTTGGGCCTCTCTCCTGGAGGCCCTCTGTCAGACCCAGTGTTGACATGTGTCAAGACGCTCCTCGGGGCACGTATTGCTTGGGCCTCTCTCCTGGAGGCCCTCTGTCAGACCAAGTGTTGACATGTGGCAAGACGCTCCTCGGGGCGCGTCTTGCTTGGGCCTCTCTCCTGGAGGCGCTCAGTCAGACCCAGTGGTGACATGTGGCAAGACGCTCCTCGGGGCACGTATTGCTTGGGCCTCTCTCCTGGAGGCGCTCAGTCAGACCCAGTGTTGACATGTGGCAAGACGCTCCTTGGGGCACGTCTTGCTTGGGCCTCTCTCCTGGAGGCGCTCAGTCAGACCCAGTGGTGACATGTGGCTAGACGCTCCTCGGGGCACGTATTGCTTGTACCTCTCTCCTGGAGGCCCTCTGTCAGACCCAGTGTTGACATGTGGCAAGACGCTCCTCGGGGCACGTATTGCTTGGGCCTCTCTCCGGAAGGCCCTCTGTCAGACCCAGTGTTGACATGTGTCAAGACGCTCCTCGGGGCACGTATTGCTTGGGCCTCTCTCCTGGAGGCCCTCTGTCAGACCAAGTGTTGACATGTGGCAAGACGCTACTCGGGGCGCGTCTTGCTTGGGCCTCTCTCCTGGAGGCGCTCAGTCAGACCCAATGGTGACATGTGGCTAGACGCTCCTCGGGGCACGTATTGCTTGGGCCTCTCTCCTGGAGGCGCTCAGTCAGACCCAGTGTTGACATGTGGCAAGACGCTCCTCGGGGCACGTCTTGCTTGGGCCTCTCTCCTGGAGGCGCTCAGTCAGACCCAGTGGTGACATGTGGCTAGACGCTCCTCGGGGCACGTATAGCTTGGGCCTCTCTCCTGGAGGCTCTCTGTCAGACCCAGTGTTGACATGTGGCAAGACGCTCCTCGGGGCACGTATTGCTTGGGCCTCTCTCCTGGAGGCCCTCTGTCAGACCCAGTGTTGACATGTGTCAAGACGCTCCTCGGGGCACGTATTGCTTGGGCCTCTCTCCTGGAGGCGCTCAGTCAGACCCATTGTTGACATGTGACAAGACGCTCCTCGGGGCGCGTCTTGCTTTGGCTTCTCTCCTGGAGGCCCTCAGTCAGACCCATTGTTTGCATGTGGCAAGACGCTCCTCAGGGCGCTTCTTGCTTGGGCCTCTCTCCTGGAGGCGCTCAGTCAGACCAAGTGTTGACATTTGGCAAGACGCTCCTTGGGGCACGTCTTGCTTGGGCCTCTCTCCTGGAGGCGCTCAGTCAGACCCAGTGTTGACATGTGGCAAGACGCTCCTCGGGGCGCATCTTACTTGGGCCTCTCTCCTGGAGGCGCTCAGCCAGACCCTGTGGTGAAATTTGGCAAGACACTCCTCGGGGCGCGTCTTGCTTGGGCTTCTCTCATTGAGGCCCTCAGTCAGACCCAGTGTTGACATGTGTCAAGACGCTCCTCGGGGCACGTCTTGCTTGGGCCTCTCTCCTGGAGGGGCTCAGTCAGACCCAGTGTTGACATGTGGCAAGACACTGCTCGGGGCACGTCTTGCTTGGGCCTCTCTCCTGGAGGCCCTCTGTCAGACCCATTGTTGACATGTGGCAAGACGCTCCTTGGGGCGCTTCTTGCTTGGGCCTCTCTCCTGGAGGCGCTCAGTCAGACCCAGTGATGACATGTGGCAAGACGCTCCTCGGGGCACGTCTTGCTTGGGCCTCTCTCCTGGAGGCGCTCAGTCAGACCCAGTGGTGACATGTGGCTAGACGCTCCTCGGGGCACGTATTGCTTGGGCCTCTCTCCTGGAGGCCCTCTGTCAGACCCAGTGTTGACATGTGGCAAGACGCTCCTCGGGGCACGTATTGCTTGGGCCTCTCTCCTGGAGGCGCTCAGTCAGACCCAGTGGTGACATGTGGCTAGACGCTCCTCGGGGCACGTATTGCTTGGGCCTCTCTCCTGGAGGCCCTCTGTCAGACCCAGTGTTGACATGTGGCAAGACGCTCCTCGGGGCACGTATTGCTTGGGCCTCTCTCCTGGAGGCCCTCTGTCAGACCCAGTGTTGACATGTGTCAAGACGCTCCTCGGGGCACGTATTGCTTGGGCCTCTCTCCTGGAGGCCCTCTGTCAGACCAAGTGTTGACATGTGGCAAGACGCTCCTCGGGGCGCGTCTTGCTTGGGCCTCTCTCCTGGAGGCGCTCAGTCAGACCCAGTGGTGACATGTGGCTAGACGCTCCTCGGGGCACGTATTGCTTGGGCCTCTCTCCTGGAGGCCCTCTGTCAGACCCAGTGTTGACATGTGGCAAGACGCTCCTCGGGGCGCGTCTTGCTTGGGCCTCTCTCCTGGAGGCCCTCAATCAGACCCAGTGTTGACACGTGGCAAGACGCTCCTCGGGGCGCCTCTTGCTTGGGCCTCTCTCCTGGAGGCGCTCAGTCAGACCGAGTAGTGACATGTGGCATGACGCTCCTCGGGGTGCGTCTTGCTTGGGCCTCTCTCCTGGAGGCGCTCAGTCAGACCCAGTGGTGACATGTGGCAAGACACTCCTCGGGGCGTGACTTGCTTGGGCCTCTCTCCTGGAGGCCCGCTGTCAGACCCAGTGTTGACATGTGGCAAGACTCTCCTAGGGGCGCGTCTTGCTTGGGCCTCTCTCCTGGAGGCGCTCAGTCAGACCGAGTGCTGACATGTGGCAAGACGCTCCTCGGGGCGCATCTTTCTTGGGCCTCTCTCCTGGAGGCGCTCAGTCAGACCCAGTGGTGACATATGGCAAGACGCTCCTCGGGGCGCGTGTTGCTTGGGCCTCTCTCCTGGAGGCCCTCTGTCAGACCCAGTGTTGACATGTGGCAAGACACTCCTCGGGGCGCGTCTTGCTTGGGCCTCTCTCCTGGAGGCGCTCAGTCAGACCCAGTGTTGACATGTGGCAAGACGCTCCTCGGGGCGCGTCTTGCTTGGGCCTCTCTCCTGGAGGCGCTCAGTCAGACCCAGTGTTGACATGTGGCAAGACGCTCCTCGGGGCGCGTCTTGCTTGGGCCTCTCTCCTGAAGGCTCTCAGTCAGA
Source organism: Nothobranchius furzeri (assembly GCF_043380555.1). NCBI lineage: Eukaryota > Metazoa > Chordata > Actinopteri > Cyprinodontiformes > Nothobranchiidae > Nothobranchius > Nothobranchius furzeri. The sequence continues at coordinate 61,367 of NC_091750.1, forward strand.
CCCAGTGGTGACATGTGGCAAGACGCACCTCGGGGCGCGTCTTGCTTGGGCCTCTCTCTTGGATGCGCTCAGTCAGACCCAGTGGTGACATGTGGCAAGACGCTCCTCGGGGCACGTATTGCTTGGGCCTCTCTCCTGGAGGCCCTCTGTCAGACCCAGTGTTGACATGTGGCAAGACGCTCCTCGGGGCGCGTCTTGCTTGGGCTTCTCTCATTGAGGCCCTCAGTCAGACCCAGTGGTGACATGTGTCAAGACGCTCCTCGGGGCGCGTCTTGCTTGGGCCTCTCTCCTGGAGGCGCTCAGTCAGACCCAGTGTTGACATGTGGCAATACGCTCCCCGGGGCGCGTCTTGCTGGGGCCTCTCTCCTGGAGGCGCTCAGTCAGACCCAGTGTTGACATGTGACAATATGCTCCTCGGGGCGCGTCTTGCTTGGGCCTCTCTCCTGGAGGCGCTCAGTCAGACCCAGTGTTGACATGTGGCAAGACGCTCCTCGGGGCGCGTCTTGCTTGGGCCTCTCTCCTGGAGGCGCTCAGTCAGACCCAGTGGTGACATGTGGCAAGACACTCCTCGGGGCGAGTATTGCTTGGGCCTCTCTCATGGAGGCCCTCTGTCAGACCCAGTGTTGACATGTGGCAAGACGCTCCTCGGGGCGCGTCTTGGTTGGGCCTCTGTCCTGGAGGCCCTCAATCAGACCCAGTGTTGACACGTTGCAAGACGCTCCTCGGGGCGCGTCTTCCTTGGGCCTCTCTCCTGGAGGCTCTCAGTCAGACCGAGTAGTGACATGTGGCATGACGCTCCTCGGGGCGCGTCTTGCTTGGGCCTCTCTACTGGAGTTGCTCAGTCAGACCCAGTGGTGACATGTGGCAAGAAACTCCTCGGGGCGCGTCTTGCTTGGGCCTCTCTCCCGGAGGCCCTCTGTCAGACCCAGTGTTGACATGTGTCAAGATGCTCCTCAGGGCGCGTATTGCTTGGGCCTCTCTCCTGGACGCGCTCAGTCAGACCGAGTGCTGACATGTGGCAAGACGCTCCTCGGGGCGCGTCTTGCTTGGGCTTCTCTCCTGGAGGCCCTCAGTCAGACCCATTGTTGACATGTGGCAAGACGCTCCTCGGGGCGCGTCTTGCTTGGGCCTCTCTCCTGGAGGCGCTCAGTCAGACCGAGTGCTGACAGGTGGCAAGACGCTCCTCGGGCCGCGTGTTGCTTGGGCTTCTCTCCTGGAGGCCCTCAGTCAGACCCATTGTTGACATGTGGCAAGACGCTCCTCGGGGCGCGTTTTGCTTGGGCCTCTCTCCTGGAGGCGCTCAGTCAGACCGAGTGCTGACATATAACAAGACGCTCCTCGGGGCGCGTCTTGCTTGGGCCTCTCTCCTGGAGGCACTCGGTCAGAACCAGAGGTGACATGTGGCAAGACGCTCCTCGGGGTGCGTCTTGCTTGGGCCTCTCTCCTGGAGGCCGTCTGTCAGACCCAGTGTTGACATGTGGCAGGACGCTCCTCGGGGCGCGTCTTGCTTGGGCCTCTCTCCTGGAGGCCCTCAATCAGACCCAGTGTTGACATGTGGCAAGACGCTCCTCGGGGCGCGTCTTGCTTGGGCCTCTCTCCTGGAGGCGCTCAGTCAGACCCAGTGGTGACATGTGGCAAGACGCTCCTCGGGGCGCGTATTGCTTGGGCCTCTCTCCTGGAGGCGCTCAGTCAGACCCAGTGGTGACATGTGGCAAGACGCTCCTCGGGGCACGTCTTGCTTGGGTCTCTCTCCCGGAGGCGCTCAGTCAGACCCAGTGTTGACATGTGGCAAGATGCTCCTCGGGGCGCGTCTTGATTGGGCCTCTTTCCTGGAGGCGCTCAGTCAGACCCAGTGTTGACATGTGGCAAGACGCTCCTCGGGGCGCGTCTTGCTTGGGCCTCTCTCCTGGAGGCGCTCAGTCAGACCCAGTGTTGACATGTGGCAAGACGCTCCTCGGGGCGCGTCTTGCTTGGGCCTCTCTCCTGGAGTCGCTCAGTCAAACCCAGGTGTGACATGTGGCAAGATGCTCCTCGGGGCGCGTCTTGCTTGGGCCTCTCTCCTGGATGCGCTCAGTCAGACCGAGTGCTGACATGTGGCAAGACGCTCCTCGGGGCGCTTCTTGCTTGGGCCTCTCTCCTGGAGGCGCTCAGTCAGACCCAGTGGTGACATGTGGCAAGAGGCTCCTCGGGGCACGTATTGCTTGGGCCTCTCTCCTGGAGGCCCTCTGTCAGACCCAGTGTTGACATGTGGCAAGACGCTCCTCGGGGCGCGTCTTGCTTGGGCTTCTCTCATTGAGGCCCTCAGTCAGAACCAGTGTTGACATGTGTCAAGACGCTCCTCGGGGCGCGTCTTGCTTGGGCCTCTCTCCTGGAGGCCCTCAGTCAGACCCATTGTTGACATGTGGCAAGACGCTCCTCGGGGCGCGTCTTGCTTGGGCTTCTCTCCTGGAGGCCCTCAGTCAGACCCATTGTTGACATGTGGCAAGACGCTCCTCGGGGCGCTTCTTGCTTGGGCCTCTGTCCTGGAGGCGCTCAGTCAGACCCAGTGTTGACATGTGGCAAAATGCTCCTCGGGGCACGTCTTGCTTGGGCCTCTCTCCTGGAGGCGCTCAGTCAGACCCAGTGTTGACATGTGGCAAGACGCTCCTCGGGGCACGTCTTGCTTGGGCCTCTCTCCTGGAGGCACTCAGTCAGACCCAGTGTTGACATGTGGCAAGACGCTCCTCGGGGCGCTTCTTGCTTGGGCCTCTCTCCTGGAGGCGCTCAGTCAGACCCAGTGTTGACATGTGGCAAGACGCTCCTCGGGGCGCGTCTTGCTTGGGCCTCTCTCCTGGAGGCGCTCAGTCAGACCCAGTGTTGACATGTGGCAAGACGCTCCTCGGGGCGCGTTCTGCTTGGGCCTCTCTCCTGGAGGCTCTCAGTCAGACCCAGTGTTGACATGTGGCAAGACGCTCCTCGGGGCGCGTCTTGCTTGGGCCTCTCTCCTGGATGCTCTCAGTCAGACCCAGTGGTTACATGTGGCAAGACGCTCCTCGGGGCGCGTCTTGCTTGGGCCTCTCTCCTGCAGGCGCTCAGTCAGACCGAGTCCTGACATGTGGCTAGACGCTCCTCGGGGCACGTATTGCTTGGGCCTCTCTCCTGGAGGCGCTCAGTCAGACCCAGTGGTGACATGTGGTTAGACGCTCCTCGGGGCACGTATTGCTTGGGCCTCTCTCCTGGAGGCCCTCAATCAGACCCAGTGTTGACACGTGGCAAGACGCTCCTCGGGGCGCGTCTTGCTTGGGCCTCTCTCCTGGAGGCGCTCAGTCAGACGCAGTGGTGACATGAGGCAAGACGCTCCTCGGGGCGCGTCTTGCTTGGGCCTCTCTCCTGGAGGCTCTCAGTCAGACCCAGTGGTTACATGTGGCAAGACGCTCCTCGGGGCGCGTCTTGCTTGGGCCTCTCTCCTGCAGGCGCTCAGTCAGACCGAGTCCTGACATGTGGCTAGACGCTCCTCGGGGCACGTATTGCTTGGGCCTCTCTCCTGGAGGGGCTCAGTCAGACCCAGTGGTGACATGTGGCTAGACGCTCCTGGGGGCACGTATTGCTTGGGCCTCTCTCCTGGAGGCCCTCAATCAGACCCAGTGTTGACACGTGGCAAGACGCTCCTCGGGGCGCGTCTTGCTTGGGCCTCTCTCCTGGAGGCGCTCAGTCAGACGCAGTGGTGACATGAGGCAAGACGCTCCTCGGGGCGCGTCTTGCTTGGGCCTCTCTCCTGGAGGCTCTCAGTCAGGCCCAGTGTTTAAATGTGGCAAGACGCTCCTCGGGGCACGTCTTGCTTGGGTCTCTCTCCCGGAGGCGCTCAGTCAGACCCAGTGTTGACATGTGGCAAGACGCTCCTCGGGGCACGTCTTGCTTGGGCCTCTCTCCCGGGGCGCTCAGTCAGACCCAGTGTTGACATGTGGCAAGACGCTCCTCTGGGCGCGTCTTGCTTGGGCCTCTCTCCTGGAGGCGCTCAGTCAGACCCAGTGTTGACATGTGGCAAGACGCTCCTCGGGGCGCGTCTTGCTTGGGCCTCTCTCCTGGAGGCTCTCAGTCAGACCCAGTGGTGACATGTGGCAAGACGCTCCTCGGGAGGCGTCTTGCTTGGGCCTCTCTCCTGGAGGCCCTCAATCAGACCCAGAGTTCACATGTGGCAAGATGCTCCTTGGGGCGCGTCTTGCTTGGGCCTCTCTCCTGGAGGCGCTCAGTCAGACCCAGTGGTGACATGTGGCAAGACGCTCATTGGGGCACGTATTGCTTGGGACTCTCTCCTGGAGGCCCTCTGTCAGACCCAGTGTTGACATGTGGCAAGACGCTCCTCGGGGCACGTCTTGCTTGGGTCTCTCTCCCAGAGGCGCTCAGTGAGACCCAGTTTTGACATGTGTCAAGACGCTCCTCGGGGCGCGTCTTGTTTGGGCTTCTCTCCTGGAGGCCCTCAGTCAGACCCATTGTTGACATGTGGCAAGATGCTCCTCGGGGCGCGTCTTGCTTGGGCCTCTCTCCTGGGGGCGCTCAGTCAGACCCAGTGGTGACATGTGGCAAGACGCTCCTCGTGGCACGTATTGCTTGGGCCTCTCTCCTGGAGGCCCTCTCTCAGACCCAGTGTTGACATGTGGCAAGACGCTCCTCGGGGCGCGTCTTGGTTGGGCCTCTCTCCTGGAGGCCCTCAATCAGACCCAGTGTTGACACGTTGCAAGACGCTCCTCGGGGCGCGTCTTCCTTGGGCCTCTCTCCTGGAGGCTCTCAGTCAGACTGAGTAGTGACATGTGGCATGACGCTCCACGGGGCGCGTCTTGCTTGGGCCTCTCTCCTGGAGTCGCTCAGTAAGACCCAGTGGTGACATGTGGCAAGACGCTCCTTGGGGCGCGTCTTGCTTGGGCTTCTCTCCTGGAGGCCCTCAGTCAGACCCATTGTTGACATGTGGCAAGACGCTCCTCGGGGCGCGTCTTGCTTGGGCCTCTCTCCTGGAGGCGCTCAGTCAGACCGAGTGCTGACAGGTGGCAAGACGCTCCTCGGGCCGCGTGTTGCTTGGGCTTCTCTCCTGGAGGCCCTCAGTCAGACCCATTGTTGACATGTGGCAAGACGCTCCTCGGGGTGCGTCTTGCTTGGGCCTCTCTCCTGGAGGCACTCAGTCAGAACCAGAGGTGACATGTGGCAAGACGCTCCTCGGGGCGCGTCTTGCTTGGGCCTCTCTCCTGGAGGCGTTCAGTCAGACCCAGTGGTGACATGTGGCAAGACGCTCCTCGGGGCGCGTATTGCTTGGGCCTCTCTCCTGGAGGCGCTCAGTCAGACCCAGCATTGACATGTGGCAAGACGCTCCTCGGGGCACTTCTTGCTTGGGTCTCTCTCCCGGAGGCGCTCAGTCAGACCCAGTGTTGACATGTGGCAAGACGCTCCTCGGGGCGCGTCTTGATTGGGCCTCTTTCCTGGAGGCGCTCAGTCAGACCCAGTGTTGACATGTGGCAAGACGCTCCTCGGGGCGCGTCTTGCTTGGGCCTCTCTCCTGGAGGCTCTCAGTCAGACCCAGTGGTGACATGTGGCAAGACGCTCCTCGGGGCGCGTCTTGCTTGGGCCTCTCTCCTGGAGGCGCTCAGTCAGACCGAGTGCTGACATGTGGCAAGAGGCTCCTCGGGGCACGTATTGCTTGGGCCTCTCTCCTGGAGGCGCTCAGTCAGACCCAGTGGTGACATGTGGCAAGACGCTCCTCGGGGCGCGTATTGCTTGGGCCTCTCTCCTGGAGGCGCTCAGTCAGAACCAGCGTTGACATGTGGCAAGACGCTCCTCGGGGCACGTCTTGCTTGGGCCTCTCTCCTGGAGGCGCTCAGTCAGACCCAGTGGTGACATGTGGCAAGAGGCTCCTCGGGGCACGTATTGCAGGGGCCTCTCTCCTGGAGGCGCTCAGTCAGACCCAGTGGTGACATGTGGCAAGACGCTCCTCGGGGAGCGTATTGCTTGGGCCTCTCTCCTGGAGGCGCTCAGTCAGACCCAGCGTTGACATGTGGCAAGACGCTCCTCGGGGCACGTCTTGCTTGGGTCTCTCTCCCGGAGGCGCTCAGTCAGACCCAGTGTTGACATGTGGCAAGACGCTCCTCGGGGCGCGTCTTGATTGGGCCTCTTTCCTGGAGGCGCTCAGTCAGACCCAGTGTTGACATGTGGCAAGACGCTCCTCTGGGCGCGTCTTGCTTGGGCCTCTCTCCTGGAGGCTCTCAGTCAGACCCAGTGGTGACATGTGGCAAGACGCTCCTCGGGGCGCGTCTTGCTTGGGCCTCTCTCCTGGAGGCGCTCAGTCAGACCGAGTGCTGACATGTGGCAAGACGCTCCTCGGGGCGCTTCTTGCTTGGGCCTCTCTCCTGGAGGCGCTCAGTCAGACCCAGTGGTGACATGTGGCAAGAGGCTCCTCGGGGCACGTATTGCTTGGGCCTCTCTCCTGGAGGCCCTCTGTCAGACCCAGTGTTGAAATGTGGCAAGACGCTCCTCGGGGCACGTCTTGCTTGGGCTTCTCTCATTGAGGCCCTCAGTCAGACCCAGTGTTGACATGTGTCAAGACGCTCCTCGGGGCGCGTCTTGCTTGGGCCTCTCTCCTGGAGGCGCTCAGTCAGACCCATTGTTGACATGTGGCAAGACGCTCCTCGGGGCGCGTCTTGCTTGGGCTTCTCTCCTGGAGGCCCTCAGTCAGACCCATTGTTGACATGTGGCAAGACGCTCCTCGGGGCGCTTCTTGCTTGGGCCTCTCTCCTGGAGGCGCTCAGTCAGACCCAGTGTTGACATGTGGCAAGACGCTCCTCGGGGCACGTCTTGCTTGGGCCTCTCTCCTGGAGGCGCTCAGTCAGACCCAGTGTTGACATGTGGCAAGACGCTCCTCGGGGCGCGTCTGGCTTGGGCCTCTCTCCTGGAGGCGCTCAGTCAGACCCAGTGTTGACATGTGGCAAGACGCTCCTCGGGGCGCGTCTTGCTTGGGCCTCTCTCCTGGAGGCGCTCAGTCAGACCCAGTGGTGACTTGTGGCAAGACGCTCCTCGGGGCACGTATTGCTTGGGCCTCTCTCCTGGAGGCCCTCTGTCAGACCCAGTGTTGACATGTTGCAAGACGCTCCTCGGGGCGCGTCTTGCTTGGGCTTCTCTCACGGAGGCCCTCAGTCAGACCCAGTGTTGACATGTGACTAGTAGCTCCTCGGGGCGCGTCTTGCTTGGGCCTCTCTCCTGGAGGCGCTCAGTCAGACCCAGTGTTGACATGTGGCAAGACGCTCCTCGGGGTGCGTCTTGCTGGGGCTTCTCTCATGGAGGCACTCAGTCAGACCCAGTGTTGACATGTGGCAAGACGCTCCTCGGGGCGCGTCTTGCTTGGGCCTCTCTCCTGGAGGCGCTCAGTCAGACCCAGTGGTGACATGTGGCAAGACGCTCCACGGGGCGCGTAGTGCTTGGGCCTCTCTCCTGGAGACCCTCTGTCAGACCCAGTGTTGACATGTGGCAAGACGCTCCTCGGGGCGCGTCTTGGTTGGGCCTCTCTCCTGGAGGCCCTCAATCAGACCCAGTGTTGACACGTTGCAAGACGCTCCTCGGGGCGCGTCTTCCTTGGGCCTCTCTCCTGGAGGCTCTCAGTCAGACCGAGTAGTGACATGTGGCATGACGCTCCTCGGGGCGCGTCTTGCTTGGGCCTCTCTCCTGGAGTCGCTCAGTCAGACCCAGTGATGACATGTGGCAAGACACTCCTCGGGGCGCATCTTGCTGGGGCCTCTCTCCCGGAGGCCCTCTGTCAGACCCAGTGTTGACATGTGTCAAGACGCTCCTCGGGGCGCGTCTTGCTTGGGCCTCTCTCCTGGAGGCGCTCAGTCAGACCCAGTGGTGACATGTGGCAAGACACTCCTCGGGGCGCGTCTTGCTTGGGCCTCTCTCCTGGAGGCCCGCTGTCAGACCCAGTGTTGACATGTGGCAATATGCTCCTAGGGGCGCCTCTTGCTTGGGCCTCTCTCCTGGAGGCGCTCAGTCAGACCGAGTGCTGACATGTGGCAAGACGCTCCTCGGGGCACGTCTTGCTTGGGCCTCTCTCCTGGAGGCTCTCAGTCAGACCCAGTGTTGACATATGGCAAGACGCTCCTCGGGTGCGCGTGTTGCTTGGGCCTCTCTCCTGGAGGCCCTCTGTCAGACCCAGTGTTGACATGTGGCAAGACACTCCTCGGGGCGCGTGTTGCTTGGGCCTCTCTCCTGGAGGCGCTCAGTCAGGCCCAGTGTTTAAATGTGGCAAGACGCTCCTCGGGGCACGTCTTGCTTGGGTCTCTCTCCCGGAGGCGCTCAGTCAGACCCAGTGTTGACATGTGGCAAGACGCTCCTCGGGGCGCGTCTTGCTTGGGCTTCTCTCCTGGAGGCCCTCAGTCAGACCCATTGTTGACATGTGGCAAGACGCTCCTCGGGGCGCTTCTTGCTTGGGCCTCTCTCCTGGAGGCGCTCAGTCAGACCCAGTGTTGACATGTGGCAAGACGCTCCTCGGGGCACGTCTTGCTTGGGCCTCTCTCCTGGAGGCGCTCAGTCAGACCCAGTGTTGACATGTGGCAAGACGCTCCTCGGGGCGCGTCTGGCTAGGGCCTCCAGGAGAGAGGCCCAAGCAACACGCGCACCCGAGGAGCGTCTTGCCATATGTCAACACTGGGTCTGACTGAGAGCCTCCAGGAGAGAGGCCCAAGCAAGACGTGCCCCGAGGAGCGTCTTGCCACATGTCAGCACTCGGTCTGACTGAGCGCCTCCAGGAGAGAGGCCCAAGCAAGAGGCGCCCCTAGGAGCATATTGCCACATGTCACCACTGGGTCTGACTGAGCGCCTCCAGGAGAGAGGCCCAAGCAAGACGCGCCCCGAGGAGCGTCTTGCCACATGTCAACACTGGGTCTGACTGAGTGCCTCCATGAGAGAAGCCCCAGCAAGACGCACCCCGAGGAGCGTCTTGCCACATGTCAACACTGGGTCTGACTGAGCGCCTCCAGGAGAGAGGCCCAAGCAAGAGGCGCCCCGAGAAGCTACTTGTCACTTGTCAACACTGGGTCTGACTGAGGGCCTCCGTGAGAGAAGCCCAAGCAAGACGCGCCCCGAGGAGCGTCTTGCAACATGTCAACACTGGGTCTGACAGAGGGCCTCCAGGAGAGAGGCCCAAGCAATACGCGCCCCGAGGAGCGTCTTGCCACATGTCACCACTGGGTCTGACTGAGCGCCTCCAGTCGAGAGGCCCAAGCAAGACGTGCCCCGAGGAGCGTCTTGCCACATGTCAACACTGGGTTTGACAGAGGGCCTCCAGGAGAGAGGCCCAAGCAATACGTGCCCCGAGGAGCGTCTTGCCACATGTCACCACTGGGTCTGACTGAGCGCCTCCAGGAGAGAGGCCCAAGCAAGACGCGCCCCGAGGAGCGTCTTGCCACATGTCAACACTGGGTCTGACTGAGCGCCTCCAGGAGAGAGGCCCAAGCAAGACGCGCCCCGAGGAGCGTCTTGACACATGTCAACACTGGGTCTGACTAGGGGCCTCAATAAGAGAAGCCCAAGCAAGACGCGCCCCGAGGAGCTTCTTGCCACATGTCAACACTGGGTCTGACAGAGGGCGTCCAGGAGAGAGGCCCAAGCAATACGTGCCCCGAGGAGCGTCTTGCCACATGTCACCACTGGGTCTGACTGAGCGCCTCCAGGAGAGAGGCCCAAGCAAGACGCGCCCCGAGGAGCGTCTTGCCACATGTCAACACTGGGTCTGACTGAGCGCCTCCAGGAGAGAGGCCCAAGCCAGACGCGCCCCGAGGAGCGTCTTGCCACATGTCAACACTGGGTCTGACTGAGCGCCTCCAGGAGAGAGGCCCAAGCAAGACGTGCCCCGAGGAGCGTCTTGCCACATGTCAACACTGGGTCTGACTGAGCGCCTCCAGGAGAGAGGCCCAAGCAAGAAGCGCCCCGAGGAGCGTCTTGCCACATGTCAACAATGGGTCTGACTGAGGGCCTCCAGGAGAGAAGCCCAAGCAAGACGCGCCCCGAGGAGCGTCTTGCCACATGTCAACAATGGGTCTGACTGAGCGCCTCCAGGAGAGAGGCCCAAGCAAGACGCGCCCCGAGGAGCGTCTTGACACATGTCAACACTGGGTCTGACTGAGGGCCTCAATGAGAGAAGCCCAAGCAAGACGTGCCCCGAGGAGCGTCTTGCCACATTTCAACACTGGGTCTGACAGAGGGCCTCCAGGAGAGAGGCCCAAGCAATACGTGCCCCGAGGAGCCTCTTGCCACATGTCACCACTGGGTCTGACTGAGCGCCTCCAGGAGAGAGGCCCAAGCAAGAAGCGCCCCGAGGAGCGTCTTGCCACATGTCAACACTGGGTCTGACTGAGGGCCTCAATGAGAGAAGCCCAAGCAAGACGTGCCCCGAGGAGCGTCTTGCCACATTTCAACACTGGGTCTGACAGAGGGCCTCCAGGAGAGAGGCCCAAGCAAGACGCGCCCCGAGGAGCTACTTGTCACATGTCAACACTGGGTCTGACTGAGGGCCTCCGTGAGAGAAGCCCAAGCAAGACGCGCCCCGAGGAGCGTCTTGCAACATGTCAACACTGGGTCTGACAGAGGGCCTCCAGGAGAGAGGCCCAAGCAATACGCGCCCCGAGGAGCGTCTTGCCACATGTCAACACTGGGTCTGACTGAGCGCCTCCAGGAGAGAGGCCCAAGCAAGACGCGCCCCGAGGAGCTACTTGTCACATGTCAACACTGAGTCTGACTGAGGGCCTCCGTGAGAGAAGCCCAAGCAAGACGCGCCCCGAGGAGCGTCTTGCAACATGTCAACACTGGGTCTGACAGAGGGCCTCCAGGAGAGAGGCCCAAGCAATACGCGCCCCGAGGAGCGTCTTGCCACATGTCACCACTGGGTCTGACTGAGCGCCTCCAGGCGAGAGGCCCAAGCAAGACGTGCCCCGAGGAGCGTCTTGCCACATGTCAACACTGGGTCTGACAGAGGGCCTCCAGGAGAGAGGCCCAAGCAATACGTGCCCCGAGGAGCGTCTTGCCACATGTCACCACTGGGTCTGACTGAGCGCCTCCAGGAGAGAGGCCCAAGCAAGACGCGCCCCGAGGAGCGTCTTGCCACATGTCAACACTGGGTCTGACTGAGGGCCTCAATAAGAGAAGCCCAAGCAAGACGCGCCCCGAGGAGCTTCTTGCCACATGTCAACACTGGGTCTGACAGAGGGCCTCCAGGAGAGAGGCCCAAGCAATACGTGCCCCGAGGAGCGTCTTGCCACATGTCACCACTGGGTCTGACTGAGCGCCTCCAGGAGAGAGGCCCAAGCAAGACGCGCCCCGAGGAGCGTCTTGCCACATGTCAACACTGGGTCTGACTGAGCGCCTCCAGGAGAGAGGCCCAAGCCAGACGCGCCCCGAGGAGCGTCTTGCCACATGTCAACACTGGGTCTGACTGAGCGCCTCCAGGAGAGAGGCCCAAGCAAGACGTGCCCCGAGGAGCGTCTTGCCACATGTCAACACTGGGTCTGACTGAGCGCCTCCAGGAGAGAGGCCCAAGCAAGAAGCGCCCCGAGGAGCGTCTTGCCACATGTCAACAATGGGTCTGACTGAGGGCCTCCAGGAGAGAAGCCCAAGCAAGACGCGCCCCGAGGAGCGTCTTGCCACATGTCAACAATGGGTCTGACTGAGCGCCTCCAGGAGAGAGGCCCAAGCAAGACGCGCCCCGAGGAGCGTCTTGACACATGTCAACACTGGGTCTGACTGAGGGCCTCAATGAGAGAAGCCCAAGCAAGACGTGCCCCGAGGAGCGTCTTGCCACATTTCAACACTGGGTCTGACAGAGGGCCTCCAGGAGAGAGGCCCAAGCAATACGTGCCCCGAGGAGCCTCTTGCCACATGTCACCACTGGGTCTGACTGAGCACCTCCAGGAGAGAGGCCCAAGCAAGAAGCGCCCCGAGGAGCGTCTTGCCACATGTCAGCACTCGGTCTGACTGAGCGCCTCCAGGAGAGAGGCCCAAGCAAGACGCGCCCCGAGGAGCGTCTTGCCACATGTCACCACTGGGTCTGACTGAGAGCCTCCAGGAAAGAGGCCCAATCAAGACGCGCCCCGAGGAGCGTCTTGCCACATGTCAACACTGGGTCTGACTGAGCGCCTCCAGGCGAGAGGCCCAAGCAAGACGTGCCCCGAGGAGCGTCTTGCCACATGTCAACACTGGGTCTGACAGAGAGCCTCCAGGAGAGAGGCCCAAGCAATACGTGCCCCGAGGAGCGTCTTGCCACATGTCACCACTGGGTTTGACTGAGCGCCTCCAGGAGAGAGGCCCAAGCAAGACGCGCCCCGAGGAGCGTCTTGCCACATGTCAACACTGGGTCTGACTGAGCGCCTCCAGGAGAGAGGCCCAAGCAAGACGCGCCCCGAGGAGCGTCTTGACACATGTCAACACTGGGTCTGACTGAGGGCCTCAATAAGAGAAGCCCAAGCAAGACGCGCCCCGAGGAGCGTCTTGCCACATGTCAACACTGGGTCTGACAGAGGGCCTCCAGGAGAGAGGCCCAAGCAATACGTGCCCCGAGGAGCGTCTTGCCACATGTCACCACTGGGTCTGACTGAGCGCCTCCAGGAGAGAGGCCCAAGCAAGACGCGCCCCGAGGAGCGTCTTGCCACATGTCAACACTGGGTCTGACTGAGCGCCTCCAGGAGAGAGGCCCAAGCCAGACGCGCCCCGAGGAGCGTCTTGCCACATGTCAACACTGGGTCTGACTGAGCGCCTCCAGGAGAGAGGCCCAAGCAAGACGTGCCCCGAGGAGCGTCTTGCCACATGTCAACACTCGGTCTGACTGAGCGCCTCCAGGAGAGAGGCCCAAGCAAGAAGCGCCCCGAGGAGCGTCTTGCCACATGTCAACAATGGGTCTGACTGAGGGCCTCCAGGAGAGAAGCCCAAGCAAGACGCGCCCCGAGGAGCGTCTTGCCACATGTCAACAATGGGTCTGACTGAGCGCCTCCAGGAGAGAGGCCCAAGCAAGACGCGCCCCGAGGAGCGTTTTGACACATGTCAACACTGGGTCTGACTGAGGGCCTCAATGAGAGAAGCCCAAGCAAGACGTGCCCCGAGGAGCGTCTTGCCACATTTCAACACTGGGTCTGACAGAGGGCCTCCAGGAGAGAGGCCCAAGCAATACGTGCCCCGAGGAGCCTCTTGCCACATGTCACCACTGGGTCTGACTGAGCGCCTCCAGGAGAGAGGCCCAAGCAAGAAGCGCCCCGAGGAGCGTCTTGCCACATGTCAGCACTCGGTCTGACTGAGCGCCTCCAGGAGAGAGGCCCAAGCAAGACGCGCCCCGAGGAGCGTCTTGCCACATGTCACCACTGGGTCTGACTGAGAGCCTCCAGGAGAGAGGCCCAAGCAAGACGCGCCCAGAGGAGCGTCTTGCCACATGTCAACACTGGGTCTGACTGAGCGCCTCCAGGAAAGAGGCCGAATCAAGACGCGCCCCGAGGAGCGTCTTGCCACATGTCAACACTGGGTCTGACTGAGCGCCTCCGGGAGAGAGACCCAAGCAAGACGTGCCCCGAGGAGCGTCTTGCCACATGTCAACGCTGGGTCTGACTGAGCGCCTCCAGGAGAGAGGCCCAAGCAATACGCGCCCCGAGGAGCGTCTTGCCACATGTCACCACTGGGTCTGACTGAGCACCTCCAGGAGAGAGGCCCAAGCAATACGTGCCTCGAGGAGCCTCTTGCCACATGTCACCGCTGGGTCTGACTGAGCGCCTCCAGGAGAGAGGCCCAAGCAAGACGTGCCCCGAGGAGCGTCTTGCCACATGTCAACGCTGGGTCTGACTGAGCGCCTCCAGGAGAGAGGCCCAAGCAATACGCGCCCCGAGGAGCGTCTTGCCACATGTCACCACTGGGTCTGACTGAGCGCCTCCAGGAGAGAGGCCCAAGCAATACGTGCCCCGAGGAGCCTCATGCCACATGTCAGCACTCGGTCTGACTGAGCGCCTCCAGGAGAGAGGCCCAAGCAAGACGGGCCCCGAGGAGCGTCTTGCCACATGTCACCACTGGGTCTGACTGAGAGCCTCCAGGAGAGAGGCCCAAGCAAGACGCGCCCCGAGGAGCGTCTTGCCTCATGTCAACACTGGGTCTGACTGAGCGCCTCCAGGAAAGAGGCCCAATCAAGACGCGCCCCGAGGAGCGTCTTGCCACATGTCAACACTGGGTCTGACTGAGCGCCTCCGGGAGAGAGACCCAAGCAAGAAGTGCCCCGAGGAGCGTCTTGCCACATGTCAATGCTGGGTCTGACTGAGCGCCTCCAGGAGAGAGGCCCAAGCAAGACGCGCCCCGAGGAGCGTCTTGCCACATGTCACCACTGGGTCTGACTGAGAGCCTCCAGGAGAGAGGCCCAAGCAAGACGCGCCCAGAGGAGCGTCTTGACACTTGTCAACACTGGGTCTGACTGAGTGCCTCCAGGAAAGAGGCCCAATCAAGACGCGCCCCGAGGAGCGTCTTGCCACATGTCAACACTGGGTCTGACTGAGCGCCTCCAGGCGAGAGGCCCAAGCAAGACGTGCCCCGAGGAGCGTCTTGCCACATGTCAACACTGGGTCTGACAGAGAGCCTCCAGGAGAGAGGCCCAAGCAATACGTGCCCCGAGGAGCGTCTTGCCACATGTCACCACTGGGTCTGACTGAGCGCCTCCAGGAGAGAGGCCCAAGCAAGACGCGCCCCGAGGAGCGTCTTGCCACATGTCAACACTGGGTCTGACTGAGCGCCTCCAGGAGAGAGGCCCAAGCAAGACGCGCCCCGAGGAGCGTCTTGACACATGTCAACACTGGGTCTGACTGAGGGCCTCAATAAGAGAAGCCCAAGCAAGACGCGCCCCGAGGAGCGTCTTGCCACATGTCAACACTGGGTCTGACAGAGGGCCTCCAGGAGAGAGGCCCAAGCAATACGTGCCCCGAGGAGCGTCTTGCCACATGTCACCACTGGGTCTGACTGAGCGCCTCCAGGAGAGAGGCCCAAGCAAGACGCGCCCCGAGGAGCGTCTTGCCACATGTCAACACTGGGTCTGACTGAGCGCCTCCAGGAGAGAGGCCCAAGCCAGACGCGCCCCGAGGAGCGTCTTGCCACATGTCAACACTGGGTCTGACTGAGCGCCTCCAGGAGAGAGGCCCAAGCAAGACGTGCCCCGAGGAGCGTCTTGCCACATGTCAACACTCGGTCTGACTGAGCGCCTCCAGGAGAGAGGCCCAAGCAAGAAGCGCCCCGAGGAGCGTCTTGCCACATGTGAACAATGGGTCTGACTGAGGGCCTCCAGGAGAGAAGCCCAAGCAAGATGCGCCCCGAGGAGCGTCTTGCCACATGTCAACAATGGGTCTGACTGAGCGCCTCCAGGAGAGAGGCCCAAGCAAGACACGCCCCGAGGAGCGTCTTGACACATGTCAACACTGGGTCTGACTGAGGGCCTCAATGAGAGAAGCCCAAGCAAGACGTGCCCCGAGGAGCGTCTTGCCACATTTCAACACTGGGTCTGACAGAGGGCCTCCAGGAGAGAGGCCCAAGCAATACGTGCCCCGAGGAGCCTCTTGCCACATGTCACCACTGGGTCTGACTGAGCGCCTCCAGGAGAGAGGCCCAAGCAAGAAGCGCCCCGAGGAGCGTCTTGCCACATGTCAGCACTCGGTCTGACTGAGCGCCTCCAGGAGAGAGGCCCAAGCAAGACGCGCCCCGAGGAGCGTCTTGCCACATGTCACCACTGGGTCTGACTGAGAGCCTCCAGGAAAGAGGCCCAATCAAGACGCGCCCCGAGGAGCGTCTTGCCACATGTCAACACTGGGTCTGACTGAGCGCCTCCAGGCGAGAGGCCCAAGCAAGACGTGCCCCGAGGAGCGTCTTGCCACATGTCAACACTGGGTCTGACAGAGAGCCTCCAGGAGAGAGGCCCAAGCAATACGTGCCCCGAGGAGCGTCTTGCCACATTTCACCACTGGGTCTGACTGAGCGCCTCCAGGAGAGAGGCCCAAGCAAGACGCGCCCCGAGGAGCGTCTTGCCACATGTCAACACTGGGTCTGACTGAGCGCCTCCAGGAGAGAGGCCCAAGCCAGACGCGCCCCGAGGAGCGTCTTGCCACATGTCAACACTGGGTCTGACTGAGCGCCTCCAGGAGAGAGGCCCAAGCAAGACGTGCCCCGAGGAGCGTCTTGCCACATGTCAACACTCGGTCTGACTGAGCGCCTCCAGGAGAGAGGCCCAAGCAAGAAGCGCCCCGAGGAGCGTCTTGCCACATGTCAACAATGGGTCTGACTGAGGGCCTCCAGGAGAGAAGCCCAAGCAAGACGCGCCCCGAGGAGCGTCTTGCCACATGTCAACAATGGGTCTGACTGAGCGCCTCCAGGAGAGAGGCCCAAGCAAGACGCGCCCCGAGGAGCGTCTTGACACATGTCAACACTGGGTCTGACTGAGGGCCTCAATGAGAGAAGCCCAAGCAAGACGTGCCCCGAGGAGCGTCTTGCCACATTTCAACACTGGGTCTGACAGAGGGCCTCCAGGAGAGAGGCCCAAGCAATACGTGCCCCGAGGAGCCTCTTGCCACATGTCACCACTGGGTCTGACTGAGCGCCTCCAGGAGAGAGGCCCAAGCAAGAAGCGCCCCGAGGAGCGTCTTGCCACATGTCAGCACTCGGTCTGACTGAGCGCCTCCAGGAGAGAGGCCCAAGCAAGACGCGCCCCGAGGAGCGTCTTGCCACATGTCACCACTGGGTCTGACTGAGAGCCTCCAGGAGAGAGGCCCAAGCAAGACGCGCCCAGAGGAGCGTCTTGCCACATGTCAACACTGGGTCTGACTGAGCGCCTCCAGGAAAGAGGCCCAATCAAGACGCGCCCCGAGGAGCGTCTTGCCACATGTCAACACTGGGTCTGACTGAGCGCCTCCGGGAGAGAGACCCAAGCAAGACGTGCCCCGAGGAGCGTCTTGCCACATGTCAACGCTGGGTCTGACTGAGCGCCTCCAGGAGAGAGGCCCAAGCAATACGCGCCCCGAGGAGCGTCTTGCCACATGTCACCACTGGGTCTGACTGAGCACCTCCAGGAGAGAGGCCCAAGCAATACGTGCCCCGAGGAGCCTCTTGCCACATGTCACCGCTGGGTCTGACTGAGCGCCTCCAGGAGAGAGGCCCAAGCAAGACGTGCCCCGAGGAGCGTCTTGCCACATGTCAACGCTGGGTCTGACTGAGCGCCTCCAGGAGAGAGGCCCAAGCAATACGCGCCCCGAGGAGCGTCTTGCCACATGTCACCACTGGGTCTGACTGAGCGCCTCCAGGAGAGAGGCCCAAGCAATACGTGCCCCGAGGAGCCTCTTGCCACATGTCAGCACTCGGTCTGACTGAGCGCCTCCAGGAGAGAGGCCCAAGCAAGACGCGCCCCGAGGAGCGTCTTGCCACATGTCACCACTGGGTCTGACTGAGAGCCTCCAGGAGAGAGGCCCAAGCAAGATGCGCCCCGAGGAGCGTCTTGCCTCATGTCAACACTGGGTCTGACTGAGCGCCTCCAGGAAAGAGGCCCAATCAAGACGCGCCCCGAGGAGCGTCTTGCCACATGTCAACACTGGGTCTGACTGAGCGCCTCCGGGAGAGAGACCCAAGCAAGAAGTGCCCCGAGGAGCGTCTTGCCACATGTCAATGCTGGGTCTGACTGAGCGCCTCCAGGAGAGAGGCCCAAGCAATACGCGCCCCGAGGAGCGTCTTGCCACATGTCACCACTGGGTCTGACTGAACGCCTCCAGGAGAGAGGCCCAAGCAAGGCGCGCCCCGAGGAGCGTCTTGCCACATGTCAACACTGGGTCTGATTGAGGGCCTCCAGGAGAGAGGCCCAAGCAAGACGCGCCCCAAGGAGCGTCTTGCCACATGTCAACACTGGGTCTGACAGAGGGCCTCCAGGAGAGAGGCCCAAGCAAGACGCGCCCCGAGGAGCGTCTTGCCACATGTCACCTCTGGTTCTGACTGAGTGCCTCCAGGAGAGAGGCCCAAGCAAGACGCGCCCCGAGGAGCGTCTTGCCACATGTCAGCACTCGGTCTGACTGAGCGCCTCCAGGAGAGAGGCCCAAGCAAGACGCGCCCTGAGGAGCGTCTTGCCACATGTCAACAATGGGTCTGACTGAGGGCCTCCAGGAGAGAAGCCCAAGCAAGACGCGCCCCGAGGAGCGTCTTCCCACATGTCACCACTGGGTCTGACTGAGCGCCTCCAGGAGAGAGGCCCAAGCAATACGTGCCCCGAGGAGCCTCTTGCCACATGTCAGCACTCGGTCTGACTGAGCGCCTCCAGGAGAGAGGCCCAAGCAAGACGCGCCCCGAGGAGCGCCTTGCCACATGTCACCACTGGGTCTGACTGAGAGCCTCCAGGAGAGAGGCCCAAGCAAGACGCGCCCCGAGGAGCGTCTTGCCTCATGTCAACACTGGGTCTGACTGAGCGCCTCCAGGAAAGAGGCCCAATCAAGACGCGCCCCGAGGAGCGTCTTGCCACATGTCAACACTGGGTCTGACTGAGCGCCTCCGGGAGAGAGACCCAAGCAAGAAGTGCCCCGAGGAGCGTCTTGCCACATGTCAATGCTGGGTCTGACTGAGCGCCTCCAGGAGAGAGGCCCAAGCAATACGCGCCCCGAGGAGCGTCTTGCCACATGTCACCACTGGGTCTGACTGAACGCCTCCAGGAGAGAGGCCCAAGCAAGACGCGCCCCGAGGAGCGTCTTGCCACATGTCAACACTGGGTCTGATTGAGGGCCTCCAGGAGAGAGGCCCAAGCAAGACGCGCCCCAAGGAGCGTCTTGCCACATGTCAACACTGGGTCTGACAGAGGGCCTCCAGGAGAGAGGCCCAAGCAAGACGCGCCCCGAGGAGCGTCTTGCCACATGTCACCTCTGGTTCTGACTGAGTGCCTCCAGGAGAGAGGCCCAAGCAAGACGCGCCCCGAGGAGCGTCTTGCCACATGTCAGCACTCGGTCTGACTGAGCGCCTCCAGGAGAGAGGCCCAAGCAAGACGCGCCCTGAGGAGCGTCTTGCCACATGCCAACAATGGGTCTGACTGAGGGCCTCCAGGAGAGAAGCCCAAGCAAGACGCGCCCCAAGGAGCGTCTTGCCACATGTCACCACTGGGTCTTACTGAGCGACTCCAGGAGAGAGGCCCAAGCAAGACGCGCCCCGAGGAGCGTCATGCCACATGTCACTACTCGGTCTGACTGAGAGCCTCCAGGAGAGAGGCCCAAGGAAGACGCGCCCCGAGGAGCGTCTTGCAACGTGTCAACACTGGGTCTGATTGAGGGCCTCCAGGAGAGAGGCCCAACCAAGACGCGCCCCGAGGAGCGTCTTGCCACATGTCAACACTGGGTCTGACAGAGGGCCTCCAGGAGAGAGGCCCAAGCAAGACGCGCCCTGAGGAGCGTCTTGCCACATGTCAACAATGGGTCTGACTGAGGGCCTCCAGGAGAGAAGCCCAAGCAATACGTGCCCCGAGGAGCGTCTTGCCACATGTCACCACTGGGTCTGACTGAGCGCCCCCAGGAGAGAGGCCCAAGCAAGACGCGCCCCGAGGAGCGTCTTGCCACATGTCAACAATGGGTCTGACTGAGGGCCTCCAGGAGAGAAGCCCAAACAAGACGCGCCCCGAGGAGCGTCTTGCCACATGTCAACACTGGGTCTGACTGAGCGCCTCCAGGAGAGAGGCCCAAGCAAGACGCGCCCCGAGGAGCGTCTTGACACATGTCAACACTGGGTCTCACTGAGCGCCTCCGGGAGAGAGACCCAAGCAAGACGTGCCCCGAGGAGCGTCTTGCCACATGTCAACACTGGGTCTGACAGAGGGCCTCCAGGAGAGAGTCCCAAGCAATACGTGCCCCGATGAGCGTCTTGCCACATGTCACCACTGGGTCTGACTGAGCGCCTCCAGGAGAGAGGCCCAAGCAAGACGCGCCCCAAGGAGCGTCTTGCCACATGTCAACACTGGGTCTGATTGAGGGCCTCCAGGAGAGAGGCCAAAGCAAGACGTCTCCCGAGGAGCGTCTTGCCACATGTCACCACTGGGTCTGACTGAGAGCCTCCAGGAGAGAGGCCCAAGCAAGACGCGCCCCGAGGAGCGTCATGCCACATGTCAACACTGGGTCTGACTGAGCGCCTCCAGGAGAGAGGCCCAAGCAAGACGCGCCCAGAGGAGCGTCTTGCCACATGTCAACACTGGGTCTGACTGAGCGCCTCCAGGAGAGAGGCCCAAGCAAGACGTGCCCCGAGGAGCGTCTTGCCACATGTCAACACTGGGTCTGACTGAGCGCCTCCGGGAGTGAGACCCAAGCAAGACGTGCCCCGAGGAGCGTCTTGCCACATTTAAACACTGGGTCTGACTGAGCGCCTCCAGGAGAGAGGCCCAAGCAACACACGCCCCGAGGAGTGTCTGTCCACATGTCAACACTGGGTCTGACAGAGGGCCTCCAGTAGAGAGGCCCAAGCAACACGCGCCCCGAGGAGCGTCTTGCCATATGTCAACACGGGGTCTGACTGAGCGCCTCCAGGAGAGAGGCCCAAGCAAAACGTGCCCCGAGGAGCGTCTTGCCACATGTCAGCACTCGGTCTGACTGAGCGCCTCCAGGAGAGAGGCCCAAGCAAGAGGCGCCCCTAGGAGCGTATTGCCACATGTCAACACTGGGTCTGACAGCGGGCCTCCAGGAGAGAGGCCCAAGCAAGACGCGCCCCGAGGAGTGTCTTGCCACATGTCACCACTGGGTCTGACTGAGCGCCTCCAGGAGAGAGGCCCAAGCAAGACGCGCCCCGAGGAGCCTCTTGCCACGTGTCAACACTGGGTCTGATTGAGGGCCTCCAGGAGAGAGGCCCAAGCAATACGTGCCCCGAGGAGCGTCTAGCCACATGTCACCACTGGGTCTGACTGAGCGCCTCCAGGAGAGAGGCCCAAGCAATACGTGCCCCGAGGAGTGTCTAGCCACATGTCAGGACTCGGTCTGACTGAGCGCCTGCAGGAGAGAGGCCCAAGCAAGACGCGCCCCGAGGAGCGTCTTGCCACATGTAACCACTGGGTCTGACTGAGAGCCTCCAGGAGAGAGGCCCAAGCAAGACGCGCCCCGAGGAGCGTCTTGCCACATGTCAACACTGGGTCTGACTGAGAGCCTCCAGGAGAGAGGCCCAAGCAGAACGCGCCCCGAGGAGCGTCTTGCCACATGTCAACACTGGGTCTTACTGAGCGACTCCAGGAGAGAGGCCCAAGCAAGACGCGCCCCGAGGAGCGTCATGCCACATGTCACTACTCGGTCTGACTGAGAGCCTCCAGGAGAGAGGCCCAAGGAAGACGCGCCCCGAGGAGCGTCTTGCAACGTGTCAACACTGGGTCTGATTGAGGGCCTCCAGGAGAGAGGCCCAACCAAGACACGCCCCGAGGAGCGTCTTGCCACATGTCAACACTGGGTCTGACAGAGGGCCTCCAGGAGAGAGGCCCAAGCAATACGTGCCCCGAGGAGTGTCTTGCCACATGTCACCACTGGGTCTGACTGAGCGCCCCCAGGAGAGAGGCCCAAGCAAGACGCGCCCCGAGGAGCGTCTTGCCACATGTCAACAATGGGTCTGACTGAGGGCCTCCAGGAGAGAAGCCCAAACAAGACGCGCCCCGAGGAGCGTCTTGCCACATGTCAACACTGGGTCTGACTGAGCGCCTCCAGGAGAGAGGCCCAAGCAAGACGCGCCCCGAGGAGCGTCTTGACACATGTCAACACTGGGTCTCACTGAGCGCCTCCGGGAGAGAGACCCAAGCAAGACGTGCCCCGAGGAGCGTCTTGCCACATGTCAACACTGGGTCTGACAGAGGGCCTCCAGGAGAGAGTCCCAAGCAACACGTGCCCCGAGGAGCGTCTTGCCACATGTCACCACTGGGTCTGACTGAGCGCCTCCAGGAGAGAGGCCCAAGCAAGACGCGCCCCAAGGAGCGTCTTGCCACATGTCAACACTGGGTCTGATTGAGGGCCTCCAGGAGAGAGGCCCAAGCAAGACGCCTCCCGAGGAGCGTCTTGCCACATGTCACCACTGGGTCTGACTGAGAGCCTCCAGGAGAGAGGCCCAAGCAAGACGCGCCCCGAGGAGCGTCTTGCCACATGTCAACACTGGGTCTGACTGAGCACTTCCAGGAGA
Source organism: Nothobranchius furzeri (assembly GCF_043380555.1). NCBI lineage: Eukaryota > Metazoa > Chordata > Actinopteri > Cyprinodontiformes > Nothobranchiidae > Nothobranchius > Nothobranchius furzeri. The sequence continues at coordinate 83,528 of NC_091750.1, forward strand.
GAGGCCCAAGCAAGACGCGCCCAGAGGAGCGTCTTGCCACATGTCAACACTGGGTCTGACTGAGCGCCTCCAGGAGAGAGGCCCAAGCAAGACGTGCCCCGAGGAGCGTCTTGCCACATGTCAACACTGGGTCTGACTGAGCGCCTCCGGGAGAGAGACCCAAGCAAGACGTGCCCCGAGGAGCGTCTTGCCACATTTAAACACTGGGTCTGACTGAGCGCCTCCAGGAGAGAGGCCCAAGCAACACGCGCCCCGAGGAGTGTCTTGCCACATGTCAACACTGGGTCTGACAGAGGGCCTCCAGGAGAGAGGCCCAAGCAACACGCGCCCCGAGGAGCGTCTTGTCATATGTCAACACTGGGTCTGACTGAGCGCCTCCAGGAGAGAGGCCCAAGCAACAGTCGCCCCTAGGAGCGTATTGCCACATGTCAACACTGGGTCTGACAGTGGGCCTCCAGGAGAGAGGCCCAAGCAAGACGCGCCCCGAGGAGTGTCTTGCCACATGTCACCACTGGGTCTGACTGAGCGCCTCCAGGAGAGAGGCCCAAGCAAGACGCGCCCCGAGGAGCGTCTTGCCACGTGTCAACACTGGGTCTGATTTCAGGGCCTCCAGGAGAGAGGCCCAAGCAATACGTGCCCCGAGGAGCGTCTAGCCACATGTCACCACTGGGTCTGACTGAGCGCCTCCAGGAGAGAGGCCCAAGCAATACGTGCCCCGAGGAGCGTCTAGCCACATGTCAGGACTCGGTCTGACTGAGCGCCTGCAGGAGAGAGGCCCAAGCAAGACGCGCCCCGAGGAGCGTCTTGCAACGTGTCAACACTGGGTCTGATTGAGGGCCTCCAGGAGAGAGGCCCAACCAAGACGCGACACGAGGAGCGTCTTGCCACCTGTCAACACTGGGTCTGACTGAGCGCCTCCAGGAGAGAGGCCCAAGCAAGACGCGCCCCGAGGAGCGTCTTGCCACATGTCAACACTGGGTCTGACTGAGCGCCTCCAGGAGAGAGGCCCAATCAAGACGCGCCCCGAGGAGCGTCTTGCCACATGTAACCACTGGGTCTGACTGAGAGCATCCAGGAGAGAGGCCCAAGCAAGACGTGCCCCGAGGAGCGTCTTGCCACATGTCAACACTGGGTCTGACTGAGAGCCTCCAGGAGAGAGGCCCAAGCAGAACGCGCCCCGAGGAGCGTCTTGCCACATGTCAACACTGGGTCTGACTGAGCGCCTCCAGGAGAGAGGCCCAAGCAAGACGCGCCCCGAGGAGCGTCTTGCCACATGTCAACACTGGGTCTGACTGAGTGCCTCCAGGAGAGAGGCCCAAGCAAGACGTGCCCCGAGGAGCGTCTTGCCACATGTCAACACTGGGTCTGACTGAGCGCCTCCAGGAGAGAGGCCCAAGCAAGACGTGCCCCGAGGAGCGTCTTGCCACATGTCAACACTGGGTCTGACTGAGCGCCTCCAGGACAGAGGCCCAAGCAAGAAGCGCCCCGAGGAGCGTCTTGCCACATGTCAACAATGGGTCTGACTGAGGGCCTCCAGGAGAGAAGCCCAAGCAAGACGCGCCCCGAGGAGCGTCTTGACACATGTCAACAATGGGTCTGACTGAGGGCCTCCAGGAGAGAGGCCCAAGCAAGACGCGCCCCGAGGAGCGTCTTGACACATGTCAACACTGGGTCTGACTGAGGGCCTCAATGAGAGAAGCCCAAGCAAGACGCGCCCCGAGGAGCGTCTTGCCACATGTCAACACTGGGTCTGACAGAGGGCCTCCAGGAGAGAGGCCCAAGCAATACGTGCCCCGAGGAGCCTCTTGCCACATGTCACCACTGGGTCTGACTGAGCGCCTCCAGGAGAGAGGCCCAAGCAAGAAGCGCCCCGAGGAGCGTCTTGCCACATGTCAGCACTCGGTCTGACTGAGCGCATCCAGGAGAGAGGCCCAAGCAAGACGCGCCCCGAGGAGCGTCTTGCCACATGTCACCACTGGGTTTGACTGAGCGACTCCAGGAGAGAGGCCCAAGCAAGACGCGCCCCGAGGAGCGTCTTGCCACATGTCAACACTGGGTCTGACTGAGCGCCTCCAGGAGAGAGGCCCAAGCAAGACGCGCCCCGAGGAGCGTCTTGCCACATGTCAACACTGGGTCTGACTGAGCGCCTCCAGGAAAGAGGCCCAATCAAGACGCGCCCCGAGGAGCGTCTTGCCACATGTCAACACTGGGTCTGACTGAGCGCCTCCGGGAGAGAGACCCAAGCAAGACGTGCCCCGAGGAGCGTCTTGCCACATGTCACCACTGGGTCTGACTGAGCGCCTCCAGGAGAGAGGCCCAAGCAATACGCGCCCCGAGGAGCGTCTTGCCACATGTCACCACTGGGTCTGACTGAGCGCCTCCAGGAGAGAGGCCCAAGCAAGACGCGCCCCGAGGAGCGTCTTGCCACATGTCAACACTGGGTCTGATTGAGGGCCTCCAGGAGAGAGGCCCAAGCAAGACGCGCCCCGAGGAGCGTCTTGCCACATGTCAACACTGGGTCTGACAGACGGCCTCCAGGAGAGAGGCCCAAGCAAGACGCACCCCGAGGAGCGTCTTGCCACATGTCACCTCTGGTTCTGACCGAGTGCCTCCAGGAGAGAGGCCCAAGCAAGATGCGCCCCGAGGAGCGTCTTGCCATATGTCAGCACTCGGTCTGACTGAGCGCCTCCAGGAGAGAGGCCCAAGCAAGACGCGCCCCGAGGAGCGTCTTGCCACATGTCAACAATGGGTCTGACTGAGGGCCTCCAGGAGAGAAGCCCAAGCACCTCGGGGCCCGAGGAGCGTCTTGCCACCTGTCAGCACTCGGTCTGACTGAGCGCCTCCAGGAGAGAGGCCCAAGCAAGACGCGCCCCGAGGAGCGTCTTGCCACATGTCAACAATGGGTCTGACTGAGGGCCTCCAGGAGAGAAGCCCAAGCAAGACGCGCCCCGAGGAGCGTCTTGCCACATGTCAGCACTCGGTCTGACTGAGCGCGTCCAGGAGAGAGGCCCAAGCAAGACCCGCCCTGAGGAGCATCTTGACACATGTCAACACTGGGTGTGACAGAGGGCCTCCGGGAGAGAGGCCCAAGCAAGACGCGCCCCGAGGAGTTTCTTGCCACATGTCACCACTGGGTCTGACTGAGCGACTCCAGGAGAGAGGCCCAAGCAAGACGCGCCCCGAGGAGCGTCATGCCACATGTCACTACTCGGTCTGACTGAGAGCCTCCAGGAGAGAGGCCCAAGGAAGACGCGCCCCGAGGAGCGTCTTGCAACGTGTCAACACTGGGTCTGATTGAGGGCCTCCAGGAGAGAGGCCCAACCAAGACGCGCCCCGAGGAGCGTCTTGCCACATGTCAACACTGGGTCTGACAGAGGGCCTCCATGAGAGAGGCCCAAGCAATACTCGCCCCGAGGAGTGTCTTGCCACATGTCACCACTGGGTCTGACTAAGCGCCTCCAGGAGAGAGGCCCAAGCAAGACGCGCCCCGAGGAGCGTCTTGCCACATGTCAACACTGGGTCTGACTGAGCGCCTCCAGGAGAGAGGCCCAAGCAAGACGCGCCCCGAGGAGCGTCTTGTCACATGTCAACACTGGGTCTGACTGAGCGCCTCCAGGAGAGAGGCCCCAGCAAGACGCGCCCCGGGGAGCGTATTGCCACATGTCAACACTGGGTCTGACTGAGCGCCTCCAGGAGAGAGGCCCAAGCAAGACGCGCCCCGAGGAGCGTCTTGACACATGTCAACACTGGGTCTGACTGAGGGCCTCAATGAGAGAAGCCCAAGCAAGACGCGCCCCGAGGAGCGTCTTGCCACATGTCAACACTGGGTCTGACAGAGGGCCTCCAGGAGAGAGGCCCAAGCAATACGTGCCCCGAGGAGCGTCTTGCCACATGTCACCACTGGGTCTGACTGAGCGCATCCAGGAGAGAGGCCCAAGCAAGACGCGCCCCGAGGAGTGTCTTGCCACATGTCACCACTGGGTCTGACTGAGAGCCTCCAGGAGAGAGGCCCAAGCAAGACGCGCCCCGAGGAGCGTCTTGCCACATGTCAACACTGGGTCTGACTGAGCGCCTCCAGGAGAGAGGCCCAAGCAAGACGCGCCCCGAGGAGCGTCTTGCCACATGTCAACACTGGGTCTGACTGAGCGCCTCCAGGAGAGAGGCCCAAGCAAGACGCGCCCCGAGGAGTGTCTTGCCACATGTCAACACTGGGTCTGACAGAGGGCCTCCAGGAGAGAGGCCCAAGCAACACGCGCCCCGAGGAGCGTCTTGCCATATGTCACCACTGGGTCTGACTGAGCGCCTCCAGGAGAGAGGCCCAAGCAAGACGCACCCCGAGGAGCGTCATGCCACGTGTCACTACTCGGTCTGACTGAGCGCCTCCAGGAGAGAGGCCCAAGCAAGAGGCGCCCCGAGGAGCGTCTTGCCACGTGTCAACACTGGGTCTGATTGAGGGCCTCCAGGAGAGAGGCCCAAGCAAGACGCGCCCCGAGGAGCGTCTTGCCACATGTCAACACTGGGTCTGACAGAGGGCCTCCAGGAGAGAGGCCCAAGCAATACGTGCCCCGAGGAGCGTCTAGCCACATGTCACCACTGGGTCTGACTGAGCGCCTCCAGGAGAGAGGCCCAAGCAAGACGCGCCCCGAGGAGCGTCTTGCCACATGTCAACACTTGGTCTGACAGAGGGCCTCCAGGAGAGAGGCCCAAGCAATACGTGCCCCGAGGAGCGTCTTGACACATGTCAACACTGGGTCTGACAGAGGGCCTCCAGGAGAGAGGCCCAAGCAATACGTGCCCCGAGGAGCGTCTTGCCACATGTCAACACTGGGTCTGACAGAGGGCCTCCAGGAGAGAGGCCCAAGCAATACGTGCCCCGAGGAGTGTCTAGCCACATGTCACCACTGGGTCTGACTGAGCGCCTCCAGGAGAGAGGCCCAAGCAAGACGTGCCCCGAGGAGCGTCTTGCCACATGTCAACACTGGGTCTGACTGAGCGCCTCCAGGAGAGAGGCCCAAGCAATACGTGCCCCGAGGAGTGTCTAGCCACATGTCACCACTGGGTCTGACTGAGCGCTTCCAGGAGAGAGGCCCAAGCAAGACGCGCCCCGAGGAGCGTCTTGCCACATGTCAACACTTGGTCTGACAGAGGGCCTCCAGGAGAGAGGCCCAAGCAATACGTGCCCCGAGGAGCGTCTTGACACATGTCAACACTGGGTCTGACAGAGGGCCTCCAGGAGAGAGGCCCAAGCAATACGTGCCCCGAGGAGCGTCTAGCCACATGTCACCACTGGGTCTGACTGAGCGCCTCCAGGAGAGAGGCCCAAGCAAGACTTGCCCCGAGGAGCGTCTTGCCACATGTCATCACTGGGTCTGACTGAGCGCCTCCAGGAGAGAGGCCCAAGCAAGAAGCGCCCCGAGGAGCGTCTTGCCACATGTCAACAATGGGTCTGACAGAGGGCCTCCAGGAGAGAGGCCCAAGCAAGACGTGCCCCGAGCAGTGTCTTGCCACATGTCAACACTGGGTCTGACTGAGCCCCTCCAGGAGAGAGGCCCAAGCAAGACGTGCCCCGAGGAGCGTCTTGACACATGTCAACACTGGGTCTGACTGAGGGCCTCAATGAGAGAAGCCCAAGCAAGACGCGCCCCGAGGAGTGTCTTGCCAATTTTCACCACTGGGTCTGGCTGAGCGCCCCCAGCAGAGAGGCCCAAGTAAGACGCGCCCCGAGGAGCATCTTGCAACATGTCAACACTGGGTCTGACTGAGCGCCTCCAGGAGAGAGGCCCAAGCAAGACGTGCCCCAAGGAGCGTCTTGCCAAATGTCAACACTGGGTCTGACTGAGCGCCTCCAGGAGAGAGGCCCAAGCAAGAAGCGCCCCGAGGAGCGTCTTGCCACATGCAAACAATGGGTCTGACTGAGGGCCTCCAGGAGAGAAGCCCAAGCAAGACGCGCCCCGAGGAGCGTCTTGTCACATGTCAACAATGGGTCTGACTGAGCGCCTCCAGGAGAGAGGCCCAAGCAATACGTGCCCCGAGGAGCGTCTTGACACATGTCAACACTGGGTCTGACTGAGCGCCTCCAGGAGAGAGGCCCAAGCAAGACGTGCCCCGAGGAGCGTCTTGCCACATGTCAACACTGGGTCTGACTGAGCGCCTCCAGGAGAGAGGCCCAAGCAATACGTGCCCCGAGGAGCGTCTAGCCACATGTCACCACTGGGTCTGACTGAGCGCCTCCAGGAGAGAGGCCCAAGCAAGACGTGCCCCGAGTAGCGTCTTGCCACATGTCAACACTTGGTCTGACAGAGGGCCTCCAGGAGAGAGGCCCAAGCAATACGTGCCCCGAGGAGCGTCTTGACACATGTCAACACTGGGTCTGATTGAGGGCCTCCAGGACAGAGGCCCAAGCAAGAAGCGCCCCGAGGAGCGTCTTGCCACATGTCAACAATGGGTCTGACTGAGGGCCTCCAGGAGAGAAGCCCAAGCAAGACGCGCCCGGAGGAGCGTCTTGCCACATGTCAACAATGGGTCTGACTGAGGGCCTCCAGGAGAGAGGCCCAAGCAAGACGCGCCCCGAGGAGCGTCTTGACACATGTCAACACTGGGTCTGACTGAGGGCCTCAATGAGAGAAGCCCAAGCAAGACGCGCCCCGAGGAGCGTCTTGCCACATGTCAACACTGGGTCTGACAGAGGGCCTCCAGGAGAGAGGCCCAAGCAATACGTGCCCCGAGGAGCCTCTTGCCACATGTCACCACTGGGTCTGACTGAGCGCCTCCAGGAGAGAGGCCCAAGCAAGAAGCGCCCCGAGGAGCGTCTTGCCACATGTCAGCACTCGGTCTGACTGAGCGCATCCAGGAGAGAGGCCCAAGCAAGACGCGCCCCGAGGAGCGTCTTGCCACATGTCACCACTGGGTTTGACTGAGCGACTCCAGGAGAGAGGCCCAAGCAAGACGCGCCCCGAGGAGCGTCTTGCCACATGTCAACACTGGGTCTGACTGAGCGCCTCCAGGAGAGAGGCCCAAGCAAGACGCGCCCCGAGGAGCGTCTTGCCACATGTCAACACTGGGTCTGACTGAGCGCCTCCAGGAAAGAGGCCCAATCAAGACGCGCCCCGAGGAGCGTCTTGCCACATGTCAACACTGGGTCTGACTGAGCGCCTCCGGGAGAGAGACCCAAGCAAGACGTGCCCCGAGGAGCGTCTTGCCACATGTCACCACTGGGTCTGACTGAGCGCCTCCAGGAGAGAGGCCCAAGCAATACGCGCCCCGAGGAGCGTCTTGCCACATGTCACCACTGGGTCTGACTGAGCGCCTCCAGGAGAGAGGCCCAAGCAAGACGCGCCCCGAGGAGCGTCTTGCCACATGTCAACACTGGGTCTGATTGAGGGCCTCCAGGAGAGAGGCCCAAGCAAGAAGCGCCCCGAGGAGCGTCTTGCCACATGTCAACACTGGGTCTGACAGACGGCCTCCAGGAGAGAGGCCCAAGCAAGACGCACCCCGAGGAGCGTCTTGCCACATGTCACCTCTGGTTCTGACCGAGTGCCACCAGGAGAGAGGCCCAAGCAAGTCGCGCCCCGAGGAGCGTCTTGCCATATGTCAGCACTCGGTCTGACTGAGCGCCTCCAGGAGAGAGGCCCAAGCAAGACGCGCCCCGAGGAGCGTCTTGCCACATGTCAACAATGGGTCTGACTGAGGGCCTCCAGGAGAGAAGCCCAAGCAACACGTGGCCCGAGGAGCGTCTTGCCACCTGTCAGCACTCGGTCTGACTGAGCGCCTCCAGGAGAGAGGCCCAAGCAAGACGCGCCCCGAGGAGCGTCTTGCCACATGTCAACAATGGGTCTGACTGAGGGCCTCCAGGAGAGAAGCCCAAGCAAGACGCGCCCCGAGGAGCGTCTTGCCACATGTCAGCACTCGGTCTGACTGAGCGCGTCCAGGAGAGAGGCCCAAGCAAGACGCGCCCTGAGGAGCATCTTGACACATGTCAACACTGGGTCTGACAGAGGGCCTCCAGGAGAGAGGCCCAAGCAATACGTGCCCCGAGGAGCGTCTTGCCACATGTCAACACTGGGTCTGACAGAGGGCCTCCAGGAGAGAGGCCCAAGCAATACGTGCCCCGAGGAGCGTCTAGCCACATGTCACCACTGGGTCTGACTGAGCGCCTCCAGGAGAGAGGCCCAAGCAAGACGTGCCCCGAGGAGCGTCTTGCCACATGTCATCACTGGGTGTGACTGAGCGCCTCCAGGAGAGAGGCCCAAGCAAGACGCGCCCCGAGGAGTGTCTTGCCAGATTTCACCACTGGGTCTGGCTGAGCGCCTCCAGCAGAGAGGCCCAAGTAAGACGCGCCCCGAGGAGCGTCTTGCCACATGTCAACACTGGGTCTGACTGAGCGCCTCCAGGAGAGAGGCCCAAGCAAGACGTGCCCCAAGGAGCGTCTTGCCAAATGTCAACACTGGGTCTGACTGAGCGCCTCCAGGAGAGAGGCCCAAGCAAGAAGCGCCCAGAGGAGCGTCTTGCCACATGCAAACAATGGGTCTGACTGAGGGCCTCCAGGAGAGAAGCCCAAGCAAGACGCGCCCCGAGGAGCGTCTTGTCACATGTCAACAATGGGTCTGACTGAGCGCCTCCAGGAGAAAGGCCCAAGCAATACGTGCCCCGAGGAGCGTCTTGACATATGTCAACACTGGGTCTGACTGAGCACCTCCAGGAGAGAGGCCCAAGCAAGACGTGCCCCGAGGAGCGTCTTGCCACATGTCAACACTGGGTCTGACTGAGCGCCTCCAGGAGAGAGGCCCAAGCAATACGTGCCCCGAGGAGCGTCTAGCCACATGTCACCACTGGGTCTGACTGAGCGCCTCCAGGAGAGAGGCCCAAGCAAGACGCGCCCCGAGTAGCGTCTTGCCACATGTCAACACTTGGTCTGACAGAGGGCCTCCAGGAGAGAGGCCCAAGCAATACGTGCCCCGAGGAGCGTCTTGACACATGTCAACACTGGGTCTGACAGAGGGCCTCCTGGAGAGAGGCCCAAGCAATACGTGCCCCGAGGAGCGTCTTGCCACATGTCAACACTGGGTCTGACAGAGGGCCTCCAGGAGAGAGGTACAAGCAATACGTGCCCCGAGGAGCGTCTAGCCACATGTCACCACTGGGTCTGACTGAGCGCCTCCAGGAGAGAGGCCCAAGCAAGACGTGCCCCGAGGAGCGTCTTGCCACATGTCAACACTGGGTCTGACTGAGCGCCTCCAGGAGAGAGGCGCAAGCAATACGTGCCCCGAGGAGCGTCTTGCCACATGTCACCACTGGGTCTGACTGAGCGCCTCCAGGAGAGAGGCCCAAGCAAGACGCGCCCCGAGGAGCGTCTTGCCACATGTCAACACTTGGTCTGACAGAGGGCCTCCAGGAGAGAGGCCCAGGCAATACGTGCCCCGAGGAGCGTCTTGACACATGTCAACACTGGGTCTGACAGAGGGCCTCCAGGAGAGAGGCCCAAGCAATACGTGCACCGAGGAGCGTCTTGCCACATGTCAACACTGGGTCTGACAGAGGGCCTCCAGGAGAGAGGCCCAAGCAATACGTGCCCCGAGGAGCGTCTAGCCACATGTCACCACTGGCTCTGACTGAGCGCCTCCAGGAGAGAGGCCCAAGCAAGACGTGCCCCGAGGAGCGTCTTGCCACATGTCATCACTGGGTCTGACTGAGCGCATCCAGGAGAGAGGCCCAAGCAAGAAGCGCCCCGAGGAGCGTCTTGCCACATTTCAACAATGGGTCTGACAGAGGGCCTCCAGGAGAGAGGCCCCAGCAAGACGTGCCCCGAGCAGTGTCTTGCCACATGTCAACACTGGGTCTGACTGAGCGCCTCCAGGAGAGAGGCCCAAGCAAGACGTGCCCCGAGGAGCGTCTTGACACATGTCAACACTGGGTCTGACTGAGGGCCTCAATGAGAGAAGCCCAAGCAAGACGCGCCCCGAGGAGTGTCTTGCCAAATTTCACCACTGGGTCTGGCTGAGCGACTCCAGGAGAGAGGCCCAAGTAAGACGCGCCCCGAGGAGCGTCTTGCCACATGTCAACACTGGGTCTGACTGAGCGCCTCCAGGAGAGAGGCCCAAGCAAGACGTGCCCCAAGGAGCGTCTTGCCAAATGTCAACACTGGGTCTGACTGAGCGCCTCCAGGAGAGAGGCCCAAGCATGAAGCGCCCCGAGGAGCGTCTTGCCACATGCAAACAATGGGTCTGACTGAGGGCCTCCAGGAGAGAAGCCCAAGCAAGACGCGCCCCGAGGAGCGTCTTGTCACATGTCAACAATGGGTCTGACTGAGCGCCTCCAGGAGAGAGGCCCAAGCAATACGTGCCCCGAGGAGCGTCTTGACACATGTCAACACTGGGTCTGACAGAGGGCCTCCAGGAGAGAGGCCCAAGCAATACGTGCCCCGAGGAGCGTCTTGCCACATGTCAACACTGGGTCTTACAGAGGGCCTCCAGGAGAGAAGCCCAAGCAAGACGCGCCCCGAGGAGCGTCTTTTCACATGTCAACAATGGGTCTGACTGAGCGCCTCCAGGAGAAAGGCCCAAGCAATACGTGCCCCGAGGAGCGTCTTGACACATGTCAACACTGGGTCTGACTGAGCGCCTCCAGGAGAGAGGCCCAAGCAAGACGTGCCCCGAGGAGCGTCTTGCCACATGTCAACACTGGGTCTGACTGAGCGCCTCCAGGAGAGAGGCCCAAGCAATACGTGCCCCGAGGAGCGTCTAGCCACATGTCACCACTGGGTCTGACTGAGCGCCTCCAGGAGAGAGGCCCAAGCAAGACGCGCCCCGAGTAGCGTCTTGCCACATGTCAACACTTGGTCTGACAGAGGGCCTCCAGGAGAGAGGCCCAAGCAATACGTGCCCCGAGGAGCGTCTTGACACATGTCAACACTGGGTCTGACAGAGGGCCTCCCGGAGAGAGGCCCCAGCAAGACGTGCCCCGAGCAGTGTCTTGCCACATGTCAACACTGGGTCTGACTGAGCGCCTCCAGGAGAGAGGCCCAAGCAAGACGTGCCCCGAGGAGCGTCTTGACACATGTCAACACTGGGTCTGACTGAGGGCCTCAATGAGAGAAGCCCAAGCAAGACGCGCCCCGAGGAGTGTCTTGCCAAATTTCACCACTGGGTCTGGCTGAGCGACTCCAGGAGAGAGGCCCAAGTAAGACGCGCCCCGAGGAGCGTCTTGCCACATGTCAACACTGGGTCTGACTGAGCGCCTCCAGGAGAGAGGCCCAAGCAAGACGTGCCCCAAGGAGCGTCTTGCCAAATGTCAACACTGGGTCTGACTGAGCGCCTCCAGGAGAGAGGCCCAAGCATGAAGCGCCCCGAGGAGCGTCTTGCCACATGCAAACAATGGGTCTGACTGAGGGCCTCCAGGAGAGAAGCCCAAGCAAGACGCGCCCCGAGGAGCGTCTTGTCACATGTCAACAATGGGTCTGACTGAGCGCCTCCAGGAGAGAGGCCCAAGCAATACGTGCCCCGAGGAGCGTCTTGACACATGTCAACACTGGGTCTGACAGAGGGCCTCCAGGAGAGAGGCCCAAGCAATACGTGCCCCGAGGAGCGTCTTGCCACATGTCAACACTGGGTCTTACAGAGGGCCTCCAGGAGAGAAGCCCAAGCAAGACGCGCCCCGAGGAGCGTCTTGTCACATGTCAACAATGGGTCTGACTGAGCGCCTCCAGGAGAAAGGCCCAAGCAATACGTGCCCCGAGGAGCGTCTTGACACATGTCAACACTGGGTCTGACTGAGCGCCTCCAGGAGAGAGGCCCAAGCAAGACGTGCCCCGAGGAGCGTCTTGCCACATGTCAACACTGGGTCTGACTGAGCGCCTCCAGGAGAGAGGCCCAAGCAATACGTGCCCCGAGGAGCGTCTAGCCACATGTCACCACTGGGTCTGACTGAGCGCCTCCAGGAGAGAGGCCCAAGCAAGACGCGCCCCGAGTAGCGTCTTGCCACATGTCAACACTTGGTCTGACAGAGGGCCTCCAGGAGAGAGGCCCAAGCAATACGTGCCCCGAGGAGCGTCTTGACACATGTCAACACTGGGTCTGACAGAGGGCCTCCCGGAGAGAGGCCCAAGCAATACGTGCCCCGAGGAGCGTCTTGCCACATGTCAACACTGGGTCTGACAGAGGGCCTCCAGGAGAGAGGTACAAGCAATACGTGCCCCGAGGAGCGTCTAGCCACATGTCACCACTGGGTCTGACTGAGCGCCTCCAGGAGAGAGGCCCAAGCAAGACGTGCCCCGAGGAGCGTCTTGCCACATGTCAACACTGGGTCTGACTGAGCGCCTCCAGGAGAGAGGCCCAAGCAATACGTGCCCCGAGGAGCGTCTTGCCACATGTCACCACTGGGTCTGACTGAGCGCCTCCAGGAGAGAGGCCCAAGCAAGACACGCCCCGAGGAGCGTCTTGCCACATGTCAACACTTGGTCTGACAGAGGGCCTCCAGGAGAGAGGCCCAGGCAATACGTGCCCCGAGGAGCGTCTTGACACATGTCAACACTGGGTCTGACAGAGGGCCTCCAGGAGAGAGGCCCAAGCAATACGTGCACCGAGGAGCGTCTTGCCACATGTCAACACTGGGTCTGACAGAGGGCCTCCAGGAGAGAGGCCCAAGCAATACGTGCCCCGAGGAGCCTTCTAGCCACATGTCACCACTGGCTCTGACTGAGCGCCTCCAGGAGAGAGGCCCAAGCAAGACGTGCCCCGAGGAGCGTCTTGCCACATGTCATCACTGGGTCTGACTGAGCGCATCCAGGAGAGAGGCCCAAGCAAGAAGCGCCCCGAGGAGCGTCTTGCCACATTTCAACAATGGGTCTGACAGAGGGCCTCCAGGAGAGAGGCCCCAGCAAGACGTGCCCCGAGCAGTGTCTTGCCACATGTCAACACTGGGTCTGACTGAGCGCCTCCAGGAGAGAGGCCCAAGCAAGACGTGCCCCGAGGAGCGTCTTGACACATGTCAACACTGGGTCTGACTGAGGGCCTCAATGAGAGAAGCCCAAGCAAGACGCGCCCCGAGGAGTGTCTTGCCAAATTTCACCACTGGGTCTGGCTGAGCGACTCCAGGAGAGAGGCCCAAGTAAGACGCGCCCCGAGGAGCGTCTTGCCACATGTCAACACTGGGTCTGACTGAGCGCCTCCAGGAGAGAGGCCCAAGCAAGACGTGCCCAAAGGAGCGTCTTGCCAAATGTCAACACTGGGTCTGACTGAGCGCCTCCAGGAGAGAGGCCCAAGCATGAAGCGCCCCGAGGAGCGTCTTGCCACATGCAAACAATGGGTCTGACTGAGGGCCTCCAGGAGAGAAGCCCAAGCAAGACGCGCCCCGAGGAGCGTCTTGTCACATGTCAACAATGGGTCTGACTGAGCGCCTCCAGGAGAGAGGCCCAAGCAATACGTGCCCCGAGGAGCGTCTTGACACATGTCAACACTGGGTCTGACAGAGGGCCTCCAGGAGAGAGGCCCAAGCAATACGTGCCCCGAGGAGCGTCTTGCCACATGTCAACACTGGGTCTGACAGAGGGCCTCCAGGAGAGAGGCCCAAGCAATACGTGCCCCAAGGAGCGTCTAGCCACATGTCACCACTGGGTCTGACTGAGCGCCTCCAGGAGAGAGGCCCAAGCAAGACGTGCCCCGAGGAGCGTCTTGCCACATGTCAACACTGGGTCTGACTGAGCGCCTCCAGGAGAGAGGCCCAAGCAATACGTGCCCCGAGGAGCGTCTAGCCACATGTCACCACTGGGTCTGACTGAGCGCCTCCAGGAGAGAGGCCCAAGCAAGACGCGCCCCGAGGAGCGTCTTGCCACATGTCAACACTTTGTCTGACAGAGGGCCTCCAGGAGAGAGGCCCAAGCAATACGTGCCCCGAGGAGCGTCTTGACACATGTCAACACTGGGTCTGACAGAGGGCCTCCAGGAGAGAGGCCCAAGCAATACGTGCCCCGAGGAGCGTCTTGCCACATGTCAACACTGGGTCTGACAGAGGGCCTCCAGGAGAGAGGCCCAAGCAATACGTGCCCCGAGGAGCGTCTAGCCACATGTCACCACTGGGTCTGACTGAGCGCCTCCAGGAGAGAGGCCCAAGCAAGACGTGCCCCGAGGAGCGTCTTGCCACATGTCATCACTGGGTCTGACTGAGCGCCTCCAGGAGAGAGGCCCAAGCAAGAAGCGCCCCGAGGAGCGTCTTGCCACATGTCAACAATGGGTCTGACAGAGGGCCTCCAGGAGAGAGGCCCAAGCAAGACGTGCCCCGAGCAGTGTCTTGCCACATGTCAACACTGGGTCTGACTGAGCCCCTCCAGGAGAGAGGCCCAAGCAAGACGTGCCCCGAGGAGCGTCTTGACACATGTCAACACTGGGTCTGACTGAGGGCCTCAATGAGAGAAGCCCAAGCAAGACGCGCCCCGAGGAGTGTCTTGCCAAATTTCACCACTGGGTCTGGCTGAGCGCCTCCAGCAGAGAGGCCCAAGTAAGACGCGCCCCGAGGAGCGTCTTGCCACATGTCAACACTGGGTCTGACTGAGCGCCTCCAGGAGAGAGGCCCAAGCAAGACGTGCCCCAAGGAGCGTCTTGCCAAATATCAACACTTGGTCTGACAGAGGGCCTCCAGGAGAGAGGCCCAAGCAATACGTGCCCCGAGGAGCGTCTTGACACATGTCAACACTGGGTCTGACAGAGGGCCTCCAGGAGAGAGGCCCAAGCAATACTTGCCCCGAGGAGCGTCTTGTCACATGTCAACAATGGGTTTGACTGAGCGCCTCCAGGAGAGAGGCCCAAGCAATACGTGCCCCGAGGAGCGTCTTGACACATGTCAACACTGGGTCTGACAGAGGGCCTCCAGGAGAGAGGCCCAAGCAATACGTGCCCCGAGGAGCCTCTTGCCACATGTCACCTCTGGGTCTGACTGAGCGCCTCCAGGAGAGAGGCCCAAGCAAGAAGCTCCCCGAGGAGCGTCTTGCCACATGTCAGCACTCGGTCTGACTGAGCGCATCCAGGAGAGAGGCCCAAGCAAGACGCCCCCCGAGGAGCGTCTTGCCACATGTCACCACTGGGTTTGACTGAGCGACTCCAGGAGAGAGGCCCAAGCAAGACGCGCCCCGAGGAGCGTCTTGCCACATGTCAACACTGGGTCTGACTGAGCGCCTCCAGGAGAGAGGCCCAAGCAAGACGCGCCCCGAGGAGCGTCTTGCCACATGTCAACACTGGGTCTGACTGAGCGCCTCCAGGAAAGAGGCCCAATCAAGACGCGCCCCGAGGAGCGTCTTGCCACATGTCAACACTGGGTCTGACTGAGCGCCTCCGGGAGAGAGACCCAAGCAAGACGTGCCCCGAGGAGCGTCTTGCCACATGTCACCACTGGGTCTGACTGAGCGCCTCCAGGAGAGAGGCCCAAGCAATACGCGCACCGAGGAGCGTCTTGCCACATGTCACCACTGGGTCTGACTGAGCGCCTCCAGGAGAGAGGCCCAAGCAAGACGCGCCCCGAGGAGCGTCTTGCCACATGTCAACACTGGGTCTGATTGAGGGCCTCCAGGAGAGAGGCCCAAGCAAGATGCGCCCCGAGGAGCGTCTTGCCACATGTCAACACTGGGTCTGACAGACGGCCTCCAGGAGAGAGGCCCAAGCAAGACGCAACCCGAGGAGCGTCTTGCCACATGTCACCTCTGGTTCTGACCGAGTGCCTCCAGGAGAGAGGCCCAAGCAAGTCGCGCCCCGAGGAGCGTCTTGCCATATGTCAGCACTCGGTCTGACTGAGCGCCTCCAGGAGAGAGGCCCAAGCAAGACGCGCCCCGAGGAGCGTCTTGCCACATGTCAACAATGGGTCTGACTGAGGGCCTCCAGGAGAGAGGCCCAAGCAAGACGCGCCCCGAGGAGCGTCTTGCCACATGTCAACAATGGGTCTGACTGAGGGCCTCCAGGAGAGAAGCCCAAGCAAGACGCGCCCCGAGGAGCGTCTTGCCACATGTCAGCACTCGGTCTGACTGAGCGCGTCCAGGAGAGAGGCCCAAGCAAGACGCGCCCTGAGGAGCATCTTGACACATGTCAACACTGGGTCTGACAGAGGGCCTCCAGGAGAGAGGCCCAAGCAATACGTGCCCCGAGGAGCGTCTTGCCACATGTCAACACTGGGTCTGACAGAGGGCCTCCAGGAGAGAGGCCCAAGCAATACGTGCCCCGAGGAGCGTCTAGCCACATATCACCACTGGGTCTGACTGAGCGCCTCCAGGAGAGAGGCCCAAGCAAGACGTGCCCCGAGGAGCGTCTTGCCACATGTCATCACTGGGTGTGACTGAGCGCCTCCAGGAGAGAGGCCCAAGCAAGACGCGCCCCGAGGAGTGTCTTGCCAGATTTCACCACTGGGTCTGGCTGAGCGCCTCCAGCAGAGAGGCCCAAGTAAGACGCGCCCCGAGGAGCGTCTTGCCACATGTCAACACTGGGTCTGACTGAGCGCCTCCAGGAGAGAGGCCCAAGCAAGACGTGCCCCAAGGAGCGTCTTGCCAAATGTCAACACTGGGTCTGACTGAGCGCCTCCAGGAGAGAGGCCCAAGCAAGAAGCGCCCCGAGGAGCGTCTTGCCACATGCAAACAATGGGTCTGACTGAGGGCCTCCAGGAGAGAAGCCCAAGCAAGACGCGCCCCGAGGAGCGTCTTGTCACATGTCAACAATGGGTCTGACTGAGCGCCTCCAGGAGAAAGGCCCAAGCAATACGTGCCCCGAGGAGCGTCTTGACACATGTCAACACTGGGTCTGACTGAGGGCCTCCAGGAGAGAGGCCCAAGCAAGACGTGCCCCGAGGAGCGTCTTGCCACATGTCAACACTGGGTCTGACTGAGCGCCTCCAGGAGAGAGGCCCAAGCAATACGTGCCCCGAGGAGCGTCTAGCCACATGTCACCACTGGGTCTGACTGAGCGCCTCCAGGAGAGAGGCCCAAGCAAGACGCGCCCCGAGTAGCGTCTTGCCACATGTCAACACTTGGTCTGACAGAGGGCCTCCAGGAGAGAGGCCCAAGCAATACGTGCCCCGAGGAGCGTCTTGACACATGTCAACACTGGGTCTGACAGAGGGCCTCCCGGAGAGAGGCCCAAGCAATACGTGCCCCGAGGAGCGTCTTGCCACATGTCAACACTGGGTCTGACAGAGGGCCTCCAGGAGAGAGGTACAAGCAATACGTGCCCCGAGGAGCGTCTAGCCACATGTCACCACTTGGTCTGACTGAGCGCCTCCAGGAGAGAGGCCCAAGCAAGACGTGCCCCGAGGAGCGTCTTGCCACATGTCAACACTGGGTCTGACTGAGCGCCTCCAGGAGAGAGGCCCAAGCAATACGTGCCCCGAGGAGCGTCTTGCCACATGTCACCACTGGGTCTGACTGAGCGCCTCCAGGAGAGAGGCCCAAGCAAGACGCGCCCCGAGGAGCGTCTTGCCACATGTCAACACTTGGTCTGACAGAGGGCCTCCAGGAGAGAGGCCCAAGCAATACGTGCCCCGAGGAGCGTCTTGACACATGTCAACACTGGGTCTGACAGAGGGCCTCCAGGAGAGAGGCCCAAGCAATACGTGCACCGAGGAGCGTCTTGCCACATGTCAACACTGGGTCTGACAGAGGGCCTCCAGGAGAGAGGCCCAAGCAATACGTGCCCCGAGGAGCGTCTAGCCACATGTCACCACTGGCTCTGACTGAGCGCCTCCAGGAGAGAGGCCCAAGCAAGACGTGCCCCGAGGAGCGTCTTGCCACATGTCATCACTGGGTCTGACTGAGCGCATCCAGGAGAGAGGCCCAAGCAAGAAGCGCCCCGAGGAGCGTCTTGCCACATTTCAACAATGGGTCTGACAGAGGGCCTCCAGGAGAGAGGCCCCAGCAAGACGTGCCCCGAGCAGTGTCTTGCCACATGTCAACACTGGGTCTGACTGAGCGCCTCCAGGAGAGAGGCCCAAGCAAGACGTGCCCCGAGGAGCGTCTTGACACATGTCAACACTGGGTCTGACTGAGGGCCTCAATGAGAGAAGCCCAAGCAAGACGCGCCCCGAGGAGTGTCTTGCCAAATTTCACCACTGGGTCTGGCTGAGCGACTCCAGGAGAGAGGCCCAAGTAAGACGCGCCCCGAGGAGCGTCTTGCCACATGTCAACACTGGGTCTGACTGAGCGCCTCCAGGAGAGAGGCCCAAGCAAGACGTGCCCCAAGGAGCGTCTTGCCAAATGTCAACACTGGGTCTGACTGAGCGCCTCCAGGAGAGAGGCCCAAGCAAGAAGCGCCCCGAGGAGCGTCTTGCCACATGCAAACAATGGGTCTGACTGAGGGCCTCCAGGAGAGAAGCCCAAGCAAGACGCGCCCCGAGGAGCGTCTTGTCACATGTCAACAATGGGTCTGACTGAGCGCCTCCAGGAGAGAGGCCCAAGCAATACGTGCCCCGAGGAGCGTCTTGACACATGTCAACACTGGGTCTGACAGAGGGCCTCCAGGAGAGAGGCCCAAGCAATACGTGCCCCGAGGAGCGTCTTGCCACATGTCAACACTGGGTCTGACAGAGGGCCTCCAGGAGAGAGGCCCAAGCAATACGTGCCCCAAGGAGCGTCTAGCCACATGTCACCACTGGGTCTGACTGAGCGCCTCCAGGAGAGAGGCCCAAGCAAGACGTGCCCCGAGGAGCGTCTTGCCACATGTCAACACTGGGTCTGACTGAGCGCCTCCAGGAGAGAGGCCCAAGCAATACGTGCCCCGAGGAGCGTCTAGCCACATGTCACCACTGGGTCTGACTGAGCGCCTCCAGGAGAGAGGCCCAAGCAAGACGCGCTCGAGGAGCGTCTTGCCACATGTCAACACTTTGTCTGACAGAGGGCCTCCAGGAGAGAGGCCCAAGCAATACGTGCCCCGAGGAGCGTCTTGACACATGTCAACACTGGGTCTGACAGAGGGCCTCCAGGAGAGAGGCCCAAGCAATACGTGCCCCGAGGAGCGTCTTGCCACATGTCAACACTGGGTCTGACAGAGGGCCTCCAGGAGAGAGGCCCAAGCAATACGTGCCCCGAGGAGCGTCTAGCCACATTTCACCACTGGTTCTGACTGAGCGCCTCCAGGAGAGAGGCCCAAGCAAGACGTGCCCCGAGGAGCGTCTTGCCACATGTCATCACTGGGTCTGACTGAGGGCCTCCAGGAGAGAGGCCCAAGCAAGAAGCGCCCCGAGGAGCGTCTTGCCACATGTCAACAATGGGTCTGACAGAGGGCCTCCAGGAGAGAGGCCCAAGCAAGACGTGCCCCGAGCAGTGTCTTGCCACATGTCAACACTGGGTCTGACTGAGCGCCTCCAGGAGAGAGGCCCAAGCAAGACGTGCCCCGAGGAGCGTCTTGACACATGTCAACACTGGGTCTGACTGAGGGCGTCAATGAGAGAAGCCCAAGCAAGACGCGCCCGAAGGAGCGTCTTGCCAAATTTCAACACTGGGTCTGACTGAGCGCCTCCAGGAGAGAGGCCCAAGCAAGAAGCGCCCCGAGGAGCATCTTGCCACATGCAAACAATGGGTCTGACTGAGGGCCTCCAGGAGAGAAGCCCAAGCAAGACGCGCCCCGAGGAGCGTCTTGTCACATGTCAACAATGGGTCTGACTGAGCGCCTCCAGGAGAGAGGCCCAAGCAATACGTGCCCCGAGGAGCGTCTTGGCACATGTCAACACTGGGTCTGACAGAGGGCCTCCAGTAGAGAGGCCCAAGCAATACGTGCCCCGAGGAGCGTCTTGCCACATGTCAACACTGGGTCTGACAGAGGGCCTCCAGGAGAGAGGCCCAAGCAATACGTGCCCCGAGGAGCGTCTAGCCACATGTCACCACTGGGTCTGACTGAGCGCCTCCAGGAGAGAGGCCCAAGCAAGACGTGCCCCGAGGAGCGTCTAGCCACATGTCACCACTGGGTCTGACTGAGCGCCTCCAGGAGAGAGGCCCAAGCAAGACGCGCCCCGAGGAGCGTCTTGCCACATGTCAACACTTTGTCTGACAGAGGGCCTCCAGGAGAGAGGCCCAAGCAATAAGTGCCCCGAGGAGCGTCTTGCCACATGTCAACACTGGGTCTGACAGAGGGCCTCCAGGAGAGAGGCCCAAGCAATACGTGCCCCGAGGAGCGTCTTGCCACATGTCAACACTGGGTCTGACAGAGGGCCTCCAGGAGAGAGGCCCAAGCAATACGTGCCCCGAGGAGCGTCTAGCCACATTTCACCACTGGGTCTGACTGAGGGCCTCCAGGAGAGAGGCCCAAGCAAGACGTGCCCCGAGGAGCGTCTTGCCACATGTCATCACTGGGTCTGACTGAGGGCCTCCAGGAGAGAGGCCCAAGCAAGAAGCGCCCCGAGGAGCGTCTTGCCACATGTCAACAATGGGTCTGACAGAGGGCCTCCAGGAGAGAGGCCCAAGCAAGACGTGCCCCGAGCAGTGTCTTGCCACATGTCAACACTGGGTCTGACTGAGCGCCTCCAGGAGAGAGGCCCAAGCAAGACGTGCCCCGAGGAGCGTCTTGACACATGTCAACACTGGGTCTGACTGAGGGCCTCAATGAGAGAAGCCCAAGCAAGACGCGCCCCGAGGAGTGTCTTGCCAAATTTCACCACTGGGTCTGGCTGAGCGCCTCCAGGAGAGAGGCCCAAGTAAGACGCGCCCCGAGGAGCGTCTTGCCACATGTCAACACTGGGTCTGACTGAGCGCATCCAGGAGAGAGGCCCAAGCAAGACGTGCCCCAAGGAGCGTCTTGCCAAATGTCAACACTGGGTCTGACTGAGCGCCTCCAGGAGAGAGGCCAAAGCAAGAAGCGCCCCGAGGAGCGTCTTGCCACATGCAAACAATGGGTCTGACTGAGGGCCTCCAGGAGAGAAGCCCAAGCAAGACGCGCCCCGAGGAGCGTCTTGACACTTGTCAACACTGGGTCTGACTGAGGGCCTCCATGAGAGAAGCCCAAGCAAGAAGCGCCCCGAGGAGTGTCTTGCCACATGTCAACACTGGGTCTGACAGAGGGCCTCCAGGAGAGAGGCCCAAGCAAGACGCGCCCCGAGGAGTGTCTTGCCACATGTCACCACTGGGTCTGACTGAGCGCCTCCAGGAGAGAGGCCCAAGCAAGACGCACCCCGAGGAGCGTCATGCCACATGTCACTACTCGGTCTGACTGAGCACCTCCAGGAGAGAGGCCCAAGCAAGAGGCGCCCCGAGGAGCGTCTTGCCACGTGTCAACACTGGGTCTGATTGAGGGCCTCCAGGAGAGAGGCCCAAGCAAGACGCGCCCCGAGGAGCGTCTTGCCACATGTCAACACTGGGTCTGACAGAGGGCCTCCAGGAGAGAGGCCCAAGCAATACATGCCCCGAGGAGCGTCTAGCCACATGTCACCACTGGGTCTGACTGAGCGACTCCAGGAGAGAGGCCCAAGTAAGACGCGCCCCGGGGAGCGTCTTGCCACATGTAAACACTGGGTCTGACTGAGCGCCTCCAGGAAAGAGGCCCAAGCAAGACGCGCCCCGAGGTGCGTCTTGCCACATGTCAACACTGGGTCTGACAGAGGGCCTCCAGGAGAGAGGCCCAAGCAATACGTGCCCCGAGGAGCGTCTAGCCACATGTCACCACTGGGTCTGACTGAGCGCCTCCAGGAGAGAGGCCCAAGCAAGACGTGCCCCGAGGAGCGTCTTGCCACATGTCAACACTGGGTCTGACTGAGCGCCTCCAGGAGAGAGGCCCAAGCAAGAAGCACCCCGAGGAGCGTCTTGCCACATGTCAACAATGGGTCTGACAGAGGGCCTCCAGGAGAGAGGCCCAAGCAAGACGTGCCCCGAGGACTGTCTTGCCACATGTCAACACTGGGTCTGACTGAGCGCCTCCAGGAGAGAGGCCCAAGCAAGACGTGCCCCGAGGAGCGTCTTGACACATGTCAACACTGGGTCTGACTGAGGGCCTCAATGAGAGAAGCCCAAGCAAGACGCGCCCCGAGGAGTGTCTTGCCAAATTTCACCACTGGGTCTGGCTGAGCGCCTCCAGGAGAGAGGCCCAAGTAAAACGCGCCCCGAGGAGCGTCTTGCCACATGTCAACACTGGGTCTGACTGAGCGCCTCCAGGAGAGAGGCCCAAGCAAGACGTGCCCCAAGGAGCGTCTTGCCAAATGTCAACACTGGGTCTGACTGAGCGCCTCCAGGAGAGAGGCCCAAGCAAGAAGCGCCCCGAGGAGCGTCTTGCCACATGCAAACAATGGGTCTGACTGAGGGCCTCCAGGAGAGAAGCCCAAGCAAGACGCGCCCCGAGGAGCGTCTTGTCACATGTCAACAATGGGTCTGACTGAGCGCCTCCAGGAGAGAGGCCCAAGCAAGACGCGACCCGAGGAGCGTCTTGACACTTGTCAACACTGGGTCTGACTGAGGGCCTCCATGAGAGAAGCCCAAGCAAGACACGCCCCGAGGAGTGTCTTGCCACATGTCAACACTGGGTCTGACAGAGGGCCTCCAGGAGAGAGGCCCAAGCAATACGTGCCCCGAGGAGCGTCTTGCCACATGTCACCACTGGGTCTGACTGAGCGCCTCCAGGAGAGAGGCCCAAGCAAGACGCGCCCCGAGGAGCGTCTTGCCACATGTCAACACTGGGTCTGACTGAGCGCCTCCGGGAGAGAGACCCAAGCAAGACGTGCCCCGAGGAGCGTCTTGCCACAGGTCAACACTGGGTCTCACTGAGCGCCTCCAGGAGAGAGGCCCAAGCAAGAAGCGCCCCGAGCAGCGTCTTGCCACATGTCAACAATGGGTCTGACTGAGGGCCTCCAGGAGAGAAGCCCAAGCACGACGCGCCCCGATGAGCGTCTTGCCACATGTCAACACTGGGTCTGACAGAGGGCCTCCAGGAGAGAGGCCCAAGCAATACGTGCCCCAAGGAGCGTCTTGCCACATGTCACCACTGGGTCTGACTGAGCGCCTCCAGGAGAGAGGCCCAAGCAAGACGCGCCCCGAGGAGCGTCTTGCCACATGTCAGCACTCGGTCTGACTGAGAGCCTCCAGGAGAGAGGCCCAAGCAAGACGCGCCCCGAGGAGCGTCTTGCCACATGTCAACACAGGGTCTGACTGAGCGCCTCCGGGAGAGAGACCCAAGCAAGACGTGCCCCGAGGAGCGTCTTGCCACAGGTAAACACTGGGTCTGACTGAGCGCCTCCAGGAGAGAGGCCTAAGCAAGAAGCGCCCCGAGGAGCGTCTTGCAACATGTCAACAATGGGTCTGACTGAGCGCCTCCAGGAGAGAGGCCCAAGCAAGACGTGCCCCGAGAAGCGTCTTAACACTTGTCAACACTGGGTCTGACTGAGGGCCTCCAGGAGAGAAGCCCAAGCAAGACGCACCCCGAGGAGTGTCTTGCCACATGTCAACACTGGGTCTGACAGAGGGCCTCCAGGAGAGAGGCCCAAGCAACATGCGCCCCGAGGAGCGTCTTGCCATATGTCACCACTTGGTCTGACTGAGCGTCTCCAGGAGAGAGGCCCAAGCAAGACGCGCCCCGAGGAGCGTCTTGCCACATGTCAACACTGGGTCTGACAGAGGGCCTCCGGTAGAGAGGCCCAAGCAAGACGCGCCCCGAGGAGTGTCTTGCCACATGTCACCACTGGGTCTGACTGAGCGCCTCCAGGAGAGAGGCCTAAGCAAGACGCGCCCCGAGGAGCGTCATGCCAGATGTCACTACTCGGTCTGACTGAGCGCCTCCAGGAGAGAGGCCCAAGCAAGACGCGCCCCGAGGAGCGTCTTGCCACGTGTCAACACTGGGTCTGATTGAGGGCCTCCAGGAAAGAGGCTCAAGCAAGACGCGCCCCGAGGAGCGTCTTGCCACATGTCAACACTGGGTCTGACAGAGGGCCTCCAGGAGAGAGGCCCAAGCAATACGTGCCACGAGGAGCGTCTAGCCACATGTCACCACTGGGTCTGACTGAGCGCCTCCAGGAGAGAGGCCCAAGCAAGACGCGCCCCGAGGAGCGTCTTGCCACATGTCAACAATGGGTCTAACTGAGGGCCTCCAGGAGAGAAGCCCAAGCAAGACGCGCCCCGAGGAGCGTCTTGCCACATGTCAACAATGGGTCTGACTGAGCGCCTCCAGGAGAGAGGCCCAAGCAAGACGCGCCCCGAGGAGCGTCTTGACACCTGTTAACACTGGGTCTGACTGAGGGCTTCCATGAGAGAAGCCCAAGCAAGACGCGCCCCGAGGAGTGTCTTGCCACATGTCAACACTGGGTCTGACAGAGGGCCTCCAGGAGAGAGGACCAAGCAATACGCGCCCCGAGGAGCGTCTTGCCATATGTCACCACTGGGTCTGAATGAGCGCATCCAGGAGAGAGGCCCAAGCAAGACGCGCCCCGAGGAGCGTCTTTACACATGTCAACACTGGGTCTGACTGAGGGCCTCAATGAGAGAAGCCCAAGTAAGACGCGCCCCGAGGAGCGTCTTGCCACATGTCAACACTGGTTCTGACAGAGGGCCTCCAGGAGAGAGGCCCAAGCAATACGTGCCCCGAGGAGCGTCTTGCCACATGTCACCACTGGTTCTGACTGAGCGCCTCCAGGAGAGAGGCCCAAGCAAGACGCGCCCCGAGGAGCGTCTTGCCACATGTCAGCACTCGGTCTGACTGAGAGCCTCCAGGAGAGAGACCCAAGCAAGACGCGCCCCGAGGAGCGTCTTGCCACATGTCAACACTGGGTCTGACTGAGCGCCTCCAGGAGAGAGGCCCAAGCAAGACGCGCCCCGAGGAGCGTCTTGCCACATGTCAACACTGGGTCTGACTGAGCGCCTCCGGGAGAGAGACCCAAGCAAGACGTGCCCCGAGGAGCGTCTTGCCGCAGGTCAACACTGGGTCTGACTGAGCGCCTCCAGGAGAGAGGCCCAAGCAAGAAGCGCCCCGAGGAGCGTCTTGCCACATGTTAACAATGGGTCTGACTGAGCGCCTCCAGGAGAGAGGCCCAAGCAAGACGTGCCCCGAGGAGCGTCTTAACACTTGTCAACACTGGGTCTGACTGAGGGCCTCCAGGAGAGAGACGCAAGCAAGACGTGCCCCGAGGAGCGTCTTGCCACAGGTCAACACTGGGTCTGACTGAGCGCCTCCAGGAGAGAGGCCCAAGCAAGAAGCGCCCCGAGGAGCATCTTGCCACATGTCAACACTGGGTCTGACTGAGCACCTCCGGGAGAGAGACCCAAGCAAGACGCGCCCCGAGGAGCGTCTTGCCACATGTCAACACTGGGTCTGACAGAGGGCCTCCAGGAGAGAGGCCCAAGCAATACGTGCCCCGAGGAGCGTCTAGCCACATGTCACCACTGGGTCTGACTGAGCGCCTCCAGGAGAGAGGCCCAAGCAAGACGCGCCCAGAGGAGCGTCTTGCCACATGTCAACAATGGGTCTGACTGAGGGCCTCCAGGAGAGAAGCCCAAGCAAGACGCGCCCCGAGGAGCGTCTTGCCACATGTCAACACTGGGTCTGACTGAGCGCCTCCAGGAGAGAGGCCCAAGCAAGACGCGCCCCGAGGAGCGTCTTGACACCTGTCAACAATGGGTCTGACTGAGGGCTTCCATGAGAGAAGCCCAAGCAAGACGCGCCCCGAGGAGGGTCTTGCCACATGTCAACACTGGGTCTGACAGAGGGCCTCCAGGAGAGAGGCCCAAGCAATACGCGCCCCGAGGAGCGTCTTGCCATATGTCACCACTGGGTTTGACTGAGCGCATCCAGGAGAGAGTCCCAAGCAAGACGCGCCCCGAGGAGCGTCTTGCCACATGTCAGCACTCGGTCTGACTGAGCGCCTCCAGGAGAGACAGCCAAGCAAGACGCGCCCCTAAGAGCGTCTTGCCACATGTCAACACTGGGTCTGACAGAGGGCCTCCAGGAGAGAGGCCCAAGCAAGACGCGCCCCGAGGAGCGTCTTGCCACATGTCAACACTGGGTCTGACAGAGGGCCTCCAGGAGAGATGCCCAAGCAATACGTGCCCCGAGGAGCGTCTTGCCACATGTCACCACTGGGTCTGACTGAGCGCCTCCAGGAGAGAGGCCCAAGCAAGACGCGTCCCAAGGAGCGTCTTGCCACATGTAAGCACTAGGTCTGACTGAGAGTCTCCAGGAGAGAGGCCCAAGCAAGACGCGCCCCGAGGAGCGTCTTGCCACATGTCAACACTGGGTCTGACTGAGCGCCTCCAGGAGAGAGGCCCAAGCAAGACGCGCCCCGAGGAGCGTCTTGCCACATGTCAACACTGGGTCTGACTGAGCGCCTCCGGGAGAGAGACCCAAGCAAGACGTGCCCCGAGGAGCGTCTTGCCACAGGTAAACACTGGGTCTGACTGAGCGCCTCCAGGAGAGAGGCCTAAGCAAGAAGCGCCCCGAGGAGCGTCTTGCAACATGTCAACAATGGGTCTGACTGAGCGCCTCCAGGAGAGAGGCCCAAGCACGACGTGCCCTGAGGAGCGTCTTAACACTTGTCAACACTGGGTCTGACTGAGGGCCTCCAGGAGAGAAGCCCAAGCAAGACGCACCCCGAGGAGTGTCTTGCCACATGTCAACACTGGGTCTGACAGAGGGCCTCCAGGAGAGAGGCCCAAGCAACATGCGCCCCGAGGAGCATCTTGCCATATGTCACCACTGGGTCTGACTGAGCGCCTCCAGGAGAGAGGCCCAAGCAAGACGCGCCCCGAGGAGCGTCTTGCCACATGTCAACACTGGGTCTGACAGAGGGCCTCCATTAGAGAGGCCCAAGCAAGACGCGCCCCGAGGAGTGTCTTGCCACATGTCACCACTGGGTCTGACTGAGCGCCTCCAGGAGAGAGGCCCAAGCAAGACGCGCCCCGAGGAGCGTCATGCCACATGTCACTACTCGGTCTGACTGAGCGCCTCCAGGAGAGAGGCCCAAGCAAGACGCGCCCCGAGGAGCGTCTTGCCACGTGTCAACACTGGGTCTGATTGAGGGCCTCCAGGAAAGAGGCCCAAGCAAGACGCGCCCCGAGGAGCGTCTTGCCACATGTCAACACTGGGTCTGACAGAGGGCCTCCAGGAGAGAGGCCCAAGCAATACGTGCCCCGAGGAGCGTCTAGCCACATGTCACCACTGGGTCTGACTGAGCGCCTCCAGGAGAGAGGCCCAAGCAAGACGCGCCCCGAGGAGCGTCTTGCCACATGTCAACAATGGGTCTGACTGAGGGCCTCCAGGAGAGAGACCCAAGCAAGACGCGCCCCGAGGAGCGTCTTGCCACATGTCAACACTGGGTCTGACTGAGCGCCTCCAGGAGAGAGGCCCAAGCAAGACGCGCCCCGAGGAGCGTCTTGCCACATGTCAACACTGGGTCTGACTGAGCGCCTCCGGGAGAGAGACCCAAGCAAGACGTGCCCCGAGGAGCGTCTTGCCGCAGGTCAACACTGGGTCTGACTGAGCGCCTCCAGGAGAGAGGCCCAAGCAAGAAGCGCCCCGAGGAGCGTCTTGCCACATGTTAACAATGGGTCTGACTGAGAGCCTCCAGGAGAGAGGCCCAAGCAAGACGTGCCCCGAGGAGCGTCTTGCCACATGTCAACACTTGGTCTGACAGAGGGCCGCGTCTTGCTTGGGCCTCTCTCCTGGATGCGCTCATTCAGACCCAGTGGTGACATATGGCAAGACGCTCCTCGGGGCGCGTATTGCTTGGGCCTCTCTCCTGGAAGCCCTCAGTCAGACCCAGTGTTGACAGGTATCAAGACGCTCCTCGGGGCGCGTCTTGCTTGGGCCTCTCTCCTGGAGGCGCTCAGTCAGACCCATTGTTGACATGTGGCAAGACGCTCCTCGGGGCGCGTCTTGCTTGGGCTTCTCTCCTGGAGGCCCTCAGTCAGACCCATTGTTGACATGTGGCAAGACGCTCCTCGGGGCGCGTCTTGCTTGGGCCTCTCTCCTGGAGGCGCTCAGTCAGACCCAGTGGTGACATGTGGCTAGACGCTCCTCGGGGCACGTATTGCTTGGGCCTCTCTCCTGGAGGCCCTCTGTCAGACCCAGTGTTGACATGTGGCAAGACGCTCCTCGGGGCGCGTCTTGCTTGGGCCTCTTTCCTGGAGGCCCTCAATCAGACCCAGTGTTGACACGTGGCAAGACGCTCCTCGGGGCGCGTCTTGCTTGGGCCTCTCTCCTGGAGGCGCTCAGTCAGACCGAGTAGTGACATGTGGCATGACGCTCCTCGGGGCGCGTCTTGCTTGGGCCTCTCTCCTGGAGGCGCTCAGTCAGACCCAGTGGTGACATGTGGCAAGACACTCCTCGGGGCGCGTCTTGCTTGGGCCTCTCTACTGGAGGGCCTCAATGAGAGAAGCCCAAGCAAGACGCGCCCCGAGGAGCGTCTTGCCACATGTCAACACTGGGTCTGACAGAGGGCCTCCAGGAGAGAGGCCCAAGCAATACGTGCCCCGAGGAGCCTCTTGCCACATGTCACCACTGGGTCTGACTGAGCGCCTCCAGGAGAGAGGCCCAAGCAAGACGCGCCCCGAGGAGCGTCTTGCCACATGTCAACACTGGGTCTGACTGAGCGCCTCCAGGAAAGAGGCCCAATCAAGACGCGCCCCGAGGAGCGTCTTGCCACATGTCAACACTGGGTCTGACTGAGCGCCTCCGGGAGAGAGACCCAAGCAAGACGTGCCCCGAGGAGCGTCTTGCCACATGTCACCACTGGGTCTGACTGAGCGCCTCCAGGAGAGAGGCCCAAGCAAAACGCGCACCGAGGAGCGTCTTGCCACATGTCACCACTGGGTCTGACTGAGCGCCTCCAGGAGAGAGGCCCAAGCAAGACGCGCCCCGAGGAGCGTCTTGCCACATGTCAACACTGGGTCTGATTGAGGGCCTCCAGGAGAGAGGCCCAAGCAAGATGCGCCCCGAGGAGCGTCTTGCCACATGTCAACACTGGGTCTGACAGACGGCCTCCAGGAGAGAGGCCCAAGCAAGACGCACCCCGAGGAGCGTCTTGCCACATGTCACCTCTGGTTCTGACCGAGTGCCTCCAGGAGAGAGGCCCAAGCAAGTCGCGCCCCGAGGAGCGTCTTGCCATATGTCAGCACTCGGTCTGACTGAGCGCCTCCAGGAGAGAGGCCCAAGCAAGACGCGCCCCGAGGAGCGTCTTGCCACATGTCAACAATGGGTCTGACTGAGGGCCTCCAGGAGAGAAGCCCAAGCAACACGCGGCCCGAGGAGCGTCTTGCCACCTGTCAGCACTCGGTCTGACTGAGCGCCTCCAGGAGAGAGGCCCAAGCAAGACGCGCCCCGAGGAGCGTCTTGCCACATGTCAACAATGGGTCTGACTGAGGGCCTCCAGGAGAGAAGCCCAAGCAAGACGCACCCCGAGGAGCGTCTTGCCACATGTCAGCACTCGGTCTGACTGAGCGCGTCCAGGAGAGAGGCCCAAGCAAGACGCGCCCTGAGGAGCATCTTGACACATGTCAACACTGGGTCTGACAGAGGGCCTCCAGGAGAGAGGCCCAAGCAATACGTGCCCCGAGGAGCGTCTTGCCACATGTCAACACTGGGTCTGACAGAGGGCCTCCAGGAGAGAGGCCCAAGCAATACGTGCCCCGAGGAGCGTCTAGCCACATATCACCACTGGGTCTGACTGAGCGCCTCCAGGAGAGAGGCCCAAGCAAGACGTGCCCCGAGGAGCGTCTTGCCACATGTCATCACTGGGTGTGACTGAGCGCCTCCAGGAGAGAGGCCCAAGCAAGACGCGCCCCGAGGAGTGTCTTGCCAGATTTCACCACTGGGTCTGGCTGAGCGCCTCCAGCAGAGAGGCCCAAGTAAGACGCGCCCCGAGGAGCGTCTTGCCACATGTCAACACTGGGTCTGACTGAGCGCCTCCAGGAGAGAGGCCCAAGCAAGACGTGCCCCAAGGAGCGTCTTGCCAAATGTCAACACTGGGTCTGACTGAGCGCCTCCAGGAGAGAGGCCCAAGCAAGAAGCGCCCCGAGGAGCGTCTTGCCACATGCAAACAATGGGTCTGACTGAGGGCCTCCAGGAGAGAAGCCCAAGCAAGACGCGCCCCGAGGAGCGTCTTGTCACATGTCAACAATGGGTCTGACTGAGCGCCTCCAGGAGAAAGGCCCAAGCAATACGTGCCCCGAGGAGCGTCTTGACACATGTCAACACTGGGTCTGACTGAGCGCCTCCAGGAGAGAGGCCCAAGCAAGACGTGCCCCGAGGAGCGTCTTGCCACATGTCAACACTGGGTCTGACTGAGCGCCTCCAGGAGAGAGGCCCAAGCAATACGTGCCCCGAGGAGCGTCTAGCCACATGTCACCACTGGGTCTGACTGAGCGCCTCCAGGAGAGAGGCCCAAGCAAGACGCGCCCCGAGTAGCGTCTTGCCACATGTCAACACTTGGTCTGACAGAGGGCCTCCAGGAGAGAGGCCCAAGCAATACGTGCCCCGAGGAGCGTCTTGACACATGTCAACACTGGGTCTGACAGAGGGCCTCCCGGAGAGAGGCCCAAGCAATACGTGCCCCGAGGAGCTTCTTGCCACATGTCAACACTGGGTCTGACAGAGGGCCTCCAGGAGAGAGGTACAAGCAATACGTGCCCCGAGGAGCGTCTAGCCACATGTCACCACTTGGTCTGACTGAGCGCCTCCAGGAGAGAGGCCCAAGCAAGACGTGCCCCGAGGAGCGTCTTGCCACATGTCAACACTGGGTCTGACTGAGGGCCTCCATTAGAGAGGCCCAAGCAAGACGCGCCCCGAGGAGTGTCTTGCCACATGTCACCACTGGGTCTGACTGAGCGCCTCCAGGAGAGAGGCCTAAGCAAGACGCGCCCCGAGGAGTGTCTTGCCACATGTCACCACTGGGTCTGACTGAGCGCCTCCAGGAGAGAGGCCCAAGCAGGACGCGCCCCGAGGAGCGTCATGCCACATGTCACTACTCGGTCTGACTGAGCGCCTCCAGGAGAGAGGCCCAAGCAAGACGCGCCCCGAGGAGCGTCTTGCCACGTGTCAACACTGGGTCTGATTGAGGGCCTCCAGGAAAGAGGCCCAAGCAAGACGCGCCCCGAGGAGCGTCTTGCCACATGTCAACACTGGGTCTGACAGAGGGCCTCCAGGAGAGAGGCCCAAGCAATACGTGCCCCGAGGAGCGTCTAGCCACATGTCACCACTGGGTCTGACTGAGCGCCTCCAGGAGAGAGGCCCAAGCAAGACGCGCCCCGAGGAGCGTCTTGCCACATGTCAACAATGGGTCTGACTGAGGGCCTCCAGGAGAGAGACCCAAGCAAGACGCGCCCCGAGGAGCGTCTTGCCACATGTCAACACTGGGTCTGACTGAGCGCCTCCAGGAGATAGGCCCAAGCAAGACGCGCCCCGAGGAGCGTCTTGCCACATGTCAACACTGGGTCTGACTGAGCGCCTCCGGGAGAGAGACCCAAGCAAGACGTGCCCCGAGGAGCGTCTTGCCGCAGGTCAACACTGGGTCTGACTGAGCGCCTCCAGGAGAGAGGCCCAAGCAAGAAGCGCCCCGAGGAGCGTCTTGCCACATGTTAACAATGGGTCTGACTGAGCGCCTCCAGGAGAGAGGCCCAAGCAAGACGTGCCCCGAGGAGCGTCTTGCCACATGTCAACACTTGGTCTGACAGAGGGCCGCGTCTTGCTTGGGCCTCTCTCCTGGATGCGCTCATTCAGACCCAGTGGTGACATATGGCAAGACGCTCCTCGGGGCGCGTATTGCTTGGGCCTCTCTCCTGGAAGCCCTCAGTCAGACCCAGTGTTGACAGGTATCAAGACGCTCCTCGGGGCGCGTCTTGCTTGGGCCTCTCTCCTGGAGGCGCTCAGTCAGACCCATTGTTGACATGTGGCAAGACGCTCCTCGGGGCGCGTCTTGCTTGGGCTTCTCTCCTGGAGGCCCTCAGTCAGACCCATTGTTGACATGTGGCAAGACGCTCCTCGGGGCGCGTCTTGCTTGGGCCTCTCTCCTGGAGGCGCTCAGTCAGACCCAGTGGTGACATGTGGCTAGACGCTCCTCGGGGCACGTATTGCTTGGGCCTCTCTCCTGGAGGCCCTCTGTCAGACCCAGTGTTGACATGTGGCAAGACGCTCCTCGGGGCGCGTCTTGCTTGGGCCTCTTTCCTGGAGGCCCTCAATCAGACCCAGTGTTGACACGTGGCAAGACGCTCCTCGGGGCGCGTCTTGCTTGGGCCTCTCTCCTGGAGGCGCTCAGTCAGACCGAGTAGTGACATGTGGCATGACGCTCCTCGGGGCGCGTCTTGCTTGGGCCTCTCTCCTGGAGGCGCTCAGTCAGACCCAGTGGTGACATGTGGCAAGACACTCCTCGGGGCGCGTCTTGCTTGGGCCTCTCTACTGGAGGGCCTCAATGAGAGAAGCCCAAGCAAGACGCGCCCCGAGGAGCGTCTTGCCACATGTCAACACTGGGTCTGACAGAGGGCCTCCAGGAGAGAGGCCCAAGCAATACGTGCCCCGAGGAGCCTCTTGCCACATGTCACCACTGGGTCTGACTGAGCGCCTCCAGGAGAGAGGCCCAAGCAAGACGCGCCCCGAGGAGCGTCTTGCCACATGTCAACACTGGGTCTGACTGAGCGCCTCCAGGAAAGAGGCCCAATCAAGACGCGCCCCGAGGAGCGTCTTGCCACATGTCAACACTGGGTCTGACTGAGCGCCTCCGGGAGAGAGACCCAAGCAAGACGTGCCCCGAGGAGCGTCTTGCCACATGTCACCACTGGGTCTGACTGAGCGCCTCCAGGAGAGAGGCCCAAGCAATACGCGCACCGAGGAGCGTCTTGCCACATGTCACCACTGGGTCTGACTGAGCGCCTCCAGGAGAGAGGCCCAAGCAAGACGCGCCCCGAGGAGCGTCTTGCCACATGTCAACACTGGGTCTGATTGAGGGCCTCCAGGAGAGAGGCCCAAGCAAGATGCGCCCCGAGGAGCGTCTTGCCACATGTCAACACTGGGTCTGACAGACGGCCTCCAGGAGAGAGGCCCAAGCAAGACGCACCCCGAGGAGCGTCTTGCCACATGTCACCTCTGGTTCTGACCGAGTGCCTCCAGGAGAGAGGCCCAAGCAAGTCGCGCCCCGAGGAGCGTCTTGCCATATGTCAGCACTCGGTCTGACTGAGCGCCTCCAGGAGAGAGGCCCAAGCAAGACGCGCCCCGAGGAGCGTCTTGCCACATGTCAACAATGGGTCTGACTGAGGGCCTCCAGGAGAGAAGCCCAAGCAACACGCGGCCCGAGGAGCGTCTTGCCACCTGTCAGCACTCGGTCTGACTGAGCGCCTCCAGGAGAGAGGCCCAAGCAAGACGCGCCCCGAGGAGCGTCTTGCCACATGTCAACAATGGGTCTGACTGAGGGCCTCCAGGAGAGAAGCCCAAGCAAGACGCGCCCCGAGGAGCGTCTTGCCACATGTCAGCACTCGGTCTGACTGAGCGCGTCCAGGAGAGAGGCCCAAGCAAGACGCGCCCTGAGGAGCATCTTGACACATGTCAACACTGGGTCTGACAGAGGGCCTCCAGGAGAGAGGCCCAAGCAATACGTGCCCCGAGGAGCGTCTTGCCACATGTCAACACTGGGTCTGACAGAGGGCCTCCAGGAGAGAGGCCCAAGCAAGACGCGCCCCGAGGAGCGTCTTGCCACATGTCAACACTGGGTCTGATTGAGGGCCTCCAGGAGAGAGGCCCAAGCAAGATGCGCCCCGAGGAGCGTCTTGCCACATGTCAACACTGGGTCTGACAGACGGCCTCCAGGAGAGAGGCCCAAGCAAGACGCACCCCGAGGAGCGTCTTGCCACATGTCACCTCTGGTTCTGACCGAGTGCCTCCAGGAGAGAGGCCCAAGCAAGTCGCGCCCCGAGGAGCGTCTTGCCATATGTCAGCACTCGGTCTGACTGAGCGCCTCCAGGAGAGAGGCCCAAGCAAGACGCGCCCCGAGGAGCGTCTTGCCACATGTCAACAATGGGTCTGACTGAGGGCCTCCAGGAGAGAAGCCCAAGCAACACGCGGCCCGAGGAGCGTCTTGCCACCTGTCAGCACTCGGTCTGACTGAGCGCCTCCAGGAGAGAGGCCCAAGCAAGACGCGCCCCGAGGAGCGTCTTGCCACATGTCAACAATGGGTCTGACTGAGGGCCTCCAGGAGAGAAGCCCAAGCAAGACGCGCCCCGAGGAGCGTCTTGCCACATGTCAGCACTCGGTCTGACTGAGCGCGTCCAGGAGAGAGGCCCAAGCAAGACGCGCCCTGAGGAGCATCTTGACACATGTCAACACTGGGTCTGACAGAGGGCCTCCAGGAGAGAGGCCCAAGCAATACGTGCCCCGAGGAGCGTCTTGCCACATGTCAACACTGGGTCTGACAGAGGGCCTCCAGGAGAGAGGCCCAAGCAATACGTGCCCCGAGGAGCGTCTAGCCACATATCACCACTGGGTCTGACTGAGCGCCTCCAGGAGAGAGGCCCAAGCAAGACGTGCCCCGAGGAGCGTCTTGCCACATGTCATCACTGGGTGTGACTGAGCGCCTCCAGGAGAGAGGCCCAAGCAAGACGCGCCCCGAGGAGTGTCTTGCCAGATTTCACCACTGGGTCTGGCTGAGCGCCTCCAGCAGAGAGGCCCAAGTAAGACGCGCCCCGAGGAGCGTCTTGCCACATGTCAACACTGGGTCTGACTGAGCGCCTCCAGGAGAGAGGCCCAAGCAAGACGTGCCCCAAGGAGCGTCTTGCCAAATGTCAACACTGGGTCTGACTGAGCGCCTCCAGGAGAGAGGCCCAAGCAAGAAGCGCCCCGAGGAGCGTCTTGCCACATGCAAACAATGGGTCTGACTGAGGGCCTCCAGGAGAGAAGCCCAAGCAAGACGCGCCCCGTGGAGCGTCTTGTCACATGTCAACAATGGGTCTGACTGAGCGCCTCCAGGAGAAAGGCCCAAGCAATACGTGCCCCGAGGAGCGTCTTGACACATGTCAACACTGGGTCTGACTGAGCGCCTCCAGGAGAGAGGCCCAAGCAAGACGTGCCCCGAGGAGCGTCTTGCCACATGTCAACACTGGGTCTGACTGAGCGCCTCCAGGAGAGAGGCCCAAGCAATACGTGCCCCGAGGAGCGTCTAGCCACATGTCACCACTGGGTCTGACTGAGCGCCTCCAGGAGAGAGGCCCAAGCAAGACGCGCCCCGAGTAGCGTCTTGCCACATGTCAACACTTGGTCTGACAGAGGGCCTCCAGGAGAGAGGCCCAAGCAATACGTGCCCCGAGGAGCGTCTTGACACATGTCAACACTGGGTCTGACAGAGGGCCTCCCGGAGAGAGGCCCAAGCAATACGTGCCCCGAGGAGCGTCTTGCCACATGTCAACACTGGGTCTGACAGAGGGCCTCCAGGAGAGAGGTACAAGCAATACGTGCCCCGAGGAGCGTCTAGCCACATGTCACCACTTGGTCTGACTGAGCGCCTCCAGGAGAGAGGCCCAAGCAAGACGTGCCCCGAGGAGCGTCTTGCCACATGTCAACACTGGGTCTGACTGAGCGCCTCCAGGAGAGAGGCCCAAGCAATACGTGCCCCGAGGAGCGTCTTGCCACATGTCACCACTGGGTCTGACTGAGCGCCTCCAGGAGAGAGGCCCAAGCAAGACGCGCCCCGAGGAGCGTCTTGCCACATGTCAACACTTGGTCTGACAGAGGGCCTCCAGGAGAGAGGCCCAAGCAATACGGGCCCCGAGGAGCGTCTTGACACATGTCAACACTGGGTCTGACAGAGGGCCTCCAGGAGAGAGGCCCAAGCAATACGTGCACCGAGGAGCGTCTTGCCACATGTCAACACTGGGTCTGACAGAGGGCCTCCAGGAGAGAGGCCCAAGCAATACGTGCCCCGAGGAGCGTCTAGCCACATGTCACCACTGGCTCTGACTGAGCGCCTCCAGGAGAGAGGCCCAAGCAAGACGTGCCCCGAGGAGCGTCTTGCCACATGTCATCACTGGGTCTGACTGAGCGCATCCAGGAGAGAGGCCCAAGCAAGAAGCGCCCCGAGGAGCGTCTTGCCACATTTCAACAATGGGTCCGACAGAGGGCCTCCAGGAGAGAGGCCCCAGCAAGACGTGCCCCGAGCAGCGTCTTGCCACATGTCAACACTGGGTCTGACTGAGCGCCTCCAGGAGAGAGGCCCAAGCAAGACGTGCCCCGAGGAGCGTCTTGACACATGTCAACACTGGGTCTGACTGAGGGCCTCAATGAGAGAAGCCCAAGCAAGACGCGCCCCGAGGAGTGTCTTGCCAAATTTCACCACTGGGTCTGGCTGAGCGACTCCAGGAGAGAGGCCCAAGTAAGACGCGCCCCGAGGAGCGTCTTGCCACATGTCAACACTGGGTCTGACTGAGCGCCTCCAGGAGAGAGGCCCAAGCAAGACGTGCCCCAAGGAGCGTCTTGCCAAATGTCAACACTGGGTCTGACTGAGCGCCTCCAGGAGAGAGGCCCAAGCAAGAAGCGCCCCGAGGAGCGTCTTGCCACATGCAAACAATGGGTCTGACTGAGGGCCTCCAGGAGAGAAGCCCAAGCAAGACGCGCCCCGAGGAGCGTCTTGTCACATGTCAACAATGGGTCTGACTGAGCGCCTCCAGGAGAGAGGCCCAAGCAATACGTGCCCCGAGGAGCGTCTTGACACATGTCAACACTGGGTCTGACAGAGGGCCTCCAGGAGAGAGGCCCAAGCAATACGTGCCCCGAGGAGCGTCTTGCCACATGTCAACACTGGGTCTGACAGAGGGCCTCCAGGAGAGAGGCCCAAGCAATACGTGCCCCAAGGAGCGTCTAGCCACATGTCACCACTGGGTCTGACTGAGCGCCTCCAGGAGAGAGGCCCAAGCAAGACGTGCCCCGAGGAGCGTCTTGCCACATGTCAACACTGGGTCTGACTGAGCGCCTCCAGGAGAGAGGCCCAAGCAATACGTGCCCCGAGGAGCGTCTAGCCACATGTCACCACTGGGTCTGACTGAGCGCCTCCGGGAGAGAGGCCCAAGCAAGACGCGCCCCGAGGAGCGTCTTGCCACATGTCAACACTTTGTCTGACAGAGGGCCTCCAGGAGAGAGGCCCAAGCAATACGTGCCCCGAGGAGCGTCTTGACACATGTCAACACTGGGTCTGACAGAGGGCCTCCAGGAGAGAGGCCCAAGCAATACGTGCCCCGAGGAGCGTCTTGCCACATGTCAACACTGGGTCTGACAGAGGGCCTCCAGGAGAGAGGCCCAAGCAATACGTGCCCCGAGGAGCGTCTAGCCACATTTCACCACTGGGTCTGACTGAGCGCCTCCAGGAGAGAGGCCCAAGCAAGACGTGCCCCGAGGAGCGTCTTGCCACATGTCATCACTGGGTCTGATTGAGGGCCTCCAGGAGAGAGGCCCAAGCAAGAAGCGCCCCGAGGAGCGTCTTGCCACATGTCAACAATGGGTCTGACAGAGGGCCTCCAGGAGAGAGGCCCAAGCAAGACGTGCCCCGAGCAGTGTCTTGCCACATGTCAACACTGGGTCTGACTGAGCGCCTCCAGGAGAGAGGCCCAAGCAAGACGTGCCCCGAGGAGCGTCTTGACACATGTCAACACTGGGTCTGACTGAGGGCCTCAATGAGAGAAGCCCAAGCAAGACGCGCCCGAAGGAGCGTCTTGCCAAATTTCAACACTGGGTCTGACTGAGCGCCTCCAGGAGAGAGGCCCAAGCAAGAAGCGCCCCGAGGAGCATCTTGCCACATGCAAACAATGGGTCTGACTGAGGGCCTCCAGGAGAGAAGCCCAAGCAAGACGCGCCCCGAGGAGCGTCTTGTCACATGTCAACAATGGGTCTGACTGAGCGCCTCCAGGAGAGAGGCCCAAGCAATACGTGCCCCGAGGAGCGTCTTGGCACATGTCAACACTGGGTCTGACAGAGAGCCTCCAGTAGAGAGGCCCAAGCAATACGTGCCCCGAGGAGCGTCTTGCCACATGTCAACACTGGGTCTGACAGAGGGCCTCCAGGAGAGAGGCCCAAGCAATATGTGCCCCGAGGAGCGTCTAGCCACATGTCACCACTGGGTCTGACTGAGCGCCTCCAGGAGAGAGGCCCAAGCAAGACGTGCCCCGAGGAGCGTCTAGCCACATGTCACCACTGGGTCTGACTGAGCGCCTCCAGGAGAGAGGCCCAAGCAAGACGCGCCCCGAGGAGCGTCTTGCCACATGTCAACACTTTGTCTGACAGAGGGCCTCCAGGAGAGAGGCCCAAGCAATAAGTGCCCCGAGGAGCGTCTTGCCACATGTCAACACTGGGTCTGACAGAGGGCCTCCAGGAGAGAGGCCCAAGCAATACGTGCCCCGAGGAGCGTCTTGCCACATGTCAACACTGGGTCTGACAGAGGGCCTCCAGGAGAGAGGCCCAAGCAATACGTGCCCCGAGGAGCGTCTAGCCACATTTCACCACTGGGTCTGACTGAGGGCCTCCAGGAGAGAGGCCCAAGCAAGACGTGCCCCGAGGAGCGTCTTGCCACATGTCATCACTGGGTCTGACTGAGGGCCTCCAGGAGAGAGGCCCAAGCAAGAAGCGCCCCGAGGAGCGTCTTGCCACATGTCAACAATGGGTCTGACAGAGGGCCTCCAGGAGAGAGGCCCAAGCAAGACGTGCCCCGAGCAGTGTCTTGCCACATGTCAACACTGGGTCTGACTGAGCGCCTCCAGGAGAGAGGCCCAAGCAAGACGTGCCCCGAGGAGCGTCTTGACACATGTCAACACTGGGTCTGACTGAGGGCCTCAATGAGAGAAGCCCAAGCAAGACGCGCCCCGAGGAGTGTCTTGCCACATGTCAACACTGGGTCTGACAGAGGGCCTCCAGGAGAGAGGCCCAAGCAAGACGCGCCCCGAGGAGTGTCTTGCCACATGTCACCACTGGGTCTGACTGAGCGCCTCCAGGAGAGAGGCCCAAGCAAGACGCACCCCGAGGAGCGTCATGCCACATGTCACTACTCGGTCTGACTGAGCGCCTCCAGGAGAGAGGCCCAAGCAAGAGGCGCCCCGAGGAGCGTCTTGCCACGTGTCAACACTGGGTCTGATTGAGGGCCTCCAGGAGAGGGGCCCAAGCAAGACGCGCCCCGAGGAGCGTCTTGCCACATGTCAACACTGGGTCTGACAGAGGGCCTCCAGGAGAGAGGCCCAAGCAATACATGCCCCGAGGAGCGTCTAGCCACATGTCACCACTGGGTCTGACTGAGCGACTCCAGGAGAGAGGCCCAAGTAAGACGCGCCCCGGGGAGCGTCTTGCCACATGTAAACACTGGGTCTGACTGAGCGCCTCCAGGAAAGAGGCCCAAGCAAGACGCGCCCCGAGGTGCGTCTTGCCACATGTCAACACTGGGTCTGACAGAGGGCCTCCAGGAGAGAGGCCCAAGCAATACGTGCCCCGAGGAGTGTCTAGCCACATGTCACCACTGGGTCTGACTGAGCGCCTCCAGGAGAGAGGCCCAAGCAAGACGTGCCCCGAGGAGCGTCTTGCCACATGTCAACACTGGGTCTGACTGAGCGCCTCCAGGAGAGAGGCCCAAGCAAGAAGCGCCCCGAGGAGCGTCTTGCCACATGTCAACAATGGGTCTGACAGAGGGCCTCCAGGAGAGAGGCCCAAGCAAGACATGCCCCGAGGACTGTCTTGCCACATGTCAACACTGGGTCTGACTGAGCGCCTCCAGGAGAGAGGCCCAAGCAAGACGTGCCCCGAGGAGCGTCTTGACACATGTCAACACTGGGTCTGACTGAGGGCCTCAATGAGAGAAGCCCAAGCAAGACGCGCCCCGAGGAGTGTCTTGCCAAATTTCACCACTGGGTCTGGCTGAGCGCCTCCAGGAGAGAGGCCCAAGTAAGACGCGCCCCGAGGAGCGTCTTGCCACATGTCAACACTGGGTCTGACTGAGCGCCTCCAGGAGAGAGGCCCAAGCAAGACGTGCCCCAAGGAGCGTCTTGCCAAATGTCAACACTGGGTCTGACTGAGCGCCTCCAGGAGAGAGGCCCAAGCAAGAAGCGCCCCGAGGAGCGTCTTGCCACATGCAAACAATGGGTCTGACTGAGGGCCTCCAGGAGAGAAGCCCAAGCAAGACGCGCCCCGAGGAGCGTCTTGTCACATGTCAACAATGGGTCTGACTGAGCGCCTCCAGGAGAGAGGCCCAAGCAAGACGCGACCCGAGGAGCGTCTTGACACTTGTCAACACTGGGTCTGACTGAGGGCCTCCATGAGAGAAGCCCAAGCAAGACACGCCCCGAGGAGTGTCTTGCCACATGTCAACACTGGGTCTGACAGAGGGCCTCCAGGAGAGAGGCCCAAGCAATACGTGCCCCGAGGAGCGTCTTGCCACATGTCACCACTGGGTCTGACTGAGCGCCTCCAGGAGAGAGGCCCAAGCAAGACGCGCCCCGAGGAGCGTCTTGCCACATGTCAACACTGGGTCTGACTGAGCGCCTCCGGGAGAGAGACCCAAGCAAGACGTGCCCCGAGGAGCGTCTTGCCTCAGGTCAACACTGGGTCTCACTGAGCGCCTCCAGGAGAGAGGCCCAAGCAAGAAGCGCCCCGAGGAGCGTCTTGCCACATGTCAACAATGGGTCTGACTGAGGGCCTCCAGGAGAGAAGCCCAAGCACGACGCGCCCCGATGAGCGTCTTGCCACATGTCAACACTGGGTCTGACAGAGGGCCTCCAGGAGAGAGGCCCAAGCAATACGTGCCCCGAGGAGCGTCTTGCCACATGTCACCACTGGGTCTGACTGAGCGCCTCCAGGAGAGAGGCCCAAGCAAGACGCGCCCCGAGGAGCGTCTTGCCACATGTCAGCACTCGGTCTGACTGAGAGCCTCCAGGAGAGAGGCCCAAGCAAGACGCGCCCCGAGGAGCGTCTTGCCACATGTCAACACTGGGTCTGACTGAGCGCCTCCGGGAGAGAGACCCAAGCAAGACGTGCCCCGAGGAGCGTCTTGCCACAGGTAAACACTGGGTCTGACTGAGCGCCTCCAGGAGAGAGGCCTAAGCAAGAAGCGCCCCGAGGAGCGTCTTGCAACATGTCAACAATGGGTCTGACTGAGCGCCTCCAGGAGAGAGGCCCAAGCAAGATGTGCCCCGAGGAGCGTCTTAACACTTGTCAACACTGGGTCTGACTGAGGGCCTCCAGGAGAGAAGCCCAAGCAAGACACACCCCGAGGAGTGTCTTGCCACATGTCAACACTGGGTCTGACAGAGGGCCTCCAGGAGAGAGGCCCAAGCAACATGCGCCCCGAGGAGCGTCTTGCCATATGTCACCACTTGGTCTGACTGAGCGCCTCCAGGAGAGAGGCCCAAGCAAGACGCGCCCCGAGGAGCGTCTTGCCACATGTCAACACTGGGTCTGACAGAGGGCCTCCGGTAGAGAGGCCCAAGCAAGACGCGCCCCGAGGAGTGTCTTGCCACATGTCACCACTGGGTCTGACTGAGCGCCTCCAGGAGAGAGGCCTAAGCAAGACGCGCCCCGAGGAGCGTCATGCCAGATGTCACTACTCGGTCTGACTGAGCGCCTCCAGGAGAGAGGCCCAAGCAAGACGCGCCCCGAGGAGCGTCTTGCCACGTGTCAACACTGGGTCTGATTGAGGGCCTCCAGGAAAGAGGCTCAAGCAAGACGCGCCCCGAGGAGCGTCTTGCCACATGTCAACACTGGGTCTGACAGAGGGCCTCCAGGAGAGAGGCCCAAGCAATACGTGCCACGAGGAGCGTCTAGCCACATGTCACCACTGGGTCTGACTGAGCGCCTCCAGGAGAGAGGCCCAAGCAAGACGCGCCCCGAGGAGCGTCTTGCCACATGTCAACAATGGGTCTAACTGAGGGCCTCCAGGAGAGAAGCCCAAGCAAGACGCGCCCCGAGGAGCGTCTTGCCACATGTCAACAATGGGTCTGACTGAGCGCCTCCAGGAGAGAGGCCCAAGCAAGACGCGCCCCGAGGAGCGTCTTGACACCTGTTAACACTGGGTCTGACTGAGGGCTTCCATGAGAGAAGCCCAAGCAAGACGCGCCCCGAGGAGTGTCTTGCCACATGTCAACACTGGGTCTGACAGAGGGCCTCCAGGAGAGAGGCCCAAGCAATACGCTTCCCGAGGAGCGTCTTGCCATATGTCACCACTGGGTCTGAATGAGCGCATCCAGGAGAGAGGCCCAAGCAAGACGCGCCCCGAGGAGCGTCTTTACACATGTCAACACTGGGTCTGACTGAGGGCCTCAATGAGAGAAGCCCAAGTAAGACGCGCCCCGAGGAGCGTCTTGCCACATGTCAACACTGGTTCTGACAGAGGGCCTCCAGGAGAGAGGCCCAAGCAATACGTGCCCCGAGGAGCGTCTTGCCACATGTCACCACTGGGTCTGACTGAGCGCCTCCAGGAGAGAGGCCCAAGCAAGACGCGCCCCGAGGAGCGTCTTGCCACATGTCAGCACTCAGTCTTACTGAGAGCCTCCAGGAGAGAGACCCAAGCAAGACGCGCCCCGAGGAGCGTCTTGCCACATGTCAACACTGGGTCTGACTGAGCGCCTCCAGGAGAGAGGCCCAAGCAAGACGCGCCCCGAGGAGCGTCTTGCCACATGTCAACACTGGGTCTGACTGAGCGCCTCCGGGAGAGAGACCCAAGCAAGACGTGCCCCGAGGAGCATCTTGCCGCAGGTCAACACTGGGTCTGACTGAGCGCCTCCAGGAGAGAGGCCCAAGCAAGAAGCGCCCCGAGGAGCGTCTTGCCACATGTTAACAATGGGTCTGACTGAGCGCCTCCAGGAGAGAGGCCCAAGCAAGACGTGCCCCGAGGAGCGTCTTAACACTTGTCAACACTGGGTCTGACTGAGGGCCTCCAGGAGAGAGACGCAAGCAAGACGTGCCCCGAGGAGCGTCTTGCCACAGGTCAACACTGGGTCTGACTGAGCGCCTCCAGGAGAGAGGCCCAAGCAAGAAGCGCCCCGAGGAGCATCTTGCCACATGTCAACACTGGGTCAGACTGAGCACCTCCGGGAGAGAGACCCAAGCAAGACGCGCCCCGAGGAGCGTCTTGCCACATGTCAACACTGGGTCTGACAGAGGGCCTCCAGGAGAGAGGCCCAAGCAATACGTGCCCCGAGGAGCGTCTAGCCACATGTCACCACTGGGTCTGACTGAGCGCCTCCAGGAGAGAGGCCCAAGCAAGACGCGCCCAGAGGAGCGTCTTGCCACATGTCAACAATGGGTCTGACTGAGGGCCTCCAGGAGAGAAGCCCAAGCAAGACGCGCCCCGAGGAGCGTCTTGCCACATGTCAACACTGGGTCTGACTGAGCGCCTCCAGGAGAGAGGCCCAAGCAAGACGCGCCCCGAGGAGCGTCTTGACACCTGTCAACAATGGGTCTGACTGAGGGCTTCCATGAGAGAAGCCCAAGCAAGACGCGCCCCGAGGAGGGTCTTGCCACATGTCAACACTGGGTCTGACAGAGGGCCTCCAGGAGAGAGGCCCAAGCAATACGCGCCCCGAGGAGCGTCTTGCCAAATGTCACCACTGGGTTTGACTGAGCGCATCCAGGAGAGAGTCCCAAGCAAGACGCGCCCCGAGGAGCGTCTTGCCACATGTCAGCACTCGGTCTGACTGAGCGCCTCCAGGAGAGACAGCCAAGCAAGACGCGCCCCTAAGAGCGTCTTGCCACATGTCAACACTGGGTCTG
Source organism: Nothobranchius furzeri (assembly GCF_043380555.1). NCBI lineage: Eukaryota > Metazoa > Chordata > Actinopteri > Cyprinodontiformes > Nothobranchiidae > Nothobranchius > Nothobranchius furzeri. The sequence continues at coordinate 127,156 of NC_091750.1, forward strand.
ACAGAGGGCCTCCAGGAGAGAGGCCCAAGCAAGACGCGCCCCGAGGAGCGTCTTGCCACATGTCAACACTGGGTCTGACTGAGCGCCTCTAGGAGAGAGGCCCAAGCAAGACGCGCCCCGAGGAGCGTCTTGCCACATGTCAACACTGGGTCTGACAGAGGGCCTCCAGGAGAGATGCCCAAGCAATACGTGCCCCGAGGAGCGTCTTGCCACATGTCACCACTGGGTCTGACTGAGCGCCTCCAGGAGAGAGGCCCAAGCAAGACGCGTCCCAAGGAGCGTCTTGCCACATGTAAGCACTAGGTCTGACTGAGAGCCTCCAGGAGAGAGGCCCAAGCAAGACGCGCCCCGAGGAGCGTCTTGCCACATGTCAACACTGGGTCTGACTGAGCGCCTCCAGGAGAGAGGCCCAAGCAAGACGCGCCCCGAGGAGCGTCTTGCCACATGTCAACACTGGGTCTGACTGAGCGCCTCCGGGAGAGAGACCCAAGCAAGACGTGCCCCGAGGAGCGTCTTGCCACAGGTAAACACTGGGTCTGACTGAGCGCCTCCAGGAGAGAGGCCTAAGCAAGAAGCGCCCCGAGGAGCGTCTTGCAACATGTCAACAATGGGTCTGACTGAGCGCCTCCAGGAGAGAGGCCCAAGCACGACGTGCCCCGAGGAGCGTCTTAACACTTGTCAACACTGGGTCTGACTGAGGGCCTCCAGGAGAGAAGCCCAAGCAAGACGCACCCCGAGGAGTGTCTTGCCACATGTCAACACTGGGTCTGACAGAGGGCCTCCAGGAGAGAGGCCCAAGCAACATGCGCCCCGAGGAGCATCTTGCCATATGTCACCACTGGGTCTGACTGAGCGCCTCCAGGAGAGAGGCCCAAGCAAGACGCGCCCCGAGGAGCGTCTTGCCACATGTCAACACTGGGTCTGACAGAGGGCCTCCATTAGAGAGGCCCAAGCAAGACGCGCCCCGAGGAGTGTCTTGCCACATGTCACCACTGGGTCTGACTGAGCGCCTCCAGGAGAGAGGCCCAAGCAAGACGCGCCCCGAGGAGCGTCATGCCACATGTCACTACTCGGTCTGACTGAGCGCCTCCAGGAGAGAGGCCCAAGCAAGACGCGCCCCGAGGAGCGTCTTGCCACGTGTCAACACTGGGTCTTATTGAGGGCCTCCAGGAAAGAGGCCCAAGCAAGACGCGCCCCGAGGAGCGTCTTGCCACATGTCAACACTGGGTCTGACAGAGGGCCTCCAGGAGAGAGGCCCAAGCAATACGTGCCCCGAGGAGCGTCTAGCCACATGTCACCACTGGGTCTGACTGAGCGCCTCCAGGAGAGAGGCCCAAGCAAGACGCGCCCCGAGGAGCGTCTTGCCACATGTCAACAATGGGTCTGACTGAGGGCCTCCAGGAGAGAGACCCAAGCAAGACGCGCCCCGAGGAGCGTCTTGCCACATGTCAACACTGGGTCTGACTGAGCGCCTCCAGGAGAGAGGCCCAAGCAAGACGCGCCCCGAGGAGCGTCTTGCCACATGTCAACACTGGGTCTGACTGAGCGCCTCCGGGAGAGAGACCCAAGCAAGACGTGCCCCGAGGAGCGTCTTGCCGCAGGTCAACACTGGGTCTGACTGAGCGCCTCCAGGAGAGAGGCCCAAGCAAGAAGCGCCCCGAGGAGCGTCTTGCCACATGTTAACAATGGGTCTGACTGAGCGCCTCCAGGAGAGAGGCCCAAGCAAGACGTGCCCCGAGGAGCATCTTAACACTTGTCAACACTGGGTCTGACTGAGGGCCTCCAGGAGAGAAGCCCAAGCAAGACGCGCCCCGAGGAGTGTCTTGCCACATGTCAACACTGGGTCTGACATAGGGCCTCCAGGAGAGAGGCCCAAGCAATACATGCCCCGAGGAGCGTCTAGCCACATGTCACCACTGGGTCTGACTGAGCGACTCCAGGAGAGAGGCCCAAGCAAGACGCGCCCCGAGGAGCGTCTTGCCACATGTCAACACTTGGTCTGACAGAGGGCCGCGTCTTGCTTGGGCCTCTCTCCTGGATGCGCTCATTCAGACCCAGTGGTGACATATGGCAAGACGCTCCTCGGGGCGCGTATTGCTTGGGCCTATCTCCTGGAGGCCCTCTGTCAGACCCAGTGTTGACATGTGACAAGACACTCCTCGGGGCGCGTCTTGCTTGGGCTTCTCTCATGGAAGCCCTCAGTCAGACCCAGTGTTGACAGGTGTCAAGACGCTCCTCGGGGCGCGTCTTGCTTGGGCCTCTCTCCTGGAGGCGCTCAGTCAGACCCATTGTTGACATGTGGCAAGACGCTCCTCGGGGCGCGTCTTGCTTGGGCTTCTCTCCTGGAGGCCCTCAGTCAGACCCATTGTTGACATGTGGCAAGACGCTCCTCGGGGCGCGTCTTGCTTGGGCCTCTCTCCTGGAGGCGCTCAGTCAGACCCAGTGGTGACATGTGGCTAGACGCTCCTCGGGGCACGTATTGCTTGGGCCTCTCTCCTGGAGGCCCTCTGTCAGACCCAGTGTTGACATGTGGCAAGACGCTCCTCGGGGCGCGTCTTGCTTGGGCCTCTTTCCTGGAGGCCCTCAATCAGACCCAGTGTTGACACGTGGCAAGACGCTCCTCGGGGCGCGTCTTGCTTGGGCCTCTCTCCTGGAGGCGCTCAGTCAGACCGAGTAGTGACATGTGGCATGACGCTCCTCGGGGCGCGTCTTGCTTGGGCCTCTCTCCTGGAGGCGCTCAGTCAGACCCAGTGGTGACATGTGGCAAGACACTCCTCGGGGCGCGTCTTGCTTGGGCCTCTCTACTGGAGGCCCTCTGTCAGACCCAGTGTTGACATGTGGCAAGACGCTCCTCGGGGCGCGTCTTGCTTGGGCCTCTCTCCTGGAGGCGCTCAGTCAGACCCAGTGGTGACATATGGCAAGACGCTCCTCGGGGCGCATGTTGCTTGGGCCTCTCTCCTGGAGGCCCTCTGTCAGACCCAGTGTTGACATGTGGCAAGACACTCCTCGGGGTGCGTCTTGCTTGGGCTTCTCTCCTGGAGGCCCTCAGTCAGACCCAGTGTTGACAAGTGTTAAGACGCTCCTCGGGGCACGTCTTGCTTGGGCCTCTCTCCTGGAGGCGCTCAGTCAGACCCATTGTTGACATGTTGCAAGACGCTCCTCGGGGCGCTTCTTGCTTAGGCCTCTCTCCTGGAGGCGGTCAGTCAGACCCAGTGTTTACCTGTGGCAAGACGCTCCTCGGGGCGCGTCTTGCTTGGGCTTCTCTCCTGGAGGCCCTCAGTCAGACCCATTGTTTGCATGTGGCAAGACGCTCCTCGGGGCGCTTCTTGCTTGGGCCTCTCTCCTGGAGGCGCTCAGTCAGACCCAGTGTTGACATTTGGCAAGACGCTCCTTGGGGCACGTCTTGCTTGGGCCTCTCTCCTGGAGGCGCTCAGTCAGACCCAGTGTTGACATGTGGCAAGACGCTCCTCGGGGCGCGTCTTGCTTGGGCCTCTCTCCTGGAGGCGCTCAGTCAGACCCAGTGGTGACATGTGGCAAGACGCTCCTCGGGGCACGTATTGCTTGGGCCTCTCTCCTGGAGGCCCTCTGTCAGACCCAGTGTTGACATGTGGCAAGACGCTCATCGGGGCGCGTCTTGCTTGGGCTACTCTCCTGGAGGCCCTCAGTCAGACCCATTGTTGACATGTGGCAAGACGCTCCTCGGGGCGCTTCTTGCTTGGACCTCTCTCCTGGAGGCGCTCAGTCAGACCCAGTGTTGACCTGTGGCAAGACGCTCCTCGGGGCACGTCTTGCTTGGGTCTCTCTCCCGGAGGCGCTCAGTCAGACCCAGTGTTGACATGTGGCAAGACGCTCCTCGGGGCGCGTCTTGCTTGGGCCTCTCTCCTGGAGGCGCTCAGTCAGACCCAGTGGTGACATTTGGCAAGATGCTCCTCGGGGCAGGTATTGCTTGGGCCTCTCTCCTGGAGGCCCTCTGTCAGACCCAGTGTTGACATGTGGCAAGACACTCCTCGGGGCGTGTCTTGCTTGGGCTTCTCTCATGGAGGCCCTCAGTCAGACCCAGTGTTGACATGTGACAAGACGCTCCTCGGGGCGCGTCTTGCTTGGGCTTCTCTCCTGGAGGCCCTCAGTCAGACCCATTGTTTGCATGTGGCAAGACGCTCCTCGGGGCGCTTCTTGCTTGGGCCTCTCTCCTGGAGGCGCTCAGTCAGACCCAGTGTTGACATTTGGCAAGACGCTCCTTGGGGCACGTCTTGCTTGGGCCTCTCTCCTGGAGGCGCTCAGTCAGACCCAGTGTTGACATGTGGCAAGACGCTCCTCGGGGCGCGTCTTACTTGGGCCTCTCTCCTGGAGGCGCTCAGCCAGACCCAGTGGTGAAATTTGGCAAGACACTCCTCGGGGCGCGTCTTGCTTGGGCTTCTCTCATTGAGGCCCTCAGTCAGACCCAGTGTTGACATGTGTCAAGACGCTCCTCGGGGCACGTCTTGCTTGGGCCTCTCTCCTGGAGGCGCTCAGTCAGACCCATTGTTGACATGTGGCAAGACACTCCTCGGGGCACGTCTTGCTTGGGCCTCTCTCCTGGAGGCCCTCTGTCAGACCCATTGTTGACATGTGGCAAGACGCTCCTCGGGGCGCTTCTTGCTTGGGCCTCTCTCCTGGAGGCGCTCAGTCAGACCCAGTGGTGACATGTGGCTAGACGCTCCTCGGGGCACGTATTGCTTGGGCCTCTCTCCTGGAGGCCCTCTGTCAGACCCAGTGTTGACATGTGGCAAGACGCACCTCGGGGCGCGTCTTGCTTAGGCCTCTTTCCTGGAGGCGCTCAGTCAGACCCAGTGTTTACATGTGGCAAGACGCTCCCTGGGGCGCGTCTTACTTGGGCCTCTCTCCTGGAAGCGCTCAGTCAGACCCAGTGGTGACATTTGGCAAGATGCTCCGCGGGGCATGTATTGCTTGGGCCTCTCTCCTGGGGGCCCTCTGTCAGACCAAGTGTTGACATGTGGCAAGACGCTCCTCGGGGCGCGTCTTGCTTGGGCCTCTCTCCTGGAGTCGCTCAGTCAGACCCAGTGGTGACATGTGGCTAGACGCTCCTCGGGGCATGTATTGCTTGGGCCTCTCTCCTGGAGGCCCTCTGTCAGACCCAGTGTTGACATGTGGCAAGACGCTCCTCGGGGCGCGTCTTGCTTGGGCCTCTCTCCTGGAGGCCCTCAATCAGACCCAGTGTTGACACGTGGCAAGACGCTCCTCGGGGCGCCTCTCGCTTGGGCCTCTCTCCTGGAGGCGCTCAGTCAGACCGAGTAGTGACATGTGGCATGACGCTCCTCGGGGCGCGTCTTGCTTGGGCCTCTCTCCTGGAGGCGCTCAGTCAGACCCAGTGGTGACATGTGGCAAGACACTCCTCGGGGCGCGTCTTGCTTGGGCCTCTCTCCTGGAGGCCCTCTGTCAGACCCAGTGTTGACATGTGGCAAGACACTCCTCGGGGAGTGTCTTGCTTGGGCTTCTCTCATGGAGGCCCTCAGTCAGACCCAGTGTTGACAAGTGTCAAGACGCTCCTCGGGGCGCGTCTTGCTTGGGCCTCTCTCCTGGAGGCGCTCAGTCAGACCCATTGTTGACATGTGACAAGACGCTCCTCGGGGCGCGTCTTGCTTGGGCTTCTCTCCTGGAGGCCCTCAGTCAGACCCATTGTTTGCATGTGGCAAGACGCTCCTCGGGGCGCTTCTTGCTTGGGCCTCTCTCCTGGAGGCGCTCAGTCAGACCCAGTGTTGACATTTGGCAAGACGCTCCTTGGGGCACGTCTTGCTAGGGCCTCTCTCCTGGATGCGCTCAGTCAGACCCAGTGTTGACATGTGGCAAGACGCTCCTCGGGGCGCGTCTTACTTGGGCCTCTCTCCTGGAGGCGCTCAGCCAGACCCAGTGGTGAAATTTGGCAAGACACTCCTCGGGGCGCGTCTTGCTTGGGCTTCTCTCATTGAGGCCCTCAGTCAGACCCAGTGTTGACATGTGTCAAGACGCTCCTCGGGGCACGTCTTGCTTGGGCCTCTCTCCTGGAGGCGCTCAGTCAGACCCAGTGTTGACATGTGGCAAGACACTGCTCGGGGCACGTCTTGCTTGGGCCTCTCTCCTGGAGGCCCTCTGTCAGACCCATTGTTGACATGTGGCAAGACGCTCCTCGGGGCGCTTCTTGCTTGGGCCTCTCTCCTGGAGGCCCTCAGTCAGACCCAGTGATGACATGTGGCAAGACGCTCCTCGGGGCACGTCTTGCTTGGGCCTCTCTCCTGGAGGCGCTCAGTCAGACCCAGTGGTGAAATGTGGCTAGACGCTCCTCGGGGCACGTATTGCTTGGGCCTCTCTCCTGGAGGCCCTCTGTCAGACCCAGTGTTGAAATGTGGCAAGACGCTCCTCGGGGCACGTATTGCTTGGGCCTCTCTCCTGGAGGCCCTCTGTCAGACCCAGTGTTGACATGTGGCAAGACGCTCCTCGGGGCACGTATTGCTTGGGCCTCTCTCCTGGAGGCCCTCTGTCAGACAAAGTGTTGACATGTGGCAAGACGCTCCTCGGGGCGCGTCTTGCTTGGGCCTCTCTCCTGGAGGCGCTCAGTCAGACCCAGTGGTGACATGTGGCTAGACGCTCCTCGGGGCACGTATTGCTTGGGCCTCTCTCCTGGAGGCGCTCAGTCAGACCCAGTGTTGACATGTGGCAAGACGCTCCTCGGGGCACGTCTTGCTTGGGCCTCTCTCCTGGAGGCGCTCAGTCAGACCCAGTGTTGACATTTGGCAAGACGCTCCTTGGGGCACGTCTTGCTTGGGCCTCTCTCCTGGAGGCGCTCAGTCAGACCCAGTGTTGACATGTGGCAAGACGCTCCTCGGGGCGCGTCTTGCTTGGGCCTCTCTCCTGGAGGCGCTCAGTCAGACCCAGTGGTGACATGTGGCAAGACGCTCCTCGGGGCACGTATTGCTTGGGCCTCTCTCCTGGAGGCCCTCTGTCAGACCCAGTGTTGACATGTGGCAAGACGCTCATCGGGGCGCGTCTTGCTTGGGCTACTCTCCTGGAGGCCCTCAGTCAGACCCATTGTTGACATGTGGCAAGACGCTCCTCGGGGCGCTTCTTGCTTGGACCTCTCTCCTGGAGGCGCTCAGTCAGACCCAGTGTTGACCTGTGGCAAGACGCTCCTCGGGGCACGTCTTGCTTGGGTCTCTCTCCCGGAGGCGCTCAGTCAGACCCAGTGTTGACATGTGGCAAGACGCTCCTCGGGGCGCGTCTTGCTTGGGCCTCTCTCCTGGAGGCGCTCAGTCAGACCCAGTGGTGACATTTGGCAAGATGCTCCTCGGGGCAGGTATTGCTTGGGCCTCTCTCCTGGAGGCCCTCTGTCAGACCCAGTGTTGACATGTGGCAAGACACTCCTCGGGGCGTGTCTTGCTTGGGCTTCTCTCATGGAGGCCCTCAGTCAGACCCAGTGTTGACATGTGACAAGACGCTCCTCGGGGCGCGTCTTGCTTGGGCTTCTCTCCTGGAGGCCCTCAGTCAGACCCATTGTTTGCATGTGGCAAGACGCTCCTCGGGGCGCTTCTTGCTTGGGCCTCTCTCCTGGAGGCGCTCAGTCAGACCCAGTGTTGACATTTGGCAAGACGCTCCTTGGGGCACGTCTTGCTTGGGCCTCTCTCCTGGAGGCGCTCAGTCAGACCCAGTGTTGACATGTGGCAAGACGCTCCTCGGGGCGCGTCTTACTTGGGCCTCTCTCCTGGAGGCGCTCAGCCAGACCCAGTGGTGAAATTTGGCAAGACACTCCTCGGGGCGCGTCTTGCTTGGGCTTCTCTCATTGAGGCCCTCAGTCAGACCCAGTGTTGACATGTGTCAAGACGCTCCTCGGGGCACGTCTTGCTTGGGCCTCTCTCCTGGAGGCGCTCAGTCAGACCCATTGTTGACATGTGGCAAGACACTCCTCGGGGCACGTCTTGCTTGGGCCTCTCTCCTGGAGGCCCTCTGTCAGACCCATTGTTGACATGTGGCAAGACGCTCCTCGGGGCGCTTCTTGCTTGGGCCTCTCTCCTGGAGGCGCTCAGTCAGACCCAGTGGTGACATGTGGCTAGACGCTCCTCGGGGCACGTATTGCTTGGGCCTCTCTCCTGGAGGCCCTCTGTCAGACCCAGTGTTGACATGTGGCAAGACGCACCTCGGGGCGCGTCTTGCTTAGGCCTCTTTCCTGGAGGCGCTCAGTCAGACCCAGTGTTTACATGTGGCAAGACGCTCCCTGGGGCGCGTCTTACTTGGGCCTCTCTCCTGGAAGCGCTCAGTCAGACCCAGTGGTGACATTTGGCAAGATGCTCCGCGGGGCATGTATTGCTTGGGCCTCTCTCCTGGGGGCCCTCTGTCAGACCAAGTGTTGACATGTGGCAAGACGCTCCTCGGGGCGCGTCTTGCTTGGGCCTCTCTCCTGGAGTCGCTCAGTCAGACCCAGTGGTGACATGTGGCTAGACGCTCCTCGGGGCATGTATTGCTTGGGCCTCTCTCCTGGAGGCCCTCTGTCAGACCCAGTGTTGACATGTGGCAAGACGCTCCTCGGGGCGCGTCTTGCTTGGGCCTCTCTCCTGGAGGCCCTCAATCAGACCCAGTGTTGACACGTGGCAAGACGCTCCTCGGGGCGCCTCTCGCTTGGGCCTCTCTCCTGGAGGCGCTCAGTCAGACCGAGTAGTGACATGTGGCATGACGCTCCTCGGGGCGCGTCTTGCTTGGGCCTCTCTCCTGGAGGCGCTCAGTCAGACCCAGTGGTGACATGTGGCAAGACACTCCTCGGGGCGCGTCTTGCTTGGGCCTCTCTCCTGGAGGCCCTCTGTCAGACCCAGTGTTGACATGTGGCAAGACACTCCTCGGGGAGTGTCTTGCTTGGGCTTCTCTCATGGAGGCCCTCAGTCAGACCCAGTGTTGACAAGTGTCAAGACGCTCCTCGGGGCGCGTCTTGCTTGGGCCTCTCTCCTGGAGGCGCTCAGTCAGACCCATTGTTGACATGTGACAAGACGCTCCTCGGGGCGCGTCTTGCTTGGGCTTCTCTCCTGGAGGCCCTCAGTCAGACCCATTGTTTGCATGTGGCAAGACGCTCCTCGGGGCGCTTCTTGCTTGGGCCTCTCTCCTGGAGGCGCTCAGTCAGACCCAGTGTTGACATTTGGCAAGACGCTCCTTGGGGCACGTCTTGCTAGGGCCTCTCTCCTGGATGCGCTCAGTCAGACCCAGTGTTGACATGTGGCAAGACGCTCCTCGGGGCGCGTCTTACTTGGGCCTCTCTCCTGGAGGCGCTCAGCCAGACCCAGTGGTGAAATTTGGCAAGACACTCCTCGGGGCGCGTCTTGCTTGGGCTTCTCTCATTGAGGCCCTCAGTCAGACCCAGTGTTGACATGTGTCAAGACGCTCCTCGGGGCACGTCTTGCTTGGGCCTCTCTCCTGGAGGCGCTCAGTCAGACCCAGTGTTGACATGTGGCAAGACACTGCTCGGGGCACGTCTTGCTTGGGCCTCTCTCCTGGAGGCCCTCTGTCAGACCCATTGTTGACATGTGGCAAGACGCTCCTCGGGGCGCTTCTTGCTTGGGCCTCTCTCCTGGAGGCCCTCAGTCAGACCCAGTGATGACATGTGGCAAGACGCTCCTCGGGGCACGTCTTGCTTGGGCCTCTCTCCTGGAGGCGCTCAGTCAGACCCAGTGGTGAAATGTGGCTAGACGCTCCTCGGGGCACGTATTGCTTGGGCCTCTCTCCTGGAGGCCCTCTGTCAGACCCAGTGTTGAAATGTGGCAAGACGCTCCTCGGGGCACGTATTGCTTGGGCCTCTCTCCTGGAGGCCCTCTGTCAGACCCAGTGTTGACATGTGGCAAGACGCTCCTCGGGGCACGTATTGCTTGGGCCTCTCTCCTGGAGGCCCTCTGTCAGACAAAGTGTTGACATGTGGCAAGACGCTCCTCGGGGCGCGTCTTGCTTGGGCCTCTCTCCTGGAGGCGCTCAGTCAGACCCAGTGGTGACATGTGGCTAGACGCTCCTCGGGGCACGTATTGCTTGGGCCTCTCTCCTGGAGGCGCTCAGTCAGACCCAGTGTTGACATGTGGCAAGACGCTCCTCGGGGCACGTCTTGCTTGGGCCTCTCTCCTGGAGGCGCTCAGTCAGACCCAGTGGTGACATGTGGCTAGACGCTCCTCGGGGCACGTATTGCTTGGGCCTCTCTCCTGGAGGCCCTCTGTCAGACCCAGTGTTGACATGTGGCAAGACGCTCCTCGGGGCACGTATTGCTTGGGCCTCTCTCCTGGAGGCCCTCTGTCAGACCCAGTGTTGACATGTGTCAAGACGCTCCTCGGGGCACGTATTGCTTGGGCCTCTCTCCTGGAGGCGCTCAGTCAGACCCATTGTTGACATGTGACAAGACGCTCCTCGGGGCGCGTCTTGCTTGGGCTTCTCTCCTGGAGGCCCTCAGTCAGACCCATTGTTTGCATGTGGCAAGACGCTCCTCGGGGCGCTTCTTGCTTGGGCCTCTCTCCTGGAGGCGCTCAGTCAGACCCAGTGTTGACATTTGGCAAGACGCTCCTTGGGGCGCGTCTTGCTTGGGCCTCTCTCATTGAGGCCCTCAGTCAGACCCAGTGTTGACATGTGTCAAGACGCTCCTCGGGGCACGTCTTGCTTGGGCCTCTCTCCTGGAGGCGCTCAGTCAGACCCAGTGTTGACATGTGGCAAGACACTGCTCGGGGCACGTCTTGCTTGGGCCTCTCTCCTGGAGGCCCTCTGTCAGACCCATTGTTGACATGTGGCAAGACGCTCCTCGGGGCGCTTCTTGCTTGGGCCTCTCTCCTGGAGGCCCTCAGTCAGACCCAGTGATGACATGTGGCAAGACGCTCCTCGGGGCACGTCTTGCTTGGGCCTCTCTCCTGGAGGCGCTCAGTCAGACCCAGTGGTGAAATGTGGCTAGACGCTCCTCGGGGCACGTATTGCTTGGGCCTCTCTCCTGGAGGCCCTCTGTCGGACCCAGTGTTGACATGTGGCAAGACGCTCCTCGGGGCACGTATTGCTTGGGCCTCTCTCCTGGAGGCCCTCTGTCAGACCCAGTGTTGACATGTGTCAAGACGCTCCTCGGGGCACGTATTGCTTGGGCCTCTCTCCTGGAGGCCCTCTGTCAGACAAAGTGTTGACATGTGGCAAGACGCTCCTCGGGGCGCGTCTTGCTTGGGCCTCTCTCCTGGAGGCGCTCAGTCAGACCCAGTGGTGACATGTGGCTAGACGCTCCTCGGGGCACGTATTGCTTGGGCCTCTCTCCTGGAGGCGCTCAGTCAGACCCAGTGTTGACATGTGGCAAGACGCTCCTCGGGGCACGTCTTGCTTGGGCCTCTCTCCTGGAGGCGCTCAGTCAGACCCAGTGGTGACATGTGGCTAGACGCTCCTCGGGGCACGTATTGCTTGGGCCTCTCTCCTGGAGGCCCTCTGTCAGACCCAGTGTTGACATGTGGCAAGACGCTCCTCGGGGCACGTATTGCTTGGGCCTCTCTCCTGGAGGCCCTCTGTCAGACCCAGTGTTGACATGTGTCAAGACGCTCCTCGGGGCACGTATTGCTTGGGCCTCTCTCCTGGAGGCGCTCAGTCAGACCCATTGTTGACATGTGACAAGACGCTCCTCGGGGCGCGTCTTGCTTGGGCTTCTCTCCTGGAGGCCCTCAGTCAGACCCATTGTTTGCATGTGGCAAGACGCTCCTCGGGGCGCTTCTTGCTTGGGCCTCTCTCCTGGAGGCGCTCAGTCAGACCCAGTGTTGACATTTGGCAAGACGCTCCTTGGGGCACGTCTTGCTTGGGCCTCTCTCCTGGAGGCGCTCAGTCAGACCCAGTGTTGACATGTGGCAAGACGCTCCTCGGGGCGCGTCTTACTTGGGCCTCTCTCCTGGAGGCGCTCAGCCAGACCCAGTGGTGAAATTTGGCAAGACACTCCTCGGGGCGCGTCTTGCTTGGGCTTCTCTCATTGAGGCCCTCAGTCAGACCCAGTGTTGACATGTGTCAAGACGCTCCTCGGGGCACGTCTTGCTTGGGCCTCTCTCCTGGAGGCGCTCAGTCAGACACAGTGTTGACATGTGGCAAGACACTGCTCGGGGCACGTCTTGCTTGGGCCTCTCTCCTGGAGGCCCTCTGTCAGACCCATTGTTGAAATGTGGCAAGACGCTCCTCGGGGCGCTTCTTGCTTGGGCCTCTCTCCTGGATGCGCTCAGTCAGACCCAGTGATGACATGTGGCAAGACGCTCCTCGGGGCACGTCTTGCTTGGGCCTCTCTCCTGGAGGCGCTCAGTCAGAGCCAGTGGTGACATGTGGCTAGACGCTCCTCGGGGCACGTATTGCTTGGGCCTCTCTCCTGGAGGCCCTCTGTCAGACCCAGTGTTGACATGTGGCAAGACGCTCCTCGGGGCACGTATTGCTTGGGCCTCTCTCCTGGAGGCCCTCTGTCAGACCCAGTGTTGACATGTGTCAAGACGCTCCTCGGGGCACGTATTGCTTGGGCCTCTCTCCTGGAGGCCCTCTGTCAGACCCAGTGTTGACATGTGGCAAGACGCTCCTCGGGGCACGTATTGCTTGGGCCTCTCTCCTGGAGGCCCTCTGTCAGACCCAGTGTTGACATGTGTCAAGACGCTCCTCGGGGCACGTATTGCTTGGGCCTCTCTTCTGGAGGCCCTCTTTCAGACCAAGTGTTGACATGTGGCAAGACGCTCCTCGGGGCGCGTCTTGCTTGGGCCTCTCTCCTGGAGGCGCTCAGTCAGACCCAGTGGTGACATGTGGCTAGACGCTCCTCGGGGCACGTATTGCTTGGGCCTCTCTCCTGGAGGCCCTCTGTCAGACCCAGTGTTGACATGTGGCAAGACGCTCCTCGGGGCACGTATTGCTTGGGCCTCTCTCCTGGAGACCCTCTGTCAGACCCAGTGTTGACATGTGTCAAGACGCTCCTCGGGGCACGTATTGCTTGGGCCTCTCTCCTGGAGGCCCTCTGTCAGACCAAGTGTTGACATGTGGCAAGACGCTCCTCGGGGCGCGTCTTGCTTGGGCCTCTCTCCTGGAGGCGCTCAGTCAGACCCAGTGGTGACATGTGGCAAGACGCTCCTCGGGGCACGTATTGCTTGGGCCTCTCTCCTGGAGGCGCTCAGTCAGACCCAGTGTTGACATGTGGCAAGACGCTCCTTGGGGCACGTCTTGCTTGGGCCTCTATCCTGGAGGCGCTCAGTCAGACCCAGTGGTGACATGTGGCTAGACGCTCCTCGGGGCACGTATTGCTTGTACCTCTCTCCTGGAGGCCCTCTGTCAGACCCAGTGTTGACATGTGGCAAGACGCTCCTCGGGGCACGTATTGCTTGGGCCTCTCTCCGGAAGGCCCTCTGTCAGACCCAGTGTTGACATGTGTCAAGACGCTCCTCGGGGCACGTATTGCTTGGGCCTCTCTCCTGGAGGCCCTCTGTCAGACCAAGTGTTGACATGTGGCAAGACGCTACTCGGGGCGCGTCTTGCTTGGGCCTCTCTCCTGGAGGCGCTCAGTCAGACCCAATGGTGACATGTGGCTAGACGCTCCTCGGGGCACGTATTGCTTGGGCCTCTCTCCTGGAGGCGCTCAGTCAGACCCAGTGTTGACATGTGGCAAGACGCTCCTCGGGGCACGTCTTGCTTGGGCCTCTCTCCTGGAGGCGCTCAGTCAGACCCAGTGGTGACATGTGGCTAGACGCTCCTCGGGGCACGTATAGCTTGGGCCTCTCTCCTGGAGGCTCTCTGTCAGACCCAGTGTTGACATGTGGCAAGACGCTCCTCGGGGCACGTATTGCTTCGCCTCTCTCCTGGAGGCCCTCTGTCAGACCCAGTGTTGACATGTGTCAAGACGCTCCTCGGGGCACGTATTGCTTGGGCCTCTCTCCTGGAGGCGCTCAGTCAGACCCATTGTTGACATGTGACAAGACGCTCCTCGGGGCGCGTCTTGCTTTGGCTTCTCTCCTGGAGGCCCTCAGTCAGACCCATTGTTTGCATGTGGCAAGACGCTCCTCAGGGCGCTTCTTGCTTGGGCCTCTCTCCTGGAGGCGCTCAGTCAGACCAAGTGTTGACATTTGGCAAGACGCTCCTTGGGGCACGTCTTGCTTGGGCCTCTCTCCTGGAGGCGCTCAGTCAGACCCAGTGTTGACATGTGGCAAGACGCTCCTCGGGGCGCGTCTTACTTGGGCCTCTCTCCTGGAGGCGCTCAGCTAGACCCAGTGGTGAAATTTGGCAAGACACTCCTCGGGGCGCGTCTTGCTTGGGCTTCTCTCATTGAGGCCCTCAGTCAGACCCAGTGTTGACATGTGTCAAGACGCTCCTCGGGGCACGTCTTGCTTGGGCCTCTCTCCTGGAGGGGCTCAGTCAGACCCAGTGTTGACATGTGGCAAGACACTGCTCGGGGAACGTCTTGCTTGGGCCTCTCTCCTGGAGGCCCTCTGTCAGACCCATTGTTGACATGTGGCAAGACGCTCCTTGGGGCGCTTCTTGCTTGGGCCTCTCTCCTGGAGGCGCTCAGTCAGACCCAGTGATGACATGTGGCAAGACGCTCCTCGGGGCACGTCTTGCTTGGGCCTCTCTCCTGGAGGCGCTCAGTCAGACCCAGTGGTGACATGTGGCTAGACGCTCCTCGGGGCACGTATTGCTTGGGCCTCTCTCCTGGAGGCCCTCTGTCAGACCCAGTGTTGACATGTGGCAAGACGCTCCTCGGGGCACGTATTGCTTGGGCCTCTCTCCTGGAGGCCCTCTGTCAGACCCAGTGTTGACATGTGTCAAGACGCTCCTCGGGGCACGTATTGCTTGGGCCTCTCTCCTGGAGGCCCTCTGTCAGACCAAGTGTTGACATGTGGAAAGACGCTACTCGGGGCGCGTCTTGCTTGGGCCTCTCTCCTGGAGGCGCTCAGTCAGACCCAGTGGTGACATGTGGCTAGACACTCCTCGGGGCACGTATTGCTTGGGCCTCTCTCCTGGAGGCGCTCAGTCAGACCCAGTGTTGACATGTGGCAAGACGCTCCTCGGGGCACGTCTTGCATGGGCCTCTCTCCTGGAGGCGCTCAGTCAGACCCAGTGGTGACATGTGGCTAGACGCTCCTCGGGGCACGTATTGCTTGGGCCTCTCTCCTGGAGGCCCTCTGTCAGACCCAGTGTTGACATGTGGCAAGACGCTCCTCGGGGCACGTATTGCTTGGGCCTCTCTCCTGGAGGCCCTCTGTCAGACCCAGTGTTGACATGTGTCAAGACGCTCCTCGGGGCACGTATTGCTTGGGCCTCTCTCCTGGAGGCCCTCTGTCAGACCAAGTGTTGACATGTGGCAAGACGCTCCTCGGGGCGCGTCTTGCTTGGGCCTCTCTCCTGGAGGCGCTCAGTCAGACCCAGTGGTGACATGTGGCTAGACGCTCCTCGGGGCACGTATTGCTTGGGCCTCTCTCCTGGAGGCCCTCTGTCAGACCCAGTGTTGACATGTGGCAAGACGCTCCTCGGGGCGCGTCTTGCTTGGGCCTCTCTCCTGGAGGCCCTCAATCAGACCCAGTGTTGACACGTGGCAAGACGCTCCTCGGGGCGCCTCTTGCTTGGGCCTCTCTCCTGGAGGCGCTCAGTCAGACCGAGTAGTGACATGTGGCATGACGCTCCTCGGGGTGCGTCTTGCTTGGGCCTCTCTCCTGGAGGCGCTCAGTCAGACCCAGTGGTGACATGTGGCAAGACACTCCTCGGGGCGCGACTTGCTTGGGCCTCTCTCCTGGAGGCCCGCTGTCAGACCCAGTGTTGACATGTGGCAAGACTCTCCTAGGGGCGCGTCTTGCTTGGGCCTCTCTCCTGGAGGCGCTCAGTCAGACCGAGTGCTGACATGTGGCAAGACGCTCCTCGGGGCGCATCTTTCTTGGGCCTCTCTCCTGGAGGCGCTCAGTCAGACCCAGTGGTGACATATGGCAAGACGCTCCTCGGGGCGCGTGTTGCTTGGGCCTCTCTCCTGGAGGCCCTCTGTCAGACCCAGTGTTGACATGTGGCAAGACACTCCTCGGGGCGCGTCTTGCTTGGGCCTCTCTCCTGGAGGCGCTCAGTCAGACCCAGTGTTGACATGTGGCAAGACGCTCCTCGGGGCGCGTCTTGCTTGGGCCTCTCTCCTGGAGGCGCTCAGTCAGACCCAGTGTTGACATGTGGCAAGACGCTCCTCGGGGCGCGTCTTGCTTGGGCCTCTCTCCTGAAGGCTCTCAGTCAGACCCAGTGGTGACATGTGGCAAGACTCACCTCGGGGCGCGTCTTGCTTGGGCCTCTCTCTTGGATGCGCTCAGTCAGACCCAGTGGTGACATGTGGCAAGACGCTCCTCCGGGCACGTATTGCTTGGGCCTCTCTCCTGGAGGCCCTCTGTCAGACCCAGTGTTGACATGTGGCAAGACGCTCCTCGGGGCGCGTCTTGCTTGGGCTTCTCTCATTGAGGCCCTCAGTCAGACCCAGTGGTGACATGTGTCAAGACGCTCCTCGGGGCGCGTCTTGCTTGGGCCTCTCTCCTGGAGGCGCTCAGTCAGACCCAGTGTTGACATGTGGCAATACGCTCCCCGGGGCGCGTCTTGCTGGGGCCTCTCTCCTGGAGGCGCTCAGTCAGACCCAGTGTTGACATGTGACAATATGCTCCTCGGGGCGCGTCTTGCTTGGGCCTCTCTCCTGGAGGCGCTCAGTCAGACCCAGTGTTGACATGTGGCAAGACGCTCCTCGGGGCGCGTCTTGCTTGGGCCTCTCTCCTGGAGGCGCTCAGTCAGACCCAGTGGTGACATGTGGCAAGACACTCCTCGGGGCGAGTATTGCTTGGGCCTCTCTCATGGAGGCCCTCTGTCAGACCCAGTGTTGACATGTGGCAAGACGCTCCTCGGGGCGCGTCTTGGTTGGGCCTCTGTCCTGGAGGCCCTCAATCAGACCCAGTGTTGACACGTTGCAAGACGCTCCTCGGGGCGCGTCTTCCTTGGGCCTCTCTCCTGGAGGCTCTCAGTCAGACCGAGTAGTGACATGTGGCATGACGCTCCTCGGGGCGCGTCTTGCTTGGGCCTCTCTACTGGAGTCGCTCAGTCAGACCCAGTGGTGACATGTGGCAAGAAACTCCTCGGGGCGCGTCTTGCTTGGGCCTCTCTCCCGGAGGCCCTCTGTCAGACCCAGTGTTGACATGTGTCAAGATGCTCCTCAGGGCGCGTCTTGCTTGGGCCTCTCTCCTGGACGCGCTCAGTCAGACCGAGTGCTGACATGTGGCAAGACGCTCCTCGGGGCGCGTCTTGCTTGGGCTTCTCTCCTGGAGGCCCTCAGTCAGACCCATTGTTGACATGTGGCAAGACGCTCCTCGGGGCGCGTCTTGCTTGGGCCTCTCTCCTGGAGGCGCTCAGTCAGACCGAGTGCTGACAGGTGGCAAGACGCTCCTCGGGCCGCGTGTTGCTTGGGCTTCTCTCCTGGAGGCCCTCAGTCAGACCCATTGTTGACATGTGGCAAGACGCTCCTCGGGGCGCGTCTTGCTTGGGCCTCTCTCCTGGAGGCGCTCAGTCAGACCGAGTGCTGACATATGGCAAGACGCTCCTCGGGGCGCGTCTTGCTTGGGCCTCTCTCCTGGAGGCACTCGGTCAGAACCAGAGGTGACATGTGGCAAGACGCTCCTCGGGGTGCGTCTTGCTTGGGCCTCTCTCCTGGAGGCCGTCTGTCAGACCCAGTGTTGACATGTGGCAAGACGCTCCTCGGGGCGCGTCTTGCTTGGGCCTCTCTCCTGGAGGCCCTCAATCAGACCCAGTGTTGACATGTGGCAAGACGCTCCTCGGGGCGCGTCTTGCTTGGGCCTCTCTCCTGGAGGCGCTCAGTCAGACCCAGTGGTGACATGTGGCAAGACGCTCCTCGGGGCGCGTATTGCTTGGGCCTCTCTCCTGGAGGCGCTCAGTCAGACCCAGTGGTGACATGTGGCAAGACGCTCCTCGGGGCACGTCTTGCTTGGGTCTCTCTCCCGGAGGCGCTCAGTCAGACCCAGTGTTGACATGTGGCAAGACGCTCCTCGGGGCGCGTCTTGATTGGGCCTCTTTCCTGGAGGCGCTCAGTCAGACCCAGTGTTGACATGTGGCAAGACGCTCCTCGGGGCGCGTCTTGCTTGGGCCTCTCTCCTGGAGGCGCTCAGTCAGACCCAGTGTTGACATGTGGCAAGACGCTCCTCGGGGCGCGTCTTGCTTGGGCCTCTCTCCTGGAGTCGCTCAGTCAAACCCAGGTGTGACATGTGGCAAGACGCTCCTCGGGGCGCGTCTTGCTTGGGCCTCTCTCCTGGATGCGCTCAGTCAGACCGAGTGCTGACATGTGGCAAGACGCTCCTCGGGGCGCTTCTTGCTTGGGCCTCTCTCCTGGAGGCGCTCAGTCAGACCCAGTGGTGACATGTGGCAAGAGGCTCCTCGGGGCACGTATTGCTTGGGCCTCTCTCCTGGAGGCCCTCTGTCAGACCCAGTGTTGACATGTGTCAAGACGCTCCTCGGGGTGCGTCTTGCTTGGGCTTCTCTCATTGAGGCCCTCAGTCAGACCCAGTGTTGACATGTGTCAAGACGCTCCTCGGGGCGCGTCTTGCTTGGGCCTCTCTCCTGGAGGCCCTCAGTCAGACCCATTGTTGACATGTGGCAAGACGCTCCTCGGGGCGCGTCTTGCTTGGGCTTCTCTCCTGGAGGCCCTCAGTCAGACCCATTGTTGACATGTGGCAAGACGCTCCTCGGGGCGCTTCTTGCTTGGGCCTCTGTCCTGGAGGCGCTCAGTCAGACCCAGTGTTGACATGTGGCAAGATGCTCCTCGGGGCACGTCTTGCTTGGGCCTCTCTCCTGGAGGCGCTCAGTCAGACCCAGTGTTGACATGTGGCAAGACGCTCCTCGGGGCACGTCTTGCTTGGGCCTCTCTCCTGGAGGCACTCAGTCAGACCCAGTGTTGACATGTGGCAAGACGCTCCTCGGGGCGCTTCTTGCTTGGGCCTCTCTCCTGGAGGCGCTCAGTCAGACCCAGTGTTGACATGTGGCAAGACGCTCCTCGGGGCGCGTCTTGCTTGGGCCTCTCTCCTGGAGGCGCTCAGTCAGACCCAGTGTTGACATGTGGCAAGACGCTCCTCGGGGCGCGTTCTGCTTGGGCCTCTCTCCTGGAGGCTCTCAGTCAGACCCAGTGTTGACATGTGGCAAGACGCTCCTCGGGGCGCGTCTTGCTTGGGCCTCTCTCCTGGATGCTCTCAGTCAGACCCAGTGGTTACATGTGGCAAGACGCTCCTCGGGGCGCGTCTTGCTTGGGCCTCTCTCCTGCAGGCGCTCAGTCAGACCGAGTCCTGACATGTGGCTAGACGCTCCTCGGGGCACGTATTGCTTGGGCCTCTCTCCTGGAGGCGCTCAGTCAGACCCAGTGGTGACATGTGGCTAGACGCTCCTCGGGGCACGTATTGCTTGGGCCTCTCTCCTGGAGGCCCTCAATCAGACCCAGTGTTGACACGTGGCAAGACGCTCCTCGGGGCGCGTCTTGCTTGGGCCTCTCTCCTGGAGGCGCTCAGTCAGACCCAGTGGTGACATGAGGCAAGACGCTCCTCGGGGCGCGTCTTGCTTGGGCCTCTCTCCTGGAGGCTCTCAGTCAGACCCAGTGGTTACATGTGGCAAGACGCTCCTCGGGGCGCGTCTTGCTTGGGCCTCTCTCCTGCAGGCGCTCAGTCAGACCGAGTCCTGACATGTGGCTAGACGCTCCTCGGGGCACGTATTGCTTGGGCCTCTCTCCTGGAGGCGCTCAGTCAGACCCAGTGGTGACATGTGGCTAGACGCTCCTGGGGGCACGTATTGCTTGGGCCTCTCTCCTGGAGGCCCTCAATCAGACCCAGTGTTGACACGTGGCAAGACGCTCCTCGGGGCACGTCTTGCTTGGGCCTCTCTCCTGGAGGCGCTCAGTCAGACCCAGTGGTGACATGTGGCAAGACACTCCTCGGGGCGCGTCTTGCTTGGGCCTCTCTCCTGGAGGCCCGCTGTCAGACCCAGTGTTGACATGTGGCAATACGCTCCTAGGGGCGCCTCTTGCTTGGGCCTCTCTCCTGGAGGCGCTCAGTCAGACCGAGTGCTGACATGTGGCAAGACGCTCCTCGGGGCACGTCTTGCTTGGGCCTCTCTCCTGGAGGCTCTCAGTCAGACCCAGTGTTGACATATGGCAAGACGCTCCTCGGGTGCGCGTGTTGCTTGGGCCTCTCTCCTGGAGGCCCTCTGTCAGACCCAGTGTTGACATGTGGCAAGACACTCCTCGGGGCGCGTGTTGCTTGGGCCTCTCTCCTGGAGGCGCTCAGTCAGACCCAGTGTTTAAATGTGGCAAGACGCTCCTCGGGGCACGTCTTGCTTGGGTCTCTCTCCCGGAGGCGCTCAGTCAGACCCAGTGTTGACATGTGGCAAGACGCTCCTCGGGGCACGTCTTGCTTGGGCCTCTCTCCCGGAGGCGCTCAGTCAGACCCAGTGTTGACATGTGGCAAGACGCTCCTCTGGGCGCGTCTTGCTTGGGCCTCTCTCCTGGAGGCGCTCAGTCAGACCCAGTGTTGACATGTGGCAAGACGCTCCTCGGGGCGCGTCTTGCTTGGGCCTCTCTCCTGGAGGCTCTCAGTCAGACCCAGTGGTGACATGTGGCAAGACGCTCCTCGGGAGGCGTCTTGCTTGGGCCTCTCTCCTGGAGGCCCTCAATCAGACCCAGAGTTGACATGTGGCAAGACGCTCCTTGGGGCGCGTCTTGCTTGGGCCTCTCTCCTGGAGGCGCTCAGTCAGACACAGTGGTGACATGTGGCAAGACGCTCATTGGGGCACGTATTGCTTGGGACTCTCTCCTGGAGGCCCTCTGTCAGACCCAGTGTTGACATGTGGCAAGACGCTCCTCGGGGCACGTCTTGCTTGGGTCTCTCTCCCAGAGGCGCTCAGTGAGACCCAGTTTTGACATGTGTCAAGACGCTCCTCGGGGCGCGTCTTGCTTGGGCCTCTCTCCTGGAGGCGCTCAGTCAGACCCAGTGTTGACATGTGGCAAGACGCTCCTCGGGGCGCGTCTTGTTTGGGCTTCTCTCCTGGAGGCCCTCAGTCAGACCCATTGTTGACATGTGGCAAGACGCTCCTCGGGGCGCGTCTTGCTTGGGCCTCTCTCCTGGGGGCGCTCAGTCAGACCCAGTGGTGACATGTGGCAAGACGCTCCTCGGGGCACGTATTGCTTGGGCCTCTCTCCTGGAGGCCCTCTCTCAGACCCAGTGTTGACATGTGGCAAGACGCTCCTCGGGGCGCGTCTTGGTTGGGCCTCTCTCCTGGAGGCCCTCAATCAGACCCAGTGTTGACACGTTGCAAGACGCTCCTCGGGGCGCGTCTTCCTTGGGCCTCTCTCCTGGAGGCTCTCAGTCAGACCGAGTAGTGACATGTGGCATGACGCCCCTCGGGGTGCGTCTTGCTTGGGCCTCTCTCCTGGAGTCGCTCAGTAAGACCCAGTGGTGACATGTGGCAAGACGCTCCTTGGGGCGCGTCTTGCTTGGGCTTCTCTCCTGGAGGCCCTCAGTCAGACCCATTGTTGACATGTGGCAAGACGCTCCTCGGGGCGCGTCTTGCTTGGGCCTCTCTCCTGGAGGCGCTCAGTCAGACCGAGTGCTGACAGGTGGCAAGACGCTCCTCGGGCCGCGTGTTGCTTGGGCTTCTCTCCTGGAGGCCCTCAGTCAGACCCATTGTTGACATGTGGCAAGACGCTCCTCGGGGTGCGTCTTGCTTGGGCCTCTCTCCTGGAGGCACTCAGTCAGAACCAGAGGTGACATGTGGCAAGACGCTCCTCGGGGCGCGTCTTGCTTGGGCCTCTCTCCTGGAGGCGTTCAGTCAGACCCAGTGGTGACATGTGGCAAGACGCTCCTCGGGGCGCGTATTGCTTGGGCCTCTCTCCTGGAGGCGCTCAGTCAGACCCAGCATTGACATGTGGCAAGACGCTCCTCGGGGCACTTCTTGCTTGGGTCTCTCTCCTGGAGGCGCTCAGTCAGACCCAGTGTTGACATGTGGCAAGACGCTCCTCGGGGCGCGTCTTGATTGGGCCTCTTTCCTGGAGGCGCTCAGTCAGACCCAGTGTTGACATGTGGCAAGACGCTCCTCGGGGCGCGTCTTGCTTGGGCCTCTCTCCTGGAGGCTCTCAGTCAGACCCAGTGGTGACATGTGGCAAGACGCTCCTCGGGGCGCGTCTTGCTTGGGCCTCTCTCCTGGAGGCGCTCAGTCAGACCGAGTGCTGACATGTGGCAAGAGGCTCCTCGGGGCACGTATTGCTTGGGCCTCTCTCCTGGAGGCGCTCAGTCAGACCCAGTGGTGACATGTGGCAAGACGCTCCTCGGGGCGCGTATTGCTTGGGCCTCTCTCCTGGAGGCGCTCAGTCAGAACCAGCGTTGACATGTGGCAAGACGCTCCTCGGGGCACGTCTTGCTTGGGCCTCTCTCCTGGAGGCGCTCAGTCAGACCCAGTGGTGACATGTGGCAAGAGGCTCCTCGGGGCACGTATTGCAGGGGCCTCTCTCCTGGAGGCGCTCAGTCAGACCCAGTGGTGACATGTGGCAAGACGCTCCTCGGGGAGCGTATTGCTTGGGCCTCTCTCCTGGAGGCGCTCAGTCAGACCCAGCGTTGACATGTGGCAAGACGCTCCTCGGGGCACGTCTTGCTTGGGTCTCTCTCCCGGAGGCGCTCAGTCAGACCCAGTGTTGACATGTGGCAAGACGCTCCTCGGGGCGCGTCTTGATTGGGCCTCTTTCCTGGAGGCGCTCAGTCAGACCCAGTGTTGACATGTGGCAAGACGCTCCTCTGGGCGCGTCTTGCTTGGGCCTCTCTCCTGGAGGCTCTCAGTCAGACCCAGTGGTGACATGTGGCAAGACGCTCCTCGGGGCGCGTCTTGCTTGGGCCTCTCTCCTGGAGGCGCTCAGTCAGACCGAGTGCTGACATGTGGCAAGACGCTCCTCGGGGCGCTTCTTGCTTGGGCCTCTCTCCTGGAGGCGCTCAGTCAGACCCAGTGGTGACATGTGGCAAGAGGCTCCTCGGGGCACGTATTGCTTGGGCCTCTCTCCTGGAGGCCCTCTGTCAGACCCAGTGTTGAAATGTGGCAAGACGCTCCTCGGGGCACGTCTTGCTTGGGCTTCTCTCATTGAGGCCCTCAGTCAGACCCAGTGTTGACATGTGTCAAGACGCTCCTCGGGGCGCGTCTTGCTTGGGCCTCTCTCCTGGAGGCGCTCAGTCAGACCCATTGTTGACATGTGGCAAGACGCTCCTCGGGGCGCGTCTTGCTTGGGCTTCTCTCCTGGAGGCCCTCAGTCAGACCCATTGTTGACATGTGGCAAGACGCTCCTCGGGGCGCTTCTTGCTTGGGCCTCTCTCCTGGAGGCGCTCAGTCAGACCCAGTGTTGACATGTGGCAAGACGCTCCTCGGGGCGCGTCTTGGTTGGGCCTCTCTCCTGGAGGCCCTCAATCAGACCCAGTGTTGACACGTTGCAAGACGCTCCTCGGGGCGCGTCTTCCTTGGGCCTCTCTCCTGGAGGCTCTCAGTCAGACCGAGTAGTGACATGTGGCATGACGCTCCTCGGGGCGCGTCTTGCTTGGGCCTCTATCCTGGAGTCGCTCAGTCAGACCCAGTGGTGACATGTGGCAAGACACTCCTCGGGGCGCATCTTGCTGGGGCCTCTCTCCCAGAGGCCCTCTGTCAGACCCAGTGTTGACATGTGTCAAGACGCTCCTCAGGGCGCGTCTTTCTTGGGCCTCTCTCCTGGAGGCGCTCAGTCAGACCGAGTGCTGACATGTGGCAAGACGCTCCTCGGGGCGCGTCTTGCTTGGGCTTCTCTCCTGGAGGCACTCAGTCAGACCCATTGTTGACATGTGGCAAGACGCTCCTCGGGGCGCGTCTTGCTTGGGCCTCTCTCCTGGAGGCGCTCAGTCAGAGCGAGTGCTGACATGTTGCAAGACGCTCCTCGAGCCGCGTGTTGCTTGGGCTTCTCTCCTGGAGGCCCTCAGTCAGACCCATTGTTGACATGTGGCAAGACGCTCCTCGGGGCGAGTCTTGCTTGGGCTTCTCTTATGGAGGCCCTGAGTCAGACCCAGTGTTGACATGTGTCAAGACGCTCCTCGGGGCGCGTCTTGCTTGGGCCTCTCTCCTGGAGGCGCTCAGTCAGACCCAGTGTTGACATGTGGCAAGACGCTCCTCGGAGCTCGTCTTGCTTGGGCCTCTCTCCTGGAGGCCCTCTGTCAGACCCAGTGTTGACATGTGGCAAGACGCTCCTCGGGGCGCGTATTGCTGGGGCTTCTCTCATGGAGGCACTCAGTCAGACCCAGTGTTGACATGTGGCAAGACGCTCCTCGGGGCGCGTCTTGCTTGGGCCTCTCTCCTGGAGGCGCTCAGTCAGACCCAGTGTTGACATGTGGCAAGACGCTCCTCGGGGCGCGTCTTGCTTGGGCCTCTCTCCTGGAGGCGCTCAGTAAGACCCAGTGTTGACAGGTGGCAAGACGCTCCTCGTGTCGCGTCTTGGTTGGGCCTCTCTCCTGGAGGCCCTCAATCAGACCCAGTGTTGACACGTTGCAAGACGCTCCTCGGGGCGCGTCTTCCTTGGGCCTCTCTCCTGGAGGCTCTCAGTCAGACCGAGTAGTGACATGTGGCATGACGCTCCTCGGGGCTCGTCTTGCTTGGGCCTCTCTCCTGGAGTCGCTCAGTCAGACCCAGTGGTGACATGTGGCAAGACACTCCTCGGGGCGCGTCTTGCTTGGGCCTCTCTCCCGGAGGCCCTCTGTCAGACCCAGTGATGACATGTGTCAAGACGCTCCTCGGGGCGCGTCTTGCTTGGGCCTCTCTCCTGGAGGCGCTCAGTCAGACTGAGTGCTGACATGTGGCAAGACGCTCATCGAGCCGCGTGTTAGTTGGGCTTCTCTCCTGGAGGCCCTCAGTCAGACCCATTGTTGACATGTGGCAAGACGCTCCTCGGGGCGAGTCTTGCTTGGGCTTCTCTCATGGAGGCCCTCAGTCAGACCCAGTGTTGACACGTTGCAAGACGCTCCTCGGGGCGCGTCTTCCTTGGGCCTCTCTCCTGGAGGCTCTCAGTCAGACCGAGTAGTGACATGTGGCATGACGCCCCTCGGGGCGCGTCTTGCTTGGGCCTCTCTCCTGGAGTCGCTCAGTCAGACCCAGTGGTGACATGTGGCAAGACACTCCTCGGGGCGCGTCTTGCTTGGGCCTCTCTCCCGGAGGCCCTCTGTCAGACCCAGTGTTGACATGTGTCAAGACGCTTCTCGGGGCGCGTCTTGCTTGGGCCTCTCTCCTGGAGGCGCTCAGTCAGACCGAGTGCTGACATGTGGCAAGACGCTCCTCGGGGCGCGTCTTGCTTGGGCTTCTCTCCTGGAGGCCCTCAGTCAGACCCATTGTTGACATGTGGCAAGACGCTCCTCGGGGCGCGTCTTGCTTGGGCCTCTCTCCTGGAGGCGCTCAGTCAGACCGAGTGCTGACATGCGGCAAGACGCTCCTCGAGCCGTGTGTTGCTTGGGCTTCTCTCCTGGAGGCCCTCAGTCAGACCCCTTGTTGACATGTGGCAAGACGCTCCTCAGGGCACGTCTTGCTTGGGCCTCTCTCCTGGAGGCGCTCAGTCAGACCCAGTGGTGACATGTGGCTAGACGCTCCTCGGGGCACGTATTGCTTGGGCCTCTCTCCTGGAGGCCCTCTGTCAGACCCAGTGTTGACATGTGGCAAGACGCTCCTCGGGGCACGTATTGCTTGGGCCTCTCTCCTGGAGGCCCTCTGTCAGACCCAGTGTTGACATGTGTCAAGACGCTCCTCGGGGCACGTATTGCTTGGGCCTCTCTCCTGGAGGCCCTCTGTCAGACCAAGTGTTGACATGTGGAAAGACGCTACTCGGGGCGCGTCTTGCTTGGGCCTCTCTCCTGGAGGCGCTCAGTCAGACCCAGTGGTGACATGTGGCTAGACACTCCTCGGGGCACGTATTGCTTGGGCCTCTCTCCTGGAGGCGCTCAGTCAGACCCAGTGTTGACATGTGGCAAGACGCTCCTCGGGGCACGTCTTGCATGGGCCTCTCTCCTGGAGGCGCTCAGTCAGACCCAGTGGTGACATGTGGCTAGACGCTCCTCGGGGCACGTATTGCTTGGGCCTCTCTCCTGGAGGCCCTCTGTCAGACCCAGTGTTGACATGTGGCAAGACGCTCCTCGGGGCACGTATTGTTTGGGCCTCTCTCCTGGAGGCCCTCTGTCAGACCCAGTGTTGACATGTGTCAAGACGCTCCTCGGGGCACGTATTGCTTGGGCCTCTCTCCTGGAGGCCCTCTGTCAGACCAAGTGTTGACATGTGGCAAGACGCTCCTCGGGGCGCGTCTTGCTTGGGCCTCTCTCCTGGAGGCGCTCAGTCAGACCCAGTGGTGACATGTGGCTAGACGCTCCTCGGGGCACGTATTGCTTGGGCCTCTCTCCTGGAGGCCCTCTGTCAGACCCAGTGTTGACATGTGGCAAGACGCTCCTCGGAGCGCGTCTTGCTTGGGCCTCTCTCCTGGAGGCCCTCAATCAGACCCAGTGTTGACACGTGGCAAGACGCTCCTCGGGGCGCCTCTTGCTTGGGCCTCTCTCCTGGAGGCGCTCAGTCAGACCGAGTAGTGACATGTGGCATGACGCTCCTCGGGGTGCGTCTTGCTTGGGCCTCTCTCCTGGAGGCGCTCAGTCAGACCCAGTGGTGACATGTGGCAAGACACTCCTCGGGGCGCGACTTGCTTGGGCCTCTCTCCTGGAGGCTCGCTTTCAGACCCAGTGTTGACATGTGGCAAGACTCTCCTAGGGGCGCGTCTTGCTTGGGCCTCTCTCCTGGAGGCGCTCAGTCAGACCGAGTGCTGACATGTGGCAAGACGCTCCTCGGGGCGCATCTTTCTTGGGCCTCTCTCCTGGAGGCGCTCAGTCAGACCCAGTGGTGACATATGGCAAGACGCTCCTCGGGGCGCGTGTTGCTTGGGCCTCTCTCCTGGAGGCCCTCTGTCAGACCCAGTGTTGACATGTGGCAAGACACTCCTCGGGGCGCGTCTTGCTTGGGCCTCTCTCCTGGAGGCGCTCAGTCAGACCCAGTGTTGACATGTGGCAAGACGCTCCTCGGGGCGCGTCTTGCTTGGGCCTCTCTCCTGGAGGCGCTCAGTCAGACCCAGTGTTGACATGTGGCAAGACGCTCCTCGGGGCGCGTCTTGCTTGGGCCTCTCTCCTGAAGGCTCTCAGTCAGACCCAGTGGTGACATGTGGCAAGACTCACCTCGGGGCGCGTCTTGCTTGGGCCTCTCTCTTGGATGCGCTCAGTCAGACCCAGTGGTGACATGTGGCAAGACGCTCCTCGGGGCACGTATTGCTTGGGCCTCTCTCCTGGAGGCCCTCTGTCAGACCCAGTGTTGACATGTGGCAAGACGCTCCTCGGGGCGCGTCTTGCTTGGGCTTCTCTCATTGAGGCCCTCAGTCAGACCCAGTGGTGACATGTGTCAAGACGCTCCTCGGGGCGCGTCTTGCTTGGGCCTCTCTCCTGGAGGCGCTCAGTCAGACCCAGTGTTGACATGTGGCAATACGCTCCCCGGGGCGCGTCTTGCTGGGGCCTCTCTCCTGGAGGCGCTCAGTCAGACCCAGTGTTGACATGTGACAATATGCTCCTCGGGGCGCGTCTTGCTTGGGCCTCTCTCCTGGAGGCGCTCAGTCAGACCCAGTGTTGACATGTGGCAAGACGCTCCTCGGGGCGCGTCTTGCTTGGGCCTCTCTCCTGGAGGCGCTCAGTCAGACCCAGTGGTGACATGTGGCAAGACACTCCTCGGGGCGAGTATTGCTTGGGCCTCTCTCATGGAGGCCCTCTGTCAGACCCAGTGTTGACATGTGGCAAGACGCTCCTCGGGGCGCGTCTTGGTTGGGCCTCTGTCCTGGAGGCCCTCAATCAGACCCAGTGTTGACACGTTGCAAGACGCTCCTCGGGGCGCGTCTTCCTTGGGCCTCTCTCCTGGAGGCTCTCAGTCAGACCGAGTAGTGACATGTGGCATGACGCTCCTCGGGGCGCGTCTTGCTTGGGCCTCTCTACTGGAGTCGCTCAGTCAGACCCAGTGGTGACATGTGGCAAGAAACTCCTCGGGGCGCGTCTTGCTTGGGCCTCTCTCCCGGAGGCCCTCTGTCAGACCCAGTGTTGACATGTGTCAAGATGCTCCTCAGGGCGCGTCTTGCTTGGGCCTCTCTCCTGGACGCGCTCAGTCAGACCGAGTGCTGACATGTGGCAAGACGCTCCTCGGGGCGCGTCTTGCTTGGGCTTCTCTCCTGGAGGCCCTCAGTCAGACCCATTGTTGACATGTGGCAAGACGCTCCTCGGGGCGCGTCTTGCTTGGGCCTCTCTCCTGGAGGCGCTCAGTCAGACCGAGTGCTGACAGGTGGCAAGACGCTCCTCGGGCCGCGTGTTGCTTGGGCTTCTCTCCTGGAGGCCCTCAGTCAGACCCATTGTTGACATGTGGCAAGACGCTCCTCGGGGCGCGTCTTGCTTGGGCCTCTCTCCTGGAGGCGCTCAGTCAGACCGAGTGCTGACATATGGCAAGACGCTCCTCGGGGCGCGTCTTGCTTGGGCCTCTCTCCTGGAGGCACTCGGTCAGAACCAGAGGTGACATGTGGCAAGACGCTCCTCGGGGTGCGTCTTGCTTGGGCCTCTCTCCTGGAGGCCGTCTGTCAGACCCAGTGTTGACATGTGGCAAGACGCTCCTCGGGGCGCGTCTTGCTTGGGCCTCTCTCCTGGAGGCCCTCAATCAGACCCAGTGTTGACATGTGGCAAGACGCTCCTCGGGGCGCGTCTTGCTTGGGCCTCTCTCCTGGAGGCGCTCAGTCAGACCCAGTGGTGACATGTGGCAAGACGCTCCTCGGGGCGCGTATTGCTTGGGCCTCTCTCCTGGAGGCGCTCAGTCAGACCCAGAGGTGACATGTGGCAAGAAGCTCCTCGGGGCACGTCTTGCTTGGGTCTCTCTCCCGGAGGCGCTCAGTCAGACCCAGTGTTGACATGTGGCAAGACGCTCCTCGGGGCGCGTCTTGATTGGGCCTCTTTCCTGGAGGCGCTCAGTCAGACCCAGTGTTGACATGTGGCAAGACGCTCCTCGGGGCGCGTCTTGCTTGGGCCTCTCTCCTGGAGGCGCTCAGTCAGACCCAGTGTTGACATGTGGCAAGACGCTCCTCGGGGCGCGTCTTGCTTGGGCCTCTCTCCTGGAGTCGCTCAGTCAAACCCAGGTGTGACATGTGGCAAGACGCTCCTCGGGGCGCGTCTTGCTTGGGCCTCTCTCCTGGATGCGCTCAGTCAGACCGAGTGCTGACATGTGGCAAGACGCTCCTCGGGGCGCTTCTTGCTTGGGCCTCTCTCCTGGAGGCGCTCAGTCAGACCCAGTGGTGACATGTGGCAAGAGGCTCCTCGGGGCACGTATTGCTTGGGCCTCTCTCCTGGAGGCCCTCTGTCAGACCCAGTGTTGACATGTGGCAAGACGCTCCTCGGGGTGCGTCTTGCTTGGGCTTCTCTCATTGAGGCCCTCAGTCAGACCCAGTGTTGACATGTGTCAAGACGCTCCTCGGGGCGCGTCTTGCTTGGGCCTCTCTCCTGGAGGCCCTCAGTCAGACCCATTGTTGACATGTGGCATGACGCTCCTCGGGGCGCGTCTTGCTTGGGCTTCTCTCCTGGAGGCCCTCAGTCAGACCCATTGTTGACATGTGGCAAGACGCTCCTCGGGGCGCTTCTTGCTTGGGCCTCTGTCCTGGAGGCGCTCAGTCAGACCCAGTGTTGACATGTGGCAAGATGCTCCTCGGGGCACGTCTTGCTTGGGCCTCTCTCCTGGAGGCGCTCAGTCAGACCCAGTGTTGACATGTGGCAAGACGCTCCTCGGGGCACGTCTTGCTTGGGCCTCTCTCCTGGAGGCACTCAGTCAGACCCAGTGTTGACATGTGGCAAGACGCTCCTCGGGGCGCTTCTTGCTTGGGCCTCTCTCCTGGAGGCGCTCAGTCAGACCCAGTGTTGACATGTGGCAAGACGCTCCTCGGGGCGCGTCTTGCTTGGGCCTCTCTCCTGGAGGCGCTCAGTCAGACCCAGTGTTGACATGTGGCAAGACGCTCCTCGGGGCGCGTTCTGCTTGGGCCTCTCTCCTGGAGTCTCTCAGTCAGACCCAGTGTTGACATGTGGCAAGACGCTCCTCGGGGCGCGTCTTGCTTGGGCCTCTCTCCTGGATGCTCTCAGTCAGACCCAGTGGTTACATGTGGCAAGACGCTCCTCGGGGCGCGTCTTGCTTGGGCCTCTCTCCTGCAGGCGCTCAGTCAGACCGAGTCCTGACATGTGGCTAGACGCTCCTCGGGGCACGTATTGCTTGGGCCTCTCTCCTGGAGGCGCTCAGTCAGACCCAGTGGTGACATGTGGCTAGACGCTCCTCGGGGCACGTATTGCTTGGGCCTCTCTCCTGGAGGCGCTCAGTCAGACCCAGTGGTGACATGAGGCAAGACGCTCCTCGGGGCGCGTCTTGCTTGGGCCTCTCTCCTGGAGGCTCTCAGTCAGACCCAGTGGTTACATGTGGCAAGACGCTCCTCGGGGCTCGTCTTGCTTGGGCCTCTCTCCTGCAGGCGCTCAGTCAGACCGAGTCCTGACATGTGGCTAGACGCTCCTCGGGGCACGTATTGCTTGGGCCTCTCTCCTGGAGGCGCTCAGTCAGACCCAGTGGTGACATGTGGCTAGACGCTCCTGGGGGCACGTATTGCTTGGGCCTCTCTCCTGGAGGCCCTCAATCAGACCCAGTGTTGACACGTGGCAAGACGCTCCTCGGGGCACGTCTTGCTTGGGCCTCTCTCCTGGAGGCGCTCAGTCAGACCCAGTGGTGACATGTGGCAAGACACTCCTCGGGGCGCGTCTTGCTTGGGCCTCTCTCCTGGAGGCCCGCTGTCAGACCCAGTGTTGACATGTGGCAATACGCTCCTAGGGGCGCCTCTTGCTTGGGCCTCTCTCCTGGAGGCGCTCAGTCAGACCGAGTGCTGACATGTGGCAAGACGCTCCTCGGGGCACGTCTTGCTTGGGCCTCTCTCCTGGAGGCTCTCAGTCAGACCCAGTGTTGACATATGGCAAGACGCTCCTCGGGTGCGCGTGTTGCTTGGGCCTCTCTCCTGGAGGCCCTCTGTCAGACCCAGTGTTGACATGTGGCAAGACACTCCTCGGGGCGCGTGTTGCTTGGGCCTCTCTCCTGGAGGCGCTCAGTCAGACCCAGTGTTTAAATGTGGCAAGACGCTCCTCGGGGCACGTCTTGCTTGGGCCTCTCTCCCGGAGGCGCTCAGTCAGACCCAGTGTTGACATGTGGCAAGACGCTCCTCTGGGCGCGTCTTGCTTGGGCCTCTCTCCTGGAGGCGCTCAGTCAGAACCAGTGTTGACATGTGGCAAGACGCTCCTCGGGGCGCGTCTTGCTTGGGCCTCTCTCCTGGAGGCTCTCAGTCAGACCCAGTGGTGACATGTGGCAAGACGCTCCTCGGGAGGCGTCTTGCTTGGGCCTCTCTCCTGGAGGCCCTCAATCAGACCCAGAGTTGACATGTGGCAAGACGCTCCTTGGGGCGCGTCTTGCTTGGGCCTCTCTCCTGGAGGCGCTCAGTCAGACCCAGTGGTGACATGTGGCAAGACGCTCATTGGGGCACGTATTGCTTGGGACTCTCTCCTGGAGGCCCTCTGTCAGACCCAGTGTTGACATGTGGCAAGACGCTCCTCGGGGCACGTCTTGCTTGGGTCTCTCTCCCAGAGGCGCTCAGTGAGACCCAGTTTTGACATGTGTCAAGACGCTCCTCGGGGCGCGTCTTGCTTGGGCCTCTCTCCTGGAGGCGCTCAGTCAGACCCAGTGTTGACATGTGGCAAGACGCTCCTCGGGGCGCGTCTTGTTTGGGCTTCTCTCCTGGAGGCCCTCAGTCAGACCCATTGTTGACATGTGGCAAGACGCTCCTCGGGGCGCGTCTTGCTTGGGCCTCTCTCCTGGGGGCGCTCAGTCAGACCCAGTGGTGACATGTGGCAAGACGCTCCTCGGGGCACGTATTGCTTGGGCCTCTCTCCTGGAGGCCCTCTCTCAGACCCAGTGTTGACATGTGGCAAGACGCTCCTCGGGGCGCGTCTTGGTTGGGCCTCTCTCCTGGAGGCCCTCAATCAGACCCAGTGTTGACAAGTTGCAAGACGCTCCTCGGGGCGCGTCTTCCTTGGGCCTCTCTCCTGGAGGCTCTCAGTCAGACCGAGTAGTGACATGTGGCATGACGCTCCTCGGGGCGCGTCTTGCTTGGGCCTCTCTCCTGGAGTCGCTCAGTAAGACCCAGTGGTGACATGTGGCAAGACGCTCCTTGGGGCGCGTCTTGCTTGGGCTTCTCTCCTGGAGGCCCTCAGTCAGACCCATTGTTGACATGTGGCAAGACGCTCCTCGGGGCGCGTCTTGCTTGGGCCTCTCTCCTGGAGGCGCTCAGTCAGACCGAGTGCTGACAGGTGGCAAGACGCTCCTCGGGCCGCGTGTTTCTTGGGCTTCTCTCCTGGAGGCCCTCAGTCAGACCCATTGTTGACATGTGGCAAGACGCTCCTCGGGGTGCGTCTTGCTTGGGCCTCTCTCCTGGAGGCACTCAGTCAGAACCAGAGGTGACATGTGGCAAGACGCTCCTCGGGGCGCGTCTTGCTTGGGCCTCTCTCCTGGAGGCGTTCAGTCAGACCCAGTGGTGACATGTGGCAAGACGCTCCTCGGGGCGCGTATTGCTTGGGCCTCTCTCCTGGAGGCTCTCAGTCAGACCCAGCATTGACATGTGGCAAGACGCTCCTCGGGGCACTTCTTGCTTGGGTCTCTCTCCCGGAGGCGCTCAGTCAGACCCAGTGTTGACATGTGGCAAGACGCTCCTCGGGGCGCGTCTTGATTGGGCCTCTTTCCTGGAGGCGCTCAGTCAGACCCAGTGTTGACATGTGGCAAGACGCTCCTCGGGGCGCGTCTTGCTTGGGCCTCTCTCCTGGAGGCTCTCAGTCAGACCCAGTGGTGACATGTGGCAAGACGCTCCTCGGGGCGCGTCTTGCTTGGGCCTCTCTCCTGGAGGCGCTCAGTCAGACCGAGTGCTGACATGTGGCAAGAGGCTCCTCGGGGCACGTATTGCTTGGGCCTCTCTCCTGGAGGCGCTCAGTCAGACCCAGTGGTGACATGTGGCAAGACGCTCCTCGGGGCGCGTATTGCTTGGGCCTCTCTCCTGGAGGCGCTCAGTCAGAACCAGCGTTGACATGTGGCAAGACGCTCCTCGGGGCACGTCTTGCTTGGGCCTCTCTCCTGGAGGCGCTCAGTCAGACCCAGTGGTGACATGTGGCAAGCGGCTCCTCGGGGCACGTATTGCAGGGGCCTCTCTCCTGGAGGCGCTCAGTCAGACCCAGTGGTGACATGTGGCAAGACGCTCCTCGGGGAGCGTATTGCTTGGGCCTCTCTCCTGGAGGCGCTCAGTCAGACCCAGCGTTGACATGTGGCAAGACGCTCCTCGGGGCACGTCTTGCTTGGGTCTCTCTCCCGGAGGCGCTCAGTCAGACCCAGTGTTGACATGTGGCAAGACGCTCCTCGGGGCGCGTCTTGATTGGGCCTCTTTCCTGGAGGCGCTCAGTCAGACCCAGTGTTGACATGTGGCAAGACGCTCCTCTGGGCGCGTCTTGCTTGGGCCTCTCTCCTGGAGGCTCTCAGTCAGACCCAGTGGTGACATGTGGCAAGACGCTCCTCGGGGCGCGTCTTGCTTGGGCCTCTCTCCTGGAGGCGCTCAGTCAGACCGAGTGCTGACATGTGGCAAGACGCTCCTCGGGGCGCTTCTTGCTTGGGCCTCTCTCCTGGAGGCGCTCAGTCAGACCCAGTGGTGACATGTGGCAAGAGGCTCCTCGGGGCACGTATTGCTTGGGCCTCTCTCCTGGAGGCCCTCTGTCAGACCCAGTGTTGAAATGTGGCAAGACGCTCCTCGGGGCGCGTCTTGCTTGGGCCTCTCTCCTGGAGGCGCTCAGTCAGACCCATTGTTGACATGTGGCAAGACGCTCCTCGGGGCGCGTCTTGCTTGGGCTTCTCTCCTGGAGACCCTCAGTCAGACCCATTGTTGACATGTGGCAAGACGCTCCTCGGGGCGCTTCTTGCTTGGGCCTCTCTCCTGGAGGCGCTCAGTCAGACCCAGTGTTGACATGTGGCAAGACGCTCCTCGGGGCACGTCTTGCTTGGGCCTCTCTCCTGGAGGCGCTCAGTCAGACCCAGTGTTGACATGTGGCAAGACGCTCCTCGGGGCGCGTCTGGCTTGGGCCTCTCTCCTGGAGGCGCTCAGTCAGACCCAGTGTTGACATGTGGCAAGACGCTCCTCGGGGCGCGTCTTGCTTGGGCCTCTCTCCTGGAGGCGCTCAGTCAGACCCAGTGGTGACTTGTGGCAAGACGCTCCTCGGGGCACGTATTGCTTGGGCCTCTCTCCTGGAGGCCCTCTGTCAGACCCAGTGTTGACATGTTGCAAGACGCTCCTCGGGGCGCGTCTTGCTTGGGCTTCTCTCACGGAGGCCCTCAGTCAGACCCAGTGTTGACATGTGGCAAGACGCTCCTCGGGGTGCGTCTTGCTGGGGCTTCTCTCATGGAGGCACTCAGTCAGACCCAGTGTTGACATGTGGCAAGACGCTCCTCGGGGCGCGTCTTGCTTGGGCCTCTCTCCTGGAGGCGCTCAGTCAGACCCAGTGTTGACATGTGGCAAGACGCTCCTCGGGGTGCGTCTTGCTGGGGCTTCTCTCATGGAGGCACTCAGTCAGACCCAGTGTTGACATGTGGCAAGACGCTCCTCGGGGCGCGTCTTGCTTGGGCCTCTCTCCTGGAGGCGCTCAGTCAGACCCAGTGGTGACATGTGGCAAGACGCTCCACGGGGCGCGTAGTGCTTGGGCCTCTCTCCTGGAGACCCTCTGTCAGACCCAGTGTTGACATGTGGCAAGACGCTCCTCGGGGCGCGTCTTGGTTGGGCCTCTCTCCTGGAGGCCCTCAATCAGACCCAGTGTTGACACGTTGCAAGACGCTCCTCGGGGCGCGTCTTCCTTGGGCCTCTCTCCTGGAGGCTCTCAGTCAGACCGAGTAGTGACATGTGGCATGACGCTCCTCGGGGCGCGTCTTGCTTGGGCCTCTCTCCTGGAGTCGCTCAGTCAGACCCAGTGGTGACATGTGGCAAGACACTCCTCGGGGCGCATCTTGCTGGGGCCTCTCTCCCGGAGGCCCTCTGTCAGACCCAGTGTTGACATGTGTCAAGACGCTCCTCGGGGCGCGTCTTTCTTGGGCCTCTCTCCTGGAGGCGCTCAGTCAGACCGAGTGCTGACATGTGGCAAGACGCTCCTCGGGGCGCGTCTTGCTTGGGCTTCTCTCCTGGAGGCACTCAGTCAGACCCATTGTTGACATGTGGCAAGACGCTCCTCGGGGCGCGTCTTGCTTGGGCCTCTCTCCTGGAGGCGCTCAGTCAGAGCGAGTGCTGACATGTTGCAAGACGCTCCTCGAGCCGCGTGTTGCTTGGGCTTCTCTCCTGGAGGCCCTCAGTCAGACCCATTGTTGACATGTGGCAAGACGCTCCTCGGGGCGAGTCTTGCTTGGGCTTCTCTTATGGAGGCCCTGAGTCAGACCCAGTGTTGACATGTGTCAAGACGCTCCTCGGGGCGCGTCTTGCTTGGGCCTCTCTCCTGGAGGCGCTCAGTCAGACCCAGTGTTGACATGTGGCAAGACGCTCCTCGGAGCTCGTCTTGCTTGGGCCTCTCTCCTGGAGGCCCTCTGTCAGACCCAGTGTTGACATGTGGCAAGACGCTCCTCGGGGCGCGTCTTGCTGGGGCTTCTCTCATGGAGGCACTCAGTCAGACCCAGTGTTGACATGTGGCAAGACGCTCCTCGGGGCGCGTCTTGCTTGGGCCTCTCTCCTGGAGGCGCTCAGTCAGACCCAGTGTTGACATGTGGCAAGACGCTCCTCGGGGCGCGTCTTGCTTGGGCCTCTCTCCTGGAGGCGCTCAGTCAGACCCAGTGTTGACAGGTGGCAAGACGCTCCTCGTGTCGCGTCTTGGTTGGGCCTCTCTCCTGGAGGCCCTCAATCAGACCCAGTGTTGACACGTTGCAAGACGCTCCTCGGGGCGCGTCTTCCTTGGGCCTCTCTCCTGGAGGCTCTCAGTCAGACCGAGTAGTGACATGTGGCATGACGCTCCTCGGGGCTCGTCTTGCTTGGGCCTCTCTCCTGGAGTCGCTCAGTCAGACCCAGTGGTGACATGTGGCAAGACACTCCTCGGGGCGCGTCTTGCTCTGGCCTCTCTCCCGGAGGCCCTCTGTCAGACCCAGTGATGACATGTGTCAAGACGCTCCTCGGGGCGCGTCTTGCTTGGGCCTCTCTCCTGGAGGCGCTCAGTCAGACTGAGTGCTGACATGTGGCAAGACGCTCATCGAGCCGCGTGTTAGTTGGGCTTCTCTCCTGGAGGCCCTCAGTCAGACCCATTGTTGACATGTGGCAAGACGCTCCTCGGGGCGAGTCTTGCTTGGGCTTCTCTCATGGAGGCCCTCAGTCAGACCCAGTGTTGACACGTTGCAAGACGCTCCTCGGGGCGCGTCTTCCTTGGGCCTCTCTCCTGGAGGCTCTCAGTCAGACCGAGTAGTGACATGTGGCATGACGCCCCTCGGGGCGCGTCTTGCTTGGGCCTCTCTCCTGGAGTCGCTCAGTCAGACCCAGTGGTGACATGTGGCAAGACACTCCTCGGGGCGCGTCTTGCTTGGGCCTCTCTCCCGGAGGCCCTCTGTCAGACCCAGTGTTGACATGTGTCAAGACGCTCCTCGGGGCGCGTCTTGCTTGGGCCTCTCTCCTGGAGGCGCTCAGTCAGACCGAGTGCTGACATGTGGCAAGACGCTCCTCGGGGCGCGTCTTGCTTGGGCTTCTCTCCTGGAGGCCCTCAGTCAGACCCATTGTTGACATGTGGCAAGACGCTCCTCGGGGCGCGTCTTGCTTGGGCCTCTCTCCTGGAGGCGCTCAGTCAGACCGAGTGCTGACATGCGGCAAGACGCTCCTCGAGCCGTGTGTTGCTTGGGCTTCTCTCCTGGAGGCCCTCAGTCAGACCCCTTGTTGACATGTGGCAAGACGCTCCTCGGGGCGAGTCTTGCTTGGGCTTCTCTTATGGAGAACCTCATTCAGACCCAGTGTTGACATGTGTCAAGACGCTCCTCGGGGCGCGTCTTGCTTGGGCCTCTCTCCTGGAGGCGCTCAGTCAGACCCAGTGTTGACATGTGGCAAGACGCTCCTCTGAGCGCGTCTTGCTTGGGCCTCTCTCCTGGAGTCGCTCAGTCAGACCCAGTGGTGACATGTGGCAAGACACTCCTCGGAGCGCGTCTGGCTTGGGCCTCTCTCCCGGAGGCCCTCTGTCAGACCCAGTGTTGACATGTGGCAAGACGCTCCTCGGGCCGCGTTTTGCTTGGGCCTCTCTCCTGGAGGCCCTCTGTCAGACCCAGTGTTGACATGTGGCAAGACGCTCCTCGGGGCGCGTCTTGGTTGGGCCTCTCTCCTGGAGGCCCTCAATCAGACCCAGTGTTGACACGTTGCAAGACGATCCTCGAGGCGCGTCTTCCTTGGGCCTCTCTCCTGCAGGCTCTCAGTCAGACCGAGTAGTGACATGTGGCATGACGCTCCTCGGGGCGCGTCTTGCTTGTGCCTCTCTCCTGGAGTCGCTCAGTCAGACCCAGTGGTGACATGTGGCAAGACACTCCTCGGGGCGCGTCTTGCTTGGGCCTCTCTCCCGGAGGCCCTCTGTCAGACCCAGTGTTGACATGTGTCAAGACGCTCCTCGGGGCGCGTCTTGCTTGGGCCTCTCTCCTGGAGGCGCTCAGTCAGACCCAGTGTTGACATCTGGCAAGACGCTCCTCGGGGCGCGTCTTAATGGGGCTTCTTTCATGGAGGCGCTCAGTCAGACCCAGTGTTGACATGTGGCAAGACGCTCCTCGGGGCGCGTCTTGCTTGGGCCTCTCTCCTGGAGGCGCTCAGTCAGACACAGTGTTGACATGTGGCAAGACGCTCCTCGGGGCGCGTCTTGCTTGGGCCTCTCTCCTGGAGGCGCTCAGTCAGACCCAGTGGTGACATGTGGCAAGACGCTCCTCGGGGCTCGTATTGCTTGGGCATCTCTCCTGGAGGCCCTCTGTCAGACCCAGTGTTGACATGTGGCAAGACGCTCCTCGGGGCGCGTCTTGGTTGGGCCTCTCTCCTGGAGGCTCTCAATCAGACCCAGTGTTGACACGTTGCAAGACGCTCCTCGGGGCGCGTCTTCCTTGGGCCTCTCTCCTGGAGGCTCTCAGTCAGACCGAGTGCTGACATGTGGCAAGACGCTCCTCGGGGCGCGTCTTGCTTGGGCTTTTCTCCTGGAGGCCCTCAGTCAGACCCATTGTTTACATGTGGCAAGACGCTCCTCGGGGCGCGTCTTGGTTTGGCCTCTCTCCTGGAGGCTCTCAATCAGACCCAGTGTTGACACGTTGCAAGACGCTCCTCGGGGCGCGTCTTCCTTGGGCCTCTCTCCTGGAGGCTCTCAGTCAGACCGAGTGCTGACATGTGGCAAGATGCTCCTCGGGGCGCGTCTTGCTTGGGCTTCTCTCCTGGAGGCCCTCAGTCAGACCCATTGTTGACATGTGGCAATACACTCCTCGGGGCGCGTCTTGCTTGGGCATCTCTCCTGCAGGCTCTCAGTCAGACCGAGTAGTGACATGTGGCATGACGCTCCTCGGGGCGCGTCTTGCTTGGGCCTCTCTCCTGGAGTCGCTCAGTCAGACCCAGTGGTGACATGTGGCAAGACACTCCTCGGGGCGCGTCTTGCTTGGGCCTCTCTCCCGGAGGCCCTCTGTCAGACCCAGTGTTGACATGTGTCAAGACGCTCCTCGGGGCGCGTCTTGCTTGGGCCTCTCTCCTGGAGGCGCTCAGTCAGACCCAGTGTTGACATGTGGCAAGACGCTCCTCGGGGTGCGTCTTGCTGGGGCTTCTCTCATGGAGGCGCTCAGTCAGACCCAGTGTTGACATGTCGCAAGACGCTCCTCGGGGCTCATCTTGCTTGGGCCTCTCTCCTGGAGGCGCTCAGTCAGACCCAGTGTTGACATGTGGCAAGACGCTCCTCGGGGCTCGTATTGCTTGGGCCTCTCTCCTGGAGGCCCTCTGTCAGACCCAGTGTTGACATGTGGCAAGAAGCTCCTCGGGGCGCGTCTTGGTTGGGCCTCTCTCCTGGAGGCTCTCAATCAGACCCAGTGTTGACACGTTGCAAGACGCTCCTCGGGGCGCGTCTTCCTTGGGCCTCTCTCCTGGAGGCTCTCAGTCAGACCGAGTGCTGACATGTGGCAAGACGCTCCTCGGGGCGCGTCTTGCTTGGGCTTCTCTCCTGGAGGCCCTCAGTCAGACCCATTGTTGACATGTGGCAATACGCTCCTCGGGGCGCGTCTTGCTTGGGCCTCTCTCCCGGAGGCCCTTTGTCAGACCCAGTGTTGACATGTGGCAAGACGCTCCTCGGGGCGCGTCTTGCTGGGGCTTCACTCATGGAGGCGCTCAGTCAGACCCAGTGTTGACATTTGGCAAGACGCTCCTCGGGGCGCGTCTTGCTTGGGCCTCTCTCCTGGAGGCGCTCAGTCAGACCCAGTGTTGACATGTGGCAAGACGCTCCTAGGGGCGCGTCTTGCTTGGGCCTCTCTCCTGCAGGCTCTCAGTCAGACCGAGTAGTGACATGTGGCATGAAGCTCCTAGGGGCGCGTCTTGCTTGGGCCTCTCTCCTGGAGGCTCTCAGTCAGACCGAGTGCTGACATGTGGCAAGACGCTCCTCGGGGCGCGTCTTGCTTGGGCTTTTCTCCTGGAGGCCCTCAGTCAGACCCATTGTTGACATGTGGCAAGACGCTCCTCGGGGCGCGTCTTGGTTGGGCCTCTCTCCTGGAGGCCCTCAATCAGACCCAGTGTTGACACGTTGCAAGACGATCCTCGGGGCGCGTCTTCCTTGGGCCTCTCTCCTGCAGGCTCTCAGTCAGACCGAGTAGTGACATGTGGCATGACGCTCCTCGGGGCGCGTCTTGCTTGGGCCTCTCTCCTGGAGTCGCTCAGTCAGACCCAGTGGTGACATGTGGCAAGACACTCCTCGGGGCGCATCTTGCTTGGGCCTCTCTCCCGGAGGCCCTCTGTCAGACCCAGTGTTGACATGTGTCAAGACGCTCCTCGGGGCGCGTCTTGCTTGGGCCTCTCTCCTGAGGGCGCTCAGTCAGACCCAGTGTTGACATGTGGCAAGACGCTCCTCGGGGCGCGTCTTGCTGGGGCTTCTCTCATGGAGGCGCTCAGTCAGACCCAGTGTTGACATGTGGCAAGACGCTTCTCGGGGCGCGTCTTGCTTGGGCCTCTCTCCTGGAGGCGCTCAGTCAGAACCAGTGTTGGCATGTGGCAAGACGCTCCTCGGGGCGCGTCTTGCTTGGGACTCTCTCCTGGAGGCGCTAAGTCAGACCCAGTGGTGACATGTGGCAAAACGCTCCTCGGGGCTCGTATTGCTTGGGCCTCTCTCCTGGAGGCCCTCTGTCAGACCCAGTGTTGCCATGTGGCAAGACGCTCCTCGGGGCGCGTCTTGGTTGGGCCTCTCTCCTGGAGGCTCTCAATCAGACCCAGTGTTGACACGTTGCAAGACGCTCCTCGGGGCGCGTCTTCCTTGGGCCTCTCTCCTGGAGGCTCTCAGTCAGACCGAGTGCTGACATGTGGCAAGACGCTCCTCGGGGCGCGTCTTGCTTGGGCTTCTCTCCTGGAGGCCCTCAGTCAGACCCATTGTTGACATGTGGCAATACGCTCCTCGGGGCGCGTCTTGCTTGGGCCTCTCTCCCGGAGGCCCTTTGTCAGACCCAGTGTTGACATGTGGCAAGACGCTCCTCGGGGCGCGTCTTGCTGGGGCTTCTCTCATGGAGGCGCTCAGTCAGACCCAGTGTTGACATGTGGCAAGACGCTCCTCGGGGCGCGTCTTGCTTGGGCCTCTCTCCTGGAGGCGCTCAGTCAGACCCAGTGTTGACATGTGGCAAGACGCTCCTCGGGGCGCGTCTTGCTTGGGCCTCTCTCCTGCAGGCTCTCAGTCAGACCGAGTAGTGACATGTGGCATGAAGCTCCTAGGGGCGCGTCTTGCTTGGGCCTCTCTCCTGGAGTCGCTCAGTCAGACCCAGTGGTTACATGTGGCAAGACACTCCTTGGGGCGCGTCTTGCTTGGGCCTCTCTCCCGGAGGCCCTCTGTCAGACCCAGTGTTGACATGTGTCAAGACGCTCCTTGGGGCGCGTCTTGATTGGGCCTCTCTCCTGGAGGCGCTCAGTCAGACCCAGTGTTGACATGTGGCAAGACGCTCCTCGGGGCGCGTCTTGCTGGGGCTTCTCTCCTGGAGGCGCTCAGTCAGACCCAGTGTTGACATGTGGCAAGACGCGCCTCGGGGCGCGTAATTCTTGGGCCTCTCTCCTGGAGGCCCTCTGTCAGACCCAGTGTTGACATGTTGCAAGACGCTCCTCGGGGTAGGTCTTGATTGGGCCTCTCTCCTGGAGGCTCTCAATCAGACCCAGTGTTGACAAGTTGCAAGACGCTCCTCGGGGCGCGTCTTCCTTGGGCCTCTCTCCTGGAGGCTCTCAGTCAGACCGAGTGCTGACATGTGGCAAGACGCTCCTCGGGGCGCGTCTTGCTTGGGCTTCTCTCCTGGAGGCCCTCAGTCAGACCCATTGTTGACATGTGGCAAGACGCTCCTCGGGGCGCGTCTTGCTTGGGCCTCTCTCCCGGAGGCCCTCTGTCAGACCCAGTGTTGACATGTGGCAAGACGCTCCTCGGGGCGCGTCTTGCTGGGGCTTCTCTCATGGAGGCACTCAGTCAGACCCAGTGTTGACACGTTGCAAGACGCTCCTCGGGGCGCGTCTTCCGTGGGCCTCTCTCCTGGAGGCTCTCAGTCAGACCGAGTGCTGACATGTGGCAAGATGCTCCTCGGGGCGCGTCTTGCTTGGGCTTCTCTCCTGGAGGCCCTCAGTCAGACCCATTGTTGACATGTGGCAATACACTCCTCGGGGCGCGTCTTGCTTGGGCCTCTCTCCTGCAGGCTCTCAGTCAGACCGAGTAGTGACATGTGGCATGACGCTCCTCGGGGCGCGTCTTGCTTGGGCCTCTCTCCTGGAGTCGCTCAGTCAGACCCAGTGGTGACATGTGGCAAGACACTCCTCGGGGCGCGTCTTGCTTGGGCCTCTCTCCCGGAGGCCCTCTGTCAGACCCAGTGTTGACATGTGTCAAGACGCTCCTCGGGGCGCGTCTTGCTTGGGCCTCTCTCCTGGAGGCGCTCAGTCAGACCCAGTGTTGACATGTGGCAAGACGCTCCTCGGGGTGCGCCTTGCTGGGGCTTCTCTCATGGAGGCGCTCAGTCAGACCCAGTGTTGACATGTGGCAAGACGCTCCTCGGGGCGCGTCTTGCTTGGGCCTCTCTCCTGGAGGCGCTCAGTCAGACCCAGTGTTGACATGTCGCAAGACGCTCCTCGGGGCGCATCTTGCTTGGGCCTCTCTCCTGGAGGCGCTCAGTCAGACCCAGTGTTGACATGTGGCAAGACGCTCCTCGGGGCTCGTATTGCTTGGGCCTCTCTCCTGGAGGCCCTCTGTCAGACCCAGTGTTGACATGTGGCAAGAAGCTCCTCGGGGCGCGTCTTGGTTGGGCCTCTCTCCTGGAGGCTCTCAATCAGACCCAGTGTTGACACGTTGCAAGACGCTCCTCGGGGCGCGTCTTCCTTGGGCCTCTCTCCTGGAGGCTCTCAGTCAGACCGAGTGCTGACATGTGGCAAGACGCTCCTCGGGGCGCGTCTTGCTTGGGCTTCTCTCCTGGAGGCCCTCAGTCAGACCCATTGTTGACATGTGGCAATACGCTCCTCGGGGCGCGTCTTGCTTGGGCCTCTCTCCCGGAGGCCCTTTGTCAGACCCAGTCTTGACATGTGGCAAGACGCTCCTCGGGGCGCGTCTTGCTGGGGCTTCTCTCATTG
Organism: Nothobranchius furzeri; assembly: GCF_043380555.1. Classification (NCBI taxonomy): domain Eukaryota; kingdom Metazoa; phylum Chordata; class Actinopteri; order Cyprinodontiformes; family Nothobranchiidae; genus Nothobranchius; species Nothobranchius furzeri. Next base: position 170,159 of record NC_091750.1, read on the forward strand.
AGGCGCTCAGTCAGACCCAGTGTTGACATGTGGCAAGACGCTCCTCGGGGCGCGTCTTGCTTGGGCCTCTCTCCTGGAGGCGCTCAGTCAGACCCAGTGTTGACATGTGGCAAGACGCTCCTCGGGGCGCGTCTTGCTTGGGCCTCTCTCCTGGAGGCGCTCAGTCAGACCCAGTGTTGACATGTCGCAAGACGCTCCTCGGGGCGCATCTTGCTTGGGCCTCTCTCCTGGAGGCTCTCAGTCAGACCGAGTGCTGACATGTGGCAAGATGCTCCTCGGGGCGCGTCTTGCTTGGGCTTCTCTCCTGGAGGCCCTCAGTCAGACCCATTGTTGACATGTGGCAATACACTCCTCGGGGCGCGTCTTGCTTGGGCATCTCTCCTGCAGGCTCTCAGTCAGACCGAGTAGTGACATGTGGCATGACGCTCCTCGGGGCGCGTCTTGCTTGGGCCTCTCTCCTGGAGTCGCTCAGTCAGACCCAGTGGTGACATGTGGCAAGACACTCCTCGGGGCGCGTCTTGCTTGGGCCTCTCTCCCGGAGGCCCTCTGTCAGACCCAGTGTTGACATGTGTCAAGACGCTCCTCGGGGCGCGTCTTGCTTGGGCCTCTCTCCTGGAGGCGCTCAGTCAGACCCAGTGTTGACATGTGGCAAGACGCTCCTCGGGGTGCGTCTTGCTGGGGCTTCTCTCATGGAGGCGCTCAGTCAGACCCAGTGTTGACATGTCGCAAGACGCTCCTCGGGGCTCATCTTGCTTGGGCCTCTCTCCTGGAGGCCCTCTGTCAGACCCAGTGTTGACATGTGGCAAGAAGCTCCTCGGGGCGCGTCTTGGTTGGGCCTCTCTCCTGGAGGCTCTCAATCAGACCCAGTGTTGACACGTTGCAAGACGCTCCTCGGGGCGCGTCTTCCTTGGGCCTCTCTCCTGGAGGCTCTCAGTCAGACCGAGTGCTGACATGTGGCAAGACGCTCCTCGGGGCGCGTCTTGCTTGGGCTTCTCTCCTGGAGGCCCTCAGTCAGACCCATTGTTGACATGTGGCAATACGCTCCTCGGGGCGCGTCTTGCTTGGGCCTCTCTCCCGGAGGCCCTTTGTCAGACCCAGTGTTGACATGTGGCAAGACGCTCCTCGGGGCGCGTCTTGCTGGGGCTTCTCTCATGGAGGCGCTCAGTCAGACCCAGTGTTGACATGTGGCAAGACGCTCCTCGGGGCGCGTCTTGCTTGGGCCTCTCTCCTGGAGGCGCTCAGTCAGACCCAGTGTTGACATGTGGCAAGACGCTCCTAGGGGCGCGTCTTGCTTGGGCCTCTCTCCTGCAGGCTCTCAGTCAGACCGAGTAGTGACATGTGGCATGAAGCTCCTAGGGGCGCGTCTTGCTTGGGCCTCTCTCCTGGAGGCTCTCAGTCAGACCGAGTGCTGACATGTGGCAAGACGCTCCTCGGGGCGCGTCTTGCTTGGGCTTTTCTCCTGGAGGCCCTCAGTCAGACCCATTGTTGACATGTGGCAAGACGCTCCTCGGGGCGCATCTTGGTTGGGCCTCTCTCCTGGAGGCCCTCAATCAGACCCAGTGTTGACACGTTGCAAGACGATCCTCGGGGCGCGTCTTCCTTGGGCCTCCCTCCTGCAGGCTCTCAGTCAGACCGAGTAGTGACATGTGGCATGACGCTCCTCGGGGCGCGTCTTGCTTGGGCCTCTCTCCTGGAGTCACTCAGTCAGACCCAGTGGTGACATGTGGCAAGACACTCCTCAGAGCGCATCTTGCTTGGGCCTCTCTCCCGGAGGCCCTCTGTCAGACCCAGTGTTGACATGTGTCAAGACGCTCCTCGGGGCGCGTCTTGCTTGGGCCTCTCTCCTGAGGGCGCTCAGTCAGACCCAGTGTTGACATGTGGCAAGACGCTCCTCGGGGCGCGTCTTGCTGGGGCTTCTCTCATGGAGGCGCTCAGTCAGACCCAGTGTTGACATGTGGCAAGACGCTTCTCGGGGCGCGTCTTGCTTGGGCCTCTCTCCTGGAGGCGCTCAGTCAGAACCAGTGTTGGCATGTGGCAAGACGCTCCTCGGGGCGCGTCTTGCTTGGGACTCTCTCCTGGAGGCGCTAAGTCAGACCCAGTGGTGACATGTGGCAAAACGCTCCTCGGGGCTCGTATTGCTTGGGCCTCTCTCCTGGAGGCCCTCTGTCAGACCCAGTGTTGACATGTGGCAAGACGCTCCTCGGGGCGCGTCTTGGTTGGGCCTCTCTCCTGGAGGCTCTCAATCAGACCCAGTGTTGACACGTTGCAAGACGCTCCTCGGGGCGCGTCTTCCTTGGGCCTCTCTCCTGGAGGCTCTCAGTCAGACCGAGTGCTGACATGTGGCAAGATGCTCCTCGGGGCGCATCTTGCTTGGGCCTCTCTCCTGGAGGCGCTCAGTCAGACCCAGTGTTGACATGTGGCAAGACGCTCCTCGGGGCTCGTATTGCTTGGGCCTCTCTCCTGGAGGCCCTCTGTCAGACCCAGTGTTGACATGTGGCAAGAAGCTCCTCGGGGCGCGTCTTGGTTGGGCCTCTCTCCTGGAGGCTCTCAATCAGACCCAGTGTTGACACGTTGCAAGACGCTCCTCGGGGCGCGTCTTCCTTGGGCCTCTCTCCTGGAGGCTCTCAGTCAGACCGAGTGCTGACATGTGGCAAGACGCTCCTCGGGGCGCGTCTTGCTTGGGCTTCTCTCCTGGAGGCCCTCAGTCAGACCCATTGTTGACATGTGGCAATACGCTCCTCGGGGCGCGTCTTGCTTGGGCCTCTCTCCCGGAGGCCCTTTGTCAGACCCAGTGTTGACATGTGGCAAGACGCTCCTCGGGGCGCGTCTTGCTGGGGCTTCTCTCATGGAGGCGCTCAGTCAGACCCAGTGTTGACATGTGGCAAGACGCTCCTCGGGGCGCGTCTTGCTTGGGCCTCTCTCCTGGAGGCGCTCAGTCAGACCCAGTGTTGACATGTGGCAAGACGCTCCTCGGGGCGCGTCTTGCTTGGGCCTCTCTCCTGCAGGCTCTCAGTCAGACCGAGTAGTGACATGTGGCATGAAGCTCCTAGGGGCGCGTCTTGCTTGGGCCTCTCTCCTGGAGTCGCTCAGTCAGACCCAGTGGTTACATGTGGCAAGACACTCCTTGGGGCGCGTCTTGCTTGGGCCTCTCTCCCGGAGGCCCTCTGTCAGACCCAGTGTTGACATGTGTCAAGACGCTCCTTGGGGCGCGTCTGGATTGGGCCTCTCTCCTGGAGGCGCTCAGTCAGACCCAGTGTTGACATGTGGCAAGACGCTCCTCGGGGCGCGTCTTGCTGGGGCTTCTCTCATGGAGGCACTCAGTCAGACCCAGTGTTGACATGTGGCAAGACGCTCCTCGGGGCACGTCTTGCTTGGGCCTCTCTCCTGGAGGCGCTCAGTCATTCCCAGTGTTGACATGTGGCAAGACGCTCCTCGGGGCGCGTCTTGCTTGGGCTTCTCTCCTGGAGGCGCTCAGTCAGACCCAGTGTTGACATGTGGCAAGACGCTCCTCGGGGCGCGTCTTGCTGGGGCTTCTCTCATGGAGGCACTCAGTCAGACCCAGTGTTGACACGTTGCAAGACGCTCCTCGGGGCGCGTCTTCCTTGGGCCTCTCTCCTGGAGGCTCTCAGTCAGACCGAGTGCTGACATGTGGCAAGATGCTCCTCGGGGCGCGTCTTGCTTGGGCTTCTCTCCTGGAGGCCCTCAGTCAGACCCATTGTTGACATGTGGCAATACACTCCTCGGGGCGCGTCTTGCTTGGGCCTCTCTCCTGCAGGCTCTCAGTCAGACCGAGTAGTGACATGTGGCATGACGCTCCTCGGGGCGCGTCTTGCTTGGGCCTCTCTCCTGGAGTCGCTCAGTCAGACCCAGTGGTGACATGTGGCAAGACACTCCTCGGGTCGCGTCTTGCTTGGGCCTCTCTCCCGGAGGCCCTCTGTCAGACCCAGTGTTGACATGTGTCAAGACGCTCCTCGGGGCGCGTCTTGCTTGGGCCTCTCTCCTGGAGGCGCTCAGTCAGACCCAGTGTTGACATGTGGCAAGACGCTCCTCGGGGTGCGTCTTGCTGGGGCTTCTCTCATGGAGGCGCTCAGTCAGACCCAGTGTTGACATGTGGCAAGACGCTCCTCGGGGCGCGTCTTGCTTGGGCCTCTCTCCTGGAGGCGCTCAGTCAGACCCAGTGTTGACATGTCGCAAGACGCTCCTCGGGGCGCATCTTGCTTGGGCCTCTCTCCTGGAGGCGCTCAGTCAGACCCAGTGTTGACATGTGGCAAGACGCTCCTCGGGGCTCGTATTGCTTGGGCCTCTCTCCTGGAGGCCCTCTGTCAGACCCAGTGTTGACATGTGGCAAGAAGCTCCTCGGGGCGCGTCTTGGTTGGGCCTCTCTCCTGGAGGCTCTCAATCAGACCCAGTGTTGACACGTTGCAAGACGCTCCTCGGGGCGCGTCTTCCTTGGGCCTCTCTCCTGGAGGCTCTCAGTCAGACCGAGTGCTGACATGTGGCAAGACGCTCCTCGGGGCGCATCTTGCTTGGGCTTCTCTCCTGGAGGCCCTCAGTCAGACCCATTGTTGACATGTGGCAATACGCTCCTCGGGGCGCGTCTTGCTTGGGACTCTCTCCTGGAGGCGCTAAGTCAGACCCAGTGGTGACATGTGGCAAAACGCTCCTCGGGGCTCGTATTGCTTGGGCCTCTCTCCTGGAGGCCCTCTGTCAGACCCAGTGTTGACATGTGGCAAGACGCTCCTCGGGGCGCGTCTTGGTTGGGCCTCTCTCCTGGAGGCTCTCAATCAGACCCAGTGTTGACACGTTGCAAGACGCTCCTCGGGGCGCGTCTTCCTTGGGCCTCTCTCCTGGAGGCTCTCAGTCAGACCGAGTGCTGACATGTGGCAAGATGCTCCTCGGGGCGCATCTTGCTTGGGCCTCTCTCCTGGAGGCGCTCAGTCAGACCCAGTGTTGACATGTGGCAAGACGCTCCTCGGGGCTCGTATTGCTTGGGCCTCTCTCCTGGAGGCCCTCTGTCAGACCCAGTGTTGACATGTGGCAAGAAGCTCCTCGGGGCGCGTCTTGGTTGGGCCTCTCTCCTGGAGGCTCTCAATCAGACCCAGTGTTGACACGTTGCAAGACGCTCCTCGGGGCGCGTCTTCCTTGGGCCTCTCTCCTGGAGGCTCTCAGTCAGACCGAGTGCTGACATGTGGCAAGACGCTCCTCGGGGCGCGTCTTGCTTGGGCTTCTCTCCTGGAGGCCCTCAGTCAGACCCATTGTTGACATGTGGCAATACGCTCCTCGGGGCGCGTCTTGCTTGGGCCTCTCTCCCGGAGGCCCTTTGTCAGACCCAGTGTTGACATGTGGCAAGACGCTCCTCGGGGCGCGTCTTGCTGGGGCTTCTCTCATGGAGGCGCTCAGTCAGACCCAGTGTTGACATGTGGCAAGACGCTCCTCGGGGCGCGTCTTGCTTGGGCCTCTCTCCTGGAGGCGCTCAGTCAGACCCAGTGTTGACATGTGGCAAGACGCTCCTCGGGGCGCGTCTTGCTTGGGCCTCTCTCCTGCAGGCTCTCAGTCAGACCGAGTAGTGACATGTGGCATGAAGCTCCTAGGGGCGCGTCTTGCTTGGGCCTCTCTCCTGGAGTCGCTCAGTCAGACCCAGTGGTTACATGTGGCAAGACACTCCTTGGGGCGCGTCTTGCTTGGGCCTCTCTCCCGGAGGCCCTCTGTCAGACCCAGTGTTGACATGTGTCAAGACGCTCCTTGGGGCGCGTCTTGATTGGGCCTCTCTCCTGGAGGCGCTCAGTCAGACCCAGTGTTGACATGTGGCAAGACGCTCCTCGGGGCGCGTCTTGCTGGGGCTTCTCTCATGGAGGCACTCAGTCAGACCCAGTGTTGACATGTGGCAAGACGCTCCTCGGGGCACGTCTTGCTTGGGCCTCTCTCCTGGAGGCGCTCAGTCATTCCCAGTGTTGACATGTGGCAAGACGCTCCTCGGGGCGCGTCTTGCTTGGGCTTCTCTCCTGGAGGCGCTCAGTCAGACCCAGTGTTGACATGTGGCAAGACGCGCCTCGGGGCGCGTCTTGCTTGGGCCTCTCTCCTGGAGGCGATCAGTCAGACCCAGTGGTGACATGTGGCAAGACGCTCCTCGGGGCGCGTAATTCTTGGGCCTCTCTCCTGGAGGCCCTCTGTCAGACCCAGTGTTGACATGTTGCAAGACGCTCCTCGGGGTAGGTCTTGATTGGGCCTCTCTCCTGGAGGCTCTCAATCAGACCCAGTGTTGACAAGTTGCAAGACGCTCCTCGGGGCGCGTCTTCCTTGGGCCTCTCTCCTGGAGGCTCTCAGTCAGACCGAGTGCTGACATGTGGCAAGACGCTCCTCGGGGCGCGTCTTGCTTGGGCTTCTCTCCTGGAGGCCCTCAGTCAGACCCATTGTTGACATGTGGCAAGACGCTCCTCGGGGCGCGTCTTGCTTGGGCCTCTCTCCCGGAGGCCCTCTGTCAGACCCAGTGTTGACATGTGGCAAGACGCTCCTCGGGGCGCGTCTTGCTGGGGCTTCTCTCATGGAGGCACTCAGTCAGACCCAGTGTTGACACGTTGCAAGACGCTCCTCGGGGCGCGTCTTCCTTGGGCCTCTCTCCTGGAGGCTCTCAGTCAGACCGAGTGCTGACATGTGGCAAGATGCTCCTCGGGGCGCGTCTTGCTTGGGCTTCTCTCCTGGAGGCCCTCAGTCAGACCCATTGTTGACATGTGGCAATACACTCCTCGGGGCGCGTCTTGCTTGGGCCTCTCTCCTGCAGGCTCTCAGTCAGACCGAGTAGTGACATGTGGCATGACGCTCCTCGGGGCGCGTCTTGCTTGGGCCTCTCTCCTGGAGTCGCTCAGTCAGACCCAGTGGTGACATGTGGCAAGACACTCCTCGGGGCGCGTCTTGCTTGGGCCTCTCTCCCGGAGGCCCTCTGTCAGACCCAGTGTTGACATGTGTCAAGACGCTCCTCGGGGCGCGTCTTGCTTGGGCCTCTCTCCTGGAGGCGCTCAGTCAGACCCAGTGTTGACATGTGGCAAGACGCTCCTCGGGGTGCGTCTTGCTGGGGCTTCTCTCATGGAGGCGCTCAGTCAGACCCAGTGTTGACATGTGGCAAGACGCTCCTCGGGGCGCGTCTTGCTTGGGCCTCTCTCCTGGAGGCGCTCAGTCAGACCCAGTGTTGACATGTCGCAAGACGCTCCTCGGGGCGCATCTTGCTTGGGCCTCTCTCCTGGAGGCGCTCAGTCAGACCCAGTGTTGACATGTGGCAAGACGCTCCTCGGGGCTCGTATTGCTTGGGCCTTTCTCCTGGAGTCCCTCTGTCAGACCCAGTGTTGACATGTGGCAAGAAGCTCCTCGGGGCGCGTCTTGGTTGGGCCTCTCTCCTGGAGGCTCTCAATCAGACCCAGTGTTGACACGTTGCAAGACGCTCCTCGGGGCGCGTCTTCCTTGGGCCTCTCTCCTGGAGGCTCTCAGTCAGACCGAGTGCTGACATGTGGCAAGACGCTCCTCGGGGCGCATCTTGCTTGGGCTTCTCTCCTGGAGGCCCTCAGTCAGACCCATTGTTGACATGTGGCAATACGCTCCTCGGGGCGCGTCTTGCTTGGGCCTCTCTCCCGGAGGCCCTTTGTCAGACCCAGTCTTGACATGTGGCAATACGCTCCTCGGGGCGCGTCTTGCTTGGGACTCTCTCCTGGAGGCGCTAAGTCAGACCCAGTGGTGACATGTGGCAAAACGCTCCTCGGGGCTCGTATTGCTTGGGCCTCTCTCCTGGAGGCCCTCTGTCAGACCCAGTGTTGACATGTGGCAAGACGCTCCTCGGGGCGCGTCTTGGTTGGGCCTCTCTCCTGGAGGCTCTCAATCAGACCCAGTGTTGACACGTTGCAAGACGCTCCTCGGGGCGCGTCTTCCTTGGGCCTCTCTCCTGGAGGCTCTCAGTCAGACCGAGTGCTGACATGTGGCAAGATGCTCCTCGGGGCGCATCTTGCTTGGGCCTCTCTCCTGGAGGCGCTCAGTCAGACCCAGTGTTGACATGTGGCAAGACGCTCCTCGGGGCTCGTATTGCTTGGGCCTCTCTCCTGGAGGCCCTCTGTCAGACCCAGTGTTGACATGTGGCAAGAAGCTCCTCGGGGCGCGTCTTGGTTGGGCCTCTCTCCTGGAGGCTCTCAATCAGACCCAGTGTTGACACGTTGCAAGACGCTCCTCGGGGCGCGTCTTCCTTGGGCCTCTCTCCTGGAGGCTCTCAGTCAGACCGAGTGCTGACATGTGGCAAGACGCTCCTCGGGGCGCGTCTTGCTTGGGCTTCTCTCCTGGAGGCCCTCAGTCAGACCCATTGTTGACATGTGGCAATACGCTCCTCGGGGCGCGTCTTGCTTGGGCCTCTCTCCCGGAGGCCCTTTGTCAGACCCAGTGTTGACATGTGGCAAGACGCTCCTCGGGGCGCGTCTTGCTGGGGCTTCTCTCATGGAGGCGCTCAGTCAGACCCAGTGTTGACATGTGGCAAGACGCTCCTCGGGGCGCGTCTTGCTTGGGCCTCTCTCCTGGAGGCGCTCAGTCAGACCCAGTGTTGACATGTGGCAAGACGCTCCTCGGGGCGCGTCTTGCTTGGGCCTCTCTCCTGCAGGCTCTCAGTCAGACCGAGTAGTTACATGTGGCATGAAGCTCCTAGGGGCGCGTCTTGCTTGGGCCTCTCTCCTGGAGTCGCTCAGTCAGACCCAGTGGTTACATGTGGCAAGACACTCCTCGGGGCGCGTCTTGCTTGGGCCTCTCTCCCGGAGGCCCTCTGTCAGACCCAGTGTTGACATGTGTCAAGACGCTCCTTGGGGCGCGTCTTGATTGGGCCTCTCTCCTGGAGGCGCTCAGTCAGACCCAGTGTTGACATGTGGCAAGACGCTCCTCGGGGCGCGTCTTGCTGGGGCTTCTCTCATGGAGGCACTCAGTCAGACCCAGTGTTGACATGTGGCAAGACGCTCCTCGGGGCACGTCTTGCTTGGGCCTCTCTCCTGGAGGCGATCAGTCAGACCCAGTGGTGACATGTGGCAAGACGCTCCTCGGGGCGCGTAATTCTTGGGCCTCTCTCCTGGAGGCCCTCTGTCAGACCCAGTGTTGACATGTTGCAAGACGCTCCTCGGGGTAGGTCTTGATTGGGCCTCTCTCCTGGAGGCTCTCAATCAGACCCAGTGTTGACAAGTTGCAAGACGCTCCTCGGGGCGCGTCTTCCTTGGGCCTCTCTCCTGGAGGCTCTCAGTCAGACCGAGTGCTGACATGTGGCAAGACGCTCCTCGGGGCGCGTCTTGCTTGGGCTTCTCTCCTGGAGGCCCTCAGTCAGACCCATTGTTGACATGTGGCAAGACGCTCCTCGGGGCGCGTCTTGCTTGGGCCTCTCTCCCGGAGGCCCTCTGTCAGACCCAGTGTTGACATGTGGCAAGACGCTCCTCGGGGCGCGTCTTGCTGGGGCTTCTCTCATGGAGGCACTCAGTCAGACCCAGTGTTGACACGTTGCAAGACGCTCCTCGGGGCGCGTCTTCCTTGGGCCTCTCTCCTGGAGGCTCTCAGTCAGACCGAGTGCTGACATGTGGCAAGATGCTCCTCGGGGCGCGTCTTGCTTGGGCTTCTCTCCTGGAGGCCCTCAGTCAGACCCATTGTTGACATGTGGCAATACACTCCTCGGGGCGCGTCTTGCTTGGGCCTCTCTCCTGCAGGCTCTCAGTCAGACCGAGTAGTGACATGTGGCATGACGCTCCTCGGGGCGCGTCTTGCTTGGGCCTCTCTCCTGGAGTCGCTCAGTCAGACCCAGTGGTGACATGTGGCAAGACACTCCTCGGGGCGCGTCTTGCTTGGGCCTCTCTCCCGGAGGCCCTCTGTCAGACCCAGTGTTGACATGTGTCAAGACGCTCCTCGGGGCGCGTCTTGCTTGGGCCTCTCTCCTGGAGGCGCTCAGTCAGACCCAGTGTTGACATGTGGCAAGACGCTCCTCGGGGTGCGTCTTGCTGGGGCTTCTCTCATGGAGGCGCTCAGTCAGACCCAGTGTTGACATGTGGCAAGACGCTCCTCGGGGCGCGTCTTGCTTGGGCCTCTCTCCTGGAGGCGCTCAGTCAGACCCAGTGTTGACATGTCGCAAGACGCTCCTCGGGGCGCATCTTGCTTGGGCCTCTCTCCTGGAGGCGCTCAGTCAGACCCAGTGTTGACATGTGGCAAGACGCTCCTCGGGGCTCGTATTGCTTGGGCCTCTCTCCTGGAGGCCCTCTGTCAGACCCAGTGTTGACATGTGGCAAGAAGCTCCTCGGGGCGCGTCTTGGTTGGGCCTCTCTCCTGGAGGCTCTCAATCAGACCCAGTGTTGACACGTTGCAAGACGCTCCTCGGGGCGCGTCTTCCTTGGGCCTCTCTCCTGGAGGCTCTCAGTCAGACCGAGTGCTGACATGTGGCAAGACGCTCCTCGGGGCGCATCTTGCTTGGGCTTCTCTCCTGGAGGCCCTCAGTCAGACCCATTGTTGACATGTGGCAATACGCTCCTCGGGGCGCGTCTTGCTTGGGCCTCTCTCCCGGAGGCCCTTTGTCAGACCCAGTCTTGACATGTGGCAAGACGCTCCTCGGGGCGCGTCTTGCTGGGGCTTCTCTCATGGAGGCGCTCTGTCAGACCCAGTGTTGACATGTGGCAAGACGCTCCTCGGGGCGCGTCTTGCTTGGGCCTCTCTCCTGGAGGCGCTCAGTCAGACCCAGTGTTGACATGTGGCAAGACGCTCCTCGGGGCGCGTCTTGCTTGGGCCTCTCTCCTGGAGGCGCTCAGTCAGACCCAGTGTTGACATGTCGCAAGACGCTCCTCGGGGCGCATCTTGCTTGGGCCTCTCTCCTGGAGGCGCTCAGTCAGACCCAGTGTTGACATGTGGCAAGACGCTCCTCGGGGCTCGTATTGCTTGGGCCTCTCTCCTGGAGGCCCTCTGTCAGACCCAGTGTTGACATGTGGCAAGAAGCTCCTCGGGGCGCGTCTTGGTTGGGCCTCTCTCCTGGAGGCTCTCAATCAGACCCAGTGTTGACACGTTGCAAGACGCTCCTCGGGGCGCGTCTTCCTTGGGCCTCTCTCCTGGAGGCTCTCAGTCAGACCGAGTGCTGACATGTGGCAAGACGCTCCTCGGGGCGCGTCTTGCTTGGGCTTCTCTCCTGGAGGCCCTCAGTCAGACCCATTGTTGACATGTGGCAATACGCTCCTCGGGGCGCGTCTTGCTTGGGCCTCTCTCCCGGAGGCCCTTTGTCAGACCCAGTGTTGACATGTGGCAAGACGCTCCTCGGGGCGCGTCTTGCTGGGGCTTCTCTCATGGAGGCGCTCAGTCAGACCCAGTGTTGACATGTGGCAAGACGCTCCTCGGGGCGCGTCTTGCTTGGGCCTCTCTCCTGGAGGCGCTCAGTCAGACCCAGTGTTGACATGTGGCAAGACGCTCCTCGGGGCGCGTCTTGCTTGGGCCTCTCTCCTGCAGGCTCTCAGTCAGACCGAGTAGTGACATGTGGCATGAAGCTCCTAGGGGCGCGTCTTGCTTGGGCCTCTCTCCTGGAGTCGCTCAGTCAGACCCAGTGGTTACATGTGGCAAGACACTCCTTGGGGCGCGTCTTGCTTGGGCCTCTCTCCCGGAGGCGCTCAGTCAGACCCAGTGTTGACATGTGGCAAGACGCTCCTCGGGGCGCGTCTTGCTGGGGCTTCTCTCATGGAGGCACTCAGTCAGACCCAGTGTTGACATGTGGCAAGACGCTCCTCGGGGCACGTCTTGCTTGGGCCTCTCTCCTGGAGGCGCTCAGTCATTCCCAGTGTTGACATGTGGCAAGACGCTCCTCGGGGCGCGTCTTGCTTGGGCTTCTCTCCTGGAGGCGCTCAGTCAGACCCAGTGTTGACATGTGGCAAGACGCTCCTCGGGGCGCGTCTTGCTTGGGCCTCTCTCCTGGAGGCGATCAGTCAGACCCAGTGGTGACATGTGGCAAGACGCTCCTCGGGGCGCGTAATTCTTGGGCCTCTCTCCTGGAGGCCCTCTGTCAGACCCAGTGTTGACATGTTGCAAGACGCTCCTCGGGGTAGGTCTTGATTGGGCCTCTCTCCTGGAGGCTCTCAATCAGACCCAGTGTTGACAAGTTGCAAGACGCTCCTCGGGGCGCGTCTTCCTTGGGCCTCTCTCCTGGAGGCTCTCAGTCAGACCGAGTGCTGACATGTGGCAAGACGCTCCTCGGGGCGCGTCTTGCTTGGGCTTCTCTCCTGGAGGCCCTCAGTCAGACCCATTGTTGACATGTGGCAAGACGCTCCTCGGGGCGCGTCTTGCTTGGGCCTCTCTCCCGGAGGCCCTCTGTCAGACCCAGTGTTGACATGTGGCAAGACGCTCCTCGGGGCGCGTCTTGCTGGGGCTTCTCTCATGGAGGCACTCAGTCAGACCCAGTGTTGACACGTTGCAAGACGCTCCTCGGGGCGCGTCTTCCTTGGGCCTCTCTCCTGGAGGCTCTCAGTCAGACCGAGTGCTGACATGTGGCAAGATGCTCCTCGGGGCGCGTCTTGCTTGGGCTTCTCTCCTGGAGGCCCTCAGTCAGACCCATTGTTGACATGTGGCAATACACTCCTCGGGGCGCGTCTTGCTTGGGCCTCTCTCCTGCAGGCTCTCAGTCAGACCGAGTAGTGACATGTGGCATGACGCTCCTCGGGGCGCGTCTTGCTTGGGCCTCTCTCCTGGAGTCGCTCAGTCAGACCCAGTGGTGACATGTGGCAAGACACTCCTCGGGGCGCGTCTTGCTTGGGCCTCTCTCCCGGAGGCCCTCTGTCAGACCCAGTGTTGACATGTGTCAAGACGCTCCTCGGGGCGCGTCTTGCTTGGGCCTCTCTCCTGGAGGCGCTCAGTCAGACCCAGTGTTGACATGTGGCAAGACGCTCCTCGGGGTGCGTCTTGCTGGGGCTTCTCTCATGGAGGCGCTCAGTCAGACCCAGTGTTGACATGTGGCAAGACGCTCCTCGGGGCGCGTCTTGCTTGGGCCTCTCTCCTGGAGGCGCTCAGTCAGACCCAGTGTTGACATGTCGCAAGACGCTCCTCGGGGCGCATCTTGCTTGGGCCTCTCTCCTGGAGGCGCTCAGTCAGACCCAGTGTTGACATGTGGCAAGACGCTCCTCGGGGCTCGTATTGCTTGGGCCTCTCTCCTGGAGGCCCTCTGTCAGACCCAGTGTTGACATGTGGCAAGAAGCTCCTCGGGGCGCGTCTTGGTTGGGCCTCTCTCCTGGAGGCTCTCAATCAGACCCAGTGTTGACACGTTGCAAGACGCTCCTCGGGGCGCGTCTTCCTTGGGCCTCTCTCCTGGAGGCTCTCAGTCAGACCGAGTGCTGACATGTGGCAAGACGCTCCTCGGGGTGCGTCTTGCTTGGGCTTCTCTCCTGGAGGCCCTCAGTCAGACCCATTGTTGACATGTGGCAATACGCTCCTCGGGGCGCGTCTTGCTTGGGCCTCTCTCCCGGAGGCCCTTTGTCAGACCCAGTGTTGACATGTGGCAAGACGCTCCTCGGGGCGCGTCTTGCTGGGGCTTCTCTCATGGAGGCGCTCAGTCAGACCCAGTGTTGACATGTGGCAAGACGCTCCTCGGGGCGCGTCTTGCTTGGGCCTCTCTCCTGGAGGCGCTCAGTCAGACCCAGTGTTGACATGTGGCAAGACGCTCCTCGGGGCGCGTCTTGCTTGGGCCTCTCTCCTGCAGGCTCTCAGTCAGACCGAGTAGTGACATGTGGCATGAAGCTCCTAGGGGCGCGTCTTGCTTGGGCCTCTCTCCTGGAGTCGCTCAGTCAGACCCAGTGGTTACATGTGGCAAGACACTCCTTGGGGCGCGTCTTGCTTGGGCCTCTCTCCCGGAGGCCCTCTGTCAGACCCAGTGTTGACATGTGTCAAGACGCTCCTTGGGGCGCGTCTTGATTGGGCCTCTCTCCTGGAGGCGCTCAGTCAGACCCAGTGTTGACATGTGGCAAGACGCTCCTCGGGGCGCGTCTTGCTGGGGCTTCTCTCATGGAGGCACTCAGTCAGACCCAGTGTTGACATGTGGCAAGACGCTCCTCGGGGCACGTCTTGCTTGGGCCTCTCTCCTGGAGGCGCTCAGTCATTCCCAGTGTTGACATGTGGCAAGACGCTCCTCGGGGCGCGTCTTGCTTGGGCTTCTCTCCTGGAGGCGCTCAGTCAGACCCAGTGTTGACATGTGGCAAGACGCTCCTCGGGGCGCGTCTTGCTTGGGCCTCTCTCCTGGAGGCGATCAGTCAGACCCAGTGGTGACATGTGGCAAGACGCTCCTCGGGGCGCGTAATTCTTGGGCCTCTCTCCTGGAGGCCCTCTGTCAGACCCAGTGTTGACATGTTGCAAGACGCTCCTCGGGGTAGGTCTTGATTGGGCCTCTCTCCTGGAGGCTCTCAATCAGACCCAGTGTTGACAAGTTGCAAGACGCTCCTCGGGGCGCGTCTTCCTTGGGCCTCTCTCCTGGAGGCTCTCAGTCAGACCGAGTGCTGACATGTGGCAAGACGCTCCTCGGGGCGCGTCTTGCTTGGGCTTCTCTCCTGGAGGCCCTCAGTCAGACCCATTGTTGACATGTGGCAAGACGCTCCTCGGGGCGCGTCTTGCTTGGGCCTCTCTCCCGGAGGCCCTCTGTCAGACCCAGTGTTGACATGTGGCAAGACGCTCCTTGGGGCGCGTCTTGCTGGGGCTTCTCTCATGGAGGCACTCAGTCAGACCCAGTGTTGACATGTGGCAAGACGCTCCTCGGGGCGCGTCTTGCTTGGGCCTCTCTACTGGAGGCGCTCAGTCAGACCCAGTGTTGACATGTGGCAAGACGCTCCTCGGGGCGCGTCTTGCTTGGGCCTCTCTCCTGGAGGCGCTCAGTCAGACCCAGTGTTGACAGGTGGCAAGACGCTCCTCGGGGCGCGTCTTGGTTGGGCCTCTCTCCTGGAGGCCCTCAATCAGACCCAGTGTTGACACGTTGCAAGACGCTCCTCGGGGCGCATCTTCCTTGGGCCTCTCTCCTGGAGGCTCTCAGTCAGACCGAGTAGTGACATGTGGCATGACGCTCCTCGGGGCGCGTCTTGCTTGGGCCTCTCTCCTGGAGTCGCTCAGTCAGACCCAGTGGTGACATGTGGCAAGACACTCCTCGGGGCGCGTCTTGCTTGGGCCTCTCTCCCGGAGGCCCTCTGTCAGACCCAGTGTTGACATGTGTCAAGACGCTCCTCGGGGCGCGTATTGCTTGGGCCTCTCTCCTGGAGGCGCTCAGTCAGACTGAGTGTTGACATGTGGCAAGACGCTCCTCGAGCCGCGTGTTGCTTGGGCTTCTCTCCTGGAGGCCCTCAGTCAGACCCATTGTTGACATGTGGCAAGATGCTCCTCGGGGAGAGTCTTGCTTGGGCTTCTCTCATGGAGGCCCTCAGTCAGACCCAGTGTTGACACGTTGCAAGACGCTTCTCGGGGCGCTTCTTCCTTGGGCCTCTCTCCTGGAGGCTCTCAGTCAGACCGAGTAGTGACATGTGGCATGACGCTCCTCGGGGCGCGTCTTGCTTGGGCCTCTCTCCTGGAGTCGCTCAGTCAGACCCAGTGGTGACATGTGGCAAGACACTCCTCGGGGCGCGTCTTGCTTGGGCCTCTCTCCCGGAGGCCCTCTGTCAGACCCAGTGTTGACATGTGTCAAGACCCTCCTCGGGGCGCGTCTTGCTTGGGCCTCTCTCCTGGAGGCGCTCAGTCAGACCGAGTGCTGACATGTGGCAAGACGCTCCTCGGGGCGCGTCTTGCTTGGGCTTCTCTCGTGGAGGCCCTCAGTCAGACAATTGTTGACATGTGGCAAGACGCTCCTCGGGGCGCGTCTTGCTTGGGCCTCTCTCCTGGAGGCGCTCAGTCAGACCGAGTGCTGACATGTGGCAAGACGCTCCTCGAGCCGCGTGTTGCTTGGGCTTCTCTCCTGGAGGCCCTCAGTCAGACCCCTTGTTGACATGTGGCAAGATGCTCCTCGGGGCGAGTCTTGCTTGGGCTTCTCTTATGGAGGCCCTCAGTCAGACCCAGTGTTGACATGTGTCAAGACGCTCCTCGGGGCGCGTCTTGCTTGGGCCTCTCTCCTGGAGGCGCTCAGTCAGACCCAGTGTTGACATGTGACAAGACGCTCCTCGGAGCGCGTCTTGCTTGGGCCTCTCTCCTGGAGGCGCTCAGTGAGACCCAGTGTTGACATGTGTCAAGACGCTCCTCGGGGCGCGTCTTGCTTGGGCCTCTCTCCTGGAGGCGCTCAGTCAGACCCAGTGTTGACATGTGACAAGACGCTCCTCGGAGCGCGTCTTGCTTGGGCCTCTCTCCTGGAGGCGCTTCGTCAGACACAGTGGTGACATGTGGCAAGACGCTCCTCGGGGCGCGTTTTGCTTGGGCCTCTCTCCTGGAGGCCCTCTGTCAGACCCAGTGTTGACATGTGGCAGGACGCTCCTCGGGGCGCGTCTTGGTTGGGCCTCTCTCCTGGAGGCCCTCAGTCAGACCCAGTGTTGACACGTTGCAAGACGATCCTCGGGGCGCGTCTTCCTTGGGCCTCTCTCCTGCAGGCTCTCAGTCAGACCGAGTGTTGACATGTGACAAGACGCTCCTCGGAGCGCGTCTTGCTTGGGCCTCTCTCCTGGAGGCGCTCAGTCAGACCCAGTGGTGACATGTGGCAAGACGCTCCTCGGGGCGCGTTTTGCTTGGGCCTCTCTCCTGGAGGCCCTCAATCAGACCCAGTGTTGACACGTTGCAAGACGATCCTCGGGGCGCGTCTTGCTTGGGCCTCTCTCCTGGAGGCGCTCAGTCAGACCCAGTGTTGACATGTGACAAGACGCTCCTCGGAGCGCGTCTTGCTTGGGCCTCTCTCCTGGAGGCGCTCAGTCAGACCCAGTGGTGACATGTGGCAAGACGCTCCTCGGGGCGCGTTTTGCTTGGGCCTCTCTCCTGGAGGCCCTCTGTCAGACCCAGTGTTGACATGTGGCATGACGCTCCTCGGGGCGCGTCTTGCTTGGGCCTCTCTCCTGGAGTCGCTCACTCAGACCCAGTGTTGACATGTGGCAAGACACTCCTCGGGACGCGTCTTGCTTGGGCCTCTCTCCCGGAGGCCCTCTGTCAGACCCAGTGTTGACATGTGTCAAGACGCTCCTCGGGGCGCATCTTGCTTTGGCCTCTCTCCTGGAGGCGCTCAGTCAGACCCAGTGTTGACATGTGGCAAGACGCTCCTCGGGGCGCGTCTTGCTTGGGCCTCTCTCCTGGAGGCGCTCAGTCAGACCCAGTGGTGACATGTGGCAAGACGCTCCTCGGGGCTCGTATTGCTTGGGCCTCTCTCCTGGAGGCCCTCTGTCAGACCCAGTGTTGACATGTAGCAAGACGCTCCTCGGGGCGCGTCTTGGTTGGGCCTCTCTCCTGGAGGCTCTCAATCAGACCCAGTGTTGACACTTTGCCAAACGCTCCTCGGGGCGCGTCTTCCTTGGGCCTCTCTCCTGGAGGCTCTCAGTCAGACCGAGTGCTGACATGTGGCAAGACGCTCCTCGGGGCACGTCTTGCTTGGGCTTTTCTCCTGGAGGCCCTCAGTAAGACCCATTGTTGACATGTGGCAAGACGCTCCTCGGGGCGCGTCTTGGTTGGGCCTCTCTCCCGGAGGCCCTCTGTCAGACCCAGTGTTGACATGTGTCAAGACGCTCCTCGGGGCGCGTCTTGCTTGGGCCTCTCTCCTGGAGGCGCTCAGTCAGACCCAGTGTTGACATGTGGCAAGACGCTCCTCGGGGCGCGTCTTGCTGGGGCTTCTCTCATGGAGGCGCTCAGTCAGACCCAGTGCTGACATGTGGCAAGACGCTCCTCGGGGCGCGTCTTGCTTGGGCCTCTCTCCTGGAGGCCCTCTGTCAGACCCAGTGTTGACATGTGGCAAGACGCTCCTCGGGGCGCGTCTTGCTTGGGCCTCTCTCCTGGAGGCGCTAAGTCAGACCCAGTGTTGACATGTGGCAAGACGCTCCTCGGGGCGCGTCTTGCTTGGGCCTCTCTCCTGGAGGCGCTCAGTCAGACCCAGTGGTGACATGTGGCAAAACGCTCCTCGGGGCTCGTATTGCTTGGGCCTCTCTCCTGGAGGCCCTCTGTCAGACCCAGTGTTGACATGTGGCAAGACGCTCCTCGGGGCGCGTCTTGGTTGGGCCTCTCTCCTGGAGGCTCTCAATCAGACCCAGTGTTGACACGTTGCAAGACGCTCCTCGGGGCGCGTCTTCCTTGGGCCTCTCTCCTGGAGGCTCTCAGTCAGACCGAGTGCTGACATGTGGCAAGATGCTCCTCGGGGCGCGTCTTGCTTGGGCTTCTCTCCTGGAGGCCCTCAGTCAGACCCATTGTTGACATGTGGCAATACACTCCTCGGGGCGCGTCTTGCTTGGGCCTCTCTCCCGGAGGCCCTCTGTCAGACCCAGTGTTGACATGTGGCAAGACGCTCCTCGGGGCGCGTCTTGCTGGGGCTTCTCTCATGGAGGCGCTCAGTCAGACCCAGTGTTGACATGTGGCAAGACGCTCCTCGGGGCGCGTCTTGCTTGGGCCTCTCTCCTGGAGGCGCTCAGTCAGACCCAGTGTTGACATGTGGCAAGACGCTCCTCGGGGCGCGTCTTGCTTGGGCCTCTCTCCTGCAGGCTCTCAGTCAGACCGAGTAGTGACATGTGGCATGACGCTCCTCGGGGCGCGTCTTGCTTGGGCCTCTCTCCTGGAGTCGCTCAGTCTGACCCAGTGGTGACATGTGGCAAGACACTCCTCGGGGGTCGTATTGCTTGGGCCTCTCCCCTGGAGGCCCTGTGTCAGACCCAGTGTTGACATGTGGCAAGACGCTCCTCGGGGCGCGTCTTGATTGGGCCTCTCTCCTGGAGGCTCTCAATCAGACCCAGTGTTGACACGTTGCAAGACGCTCCTCGGGGCGCGTCTTCCTTGGACCTCTCTCCTGGAGGCTCTCAGTCAGACCGAGTGCTGACATGTGGCAAGACGCTCCTCGGGGCGCGTCTTGCTTGGGCTTTTCTCCTGGAGGCCCTCAGTCAGACCCATTGTTGACATGTGGCAAGACGCTCCTCGGGGCGCGTCTTGGTTGGGCCTCTCTCCTGGAGGCCCTCAATCAGACCCAGTGTTGACACGTTGCAAGACGATCCTCGGGGCGCGTCTTCCTTGGGCCTCTCTCCTGCAGGCTCTCAGTCAGACCGAGTAGTGACATGTGGCATGACGCTCCTCGGGGCGCGTCTTGCTTGGGCCTCTCTCCTGGAGTCGCTCAGTCAGACCCAGTGGTGACATGTGGCAAGACACTCCTCGGGGCGCGTCTTGCTTGGGCCTCTCTCCCGGAGGCCCTCTGTCAGACCCAGTGTTGACATGTGTCAAGACGCTCCTCGGGGCGCGTCTTGCTTGGGCCTCTCTCCCGGAGGCGCTCAGTCAGACCCAGTGTTGACATGTGGCAAGACGCTCCTCGGGGCGCGTCTTGCTGGGGCTTCTCTCATGGAGGCGCTCAGTCAGACCCAGTGTTGATATGTGGCAAGACGCTCCTCGGGGCGCGTCTTGCTTGGGCCTCTCTCCTGGAGGCGCTCAGTCAGACCCAGTGTTGACATGTGGCAAGACGCTCCTCGGGGCGCGTCTTGCTTGGGCCTCTCTCCTGGAGGCGCTCAGTCAGACCCAGTGTTGACATGTGGCAAGACGCTCCTCGGGGCGCGTCTTGCTTGGGCCTCTCTCCTGGAGGCGCTCAGTCAGACCCAGTGGTGACATGTGGCAAGACGCTCCATGGGGCTCGTATTGCTTGGGCCTCTCTCCTGGAGTCGCTCAGTCAGACCCAGTGGTGACATGTGGCAAGACATTCCTCGGGGCGCTTCTTGCTTGGGCCTCTCTCCTGGAGGCCCTCTGTCAGACCCAGTGTTGACATGTGTCAAGACGCTCCTCGGGGCGCGTCTTGCTTGGGCCTCTCTCCTGGAGGCCCTCTGTCAGACCCAGTGTTGACATGTGGCAAGACGCTCCTCGGAGCGCGTCTTGGTTGGGCCTCTCTCCCGGAGGCCCTCAGTCAGACCCAGTGTTGACATGTGGCAAGACGCTCCTCGGGGCGCGTCTTGCTTTGGCCTCTCTCCCGGAGGCCCTCAGTCAGACCCAGTGTTGACATGTGGCAAGACGCTCCTCGGGCCGCGTCTTGCTTGGGCCTCTCTCCTGGAGGCGCTCAGTCAGACCCAGTGTTGACATGTGGCAAGACGCTCCTCGGGGCGCCTCTTGCTTGGGCCTCTCTCCTGGAGGCCCTCAGTCAGACCCAGTGTTGACATGTGGCAAGACACTCCTCGGGGCTCGTATTGCTTGGGCCTCTCTCCTGGAGGCCCTGTGTCAGACCCAGTGTTGACATGTGGCAAGACGCTCCTCGGGGCGCGTCTTGATTGGGCCTCTCTCCTGGAGGCTCTCAATCAGACCCAGTGTTGACACGTTGCAAGACGCTCCTCGGGGCGCGTCTTCCTTGGGCCTCTCTCCTGGAGGCTCTCAGTCAGACCGAGTGCTGACATGTGGCAAGACGCTCCTCCGGGCGCGTCTTGCTTGGGCTTTTCTCCTGGAGGCCCTCAGTCAGACCCATTGTTGACATGTGGCAAGACGCTCCTCGGGGCGCGTCTTGGTTGGGCCTCTCTCCTGGAGGCCCTCAATCAGACCCAGTGTTGACACGTTGCAAGACGATCCTCGGGGCGCGTCTTCCTTGGGCCTCTCTCCTGCAGGCTCTCAGTCAGACCGAGTAGTGACATGTGGCATGACGCTCCTCGGGGTGCGTCTTGCTTGGGCCTCTCTCCTGGAGTCGCTCAGTCAGACCCAGTGGTGACATGTGGCAAGACATTCCTCGGGGGGCGTCTTGCTTGGGCCTCTCTCCTGGAGGCCCTCTGTCAGACCCATTGTTGACATGTGTCAAGACGCTCCTCGGGGCACGTCTTGCTTGGGCCTCTCTCCTGGAGGCCCTCTGTCAGACCCAGTGTTGACATGTGGCAAGACGCTCCACGGGGCGCGTCTTGGTTGGGCCTCTCTCCCGGAAGCCCTCAGTCAGACCCAGTGTTGACATGTGGCAAGACGCTCCTCGGGGCGCGTCTTGCTTGGGCCTCTCTCCCGGAGGCCCTCAGTCAGACCCAGTGTTGACATGTGGCAAGACGCTCCTCGGGGCGCCTCTTCCTTGGGCCTCTCTCCTGGAGGCTCTCAGTCAGACCCAGTGTTGACATGTGGCAAGACGCTCCTCGGGGCGCGTCTTGCTTGGGCCTCTCTCCTGGAGGCGCTCAGTCAGACCCAGTGGTGACATGTGGCAAGACGCTCCTCCGGGCGCGTATTGCTTGGGCCTCTCTCCTGGAGGCCCTCTGTCAGACCCAGTGTTGACATGTGGCAAGACGCTCCTCGGGGCGCGTCTTGGTTGGGCCTCTCTCCTGGAGGCCCTCAATCATACCCAGTGTTGACACGTTGCAAGACGCTCATCGGGGTGCGTCTTGGTTGGGCCTCTCTCCTGGAGGCTCTCAATATGACCCAGTGTTGACACGTTGCAAGACGCTCCTCGGGGCGCGTCTTCCTTTGGCCTCTCTCCTGGAGGCTCTCAGTCAGACCGAGTGCTGACATGTGGCAAGATGCTCCTCGGGGCGCGTCTTGCTTTGGCTTCTCTCCTGGAGGCCCTCAGTCAGACCCATTGTTGACATGTGGCATTACGCTCCTCGGGGCGCGTCTTGCTTGGGCCTCTCTCCCGGAGGCCCTCTGTCAGACCCAGTGTTGATATGTGGCAAGACGCTCCTCGGGGCGCGTTTGCTGGGGCTTCTCTCATGGAGGCGCTCAGTCAGACCCAGTGTTGACATGTGGCAAGACGCTCCTCGGGGCGCGTCTTGCTTGGGCCTCTCTCCTGCAGGCTCTCAGTCAGACCCAGTAGTGACATGTGGCATGACGCTCCTCGGGGCGCGTCTTGCTTGGGCCTCTCTCCTGGAGTCGCTCAGTCTGACCCAGTGGTGACATGTGGCAAGACACTCCTCGGGGCTCGTATTGCTTGGGCCTCTCACCTGGAGGCCCTGTGTCAGACCCAGTGTTGACATGTGGCAAGACGCTCCTCGGGGCGCGTCTTGATTGGGCCTCTCTCCTGGAGGCTCTCAATCAGACCCAGTGTTGACACGTTGCAAGACGCTCCTCGGGGCGCGTCTTCCTTGGGCCTCTCTCCTGGAGGCTCTCAGTCAGACCGAGTGCTGACATGTGGCAAGACGCTCCTCGGGGCGCGTCTTGCTTGGGCTTTTCTCCTGGAGGCCCTCAGTCAGACCCATTGTTGACATGTGGCAAGACGCTCCTCGGGGCGCGTCTTGGTTGGGCCTCTCTCCTGGAGGCCCTCAATCAGACCCAGTGTTGACACGTTGCAAGACGATCCTCGGGGCGCGTCTTCCTTGGGCCTCTCTCCTGCAGGCTCTCAGTCAGACCGAGTAGTGACATGTGGCATGACGCTCCTCGGGGCGCGTCTTGCTTGGGCCTCTCTCCTGGAGTCGCTCAGTCAGAGCCAGTGGTGACATGTGGCAAGACACTCCTCGGGGCGCGTCTTGCTTGGGCCTCTCTCCCGGAGGCCCTCTGTCAGACCCAGTGTTGACATGTGTCAAGACGCTCCTCGGGGCGCGTCTTGCTTGGGCCTCTCTCCTGGAGGCGCTCAGTCAGACCCAGTGTTGACATGTGGCAAGACGCTCCTCGGGGCGCGTCTTGCTGGGGCTTCTCTCATGGAGGCGCTCAGTCAGACCCAGTGTTGACATGTGGCAAGACGCTCCTCGGGGCGCGTCTTGCTTGGGCCTCTCTCCTGGAGGCGCTCAGTCAGACACAGTGTTGACATGTGGCAAGACGCTCCTCGGGGCGCGTCTTGCTTGGGCCTCTCTCCTGGAGGCGCTCAGTCAGACCCAGTGTTGACATGTGGCAAGACGCTCCTCGGGGCGCGTCTTGCTTGGGCCTCTCTCCTGGAGGCGCTCAGTCAGACCCAGTGGTGACATGTGACAAGACGCTCCTCGGGGCTCGTATTGCTTGGGCCTCTCTCCTGGAGGCCCTCTGTCAGACCCAGTGTTGACATGTGGCAAGACGCTCCTCGGGGCGCGTCTTGGTTGGGCCTCTCTCCTGGAGGCTCTCAATCAGACCCAGTGTTGTCACGTTGCAAGACGCTCCTCGGGGCGGGTCTTCCTTGGGCCTCTCTCCTGGAGGCTCTCAGTCAGACCGAGTGCTGACATGTGGCAAGACGCTCCTCGGGGCGCGTCTTGCTTGGGCTTCTCTCCTGGAGGCCCTCAGTCAGACCCATTGTTGACATGTGGCAATACGCTCCTCGGGGCGCGTCTTGCTTGGGCCTCTCTCCCGTTGGCCCTCTGTCAGACCCAGTGTTGACATGTGGCAAGACGCTCCTCGGGGCGCGTCTTGCTGGGGCTTCTCTCATGGAGGCGCTCAGTCAGACCCAGTGTTGACATGTGGCAAGACTCTCCTCGGGGCGCGTCTTGCTTGGGCCTCTCTCCTGGAGGCGCTCAGTCAGACCCAGTGTTGACATGTGGCAAGACGCTCCTCGGGGCGCGTCTTGCTTGGGCCTCTCTCCTGCAGAATCTCAGTCAGACCGAGTAGTGACATGTGGCATGACGCTCCTCGGGGCGCGTCTTGCTTGGGCCTCTCTCCTGGAGTCGCTCAGTCAGACCCAGTGGTGACATGTGGCAAGACACTCCTCGGGGCGCGTCTTGCTTGGGCCTCTCTCCCGGAGGCCCTCTGTCAGACCCAGTGTTGACATGTGTCAAGACGCTCCTCGGGGCGCGTCTTGCTTGGGCCTCTCTCCTGGAGGCGCTCAGTCAGACCCAGTGTTGACATGTGGCAAGACGCTCCTCGGGGCGCGTCTTACTGGGGCTTCTCTCATGGAGGCGCTCAGTCAGACCCAGTGTTGACATGTGGCAAGACGCTCCTCGGGGCGCGTCTTGCTTGGGCCTCTCTCCTGGAGGCGCTCAGTCAGACCCAGTGTTGACATGTGGCAAGACGCTCCTCGGGGCGCGTCTTGCTTGGGCCTCTCTCCTGGAGGCGCTCAGTCAGACCCAGTGGTGACATGTGGCAAGACGCTCCACGGGGCTCGTATTGCTTGGGCCTCTCTCCTGGAGTCGCTCAGTCAGACCCAGTGGTGACATGTGGCAAGACATTCCTCGGGGCGCGTCTTGCTTGGGCCTCTCTCCTGGAGGCCCTCTGTCAGACCCAGTGTTGACATGTGTCAAGACGCTCCTCGGGGCGCGTCTTGCTTGGGCCTCTCTCCTGGAGGCCCTCTGTCAGACCCAGTGTTGACATGTGGCAAGACGCTCCTCGGGGCGCGTCTTGGTTGGGCCTCTCTCCCGGAGGCCCTCAGTCAGACCCAGTGTTGACATGTGGCAAGACGCTCCTCGGGGCGCGTCTTGCTTTGGCCTCACTCCCGGAGGCCCTCAGTCAGACCCAGTGTTGACATGTGGCAAGACGCTCCTCGGGGCGCGTCTTGCTTGGGCCTCTCTCCTGGAGGCGCTCAGTCAGACCCAGTGTTGACATGTGGCAAGACGCTCCTCGGGGCGCCTCTTGCTTGGGCCTCTCTCCTGGAGGCCCTCAGTCAGACCCAGTGTTGACATGTGGCAAGACACTCCTCGGGGCTCGT
This sequence comes from Nothobranchius furzeri, assembly GCF_043380555.1. NCBI lineage: Eukaryota > Metazoa > Chordata > Actinopteri > Cyprinodontiformes > Nothobranchiidae > Nothobranchius > Nothobranchius furzeri. Next base: position 194,775 of record NC_091750.1, read on the forward strand.
ATTGCTTGGGCCTCTCTCCTGGAGGCCCTGTGTCAGACCCAGTGTTGACATGTGGCAAGACGCTCCTCGGGGCGCGTCTTGATTGGGCCTCTCTCCTGGAGGCTCTCAATCAGACCCAGTGTTGACACGTTGCAAGACGCTCCTCGGGGCGCGTCTTCCTTGAGCCTCTCTCCTGGAGGCTCTCAGTCAGACCGAGTGCTGACATGTGGCAAGACGCTCCTCCGGGCGCGTCTTGCTTGGGCTTTTCTCCTGGAGGCCCTCAGTCAGACCCATTGTTGACATGTGGCAAGACGCTCCTCGGGGCGCGTCTTGGTTGGGCCTCTCTCCTGGAGGCCCTCAATCAGACCCAGTGTTGACACGTTGCAAGACGATCCTCGGGGCGCGTCTTCCTCTGGCCTCTCTCCTGCAGGCTCTCAGTCAGACCGAGTAGTGACATGTGGCATGACGCTCCTCGGGGTGCGTCTTGCTTGGGCCTCTCTCCTGGAGTCGCTCAGTCAGACCCAGTGGTGACATGTGGCAAGACACTCCTCGGGGCGCGTCTTGCTTGGGCCTCTCTCCCGGAGGCCCTCTGTCAGACCCAGTGTTGACATGTGTCAAGACGCTCCTCGGGGCGCGTCTTGCTTGGGCCTCTCTCCTGGAGGCGCTCAGTCAGACCCAGTGTTGACATGTGGCAAGACGCTCCTCGGGGCGCGTCTTGCTGGGCCTTCTCTCATGGAGGCGCTCAGTCAGACCCAGTGTCGATATGTTGCAAGACGCTCCTCGGGGCGCGTCTTGCTTGGGCCTCTCTCCTGGAGGCGCTCAGTCAGACCCAGTGTTGACATGTGGCAAGACGCTCCTCGGGGCGCGTCTTGCTTGGGCCTCTCTCCTGGAGGCGCTCAGTCAGACCCAGTGTTGACATGTGGCAAGACGCTCCTCGGGGCGCGTCTTGCTTGGGCCTCTCTCCTGGAGGCGCTCAGTCAGACCCAGTGGTGACATGTGGCAAGACGCTCCACGGGGCTCGTATTGCTTGGGCCTCTCTCCTGGAGTCGCTCAGTCAGACCCAGTGGTGACATGTGGCAAGACATTCCTCGGGGCTCGTCTTGCTTGGGCCTCTCTCCTGGAGGCCCTCTGTCAGACCCATTGTTGACATGTGTCAAGACGCTCCTCGGGGCGCGTCTTGCTTGGGCCTCTCTCCTGGAGGCCCTCTGTCAGACCCAGTGTTGACATGTGGCAAGACGCTCCTCGGGGCGCGTCTTGGTTGGGCCTCTCTCCCAGAGGCCCTCAGTCAGACCCAGTGTTGACATGTGGGAAGTCGCTCCTCGGGGCGCGTCTTGCTTGGGCCTCTCTCCCGGAGGCCCTCAGTCAGACCCAGTGTTGACATGTGGCAAGACGCTCCTCGGGGCGCCTCTTGCTTGGGCCTCTCTCCTGGAGGCTCTCAGTCAGACCCAGTGTTGACATGTGGCAAGACGCTCCTCGGGGCGCGTCTTGCTTGGGCCTCTCTCCTGGAGGCGCTCAGTCAGACCCAGTGGTGACATGTGGCAAGACGCTCCTCGGGGCGCGTATTGCTTGGGCCTCTCTCCTGGAGACCCTCTGTCAGACCCAGTGTTGACATGTGGCAAGACGCTCCTCGGGGCACGTCTTGCTTGGGCCTCTCTCCTGGAGGCCCTCAATCATACCCAGTGTTGACACGTTGCAAGACGCTCATCGGGGCGCGTCTTGGTTGGGCCTCTCTCCTGGAGGCTCTCAATATGACCCAGTGTAGACACGTTGCAAGACGCTCCTCGGGGCGCGTCTTCCTTTGGCCTCTCTCCTGGAGGCTCTCAGTCAGACCGAGTGCTGACATGTGGCAAGATGCTCCTCGGGGCGCGTCTTGCTTTGGCTTCTCTCATGGAGGCCCTCAGTCAGACCCATTGTTGACATGTGGCATTACGCTCCTCGGGGCGCGTCTTGCTTTGCCTCTCTCCCGGAGGCCCTCTGTCAGACCCAGTGTTGACATGTGGCAAGACGCTCCTCGGGGCGCGTTTGCTGGGGCTTCTCTCATGGAGGCGCTCAGTCAGACCCAGTGTTGACATGTGGCAAGACGCTCCTCGGGGCGCGTCTTGCTTGGGCCTCTCTCCTGCAGGCTCTCAGTCAGACCCAGTAGTGACATGTGGCATGACGCTCCTCGGGGCGCGTCTTGCTTGGGCCTCTCTCCTGGAGTCGTTCAGTCTGACCCAGTGGTGACATGTGGCAAGACACTCCTCGGGGCTCGTATTGCTTGGGCCTCTCACCTGGAGGCCCTGTGTCAGACCCAGTGTTGACATGTGGCAAGACGCTCCTCGGGGCGCGTCTTGATTGGGCCTCTCTCCTGGAGGCTCTCAATCAGACCCAGTGTTGACACGTTGCAAGACGCTCCTCGGGGCGCGTCTTCCTTGGGCCTCTCTCCTGGAGGCTCTCAGTCAGACCGAGTGCTGACATGTGGCAAGACACTCCTCGGGGCGCGTCTTGCTTGGGCTTTTCTCCTGGAGGCCCTCAGTCAGACCCATTGTTGACATGTGGCAAGACGCTCCTCGGGGCGCGTCTTGGTTGGGCCTCTCTCCTGGAGGCCCTCAATCAGACCCAGTGTTGACACGTTGCAAGACGATCCTCGGGGCGCGTCTTCCTTGGGCCTCTCTCCTGCAGGCTCTCAGTCAGACCGAGTAGTGACATGTGGCATGACGCTCCTCGGGGCGCGTCTTGCTTGGGCCTCTCTCCTGGAGTCGCTCAGTCAGACCCAGTGTTGACATGTGTCAAGACGCTCCTCGGGGCGCGTCTTGCTTGGGCCTCTCTCCTGGAGGCGCTCAGTCAGACCCAGTGTTGACATGTGGCAAGACGCTCCTCGGGGCGCGTCTTGCTGGGGCTTCTCTCATGCAGGCGCTCAGTCAGACCCAGTGTTGACATGTGGCAAGACGCTCCTCGGGGCGCGTCTTGCTTGGGCCTCTCTCCTGGAGGCGCTCTGTCAGACACAGTGTTGACATGTGGCAAGACGCTCCTCGGGGCGCGTCTTGCTTGGGCCTCTCTCCTGGAGGCGCTCAGTCAGACCCAGTGTTGACATGTGGCAAGACGCTCCTCGGGGCGCGTCTTGCTTGGGCCTCTCTCCTGGAGGCGCTCAGTCAGACCCAGTGGTGACATGTGACAAGACGCTCCTCGGGGCTCGTATTGCTTGGGCCTCTCTCCTGGAGGCCCTCTGTCAGACCCAGTGTTGACATGTGGCAAGACGCTCCTCGGGGCGCGTCTTGGTTGGGCCTCTCTCCTGGAGGCTCTCAATCAGACCCAGTGTTGTCACGTTGCAAGACGCTCCTCGGGGCGCGTCTTCCTTGGGCCTCTCTCCTGGAGGCTCTCAGTCAGACCGAGTGCTGACATGTGGCAAGACGCTCCTCGGGGCGCGTCTTGCTTGGGCTTCTCTCCTGGAGGCCCTCAGTCAGACCCATTGTTGACATGTGGCAATACGCTCCTCGGGGCGAGTCTTGCTTGGGCCTCTCTCCCGTTGGCCCTCTGTCAGACCCAGTGTTGACATGTGGCAAGACGCTCCTCGGGGCGCGTCTTGCTGGGGCTTCTCTCATGGAGGCGCTCAGTCAGACCCAGTGTTGACATGTGGCAAGACTCTCCTCGGGGCGCGTCTTGCTTGGGCCTCTCTCCTGGAGGTGCTCAGTCAGACCCAGTGTTGACATGTGGCAAGACGCTCCTCGGGGCGCGTCTTGCTTGGGCCTCTCTCCTGCAGAATCTCAGTCAGACCGAGTAGTGACATGTGGCATGACGCTCCTCGGGGCGCGTCTTGCTTGGGCCTCTCTCCTGGAGTCGCTCAGTCAGACCCAGTGGTGACATGTGGCAAGACACTCCTCGGGGCGCGTTTTGCTTGGGCCTCTCTCCCGGAGGCCCTCTGTCAGACCCAGTGTTGACATGTGTCAAGACGTTCCTCGGGGCGCGTCTTGCTTGGGCCTCTCTCCTGGAGGCGCTCAGTCAGACCCAGTGTTTACATGTGGCAAGACGCTCCTCGGGGCGCGTCTTACTGGGGCTTCTCTCATGGAGGCGCTCAGTCAGACCCAGTGTTGACATGTGGCAAGACGCTCCTCGGGGCGCGTCTTGCTTGGGCCTCTCTCCTGGAGGCGCTCAGTCAGACCCAGTGTTGACATGTGGCAAGACGCTCCTCGGGGCGCGTCTTGCTTGGGCCTCTCTCCTGGAGGCACTCAGTCAGACCCAGTGTTGACATGTGGCAAGACGCTCCTCGGGGCGCGTCTTGCTTGGGCCTCTCTCCTGGAGGCGCTCAGTCAGACCCAGTGGTGACATGTGATAAGACGCTCCTCGGGGCTCGTATTGCTTGGGCCTCTCTCCTGGAGGCCCTCTGTCTGACCCAGTGTTGACATGTGGCAAGACGCTCCTCGGGGCGCGTCTTGGTTGGGCCTCTCTCCTGGAGGCTCTCAATCAGACCCAGTGTTGACACGTTGCAAGACGCTCCTCGGGGCGCGTCTTCCTTGGGCCTCTCTCCTGGAGGCTCTCAGTCAGACCGAGTGCTGACATGTGGCAAGACGCTCCTCGGGGCGCGTGTTGCTTGGGCTTCTCTCCTGGAGGCCCTCAGTCAGACCCATTGTTGACATGTGGCAATACGCTCCTCGGGGCGCGTCTTGCTTGGGCCTCTCTCCCGGAGGCCCTCTGTCAGACCCAGTGTTGACATGTGGCAAGACGCTCCTCGGGGCGCGTCTTGCTGGGGCTTCTCTCATGGAGGCGCTCAGTCAGACCCAGTGTTGACATGTGGCAAGACGCTCCTCGGGGCGCGTCTTGCTTGGGCCTCTCTCCTGGAGGCCCTCTGTCAGACCCAGTGTTGACATGTGGCAAGACGCTCCTCGGGGCGCGTCTTGGTTGGGCCTCTCTCCTGGAGGCCCTCAATCAGACCCAGTGTTGACACGTTACAAGACGCTCATCGGGGCGCGTCTTCCTTGGGCCTCTCTCCTGGAGGCCCTCAATCAGACCCAGAGTTGACACGTTGCAAGACGCTCCTCGGGGCGCGTCTTCCTTGGGCCTCTCTTCTGGAGGCTCTCAGTTAGACCGAGTAGTGACATGTGGCATGACGCTCCCCGGGGCGCGTCTTGCTTGGGCCTCTCTCCTGGAGTCGCTCAGTCAGACCCAGTGGTGACATGTGGCAAGACACTCCTCGGGGCGCGTCTTGCTTGGGCCTCTCTCCTGGAGGCGCTCAGTCAGACTCAGTGGTGACATGTGGCAAGACGCTCCTCGGGGCGCGTAATGCTTGGGCCTCTCTCCTGGAGTCGCTCAGTCAGACCCATTGTTGACATGTGGCAATACGCTCCTCGGGGCGCGTCTTGCTTGGGCCTCTCTCCCGTTGGCCCTCTGTCAGACCCAGTGTTGACATGTGGCAAGACGCTCCTCGGGGCGCGTCTTGCTGGGGCTTCTCTCATGGAGGCGCTCAGTCAGACCCAGTGTTGACATGTGGCAAGACTCTCCTCGGGGCGCGTCTTGCTTGGGCCTCTCTCCTGGAGGTGCTCAGTCAGACCCAGTGTTGACATGTGGCAAGACGCTCCTCGGGGCGCGTCTTGCTTGGGCCTCTCTCCTGGAGGCACTCAGTCAGACCCAGTGTTGACATGTGGCAAGACGCTCCTCGGGGCGCGTCTTGCTTGGGCCTCTCTCCTGGAGGCGCTCAGTCAGACCCAGTGGTGACATGTGATAAGACGCTCCTCGGGGCTCGTATTGCTTGGGCCTCTCTCCTGGAGGCCCTCTGTCTGACCCAGTGTTGACATGTGGCAAGACGCTCCTCGGGGCGCGTCTTGGTTGGGCCTCTCTCCTGGAGGCTCTCAATCAGACCCAGTGTTGACACGTTGCAAGACGCTCCTCGGGGCGCGTCTTCCTTGGGCCTCTCTCCTGGAGGCTCTCAGTCAGACCGAGTGCTGACATGTGGCAAGACGCTCCTCGGGGCGCGTGTTGCTTGGGCTTCTCTCCTGGAGGCCCTCAGTCAGACCCATTGTTGACATGTGGCAATACGCTCCTCGGGGCGCGTCTTGCTTGGGCCTCTCTCCCGGAGGCCCTCTGTCAGACCCAGTGTTGACATGTGGCAAGACGCTCCTCGGGGCGCGTCTTGCTGGGGCTTCTCTCATGGAGGCGCTCAGTCAGACCCAGTGTTGACATGTGGCAAGACGCTCCTCGGGGCGCGTCTTGCTTGGGCCTCTCTCCTGGAGGCCCTCTGTCAGACCCAGTGTTGACATGTGGCAAGACGCTCCTCGGGGCGCGTCTTGGTTGGGCCTCTCTCCTGGAGGCCCTCAATCAGACCCAGTGTTGACACGTTACAAGACGCTCATCGGGGCGCGTCTTCCTTGGGCCTCTCTCCTGGAGGCCCTCAATCAGACCCAGAGTTGACACGTTGCAAGACGCTCCTCGGGGCGCGTCTTCCTTGGGCCTCTCTTCTGGAGGCTCTCAGTTAGACCGAGTAGTGACATGTGGCATGACGCTCCCCGGGGCGCGTCTTGCTTGGGCCTCTCTCCTGGAGTCGCTCAGTCAGACCCAGTGGTGACATGTGGCAAGACACTCCTCGGGGCGCGTCTTGCTTGGGCCTCTCTCCTGGAGGCGCTCAGTCAGACTCAGTGGTGACATGTGGCAAGACGCTCCTCGGGGCGCGTAATGCTTGGGCCTCTCTCCTGGAGTCGCTCAGTCAGACCCATTGTTGACATGTGGCAATACGCTCCTCGGGGCGCGTCTTGCTTGGGCCTCTCTCCCGTTGGCCCTCTGTCAGACCCAGTGTTGACATGTGGCAAGACGCTCCTCGGGGCGCGTCTTGCTGGGGCTTCTCTCATGGAGGCGCTCAGTCAGACCCAGTGTTGACATGTGGCAAGACTCTCCTCGGGGCGCGTCTTGCTTGGGCCTCTCTCCTGGAGGTGCTCAGTCAGACCCAGTGTTGACATGTGGCAAGACGCTCCTCGGGGCGCGTCTTGCTTGGGCCTCTCTCCTGCAGAATCTCAGTCAGACCGAGTAGTGACATGTGGCATGACGCTCCTCGGGGCGCGTCTTGCTTGGGCCTCTCTCCTGGAGTTGCTCAGTCAGACCCAGTGGTGACATGTGGCAAGACACTCCTCGGGGCGCGTCTTGCTTGGGCCTCTCTCCCGGAGGCCCTCTGTCAGACCCAGTGTTGACATGTGTCAAGACGCTCCTCGGGGCGCGTCTTGCTTGGGCCTCTCTCCTGGAGGCGCTCAGTCAGACCCAGTGTTTACATGTGGCAAGACGCTCCTCGGGGCGCGTCTTACTGGGGCTTCTCTCATGGAGGCGCTCAGTCAGACCCAGTGTTGACATGTGGCAAGACGCTCCTCGGGGCGCGTCTTGCTTGGGCCTCTCTCCTGGAGGCGCTCAGTCAGACCCAGTGTTGACATGTGGCAAGACGCTCCTCGGGGCGCGTCTTGCTTGGGCCTCTCTCCTGGAGGCACTCAGTCAGACCCAGTGTTGACATGTGGCAAGACGCTCCTCGGGGCGCGTCTTGCTTGGGCCTCTCTCCTGGAGGCGCTCAGTCAGACCCAGTGGTGACATGTGATAAGACGCTCCTCGGGGCTCGTATTGCTTGGGCCTCTCTCCTGGAGGCCCTCTGTCTGACCCAGTGTTGACATGTGGCAAGACGCTCCTCGGGGCGCGTCTTGGTTGGGCCTCTCTCCTGGAGGCTCTCAATCAGACCCAGTGTTGACACGTTGCAAGACGCTCCTCGGGGCGCGTCTTCCTTGGGCCTCTCTCCTGGAGGCTCTCAGTCAGACCGAGTGCTGACATGTGGCAAGACGCTCCTCGGGGCGCGTGTTGCTTGGGCTTCTCTCCTGGAGGCCCTCAGTCAGACCCATTGTTGACATGTGGCAATACGCTCCTCGGGGCGCGTCTTGCTTGGGCCTCTCTCCCGGAGGCCCTCTGTCAGACCCAGTGTTGACATGTGGCAAGACGCTCCTCGGGGCGCGTCTTGCTGGGGCTTCTCTCATGGAGGCGCTCAGTCAGACCCAGTGTTGACATGTGGCAAGACGCTCCTCGGGGCGCGTCTTGCTTGGGCCTCTCTCCTGGAGGCCCTCTGTCGGACCCAGTGTTGACATGTGGCAAGACGCTCCTCGGGGCGCGTCTTGGTTGGGCCTCTCTCCTGGAGGCCCTCAATCAGACCCAGTGTTGACACGTTACAAGACGCTCATCGGGGCGCGTCTTCCTTGGGCCTCTCTCCTGGAGGCCCTCAATCAGACCCAGAGTTGACACGTTGCAAGACGCTCCTCGGGGCGCGTCTTCCTTGGGCCTCTCTCCTGGAGGCTCTCAGTTAGACCGAGTAGTGACATGTGGCATGACGCTCCCCGGGGCGCGTCTTGCTTGGGCCTCTCTCCTGGAGTCGCTCAGTCAGACCCAGTGGTGATATGTGGCAAGACACTCCTCGGGGCGCGTCTTGCTTGGGCCTCTCTCCTGGAGGCGCTCAGTCAGACTCAGTGGTGACATGTGGCAAGACACTCCTCGGGGCGCGTAATGCTTGGGCCTCTCTCCTGGAGTCGCTCAGTCAGACCCATTGTTGACATGTGGCAAGACGCTCCTCGGGGCGCGTCTTGCTTGGGCTTCTCTCATGGAGGCCCTCAGTCAGACCCAGTGTTGACATGTGGCAAGACGCTCCTCGGGGCGCGTCTTGCTTGGGCCTCTCTCCTGGAGGCGCTCAGTCAGACCCAGTGTTGACATGTGGCAAGACGCTCCTCGGGGCGCGTCTTGCTTGGGCCTCTCTCCTGGAGGCGCTCAGTCAGACCCAGTGTTGACATGTGGCAAGACGCTCCTCGGGGCGCGTCTTGCTTGGGCCTCTCTCCTGGAGGCGCTCAGTCAGACCCAGTGGTGACATGTGGCAAGACGCTCCTCGGGGCGCATATTGCTTGGGCCTCTCTCCTGGAGGCCCTCTGTCAGACCCAGTGTTGACATGTGGCAAGACGCTCCTCTGGGCGCGTCTTGGTTGGGCCTCTCTCCTGGAGGCCCTCAATCAGACCCAGTGTTGACACGTTGCAAGACGCTCATCGGGGCGCGTCTTCCTTGGGCCTCTCTCCTGGAGGCGCTCAGTCAGACCCAGTGCTGACATGTGGCAAGACACTCCTCGGGGCGCGTCTTGCTTGGGCCTCTCTCCCGGAGGCCCTCTGTCAGACCCAGTGTTAACATGTGTCAAGACGCTCCTCGGGGTGCGTCTTGCTTGGGCCTCTCTCCTGGAGGCGCTCAGTCAGACCGAGTGCTGACATGTGGCAAGATGCTCCTCGGGGCGCGTCTTGCTTGGGCTTCTCTCATGGAGGCCCTCAGTCAGACCCATTGTTGACATGTGGCAATACACTCCTCGGGGCGCGTCTTGCTTGGGCCTCTCTCCCGGAGGCCCTCTGTCAGACCCAGTGTTGACATGTGGCAAGACGCTCCTCGGGGCGCGTCTTGCTGGGGCCTCTCTCATGGAGGCGCTCAGTCAGACCCAGTGTTGACATGTGGCAAGACGCTCCTCGGGGCGCGTCTTGCTTGGGCCTCTCTCCTGCAGGCTCTCAGTCAGACCGAGTAGTGACATGTGGCATGACGCTCCTCGGGGCGCGTCTTGCTTGGGCCTCTCTCCTGGAGTTGCTCAGTCTGACCCAGTGGTGACATGTGGCAAGACACTCCTCGGGGCTCGTATTGCTTGGGCCTCTCTCCTGGAGGCCCTGTGTCAGACCCAGTGTTGACATGTGGCAAGACGCTCCTCGGGGCGCGTCTTGATTGGGCCTCTCTCCTGGAGGCTCTCAATCAGACCCAGTGTTGACACGTTGCAAGTTGCTCCTCGGGGCGCGTCTTGCTTGGGCCTCTCTCCCGGAGGCCCTCTGTCAGACCCAGTGTTGACATGTGTCAAGACGCTCCTCGGGGCGCGTCTTGCTTGGGCCTCTCTCCTGGAGGCGCTCAGTCAGACCCAGTGTTGACATGTGGCAAGATGCTCCTCGGGGCGCGTCTTGCTGGGGCTTCTCTCATGGAGGCGCTCAGTCAGACCCAGTGTTGACATGTGGCAAGACGATCCTCGGGGCGTGTCTTCCTTGGGCCTCTCTCCTGCAGGCTCTCAGTCAGACCGAGTAGTGACATGTGGCATGACGCTCCTCGGGGCGCGTCTTGCTTGGGCCTCTCTCCTGGAGTCGCTCAGTCAGACCCAGTGGTGACATGTGGCAAGACACTCCTCGGGGCGCGTCTTGCTTGGGCCTCTCTCCCGGAGGCCCTCTGTCAGACCCAGTGTTGACATGTGTCAAGACGCTCCTCGGGGCGCGTCTTGCTTGGGCCTCTCTCCTGGAGGCGCTCAGTCAGACCCAGTGTTGACATGTGGCAAGACGCTCCTCGGGGCGCGTCTTGCTTGGGCCTCTCTCCTGGAGGCGCTCAGTCAGACCCAGTGTTGACATGTGGCAAGACGCTCCTCGGGGCGCGTCTTGCTTGGGCCTCTCTCCTGGAGGCGCTCAGTCAGACCCAGTGGTGACATGTGGCAAGACGCTCCTCGGGGCTCCTATTGCTTGGGCCTCTCTCCTGGAGGCCCTCTGTCAGACCCAGTGTTGACATGTGGCAAGACGCTCCTCGGGGCGCGTCTTCCTTGGGCCTCTCTCCTGGAGGCTCTCAGTCAGACCGAGTGCTGACATGTGGCAAGACGCTCCTCGGGGCGCGTCTTGCTTGGGCTTCTCTCCTGGAGGCCCTCAGTCAGACCCATTGTTGACATGTGGCAATACGCTCCTCGGGGCGCGTCTTGCTTGGGCCTCTCTCCCGGAGGCCCTCTGTCAGACCCAGTGTTGACATGTGGCAAGACGCTCCTCGGGGCGCGTCTTGCTGGGGCTTCTCTCATGGAGGCGCTCAGTGAGACCCAGTGTTGACATGTGGCAAGACTCTCCTCGGGGCGCGTCTTGCTTGGGCCTCTCTCCTGGAGGCGCTCAGTCAGACCCAGTGTTGACATGTGGCAAGACGCTCCTCGGGGCGCGTCTTGCTTGGGCCTCTCTCCTGCAGAATCTCTGTCAGACCGAGTAGTGACATGTGGCATGACGCTCCTCGGGGCGCGTCTTGCTTGGGCCTCTCTCCTGGAGTCGCTCAGTCAGACCCAGTGGTGACATGTGGCAAGACACTCCTCGGGGCGCGTCTTGCTTGGGCCTCTCTCCCGGAGGCGCTCAGTCAGACCCAGTGTTGACATGTGGCAAGACTCTCCTCGGGGCGCGTCTTGCTTGGGCCTCTCTCCTGGAGGCGCTCAGTCAGACCCAGTGTTGACATGTGGCAAGACGCTCCTCGGGGCGCGTCTTGCTTGGGCCTCCCTCCTGCAGAATCTCAGTCAGACCGAGTAGTGACATGTGGCATGACGCTCCTCGGGGCGCGTCTTGCTTGGGCCTCTCTCCTTGAGTCGCTCAGTCAGACCCAGTGGTGACATGTGGCAAGACACTCCTCGGGGCGCGTCTTGCTTGGGCCTCTCTCCCGGAGGCCCTCTGTCAGACCCAGTGTTGACATGTGTCAAGACGCTCCTCGGGGCGCGTCTTGCTTGGGCATCTCTCCTGGAGGCGCTCAGTCAGACCCAGTGTTGACATGTGGCAAGACGCTCCTCGGGGCGCGTCTTACTGGGGCTTCTCTCATGGAGGCGCTCAGTCAGACCCAGTGTTGACATGTGGCAAGACGCTCCTCAGGGCGCGTCTTGCTGGGGCTTCTCTCATGGAGGCGCTCAGTCAGACCCAGTGTTGACATGTGGCAAGACGCTCCTCGGGGCGCGTCTTGCTTGGGCCTCTCTCCTGGAGGCGCTCAGTCAGACCCAGTGTTGACATGTGGCAAGACGCTCATCGGGGCGCGTCTTCCTTGGGCCTCTCTCCTGGAGGCCCTCAATCAGACCCAGAGTTGACACGTTGCAAGACGCTCCTCGGGGCGCGTCTTCCTTGGGCCTCTCTCCTGGAGGCTCTCAGTTAGACCGAGTAGTGACATGTGGCATGACGCTCCCCGGGGCGCGTCTTGCTTGGGCCTCTCTCCTGGAGTCGCTCAGTCAGACCCAGTGGTGACATGTGGCAAGACACTCCTCGGGGCGCGTCTTGCTTGGGTCTCTCTCCTGGAGGCGCTCAGTCAGACTCAGTGGTGACATGTGGCAAGACGCTCCTCGGGGCGCGTAATGCTTGGGCCTCTCTCCTGGAGTCGCTCAGTCAGACCCATTGTTGACATGTGGCAAGACGCTCCTCGGGGCACGTCTTGCTTGGGCTTCTCTCATGGAGGCCCTCAGTCAGACCCAGTGTTGACATGTGGCAAGACGCTCCTCGGGGCGCGACTTGCTTGGGCCTCTCTCCTGGAGGCGCTCAGTCAGACCCAGTGTTGACATGTGGCAAGACGCTCCTCGGGGCGCGTCTTGCTTGGGCCTCTCTCCTGGAGGCGCTCAGTCAGACCCAGTGTTGACATGTGGCAAGACGCTCCTCGGGGCGCGTCTTGCTTGGGCCTCTCTCCTGGAGGCGCTCAGTCAGACCCAGTGGTGACATGTGGCAAGACGCTCCTCGGGGCGCATATTGCTTGGGCCTCTCTCCTGGAGGCCCTCTGTCAGACCCAGTGTTGACATGTGGCAAGACGCTCCTCTGGGCGCGTCTTGGTTGGGCCTCTCTCCTGGAGGCCCTCAATCAGACCCAGTGTTGACACGTTGCAAGACGCTCATCGGGGCGCGTCTTCCTTGGGCCTCTCTCCTGGAGGCGCTCAGTCAGACCCAGTGCTGACATGTGGCAAGACACTCCTCGGGGTGCGTCTTGCTTGGGCCTCTCTCCTGGAGGCGCTCAGTCAGACCGAGTGCTGACATGTGGCAAGATGCTCCTCGGGGCGCGTCTTGCTTGGGCTTCTCTCATGGAGGCCCTCAGTCAGACCCATTGTTGACATGTGGCAACACGCTCCTCGGGGCGCGTCTTGCTTGGGCCTCTCTCCCGGAGGCCCTCTGTCAGACCCAGTGTTGACATGTGGCAAGAAACTCCTCGGGGCGCGTCTTGCTGGGGCTTCTCTCATGGAGGCGCTCAGTCAGACCCAGTGTTGACATGTGGCAAGACGCTCCTCGGGGCGCGTCTTGCTTGGGCCTCTCTCCTGCAGGCTCTCAGTCAGACCGAGTAGTGACATGTGGCATGACGCTCCTCGGGGCGCGTCTTGCTTGGGCCTCTCTCCTGGAGTTGCTCAGTCTGACCCAGTGGTGACATGTGGCAAGACACTCCTCGGGGCTCGTATTGCTTGGGCCTCTCTCCTGGAGGCCCTGTGTCAGACCCAGTGTTGACATGTGGCAAGACGCTCCTCGGGGCGCGTCTTGATTGGGCCTCTCTCCTGGAGGCTCTCAATCAGACCCAGTGTTGACACGTTGCAAGTTGCTCCTCGGGGCGCGTCTTCCTTGGGCCTCTCTCCTGGAGGCTCTCAGTCAGACCGAGTGCTGACATGTGGCAAGACGCTCCTCGGGGCGCGTCTTGCTTGGGCTTTTCTCCTGGAGGCCCTCAGTCAGACCCATTGTTGACATGTGGCAAGACGCTCCTCGGGGCGCGTCTTGGTTGGGCCTCTCTCCTGGAGGCCCTCAATCAGACCCAGTGTTGACACGTTGCAAGACGATCCTCGGGGCGTGTCTTCCTTGGGCCTCTCTCCTGCAGGCTCTCAGTCAGACCGAGTAGTGACATGTGGCATGACGCTCCTCGGGGCGCGTCTTGCTTGGGCCTCTCTCCTGGAGTCGCTCAGTCAGACCCAGTGGTGACATGTGGCAAGACACTCCTCGGGGCGCGTCTTGCTTGGGCCTCTCTCCCGGAGGCCCTCTGTCAGACCCAGTGTTGACATGTGTCAAGACGCTCCTCGGGGCGCGTCTTGCTTGGGCCTCTCTCCTGGAGGCGCTCAGTCAGACCCAGTGTTGACATGTGGCAAGACGCTCCTCGGGGCGCGTCTTGCTGGGGCTTCTCTCATGGAGGAGCTCAGTCAGACCCAGTGTTGACATGTGGCAAGACGCTCCTCGGGGCGCGTCTTGCTTGGGCCTCTCTCCTGGAGGCGCTCAGTCAGACCCAGTGTTGACATGTGGCAAGACGCTCCTCGGGGCGCGTCTTGCTTGGGCCTCTCTCCTGGAGGCGCTCAGTCAGACCCAGTGTTGACATGTGGCAAGACGCTCCTCGGGGCGCGTCTTGCTTGGGCCTCTCTCCTGGAGGCGCTCAGTCAGACCCAGTGGTGACATGTGGCAAGACGCTCCTCGGGGCTCGTATTGCTTGGGCCTCTCTCCTGGAGGCCCTCTGTCAGACCCAGTGTTGACATGTGGCAATACGCTCCTCGGGGCGCGTCTTGCTTGGGCCTCTCTCCCGGAGGCCCTCTGTCAGACCCAGTGTTGACATGTGGCAAGACGCTCCTCGGGGCGCGTCTTGCTGGGGCTTCTCTCATGGAGGCGCTCAGTCAGACCCAGTGTTGACATGTGGCAAGACTCTCCTCGGGGCGCGTCTTGCTTGGGCCTCTCTCCTGGAGGCGCTCAGTCAGACCCAGTGTTGACATGTGGCAAGACGCTCCTCGGGGCGCGTCTTGCTTGGGCCTCTCTCCTGCAGAATCTCTGTCAGACCGAGTAGTGACATGTGGCATGACGCTCCTCGGGGCGCGTCTTGCTTGGGCCTCTCTCCTGGAGTTGCTCAGTCAGACCCAGTGGTGACATGTGGCAAGACACTCCTCGGGGCGCGTCTTGCTTGGGCCTCTCTCCCGGAGGCGCTCAGTCAGACCCAGTGTTGACATGTGGCAAGACGCTCCTCGGGGCGCGTCTTGCTTGGGCCTCTCTCCTGCAGAATCTCAGTCAGACCGAGTAGTGACATGTGGCATGACGCTCCTCGGGGCGCGTCTTGCTTGGGCCTCTCTCCTGGAGTCGCTCAGTCAGACCCAGTGGTGACATGTGGCAAGACACTCCTCGGGGCGCGTCTTGCTTGGGCCTCTCTCCCGGAGGCCCTCTGTCAGACCCAGTGTTGACATGTGTCAAGACACTCCTCGGGGCGCGTCTTGCTTGGGCCTCTCTCCTGGAGGCGCTCAGTCAGACCCAGTGTTGACATGTGGCAAGACGCTCCTCGGGGCGCGTCTTACTGGGGCTTCTCTCATGGAGGCGCTCAGTCAGACCCAGTGTTGACATGTGGCAAGACGCTCCTCGGGGCGCGTCTTGCTTGGGCCTCTCTCCTGGAGGCGCTCAGTCAGACCCAGTGTTGACATGTGGCAAGACGCTCCTCGGGGCGCGTCTTGCTTGGGCCTCTCTCCTGCAGAATCTCTGTCAGACCGAGTAGTGACATGTGGCATGACGCTCCTCGGGGCGCGTCTTGCTTGGGCCTCTCTCCTGGAGTCGCTCAGTCAGACCCAGTGGTGACATGTGGCAAGACACTCCTCGGGGCGCGTCTTGCTTGGGCCTCTCTCCCGGAGGCGCTCAGTCAGACCCATTGTTGACATGTGGCAAGACTCTCCTCGGGGCGCGTCTTGCTTGGGCCTCTCTCCTGGAGGCGCTCAGTCAGACCCAGTGTTGACATGTGGCAAGACGCTCCTCGGGGCGCGTTTTGCTTGGGCCTCTCTCCTGCAGAATCTCAGTCAGACCGAGTAGTGACATGTGGCATGACGCTCCTCGGGGCGCGTCTTGCTTGGGCCTCTCTCCTGGAGTCGCTCAGTCAGACCCAGTGGTGACATGTGGCAAGACACTCCTCGGGGCGCGTCTTGCTTGGGCCTCTCTCCCGGAGGCCCTCTGTCAGACCCAGTGTTGACATGTGTCAAGACACTCCTCGGGGCGCGTCTTGCTTGGGCCTCTCTCCTGGAGGCGCTCAGTCAGACCCAGTGTTGACATGTGGCAAGACGCTCCTCGGGGCGCGTTTTACTGGGGCTTCTCTCATGGAGGCGCTCAGTAGGACCCAGTGTTGACATGTGGCAAGACGCTCCTCGGGGCGCGTCTTGCTTGGGCCTCTCTCCTGGAGGCGCTCAGTCAGACCCAGTGTTGACATGTGGCAAGACGCTCCTCGGGGCGCGTCTTGCTTGGGCCTCTCCCCTGGAGGCGCTCAGTCAGACCCAGTGGTGACATGTGGCAAGACGCTCCTCGGGGTGCGTATTGCTTGGGCCTCTCTCCTGGAGGCCCTCTGTCAGACCCAGTGTTGACATGTGGCAAGACGCTCCTCTGGGCGCGTCTTGGTTGGGCCTCTCTCCTGGAGGCCCTCAATCAGATCCAGTGTTGACACGTTGCAAGACGCTCATCGGGGCGCGTCTTCCTTGGGCCTCTCTCCTGGAGGCGCTCAGTCAGACCCAGTGCTGACATGTGGCAAGACACTCCTCGGGGCGCGTCTTGCTTGGGCCTCTCTCCCGGAGGCCCTCTGTCAGACCCAGTGTTAACATGTGTCAAGACGCTCCTCGGGGTGCGTCTTGCTTGGGCCTCTCTCCTGGAGGCGCTCAGTCAGACCGAGTGCTGACATGTGGCAAGATGCTCCTCGGGGCGCGTCTTGCTTGGGCTTCTCTCATGGAGGCCCTCAGTCAGACCCATTGTTGACATGTGGCAATACGCTCCTCGGGGCGCGTCTTGCTTGGGCCTCTCTCCCGGAGGCCCTCTGTCAGACCCAGTGTTGACATGTGGCAAGACGCTCCTCGGGGCGCGTCTTGCTGGGGCTTCTCTCATGGAGGCGCTCAGTGAGACCCAGTGTTGACATGTGGCAAGACGCTCCTCGGGGCGCGTCTTGCTTGGGCCTCTCTCCTGCAGGCTCTCAGTCAGACCGAGTAGTGACATGTGGCATGACGCTCCTCGGGGCGCGTCTTGCTTGGGCCTCTCTCCTGGAGTTGCTCAGTCTGACCCAGTGGTGACATGTGGCAAGACACTCCTCGGGGCTCGTATTGCTTGGGCCTCTCTCCTGGAGGCCCTGTGTCAGACCCAGTGTTGACATGTGGCAAGACGCTCCTCGGGGCGCGTCTTGATTGGGCCTCTCTCCTGGAGGCTCTCAATCAGACCCAGTGTTGACACGTTGCAAGTTGCTCCTCGGGGCGCGTCTTCCTTGGGCCTCTCTCCTGGAGGCTCTCAGTCAGACCGAGTGCTGACATGTGGCAAGACGCTCCTCGGGGCGCGTCTTGCTTGGGCTTTTCTCCTGGAGGCCCTCAGTCAGACCCATTGTTGAAATGTGGCAAGACGCTCCTCGGGGCGCGTCTTGGTTGGGCCTCTCTCCTGGAGGCCCTCAATCAGACCCAGTGTTGACACGTTGCAAGACGATCCTCGGGGCGTGTCGTCCTTGGGCCTCTCTCCTGCAGGCTCTCAGTCAGACCGAGTAGTGACATGTGGCATGACGCTCCTCGGGGCGCGTCTTGCTTGGGCCTCTCTCCTGGAGTCGCTCAGTCAGACCCAGTGGTGACATGTGGCAAGACACTCCTCGGGGCGCGTCTTGCTTGGGCCTCTCTCCCGGAGGCCCTCTGTCAGACCCAGTGTTGACATGTGTCAAGACGCTCCTCGGGGCGCGTCTTGCTTGGGCCTCTCTCCTGGAGGCGCTCAGTCAGACCCAGTGTTGACAAGTGGCAAGACGCTCCTCGGGGCGCGTCTTGCTGGGGCTTCTCTCATGGAGGAGCTCAGTCAGACCCAGTGTTGACATGTGGCAAGACGCTCCTCGGGGCGCGTCTTGCTTGGGCCTCTCTCCTGGAGGCGCTCAGTCAGACCCAGTGTTGACATGTGGCAAGACGCTCCTCGGGGCGCGTCTTGCTTGGGCCTCTCTCCTGGAGGCGCTCAGTCAGACCCAGTGTTGACATGTGGCAAGACGCTCCTCGGGGCGCGTCTTGCTTGGGCCTCTCTCCTGGAGGCGCTCGTCAGACCCAGTGTTGACATGTGGCAAGACGCTCCTCGGGGCGCGTCTTCCTTGGGCCTCTCTCCTGGAGGCTCTCAGTCAGACCGAGTGCTGACATGTGGCAAGACGCTCCTCGGGGCGCGTCTTGCTTGGGCTTCTCTCCTGGAGGCCCTCAGTCAGACCCATTGTTGACATGTGGCAATACGCTCCTCGGGGCGCGTCTTGCTTGGGCCTCTCTCCCGGAGGCCCTCTGTCAGACCCAGTGTTGACATGTGGCAAGACGCTCCTCGGGGCGCGTCTTGCTGGGGCTTCTCTCATGGAGGCGCTCAGTCAGACCCAGTGTTGACATGTGGCAAGACTCTCCTCGGGGCGCGTCTTGCTTGGGCCTCTCTCCTGGAGGCGCTCAGTCAGACCCAGTGTTGACATGTGGCAAGACGCTCCTCGGGGCGCGTCTTGCTTGGGCCTCTCTCCTGCAGAATCTCTGTCAGACCGAGTAGTGACATGTGGCATGACGCTCCTCGGGGCGCGTCTTGCTTGGGCCTCTCTCCTGGAGTCGCTCATTCAGACCCAGTGGTGACATGTGGCAAGACACTCCTCGGGGCGCGTCTTGCTTGGGCCTCTCTCCCGGAGGCGCTCAATCAGACCCAGTGTTGACATGTGGCAAGACTCTCCTCGGGGCGCGTCTTGCTTGGGCCTCTCTCCTGGAGGCGCTCAGTCAGACCCAGTGTTGACATTTGGCAAGACGCTCCTTGGGGCGCGTC
This sequence comes from Nothobranchius furzeri, assembly GCF_043380555.1. Classification (NCBI taxonomy): domain Eukaryota; kingdom Metazoa; phylum Chordata; class Actinopteri; order Cyprinodontiformes; family Nothobranchiidae; genus Nothobranchius; species Nothobranchius furzeri. Next base: position 213,253 of record NC_091750.1, read on the forward strand.
TTGCTTGGGCTTCTCTCATTGAGGCCCTCAGTCAGACCCAGTGTTGACATGTGTCAAGACGCTCCTCGGGGCACGTCTTGCTTGGGCCTCTCTCCTGGAGGCGCTCAGTCAGACCCAGTGTTGACATGTGGCAAGACACTGCTCGGGGCACGTCTTGCTTGGGCCTCTCTCCTGGAGGCCCTCTGTCAGACCCATTGTTGACATGTGGCAAGACGCTCCTCGGGGCGCTTCTTGCTTGGGCCTCTCTCCTGGAGGCCCTCAGTCAGACCCAGTGATGACATGTGGCAAGACGCTCCTCGGGGCACGTCTTGCTTGGGCCTCTCTCCTGGAGGCGCTCAGTCAGACCCAGTGGTGAAATGTGGCTAGACGCTCCTCGGGGCACGTATTGCTTGGGCCTCTCTCCTGGAGGCCCTCTGTCAGACCCAGTGTTGACATGTGGCAAGACGCTCCTCGGGGCACGTATTGCTTGGGCCTCTCTCCTGGAGGCCCTCTGTCAGACCCAGTGTTGACATGTGTCAAGACGCTCCTCGGGGCACATATTGCTTGGGCCTCTCTCCTGGAGGCCCTCTGTCAGACAAAGTGTTGACATGTGGCAAGACGCTCCTCGGGGCGCGTCTTGCTTGGGCCTCTCTCCTGGAGGCGCTCAGTCAGACCCAGTGGTGACATGTGGCTAGACGCTCCTCGGGGCACGTATTGCTTGGGCCTCTCTCCTGGAGGCGCTCAGTCAGACCCAGTGTTGACATGTGGCAAGACGCTCCTCGGGGCACGTCTTGCTTGGGCCTCTCTCCTGGAGGCGCTCAGTCAGACCCAGTGGTGACATGTGGCTAGACGCTCCTCGGGGCACGTATTGCTTGGGCCTCTCTCCTGGAGGCCCTCTGTCAGACCCAGTGTTGACATGTGGCAAGACGCTCCTCGGGGCACGTATTGCTTGGGCCTCTCTCCTGGAGGCCCTCTGTCAGACCCAGTGTTGACATGTGTCAAGACGCTCCTCGGGGCACGTATTGCTTGGGCCTCTCTCCTGGAGGCGCTCAGTCAGACCCATTGTTGACATGTGACAAGACGCTCCTCGGGGCGCGTCTTGCTTGGGCTTCTCTCCTGGAGGCCCTCAGTCAGACCCATTGTTTGCATGTGGCAAGACGCTCCTCGGGGCGCTTCTTGCTTGGGCCTCTCTCCTGGAGGCGCTCAGTCAGACCCAGTGTTGACATTTGGCAAGACGCTCCTTGGGGCACGTCTTGCTTGGGCCTCTCTCCTGGAGGCGCTCAGTCAGACCCAGTGTTGACATGTGGCAAGACGCTCCTCGGGGCGCGTCTTACTTGGGCCTCTCTCCTGGAGGCGCTCAGCCAGACCCAGTGGTGAAATTTGGCAAGACACTCCTCGGGGCGCGTCTTGCTTGGGCTTCTCTCATTGAGGCCCTCAGTCAGACCCAGTGTTGACATGTGTCAAGACGCTCCTCGGGGCACGTCTTGCTTGGGCCTCTCTCCTGGAGGCGCTCAGTCAGACACAGTGTTGACATGTGGCAAGACACTGCTCGGGGCACGTCTTGCTTGGGCCTCTCTCCTGGAGGCCCTCTGTCAGACCCATTGTTGAAATGTGGCAAGACGCTCTGTTAGGTAATTTGATTTTATCCCATATTACCTTAAAGGACGACACACCCTTTGATAGAGAGAGAGAGTAAATTGATTATTTGTAATGTCCATGTGTGTAGCTCAACCAGGCCCCATTCTGCTTCAGCCTCAAAGCTTTATCCTCACCTGCTCTGTATACCTGCATTCTGCAATTATCTGGTAGATAATACTTAACCTCCATAACCCTGGAACCTGAAATAAACCCACATGACAACAAGGAAGACATTTTACCCTGAGTCTCCAAATGCATGGAGAGTTAACGCAGAGAAACCTCCTCCGAGGCTTCCCCCACGTCACTCCCCTGTGCTCCCAGTTCTTCAGGGGCTTTATTCACCAAATGGATGGGGGGAGAAGGCGGACCTTCTCAAGTTACAGAGTTCTCTCAATTAACATCTTTGCTCAACCTTTTTATGAACATACCAACACAGAGATTCATGATGTGTAATGGGCATCTTTTAGGTCTCAAAAAGGTACATTTATAAAAATACCCAACATTCCCTCCTGATGTGACTTTTTGAGCAATAAAAGATTAAACCAATAAAACAACATTAACATGAAATTAGGAAACACCTAACCTGGAATTTGAAATGACCAATTAATCAATCAGATTTTAGTTCAACATTAAACCAGACATCAAACCCAATTTTATCCTGTATTTCTAGCTTCATTAACTTATCCCCCCTGAATGCTACCTTTGAGCAATGATTATCCTGTCAACAAAACCCAGAGCAAGAGTTAAAACCTGGAATTAGGAATGAATAATCTAGACACCAAAACCTACATAATAATCTTGAATTCCTAGCTTTATTAAAGTAACCCATATCATTTGTCATCAAACACTTGTGGATCTTCTGCTCCACATCCGTCGTTACCTCCTGTGCTGCAATCGATCGCTTGTAGGACTGAACAGGTGTCACAGGTTTTGAGTTTTCTGTGGCTGGCTGACCTGCAGTTCTGGTTCCCTCCTGAAGTTGGTGTTTGACCTCTGCACCTCATCTCCAGTTCAGGTGTGATATCTCGGTCACACTGTGCTCTCAGCTTTGCGTCGTCCCGCTGACGTGTCGACGCAGGTCACTTCCTGAGAGAGCTGACTGGCCCACAGCGGGTTTTGTGGTTTTACATCAGCTTACAGGTTGGTACCGGTTTGGGCTAACTGATCCACTTGGTTTGTGGTTTAACATTAGCTCAGCCGGTGACGGTGGTTTGTATCACTTCCGTCTTGGACTGCAAGTCAGCAGTTAGCCACGTCTTTCGTGCTTCCTCCATCTTGGATTGTGGGCTCCACCTCCTTTTCAACACACCTACAAGTCACAAACGTTTCAAAGACCCACAGCAGGATGCCACAGGCACAGACCAATTTGCATTCTGTTAGACATGCGTTCAACTTCCACAGCTGCTTGCTCAAAGGAACTCAGATCCTCTGAAGTCTTTTCATCGACACTCTTCTCCTGAGTCTGAGCCATTCCTGCATTCGGAGAGTATCAGGACAGGACATAGCAAACCATCTTGTGTTGCAATCACAATACCTTCCTGGTTGTTGAGGGTCAATGGGGCACAAAGCGTCTTGTCCCTGATCTGTGTCCTCTGATGTTTTCTGCAGGAACCAATGCAGCCAGCCACTGATCTTTATCACCTGTTAATCGAGTTCCCATCATCACATCACAGCAGGACACAAATCAAGGAGTCTCCCAGCCTGTCTTGCCTAGGGAACAATTTGCATTTAGGAAAACAGTGTACCCAAAAGTTGTGCTGCCTAATTGTTTAAATTAATAAACATTGATGTCTGGTTTAGCATGAAAATAGTCAGATATGGTCTGTCCTAAATTTTCACAAAAAAAATAAAACACATCCAAATTCTTTAAAACTAGCTTGTCTCAAAAGGAGTTAATCAGAGATTCTATCACACTAAGGCGGAGTTTACACAATCACGTCACAGAGGCTTCAAAGAGGTTTTTCACAAAAGGACCCTAGAGTCTTCTAGTCTAGCCTTGATTTAGCTGCTTAGGCTCACACATTTGCATTCAGGCAAAAGGCATTCTAATTTAAATGAACCAGCCCATCTCCACCTTGTAAGGTAATCAAAACTTTATCAGTTACACCACCCCCTCCTGTGGAGGTAGGGTTCTCACACATTTACAGGATCTAAATTAATCAAAAGGAAGTCACTCAGATTTATTAAACCTTATAACCCAAACAGAAAATAAATGATGGTAATAGCTCAAATGTTGAAATAGTTACAAAACAGCCTTACTGTTGAGTAAAATAACATACTACGATCAGCATTATGGTCTGTAGGGGCTGAGTTGATGTTTACATTTCAAACAAGATTTGCATAGAAATAGCATACAGGAAAAATCTAGCACCGTGTTGATTCAATCATGTTATTAAATTAAATCTATCAATGGTCGATAAGACACATTTAACGGGAAGTTTTTACGGTTCATAAAAAATCTAAACACCCTCCTGTAAAGCCAGTCTTATGGCAGAAACACCAAGTTTAACATGATTTAGTCATATGATAAAATGCTGAGATAAAAAACTGTTACTGCATAGTTTAGAATTCTATTTACCTAAGATCATAACCCACTAAAGTAAAACTGAAAAGTTGTATTTTTAATCTTGGTTCATGAGCAAAAGGTATCGTCGGATCCAGAGTAGCTGCTGCACAGCTAATCTACCAGCGCTATAAGCAAAGAGTCTGTCATTTTAAAATGGCATAAGCTAGTTATAAGGTTATGTGCCTCTTAAAACACAAAATCATGAATTTTCCCTTCTAATTCTGTAATTTGGGGTCAAATTCCTCAATAAATGATTAGGGGAACTACTTAAGTCTAACTACATGATCTTTTAGAAAGAGTATTTATTTATTTTAATAAAATAATAAAAGGCCTGTAGACCAGAATATCTAATTTAACTTGAGGCAATCGCGTGAATCATCTCCATCTTATTTGGGCAACCATTCAGCCTGTGAAGCTGAAGGAGTTAGAGGATGGATGTCTTTATCCCTGCTTAACTGTATTTCCTTAACATTCTATCTATGTAAGTCATTTTGTTTACTAGTTCAGTACGAGTTATCATGCAGATAAAAGCAATGACTTTTTCAGATAGTATTTAGTTAATCATCACACCTCAAACATTTCTTTAAAACTTCCTTTTTGCCTTCTCTCTTTTCCTCAACCATTTCTTTAAACTGTCTATTTGCCTTCTCTCTTTTCCTCAACCATTTCTTTAATTCTGTCTTTTCTCCATCTGTCTGCTTTTTTCCTTAACCTTCTCTGCTAACCTCTCATTTCTTCCTAACCAAACCATCAAACAGTTAGTGGCCTGCAGCCTTATCAAAACCATCCCCCATAACACTTCGTTGTCTCTTCATACACCCCCTCAAACCTTCACCCCTCCTTTTCCTTTCTTGTATTTCTCCAGCTTCTCTTAGGAACCACATACACACACACACCTGAGCCTTCTGACCCACACTTACACATCACAGGATGTTAGTGTTATTCATACATGTACAGAATAAAGAACAAGACAACACAGAACAAAACAGAAACATAGAACATAGACCATCTAGAATCTGCAGGTTTCACACAGAACAAACTAGGCTCAAAGCCTCAGTCACACACATTGTCATGTAATGGGACCTTTCATTCATTCAGAGATCTTGGCCGAGATACACACATTCAGGCTTCAGAACTTCGGCCCAAAACTTCTCTCACACTCACACACACACAGAAACTGACCTGCAGGCTTTCACTCACACACATTCAGAACTTGGACACAACCCCCCCAGATCAGACCAGATCCGGTTAGGCCCAAAACCTTTACTCATACACAGATGGAGCAAAACTCTGTCAGAAATTAACATGCCAGTCCTCAGCGTCACCTTTCAACAATACACAACACGGAAACCGGCAAGTCCACCCACAAAAATGGAACGCAGCCCCATGGCACCAGAAAAATCACAACACAAATAACACAGACCGGGAATTTTAGACCGATTTAAGATCTTTTAAGCCAATCAAATTTTGTGTACCTTGTTGCACCATAAAATATTTAAACAATTCCCTGCGGCAGTGTGATTTCAGCATCAAACCACTCCAATCGACACCAGCACTTACATGCTGCGTGTATTAACCATCCGCGGCTGCTTTAATGCAGCGCTGGTTTAGCAACAGTTTTAGGTGCACCTGAACATTCACCTGTAATTACTACCCACAGCTCTGCGGGACGCCCTGTGCACGCAGACACAAGACTTATTAAAACCTCCTCTTCAAGGCAGGAATACAGCCCGGTTCACGTTTCAATGCAACCCCACGGTTTACATGTGCAACCCCTAGCTGGACACAAAAACGTCTTTTTGTGCGTGAATGTCAGTCACCACCATCAATCTTAAATCACACTGCCAACGGTTAAAAACAAAAAGTGCAATTAATTTTTACTCACCCAGTGTGCTATTCAGCTGCCAGACTGCGAAGCGAACTCCCACCGGAACTCTGCTCTCCAGAGCTCACCAGAGCTGATCCACAGTCTCCCCTTACCAGAAACAGACTCAAACCAATTTTAGCCAAAACAATCTCACACGTCTTTTTCCGGTCATCAACTTTCTCATACACTCAAGAGGTTCACACACACACACGGCCGCAACTGGCCCTCCTCAATCAACTCAAACCACACTGCCAGTGGTTAAAGAAACAGACACAAATTACTGAATTAGCTTAATGAATTAATGAATTAACCTACTCTCCGTGGTAATTTCGTCCTGAGTTCGGGAAGGCGAGAGCTTGAATGGGAATCTGCCTGCAAGGCTAAAAAGCCGGCCGGTGAAACAATTTTAGTTCCCCGGGCTTTGATGAGGTAAGTGGCGCCTGTACGGCTCCCCGAAGCCAGCTTCCCATCGACGGCTCTGCCTTGCCCGCATCCTCCACCACTTGTTAGGTAATTTGATTTTATCCCATATTACCTTAAAGGACGACACACCCTTTGATAGAGAGAGAGAGTAAATTGATTATTTGTAATGTCCATGTGTGTAGCTCAACCAGGCCCCATTCTGCTTCAGCCTCAAAGCTTTATCCTCACCTGCTCTGTATACCTGCATTCTGCAATTATCTGGTAGATAATACTTAACCTCCATAACCCTGGAACCTGAAATAAACCCACATGACAACAAGGAAGACATTTTACCCTGAGTCTCCAAATGCATGGAGAGTTAACGCAGAGAAACCTCCTCCGAGGCTTCCCCCACGTCACTCCCCTGTGCTCCCAGTTCTTCAGGGGCTTTATTCACCAAATGGATGGGGGGAGAAGGCGGACCTTCTCAAGTTACAGAGTTCTCTCAATTAACATCTTTGCTCAACCTTTTTATGAACATACCAACACAGAGATTCATGATGTGTAATGGGCATCTTTTAGGTCTCAAAAAGGTACATTTATAAAAATACCCAACACGCTCCTCGGGGCGCTTCTTGCTTGGGCCTCTCTCCTGGATGCGCTCAGTCAGACCCAGTGATGACATGTGGCAAGACGCTCCTCGGGGCACGTCTTGCTTGGGCCTCTCTCCTGGAGGCGCTCAGTCAGAGCCAGTGGTGACATGTGGCTAGACGCTCCTCGGGGCACGTATTGCTTGGGCCTCTCTCCTGGAGGCCCTCTGTCAGACCCAGTGTTGACATGTGGCAAGACGCTCCTCGGGGCACGTATTGCTTGGGCCTCTCTCCTGGAGGCCCTCTGTCAGACCCAGTGTTGACATGTGTCAAGACGCTCCTCGGGGCACGTATTGCTTGGGCCTCTCTCCTGGAGGCCCTCTGTCAGACCAAGTGTTGACATGTGGCAAGACGCTCCTCGGGGCGCGTCTTGCTTGGGCCTCTCTCCTGGAGGCGCTCAGTCAGACCCAGTGGTGACATGTGGCAAGACGCTCCTCGGGGCACGTATTGCTTGGGCCTCTCTCCTGGAGGCGCTCAGTCAGACCCAGTGTTGACATGTGGCAAGACGCTCCTCGGGGCACGTCTTGCTTGGGCCTCTCTCCTGGAGGCGCTCAGTCAGACCCAGTGGTGACATGTGGCTAGACGCTCCTCGGGGCACGTATTGCTTGTACCTCTCTCCTGGAGGCCCTCTGTCAGACCCAGTGTTGACATGTGGCAAGACGCTCCTCGGGGCACGTATTGCTTGGGCCTCTCTCCGGAAGGCCCTCTGTCAGACCCATTGTTTGCATGTGGCAAGACGCTCCTCGGGGCGCTTCTTGCTTGGGCCTCTCTCCTGGAGGCGCTTAGTCAGACCAAGTGTTGACATTTGGCAAGACGCTCCTTGGGGCACGTCTTCCTTGGGCCTCTCTCCTGGAGGCGCTCAGTCAGACCCAGTGTTGACATGTGGCAAGACGCTCCTCGGGGCGCGTCTTACTTGGGCCTCTCTCCTGGAGGCGCTCAGCCAGACCCAGTGGTGAAATTTGGCAAGACACTCCTCGGGGCGCGTCTTGCTTGGGCTTCTCTCATTGAGGCCCTCAGTCAGACCCAGTGTTGACATGTGTCAAGACGCTCCTCGGGGCACGTCTTGCTTGGGCCTCTCTCCTGGAGGGGCTCAGTCAGACCCAGTGTTGACATGTGGCAAGACACTGCTCGGGGCACGTCTTGCTTGGGCCTCTCTCCTGGAGGCCCTCTGTCAGACCCATTGTTGACATGTGGCAAGACGCTCCTCGGGGCGCTTCTTGCTTGGGCCTCTCTCCTGGAGGCGCTCAGTCAGACCCAGTGATGACATGTGGCAAGACGCTCCTCGGGGCACGTCTTGCTTGGGCCTCTCTCCTGGAGGCGCTCAGTCAGACCCAGTGGTGACATGTGGCTAGACGCTCCTCGGGGCACGTATTGCTTGGGCCTCTCTCCTGGAGGCCCTCTGTCAGACCCAGTGTTGACATGTGGCAAGACGCTCCTCGGGGCACGTATTGCTTGGGCCTCTCTCCTGGAGGCCCTCTGTCAGACCCAGTGTTGACATGTGTCAAGACGCTCCTCGGGGCACGTATTGCTTGGGCCTCTCTCCTGGAGGCCCTCTGTCAGACCAAGTGTTGACATGTGGAAAGACGCTCCTCGGGGCGCGTCTTGCTTGGCCCTCTCTCCTGGAGGCGCTCAGTCAGACCCAGTGGTGACATGTGGCCAGACACTCCTCGGGGCACGTATTGCTTGGGCCTCTCTCCTGGAGGCGCTCAGTCAGACCCAGTGTTGACATGTGGCAAGGCGCTCCTCGGGGCACGTCTTGCTTGGGCCTCTCTCCTGGAGGAGCTCAGTCAGACCCAGTGGTGACATGTGGCTAGACGCTCCTCGGGGCACGTATTGCTTGGGCCTCTCTCCTGGAGGCCCTCTGTCAGACCCAGTGTTGACATGTGGCAAGACGCTCCTCGGGGCACGTATTGCTTGGGCCTCTCTCCTGGAGGCCCTCTGTCAGACCCAGTGTTGACATGTGTCAAGACGCTCCTCGGGGCACGTATTGCTTGGGCCTCTCTCCTGGAGGCCCTCTGTCAGACCAAGTGTTGACATGTGGCAAGACGCTCCTCGGGGCGCGTCTTGCTTGGGCCTCTCTCCTGGAGGCGCTCAGTCAGACCCAGTGGTGACATGTGGCTAGACGCTCCTCGGGGCACGTATTGCTTGGGCCTCTCTCCTGGAGGCCCTCTGTCAGACCCAGTGTTGACATGTGGCAAGACGCTCCTCGGGGCGCGTCTTGCTTGGGCCTCTCTCCTGGAGGCCCTCAATCAGACCCAGTGTTGACACGTGGCAAGACGCTCCTCGGGGCGCCTCTTGCTTGGGCCTCTCTCCTGGAGGCGCTCAGTCAGATCGAGTAGTGACATGTGGCATGACGCTCCTCGGGGTGCGTCTTGCTTGGGCCTCTCTCCTGGAGGCGCTCAGTCAGACCCAGTGGTGACATGTGGCAAGACACTCCTCGGGGCGCGTCTTGCTTGGGCCTCTCTCCTGGAGGCCCGCTGTCAGACCCAGTGTTGACATGTGGCAAGACTCTCCTAGGGGCGCGTCTTGCTTGGGCCTCTCTCCTGGAGGCGCTCAGTCAGACCGAGTGCTGACATGTGGCAAGACGCTCCTCGGGGCGCATCTTTCTTGGGCCTCTCTCCTGGAGGCGCTCAGTCAGACCCAGTGGTGACATATGGCAAGACGCTCCTCGGGGCGCGTGTTACTTGGGCCTCTCTCCTGGAGGCCCTCTGTCAGACCCAGTGTTGACATGTGGCAAGACACTCCTCGGGGCGCGTCTTGCTTGGGCCTCTCTCCTGGAGGCGCTCAGTCAGACCCAGTGTTGACATGTGGCAAGACGCTCCTCGGGGCGCGTCTTGCTTGGGCCTCTCTCCTGGAGGCGCTCAGTCAGACCCAGTGTTGACATGTGGCAAGACGCTCCTCGGGGCGCGTCTTGCTTGGGCCTCTCTCCTGGATGCGCTCAGTCAGACCCAGTGGTGACATGTGGCAAGACGCTCCTCGGGGCACGTATTGCTTGGGCCTCTCTCCTGGAGGCCCTCTGTCAGACCCAGTGTTGACATGTGGCAAGACGCTCCTCGGGGCGCGTCTTGCTTGGGCTTCTCTCATTGAGGCCCTCAGTCAGACCCAGTGGTGACATGTGTCAAGACGCTCCTCGGGGCGCGTCTTGCTTGGGCCTCTCTCCTGGAGGCGCTCAGTCAGACCCAGTGTTGACATGTGGCAATACGCTCCCCGGGGCGCGTCTTGCTGGGGCCTCTCTCCTGGAGGCGCTCAGTCAGACCCAGTGTTGACATGTGACAATATGCTCCTCGGGGCGCGTCTTGCTTGGGCCTCTCTCCTGGAGGCGCTCAGTCAGACCCAGTGTTGACATGTGGCAAGACGCTCCTCGGGGCGCGTCTTGCTTGGGCCTCTCTCCTGGAGGCGCTCAGTCAGACCCAGTGGTGACATGTGGCAAGACACTCCTCGGGGCGAGTATTGCTTGGGCCTCTCTCCCGGAGGCCCTCTGTCAGACCCAGTGTTGACATGTGTCAAGATGCTCCTCAGGGCGCGTCTTGCTTGGGCCTCTCTCCTGGACGCGCTCAGTCAGACCGAGTGCTGACATGTGGCAAGACGCTCCTCGGGGCGCGTCTTGCTTGGGCTTCTCTCCTGGAGGCCCTCAGTCAGACCCATTGTTGACATGTGGCAAGACGCTCCTCGGGGCGCGTCTTGCTTGGGCCTCTCTCCTAGAGGCGCTCAGTCAGACCGAGTGCTGACAGGTGGCAAGACGCTCCTCGGGCCGCGTGTTGCTTGGGCTTCTCTCCTGGAGGCCCTCAGTCAGACCCATTGTTGACATGTGGCAAGACGCTCCTCGGGGCGCGTCTTGCTTGGGCCTCTCTCCTGGAGGCGCTCAGTCAGACCGAGTGCTGACATATGGCAAGACGCTCCTCGGGGCGCGTCTTGCTTGGGCCTCTCTCCTGGAGGCACTCGGTCAGAACCAGAGGTGACATGTGGCAAGACGCTCCTCGGGGTGCGTCTTGCTTGGGCCTCTCTCCTGGAGGCCGTCTGTCAGACCCAGTGTTGACATGTGGCAAGACGCTCCTCGGGGCGCGTCTTGCTTGGGCCTCTCTCCTGGAGGCCCTCAATCAGACCCAGTGTTGACATGTGGCAAGACGCTCCTCGGGGCGCATCATGCTTGGGCCTCTCTCCTGGAGGCGCTCAGTCAGACCCAGTGGTGACATGTGGCAAGACGCTCCTCGGGGCGCGTATTGCTTGGGCCTCTCTCCTGGAGGCGCTCAGTCAGACCCAGTGGTGACATGTGGCAAGACGCTCCTCGGGGCACGTCTTGCTAGGGTCTCTCTCCCGGAGGCGCTCAGTCAGACCCAGTGTTGACATGTGGCAAGACGCTCCTCGGGGCGCGTCTTGATTGGGCCTCTTTCCTGGAGGCGCTCAGTCAGACCCAGTGTTGAAATGTGGCAAGACGCTCCTCGGGGCGCGTCTTGCTTGGGCCTCTCTCCTGGAGGAGCTCAGTCAGACCCAGTGTTGACATGTGGCAAGACGCTCCTCGGGGCGCGTCTTGCTTGGGCCTCTCTCCTGGAGTCGCTCAGTCAAACCCAGTGGTGACATGTGGCAAGACGCTCCTCGGGGCGCGTCTTGCTTGGGCCTCTCTCCTGGATGCGCTCAGTCAGACCGAGTGCTGACATGTGGCAAGACGCTCCTCGGGGCGCTTCTTGCTTGGGCCTCTCTCCTGGAGGCGCTCAGTCAGACCCAGTGGTGACATGTGGCAAGAGGCTCCTCGGGGCACGTATTGCTTGGGCCTCTCTCCTGGAGGCCCTCTGTCAGACCCAGTGTTGACATGTGGCAAGACGCTCCTCGGGGTGCGTCTTGCTTGGGCTTCTCTCATTGAGGCCCTCAGTCAGACCCAGTGTTGACATGTGTCAAGACGCTCCTCGGGGCGCGTCTTGCTTGGGCCTCTCTCCTGGAGGCCCTCAGTCAGACCCATTGTTGACATGTGGCAAGACGCTCCTCGGGGCGCGTCTTGCTTGGGCTTCTCTCCTGGAGGCCCTCAGTCAGACCCATTGTTGACATGTGGCAAGACGCTCCTCGGGGCGCTTCTTGCTTGGGCCTCTGTCCTGGAGGCGCTCAGTCAGACCCAGTGTTGACATGTGGCAAGACGCTCCTCGGGGCACGTCTTGCTTGGGCCTCTCTCCTGGAGGCGCTCAGTCAGACCCAGTGTTGACATGTGGCAAGACGCTCCTCGGGGCACGTCTTGCTTGGGCCTCTCTCCTGGAGGCACTCAGTCAGACCCAGTGTTGACATGTGGCAAGACGCTCCTCGGGGCGCTTCTTGCTTGGGCCTCTCTCCTGGAGGCGCTCAGTCAGACCCAGTGTTGACATGTGGCAAGACGCTCCTCGGGGTGCGTCTTGCTTGGGCCTCTCTCCTGGAGGCGCTCAGTCAGACCCATTGTTGACATGTGGCAAGACGCTCCTCGGGGCGCGTCTTGCTTGGGCCTCTCTCCTGTGGGCGCTCAGTCAGACCCAGTGGTGACATGTGGCAAGACGCTCCTCGGGGCACGTATTGCTTGGGCCTCTCTCCTGGAGGCCCTCTGTCAGACCCAGTGTTGACATGTGGCAAGACGCTCCTCGGGGCGTGTCTTGGTTGGGCCTCTCTCCTGGAGGCCCTCAATCAGACCCAGTGTTGACACGTTGCAAGACGCTCCTCGGGGCGCGTCTTCCTTGGGCCTCTCTCCTGGAGGCTCTCAGTCAGACCGAGTAGTGACATGTGGCATGACGCTCCTCGGGGCGCGTCTTGCTTGGGCCTCTCTCCTGGAGTCGCTCAGTAAGACCCAGTGTTGACATGTGGCAAGACGCTCCTCGGGGCGCGTCTTGCTTGGGCCTCTCTCCTGGAGGCGCTCAGTCAGACCCAGTGTTGACATGTGGCAAGACGCTCCTCGGGGCGCGTTCTGCTTGGGCCTCTCTCCTGGAGGCTCTCAGTCAGACCCAGTGTTGACATGTGGCAAGACGCTCCTCGGGGCACGTCTTGCTTGGGCCTCTATCCTGGAGGCGCTCAGTCAGACCCAGTGTTGACATGTGGCAAGACGCTCCTCGGGGCGCGTCTTGCTTGGGCCTCTCTCCTGGAGGCGCTCAGTCAGACCCAGTGTTGACATGTGGCAAGACGCTCCTCGGGGCGCGTTCTGCTTGGGCCTCTCTCCTGGAGGCTCTCAGTCAGACCCAGTGTTGACATGTGGCAAGACGCTCCTCGGGGCGCTTCTTGCTTGGGCCTCTCTCCTGGAGGCGCTCAGTCAGACCCAGTGTTGACATGTGGCAAGACGCTCCTCGGGGCGCGTCTTGCTTGGGCCTCTCTCCTGGAGGCGCTCAGTCAGACCCATTGTTGACATGTGGCAAGACGCTCCTCGGGGCGCGTCTTGCTTGGGCCTCTCTCCTGGGGGCGCTCAGTCAGACCCAGTGGTGACATGTGGCAAGACGCTCCTCGGGGCACGTATTGCTTGGGCCTCTCTCCTGGAGGCCCTCTGTCAGACCCAGTGTTGACATGTGGCAAGACGCTCCTCGGGGCGTGTCTTGGTTGGGCCTCTCTCCTGGAGGCCCTCAATCAGACCCAGTGTTGACACGTTGCAAGACGCTCCTCGGGGCGCGTCTTCCTTGGGCCTCTCTCCTGGAGGCTCTCAGTCAGACCGAGTAGTGACATGTGGCATGACGCTCCTCGGGGCGCGTCTTGCTTGGGCCTCTCTCCTGGAGTCGCTCAGTAAGACCCAGTGTTGACATGTGGCAAGACGCTCCTCGGGGCGCGTCTTGCTTGGGCCTCTCTCCTGGAGGCGCTCAGTCAGACCCAGTGTTGACATGTGGCAAGACGCTCCTCGGGGCGCGTTCTGCTTGGGCCTCTCTCCTGGAGGCTCTCAGTCAGACCCAGTGTTGACATGTGGCAAGACGCTCCTCGGGGCGCGTCTTGCTTGGGCCTCTCTCCTGGAGGCTCTCAGTCAGACCCAGTGGTTACATGTGGCAAGACGCTCCTCGGGGCGCGTCTTGCTTGGGCCTCTCTCCTGCAGGCGCTCAGTCAGACCGAGTCCTGACATGTGGCTGACGCTCCTCGGGGCACGTATTGCTTGGGCCTCTCTCCTGGAGGCGCTCAGTCAGACCCAGTGGTGACATGTGGCTAGACGCTCCTGGGGGCACGTATTGCTTGGGCCTCTCTCCTGGAGGCCCTCAATCAGACCCAGTGTTGACACGTGGCAAGACGCTCCTCGGGGCACGTCTTGCTTGGGCCTCTCTCCTGGAGGCGCTCAGTCAGACCCAGTGGTGACATGTGGCAAGACACTCCTCGGGGCGCGTCTTGCTTGGGCCTCTCTCCTGGAGGCCCGCTGTCAGACCCAGTGTTGACATGTGGCAATACGCTCCTAGGGGCGCCTCTTGCTTGGGCCTCTCTCCTGGAGGCGCTCAGTCAGACCGAGTGCTGACATGTGGCAAGACGCTCCTCGGGGCACGTCTTGCTTGGGCCTCTCTCCTGGAGGCTCTCAGTCAGACCCAGTGTTGACATATGGCAAGACGCTCCTCGGGTGCGCGTGTTGCTTGGGCCTCTCTCCTGGAGGCCCTCTGTCAGACCCAGTGTTGACATGTGGCAAGACACTCCTCGGGGCGCGTGTTGCTTGGGCCTCTCTCCTGGAGGCGCTCAGTCAGACCCAGTGTTTAAATGTGGCAAGACGCTCCTAGGGGCACGTCTTGCTTGGGTCTCTCTCCCGGAGGCGCTCAGTCAGACCCAGTGTTGACATGTGGCAAGACGCTCCTCGGGGCACGTCTTGCTTGGGCCTCTCTCCCGGAGGCGCTCAGTCAGACCCAGTGTTGACATGTGGCAAGACGCTCCTCTGGGCGCGTCTTGCTTGGGCCTCTCTCCTGGAGGCTCTCAGTCAGACCCAGTGTTGACATATGGCAAGACGCTCCTCGGGTGCGCGTGTTGCTTGGGCCTCTCTCCTGGAGGCCCTCTGTCAGACCCAGTGTTGACATGTGGCAAGACACTCCTCGGGGCGCGTGTTGCTTGGGCCTCTCTCCTGGAGGCGCTCAGTCAGACCCAGTGTTTAAATGTGGCAAGACGCTCCTAGGGGCACGTCTTGCTTGGGTCTCTCTCCCGGAGGCGCTCAGTCAGACCCAGTGTTGACATGTGGCAAGACGCTCCTCGGGGCACGTCTTGCTTGGGCCTCTCTCCTGGAGGCGCTCAGTCAGACCCAGTGTTGACATGTGGCAAGACGCTCCTCGGGGCGCGTCTTGCTTGGGCCTCTCTCCTGGAGGCTCTCAGTCAGACCCAGTGGTGACATGTGGCAAGACTCTCCTCGGGAGGCGTCTTGCTTGGGCCTCTCTCCTGGAGGCCCTCAATCAGACCCAGAGTTGACATGTGGCAAGACGCTCCTTGGGGCGCGTCTTGCTTGGGCCTCTCTCCTGGAGGCGCTCAGTCAGACCCAGTGGTGACATGTGGCAAGACGCTCATCGGGGCACGTATTGCTTGGGACTCTCTCCTGGAGGCCCTCTGTCAGACCCAGTGTTGACATGTGGCAAGACGCTCCTCGGGGCACGTCTTGCTTGGGTCTCTCTCCCAGAGGCGCTCAGTGAGACCCAGTTTTGACATGTGTCAAGACGCTCCTCGGGGCGCGTCTTGCTTGGGCCTCTCTCCTGGAGGCGCTCAGTCAGACCCAGTGTTGACATGTGGCAAGACGCTCCTCGGGGCGCGTCTTGTTTGGGCTTCTCTCCTGGAGGCCCTCAGTCAGACCCATTGTTGACATGTGGCAAGACGCTCCTCGGGGCGCGTCTTGCTTGGGCCTCTCTCCTGGGGGCGCTCAGTCAGACCCAGTGGTGACATGTGGCAAGACGCTCCTCGGGGCACGTATTGCTTGGGCCTCTCTCCTGGAGGCCCTCTGTCAGACCCAGTGTTGACATGTGGCAAGACGCTCCTCGGGGCGCGTCTTGGTTGGGCCTCTCTCCTGGAGGCCCTCAATCAGACCCAGTGTTGACACGTTGCAAGACGCTCCTCGGGGCGCGTCTTCCTTGGGCCTCTCTCCTGGAGGCTCTCAGTCAGACCGAGTAGTGACATGTGGCATGACGCTCCTCGGGGCGCGTCTTGCTTGGGCCTCTCTCCTGGAGTCGCTCAGTAAGACCCAGTGGTGACATGTGGCAAGACGCTCCTTGGGGCGCGTCTTGCTTGGGCTTCTCTCCTGGAGGCCCTCAGTCAGACCCATTGTTGACATGTGGCAAGACGCTCCTCGGGGCGCGTCTTGCTTGGGCCTCTCTCCTGGAGGCGCTCAGTCAGACCGAGTGCTGACAGGTGGCAAGACGCTCCTCGGGCCGCGTGTTGCTTGGGCTTCTCTCCTGGAGGCCCTCAGTCAGACCCATTGTTGACATGTGGCAAGACGCTCCTCGGGGTGCGTCTTGCTTGGGCCTCTCTCCTGGAGGCACTCAGTCAGAACCAGAGGTGACATGTGGCAAGACGCTCCTCGGGGCGCGTCTTGCTTGGGCCTCTCTCCTGGATGCGCTCAGTCAGACCGAGTGCTGACATGTGGCAAGACGCTCCTCGGGGCGCTTCTTGCTTGGGCCTCTCTCCTGGAGGCGCTCAGTCAGACCCAGTGGTGACATGTGGCAAGAGGCTCCTCGGGGCACGTATTGCTTGGGCCTCTCTCCTGGAGGCCCTCTGTCAGACCCAGTGTTGACATGTGGCAAGACGCTCCTCGGGGTGCGTCTTGCTTGGGCTTCTCTCATTGAGGCCCTCAGTCAGACCCAGTGTTGACATGTGTCAAGACGCTCCTCGGGGCGCGTCTTGCTTGGGCCTCTCTCCTGGAGGCCCTCAGTCAGACCCATTGTTGACATGTGGCAAGACGCTCCTCGGGGCGCGTCTTGCTTGGGCTTCTCTCCTGGAGGCCCTCAGTCAGACCCATTGTTGACATGTGGCAAGACGCTAATCGGGGCGCTTCTTGCTTGGGCCTCTGTCCTGGAGGCGCTCAGTCAGACCCAGTGTTGACATGTGGCAAGACGCTCCTCGGGGCACGTCTTGCTTGGGCCTCTCTCCTGGAGGCGCTCAGTCAGACCCAGTGTTGACATGTGGCAAGACGCTCCTCGGGGCACGTCTTGCTTGGGCCTCTCTCCTGGAGGCACTCAGTCAGACCCAGTGTTGACATGTGGCAAGACGCTCCTCGGGGCGCTTCTTGCTTGGGCCTCTCTCCTGGAGGCGCTCAGTCAGACCCAGTGTTGACATGTGGCAAGACGCTCCTCGGGGCGCGTCTTGCTTGGGCCTCTCTCCTGGAGGCGCTCAGTCAGACCCAGTGTTGACATGTGGCAAGACGCTCCTCGGGGCGCGTTCTGCTTGGGCCTCTCTCCTGGAGGCTCTCAGTCAGACCCAGTGTTGACATGTGGCAAGACGCTCCTCGGGGCGCGTCTTGCTTGGGCCTCTCT
The DNA here is from genome assembly GCF_043380555.1 of Nothobranchius furzeri. Taxonomy (NCBI): domain Eukaryota; kingdom Metazoa; phylum Chordata; class Actinopteri; order Cyprinodontiformes; family Nothobranchiidae; genus Nothobranchius; species Nothobranchius furzeri. The sequence continues at coordinate 230,752 of NC_091750.1, forward strand.
CCTGGATGCTCTCAGTCAGACCCAGTGGTTACATGTGGCAAGACGCTCCTCGGGGCGCGTCTTGCTTGGGCCTCTCTCCTGCAGGCGCTCAGTCAGACCGAGTCCTGACATGTGGCTAGACGCTCCTCGGGGCACGTATTGCTTGGGCCTCTCTCCTGGAGGCGCTCAGTCAGACCCAGTGGTGACATGTGGCTAGACGCTCCTCGGGGCACGTATTGCTTGGGCCTCTCTCCTGGAGGCCCTCAATCAGACCCAGTGTTGACACGTGGCAAGACGCTCCTCGGGGCGCGTCTTGCTTGGGCCTCTCTCCTGGAGGCGCTCAGTCAGACCCAGTGGTGACATGTGGCAAGACACTCCTCGGGGCGCGTCTTGCTTGGGCCTCTATCCTGGAGGCCCGCTGTCAGACCCAGTGTTGACATGTGGCAATACGCTCCTAGGGGCGCCTCTTGCTTGGGCCTCTCTCCTGGAGGCGCTCAGTCAGACCGAGTGCTGACATGTGGCAAGACGCTCCTCGGGGCACGTCTTGCTTGGGCCTCTCTCCTGGAGGCGCTCAGTCAGACCCAGTGTTGACATATGGCAAGACGCTCCTCGGGGCGTGTGTTGCTTGGGCCTCTCTCCTGGAGGCCCTCTGTCAGACCCAGTGTTGACATGTGGCAAGACACTCCTCGGGGCGCGTGTTGCTTGGGCCTCTCTCCTGGAGGCGCTCAGTCAAACCCAGTGTTTAAATGTGGCAAGACGCTCCTCGGGGCACGTCTTGCTTGGGTCTCTCTCCCGGAGGCGCTCAGTCAGACCCAGTGTTGACATGTGGCAAGACGCTCCTCGGGGCACGTCTTGCTTGGGCCTCTCTCCTGGAGGCGCTCAGTCAGACCCAGTGTTGACATGTGGCAAGACGCTCCTCTGGGCGCGTCTTGCTTGGGCCTCTCTCCTGGAGGCGCTCAGTCAGACCCAGTGTTGACATGTGGCAAGACGCTCCTCGGGGCGCGTCTTGCTTGGGCCTCTCTCCTGGAGGGTCTCAGTCAGACCCAGTGGTGACATGTGGCAAGACGCTCCTCGGGAGGCGTCTTGCTTGGGCCTCTCTCCTGGAGGCCCTCAATCAGACCCAGTGTTGACATGTGGCAAGACGCTCCTTGGGGCGCGTCTTGCTTGGGCCTCTCTCCTGGAGGCGCTCAGTCAGACCCAGTGGTGACATGTGGCAAGACGCTCCTCGGGGCACGTATTGCTTGGGACTCTCTCCTGGAGGCCCTCTGTCAGACCCAGTGTTGACATGTGGCAAGACGCTCCTCGGGGCACGTCTTGCTTGGGTCTCTCTCCCGGAGGCGCTCAGTGAGACCCAGTGTTGACATGTGTCAAGACGCTCCTCGGGGCGCGTCTTGCTTGGGCCTCTCTCCTGGAGGCGCTCAGTCAGACCCAGTGTTGACATGTGGCAAGACGCTCCTCGGGGCGCGTCTTGTTTGGGCTTCTCTCCTGGAGGCCCTCAGTCAGACCCATTGTTGACATGTGGCAAGACGCTCCTCGGGGCGCGTCTTGCTTGGGCCTCTCTCCTGGGGGCGCTCAGTCAGACCCAGTGGTGACATGTGGCAAGACGCTCCTCGGGGCACGTATTGCTTGGGCCTCTCTCCTGGAGGCCCTCTGTCAGACCCAGTGTTGACATGTGGCAAGACGCTCCTCGGGGCGTGTCTTGGTTGGGCCTCTCTCCTGGAGGCCCTCAATCAGACCCAGTGTTGACACGTTGCAAGACGCTCCTCGGGGCGCGTCTTCCTTGGGCCTCTCTCCTGGAGGCTCTCAGTCAGACCGAGTAGTGACATGTGGCATGACGCTCCTCGGGGCGCGTCTTGCTTGGGCCTCTCTCCTGGAGTCGCTCAGTAAGACCCAGTGTTGACATGTGGCAAGACGCTCCTCGGGGCGCGTCTTGCTTGGGCCTCTCTCCTGGAGGCGCTCAGTCAGACCCAGTGTTGACATGTGGCAAGACGCTCCTCGGGGCGCGTTCTGCTTGGGCCTCTCTCCTGGAGGCTCTCAGTCAGACCCAGTGTTGACATGTGGCAAGACGCTCCTCGGGGCGCGTCTTGCTTGGGCCTCTCTCCTGGAGGCTCTCAGTCAGACCCAGTGGTTACATGTGGCAAGACGCTCCTCAGGGCGCGTCTTGCTTGGGCCTCTCTCCTGCAGGCGCTCAGTCAGACCGAGTCCTGACATGTGGCTAGACGCTCCTCGGGGCACGTATTGCTTGGGCCTCTCTCCTGGAGGCGCTCAGTCAGACCCAGTGGTGACATGTGGCTAGACGCTCCTGGGGGCACGTATTGCTTGGGCCTCTCTCCTGGAGGCCCTCAATCAGACCCAGTGTTGACATGTGGCAAGACGCTCCTCGGGGCACGTCTTGCTTGGGCCTCTCTCCTGGAGGCGCTCAGTCAGACCCAGCGGTGACATGTGGCAAGACACTCCTCGGGGCGCGTCTTGCTTGGGCCTCTCTCCTGGAGGCCCGCTGTCAGACCCAGTGTTGACATGTGGCAATACGCTCCTAGGGGCGCCTCTTGCTTGGGCCTCTCTCCTGGAGGCGCTCAGTCAGACCGAGTGCTGACATGTGGCAAGACGCTCCTCGGGGCACGTCTTGCTTGGGCCTCTCTCCTGGAGGCTCTCAGTCAGACCCAGTGTTGACATATGGCAAGACGCTCCTCGGGTGCGCATGTTGCTTGGGCCTCTCTCCTGGAGGCCCTCTGTCAGACCCAGTGTTGACATGTGGCAAGACACTCCTCGGGGCGCGTGTTGCTTGGGCCTCTCTCCTGGAGGCGCTCAGTCAGACCCAGTGTTTAAATGTGGCAAGACGCTCCTCGGGGCACGTCTTGCTTGGGCCTCTCTCCTGGAGGGTCTCAGTCAGACCCAGTGGTGACATGTGGCAAGACGCTCCTCGGGAGGCGTCTTGCTTGGGCCTCTCTCCTGGAGGCCCTCAATCAGACCCAGTGTTGACATGTGGCAAGACGCTCCTTGGGGCGCGTCTTGCTTGGGCCTCTCTCCTGGAGGCGCTCAGTCAGACCCAGTGGTGACATGTGGCAAGACGCTCCTCGGGGCACGTATTGCTTGGGACTCTCTCCTGGAGGCCCTCTGTCAGACCCAGTGTTGACATGTGGCAAGACGCTCCTCGGGGCACGTCTTGCTTGGGTCTCTCTCCCGGAGGCGCTCAGTGAGACCCAGTGTTGACATGTGTCAAGACGCTCCTCGGGGCGCGTCTTGCTTGGGCCTCTCTCCTGGAGGCGCTCAGTCAGACCCAGTGTTGACATGTGGCAAGACGCTCCTCGGGGCGCGTCTTGTTTGGGCTTCTCTCCTGGAGGCCCTCAGTCAGACCCATTGTTGACATGTGGCAAGACGCTCCTCGGGGCGCGTCTTGCTTGGGCCTCTCTCCTGGGGGCGCTCAGTCAGACCCAGTGGTGACATGTGGCAAGACGCTCCTCGGGGCACGTATTGCTTGGGCCTCTCTCCTGGAGGCCCTCTGTCAGACCCAGTGTTGACATGTGGCAAGACGCTCCTCGGGGCGTGTCTTGGTTGGGCCTCTCTCCTGGAGGCCCTCAATCAGACCCAGTGTTGACACGTTGCAAGACGCTCCTCGGGGCGCGTCTTCCTTGGGCCTCTCTTCTGGAGGCTCTCAGTCAGACCGAGTAGTGACATGTGGCATGACGCTCCTCGGGGCGCGTCTTGCTTGGGCCTCTCTCCTGGAGTCGCTCAGTAAGACCCAGTGTTGACATGTGGCAAGACGCTCCTCGGGGCGCGTCTTGCTTGGGCCTCTCTCCTGGAGGCGCTCAGTCAGACCCAGTGTTGACATGTGGCAAGACGCTCCTCGGGGCGCGTTCTGCTTGGGCCTCTCTCCTGGAGGCTCTCAGTCAGACCCAGTGTTGACATGTGGCAAGACGCTCCTCGGGGCGCGTCTTGCTTGGGCCTCTCTCCTGGAGGCTCTCAGTCAGACCCAGTGGTTACATGTGGCAAGACGCTCCTCGGGGCGCGTCTTGCTTGGGCCTCTCTCCTGCAGGCGCTCAGTCAGACCGAGTCCTGACATGTGGCTAGACGCTCCTCGGGGCACGTATTGCTTGGGCCTCTCTCCTGGAGGCGCTCAGTCAGACCCAGTGGTGACATGTGGCTAGACGCTCCTGGGGGCACGTATTGCTTGGGCCTCTCTCCTGGAGGCCCTCAATCAGACCCAGTGTTGACATGTGGCAAGACGCTCCTCGGGGCACGTCTTGCTTGGGCCTCTCTCCTGGAGGCGCTCAGTCAGACCCAGCGGTGACATGTGGCAAGACACTCCTCGGGGCGCGTCTTGCTTGGGCCTCTCTCCTGGAGGCCCGCTGTCAGACCCAGTGTTGACATGTGGCAATACGCTCCTAGGGGCGCCTCTTGCTTGGGCCTCTCTCCTGGAGGCGCTCAGTCAGACCGAGTGCTGACATGTGGCAAGACGCTCCTCGGGGCACGTCTTGCTTGGGCCTCTCTCCTGGAGGCTCTCAGTCAGACCCAGTGTTGACATATGGCAAGACGCTCCTCGGGTGCGCATGTTGCTTGGGCCTCTCTCCTGGAGGCCCTCTGTCAGACCCAGTGTTGACATGTGGCAAGACACTCCTCGGGGCGCGTGTTGCTTGGGCCTCTCTCCTGGAGGCGCTCAGTCAGACCCAGTGTTTAAATGTGGCAAGACGCTCCTCGGGGCACGTCTTGCTTGGGTCTCTCTCCCGGAGGCGCTCAGTCAGACCCAGTGTTGACATGTGGCAAGACGCTCCTCGGGGCACGTCTTGCTTGGGCCTCTCTCCCGGAGGCGCTCAGTCAGACCCAGTGTTGACATGTGGCAAGACGCTCCTCTGGGCGCGTCTTGCTTGGGCCTCTCTCCTGGAGGCGCTCAGTCAGACCCAGTGTTGACATGTGGCAAGACGCTCCTCGGGGCGCGTCTTGCTTGGGCCTCTCTCCTGGAGGCTCTCAGTCAGACCCAGTGGTGACATGTGGCAAGACGCTCCTCGGGAGGCGTCTTGCTTGGGCCTCTCTCCTGGAGGCCCTCAATCAGACCCAGAGTTGACATGTGGCAAGACGCTCCTTGGGGCGCGTCTTGCTTGGGCCTCTCTCCTGGAGGCGCTCAGTCAGACCCAGTGGTGACATGTGGCAAGACGCTCATCGGGGCACGTATTGCTTTGGACTCTCTCCTGGAGGCCCTCTGTCAGACCCAGTGTTGACATGTGGCAAGACGCTCCTCGGGGCACGTCTTGCTTGGGTCTCTCTCCCAGAGGCGCTCAGTGAGACCCAGTTTTGACATGTGTCAAGACGCTCTTCGGGGCGCGTCTTGCTTGGGCCTCTCTCCTGGAGCCGCTCAGTCAGACCCAGTGTTGACATGTGGCAAGACGCTCCTCGGGGCGCGTCTTGTTTGGGCTTCTCTCCTGGAGGCCCTCAGTCAGACCCATTGTTGACATGTGGCAAGACGCTCCTCGGGGCGCGTCTTGCTTGGGCCTCTCTCCTGGGGGCGCTCAGTCAGACCCAGTGGTGACATGTGGCAAGACGCTCCTCGGGGCACGTATTGCTTGGGCCTCTCTCCTGGAGGCCCTCTGTCAGACCCAGTGTTGACATGTGGCAAGACGCTCCTCGGGGCGCGTCTTGGTTGGGCCTCTCTCCTGGAGGCCCTCAATCAGACCCAGTGTTGACACGTTGCAAGACGCTCCTCGGGGCGCGTCTTCCTTGGGCCTCTCTCCTGGAGGCTCTCAGTCAGACCGAGTAGTGACATGTGGCATGACGCTCCTCGGGGCGCGTCTTGCTTGGGCCTCTCTCCTGGAGTCGCTCAGTAAGACCCAGTGGTGACATGTGGCAAGACGCTCCTTGGGGCTCGTCTTGCTTGGGCTTCTCTCCTGGAGGCCCTCAGTCAGACCTATTGTTGACATGTGGCAAGACGCTCCTCGGGGCGCGTCTTGCTTGGGCCTCTCTCCTGGAGGCGCTCAGTCAGACCGAGTGCTGACAGGTGGCAAGACGCTCCTCGGGCCGCGTGTTGCTTGGGCTTCTCTCCTGGAGGCCCTCAGTCAGACCCATTGTTGACATGTGGCAAGACGCTCCTCGGGGTGCGTCTTGCTTGGGCCTCTCTCCTGGATGCGCTCAGTCAGACCGAGTGTTGACATATGGCAAGACGCTCCTCGGGGCGCGTGTTGCTTGGGCCTCTCTTCTGGAGGCCCTCTGTCAGACCCAGTGTTGACATGTGGCAAGACACTCCTCGGGGCGCGTGTTGCTTGGGCCTCTCTCCTGGAGGCGCTCAGTCAAACCCAGTGTTTAAATGTGGCAAGACGCTCCTCGGGGCACGTCTTGCTTGGGTCTCTCTCATGGAGGCGCTCAGTCAGACCCAGTGTTGCCATGTGGCAAGACGCTCCTCGGGGCACGTCTTGCTTGGGCCTCTCTCCTGGAGGCGCTCAGTCAGACCCAGTGTTGACATGTGGCAAGACGCTCCTCTGGGCACGTCTTGCTTGGGCCTCTCTCCTGGAGGCGCTCAGTCAGACCCAGTGTTGACATGTGGCAAGACGCTCCTCGGGGCGCGTCTTGCTTGGGCCTCTCTCCTGGAGGGTCTCAGTCAGACCCAGTGGTGACATGTGGCAAGACGCTCCTCGGGAGGCGTCTTGCTTGGGCCTCTCTCCTGGAGGCCCTCAATCAGACCCAGTGTTGACATGTGGCAAGACGCTCCTTGGGGCGCGTCTTGCTTGGGCCTCTCTCCTGGAGGCGCTCAGTCAGACCCAGTGGTGACATGTGGCAAGACGCTCCTCGGGGCACGTATTGCTTGGGACTCTCTCCTGGAGGCCCTCTGTCAGACCCAGTGTTGACATGTGGCAAGACGCTCCTCGGGGCACGTCTTGCTTGGGTCTCTCTCCCGGAGGCGCTCAGTGAGACCCAGTGTTGACATGTGTGAAGACGCTCCTCGGGGCGCGTCTTGCTTGGGCCTCTCTCCTGGAGGCGCTCAGTCTGACCCAGTGTTGACATGTGGCAAGACGCTCCTCGGGGCGCGTCTTGTTTGGGCTTCTCTCCTGGAGGCCCTCAGTCAGACCCATTGTTGACATGTGGCAAGACGCTCCTCGGGGCGCGTCTTGCTTGGGCCTCTCTCCTGGGGGCGCTCAGTCAGACCCAGTGGTGAAATCTGGCAAGACGCTCCTCGGGGCACGTATTGCTTGGGCCTCTCTCCTGGAGGCCCTCTGTCAGACCCAGTGTTGACATGTGGCAAGACGCTCCTCGGGGCGTGTCTTGGTTGGGCCTCTCTCCTGGAGGCCCTCAATCAGACCCAGTGTTGACACGTTGCAAGACGCTCCTCGGGGCGCGTCTTCCTTGGGCCTCTCTCCTGGAGGCTCTCAGTCAGACCGAGTAGTGACATGTGGCATGACGCTCCTCGGGGCGCGTCTTGCTTGGGCCTCTCTCCTGGAGTCGCTCAGTAAGACCCAGTGTTGACATGTGGCAAGACGCTCCTCGGGGCGCGTCTTGCTTGGGCCTCTCTCCTGGAGGCGCTCAGTCAGACCCAGTGTTGACATGTGGCAAGACGCTCCTCGGGGCGCGTTCTGCTTGGGCCTCTCTCCTGGAGGCTCTCAGTCAGACCCAGTGTTGACATGTGGCAAGACGCTCCTCGGGGCGCGTCTTGCTTGGGCCTCTCTCCTGGAGGCTCTCAGTCAGACCCAGTGGTTACATGTGGCAAGACGCTCCTCGGGGCGCGTCTTGCTTGGGCCTCTCTCCTGCAGGCGCTCAGTCAGACCGAGTCCTGACATGTGGCTAGACGCTCCTCGGGGCACGTATTGCTTGGGCCTCTCTCCTGGAGGCGCTCAGTCAGACCCAGTGGTGACATGTGGCTAGACGCTCCTGGGGGCACGTATTGCTTGGGCCTCTCTCCTGGAGGCCCTCAATCAGACCCAGTGTTGACACGTGGCAAGACGCTCCTCGGGGCACGTCTTGCTTGGGCCTCTCTCCTGGAGGCGCTCAGTCAGACCCAGTGGTGACATGTGGCAAGACACTCCTCGGGGCGCGTCTTGCTTGGGCCTCTCTCCTGGAGGCCCGCTGTCAGACCCAGTGTTGACATGTGGCAATACGCTCCTAGGGGCGCCTCTTGCTTGGGCCTCTCTCCTGGAGGCGCTCAGTCAGACCGAGTGCTGACATGTGGCAAGACGCTCCTCGGGGCACGTCTTGCTTGGGCCTCTCTCCTGGAGGCTCTCAGTCAGACCCAGTGTTGACATATGGCAAGACGCTCCTCGGGTGCGCGTGTTGCTTGGGCCTCTCTCCTGGAGGCCCTCTGTCAGACCCAGTGTTGACATGTGGCAAGACACTCCTCGGGGCGCGTGTTGCTTGGGCCTCTCTCCTGGAGGCGCTCAGTCAGACCCAGTGTTTAAATGTGGCAAGACGCTCCTCGGGGCACGTCTTGCTTGGGTCTCTCTCCCGGAGGCGCTCAGTCAGACCCAGTGTTGACATGTGGCAAGACGCTCCTCGGGGCACGTCTTGCTTGGGCCTCTCTCCCGGAGGCGCTCAGTCAGACCCAGTGTTGACATGTGGCAAGACGCTCCTCTGGGCGCGTCTTGCTTGGGCCTCTCTCCTGGAGGCGCTCAGTCAGACCCAGTGTTGACATGTGGCAAGACGCTCCTCGGGGCGCGTCTTGCTTGGGCCTCTCTCCTGGAGGCTCTCAGTCAGACCCAGTGGTGACATGTGGCAAGACGCTCCTCGGGAGGCGTCTTGCTTGGGCCTCTCTCCTGGAGGCCCTCAATCAGACCCAGAGTTGACATGTGGCAAGACGCTCCTTGGGGCGCGTCTTGCTTGGGCCTCTCTCCTGGAGGCGCTCAGTCAGACCCAGTGGTGACATGTGGCAAGACACTCATCGGGGCACGTATTGCTTGGGACTCTCTCCTGGAGGCCCTCTGTCAGACCCAGTGTTGACATGTGGCAAGACGCTCCTCGGGGCACGTCTTGCTTGGGTCTCTCTCCCAGAGGCGCTCAGTGAGACCCAGTTTTGACATGTGTCAAGACGCTCCTCGGGGCGCGTCTTTCTTGGGCCTCTCTCCTGGAGCCGCTCAGTCAGACCCAGTGTTGACATGTGGCAAGACGCTCCTCGGGGCGCGTCTTGTTTGGGCTTCTCTCCTGGAGGCCCTCAGTCAGACCCATTGTTGACATGTGGCAAGACGCTCCTCGGGGCGCGTCTTGCTTGGGCCTCTCTCCTGGGGGCGCTCAGTCAGACCCAGTGGTGACATGTGGCAAGACGCTCCTCGGGGCACGTATTGCTTGGGCCTCTCTCCTGGAGGCCCTCTGTCAGACCCAGTGTTGACATGTGGCAAGACGCTCCTCGGGGCGCGTCTTGGTTGGGCCTCTCTCCTGGAGGCCCTCAATCAGACCCAGTGTTGACACGTTGCAAGACGCTCCTCGGGGCGCGTCTTCCTTGGGCCTCTCTCCTGGAGGCTCTCAGTCAGACCGAGTAGTGACATGTGGCATGACGCTCCTCGGGGCGCGTCTTGCTTGGGCCTCTCTCCTGGAGTCGCTCAGTAAGACCCAGTGGTGACATGTGGCAAGACGCTCCTTGGGGCTCGTCTTGCTTGGGCTTCTCTCCTGGAGGCCCTCAGTCAGACCCATTGTTGACATGTGGCAAGACGCTCCTCGGGGCGCGTCTTGCTTGGGCCTCTCTCCTGGAGGCGCTCAGTCAGACCGAGTGCTGACAGGTGGCAAGACGCTCCTCGGGCCGCGTGTTGCTTGGGCTTCTCTCCTGGAGGCCCTCAGTCAGACCCATTGTTGACATGTGGCAAGACGCTCCTCGGGGTGCGTCTTGCTTGGGCCTCTCTCCTGGAGGCACTCAGTCAGAACCAGAGGTGACATGTGGCAAGACGCTCCTCGGGGCGCGTCTTGCTTGGGCCTCTCTCCTGGAGGCGTTCAGTCAGACCCAGTGGTGACATGTGGCAAGACGCTCCTCGGGGCGCGTATTGCTTGGGCCTCTCTCCTGGAGGCGCTCAGTCAGACCCAGCATTGACATGTGGCAAGACGCTCCTCGGGGCACTTCTTGCTTGGGTCTCTCTCCCGGAGGCGCTCAGTCAGACCCAGTGTTGACATGTGGCAAGACGCTCCTCGGGGCGCGTCTTGATTGGGCCTCTTTGCTGGAGGCGCTCAGTCAGACACCGTGTTGACATGTGGCAAGACGCTCCTCTGGGCACGTCTTGCTTGGGCCTCTCTCCTGGAGGCGCTCAGTCAGACCCAGTGTTGACATGTGGCAAGACGCTCCTCGGGGCGCGTCTTGCTTGGGCCTCTCTCCTGGAGGGTCTCAGTCAGACCCAGTGGTGACATGTGGCAAGACGCTCCTCGGGAGGCGTCTTGCTTGGGCCTCTCTCCTGGAGGCCCTCAATCAGACCCAGTGTTGACATGTGGCAAGACGCTCCTTGGGGCGCGTCTTGCTTGGGCCTCTCTCCTGGAGGCGCTCAGTCAGACCCAGTGGTGACATGTGGCAAGACGCTCCTCGGGGCACGTATTGCTTGGGACTCTCTCCTGGAGGCCCTCTGTCAGACCCAGTGTTGACATGTGGCAAGACGCTCCTCGGGGCACGTCTTGCTTGGGTCTCTCTCCCGGAGGCGCTCAGTGAGACCCAGTGTTGACATGTGTGAAGACGCTCCTCGGGGCGCGTCTTGCTTGGGCCTCTCTCCTGGAGGCGCTCAGTCTGACCCAGTGTTGACATGTGGCAAGACGCTCCTCGGGGCGCGTCTTGTTTGGGCTTCTCTCCTGGAGGCCCTCAGTCAGACCCATTGTTGACATGTGGCAAGACGCTCCTCGGGGCGCGTCTTGCTTGGGCCTCTCTCCTGGGGGCGCTCAGTCAGACCCAGTGGTGAAATCTGGCAAGACGCTCCTCGGGGCACGTATTGCTTGGGCCTCTCTCCTGGAGGCCCTCTGTCAGACCCAGTGTTGACATGTGGCAAGACGCTCCTCGGGGCGTGTCTTGGTTGGGCCTCTCTCCTGGAGGCCCTCAATCAGACCCAGTGTTGACACGTTGCAAGACGCTCCTCGGGGCGCGTCTTCCTTGGGCCTCTCTCCTGGAGGCTCTCAGTCAGACCGAGTAGTGACATGTGGCATGACGCTCCTCGGGGCGCGTCTTGCTTGGGCCTCTCTCCTGGAGTCGCTCAGTAAGACCCAGTGTTGACATGTGGCAAGACGCTCCTCGGGGCGCGTCTTGCTTGGGCCTCTCTCCTGGAGGCGCTCAGTCAGACCCAGTGTTGACATGTGGCAAGACGCTCCTCGGGGCGCGTTCTGCTTGGGCCTCTCTCCTGGAGGCTCTCAGTCAGACCCAGTGTTGACATGTGGCAAGACGCTCCTCGGGGCGCGTCTTGCTTGGGCCTCTCTCCTGGAGGCTCTCAGTCAGACCCAGTGGTTACATGTGGCAAGACGCTCCTCGGGGCGCGTCTTGCTTGGGCCTCTCTCCTGCAGGCGCTCAGTCAGACCGAGTCCTGACATGTGGCTAGACGCTCCTCGGGGCACGTATTGCTTGGGCCTCTCTCCTGGAGGCGCTCAGTCAGACCCAGTGGTGACATGTGGCTAGACGCTCCTGGGGGCACGTATTGCTTGGGCCTCTCTCCTGGAGGCCCTCAATCAGACCCAGTGTTGACACGTGGCAAGACGCTCCTCGGGGCACGTCTTGCTTGGGCCTCTCTCCTGGAGGCGCTCAGTCAGACCCAGTGGTGACATGTGGCAAGACACTCCTCGGGGCGCGTCTTGCTTGGGCCTCTCTCCTGGAGGCCCGCTGTCAGACCCAGTGTTGACATGTGGCAATACGCTCCTAGGGGCGCCTCTTGCTTGGGCCTCTCTCCTGGAGGCGCTCAGTCAGACCGAGTGCTGACATGTGGCAAGACGCTCCTCGGGGCACGTCTTGCTTGGGCCTCTCTCCTGGAGGCTCTCAGTCAGACCCAGTGTTGACATATGGCAAGACGCTCCTCGGGTGCGCGTGTTGCTTGGGCCTCTCTCCTGGAGGCCCTCTGTCAGACCCAGTGTTGACATGTGGCAAGACACTCCTCGGGGCGCGTGTTGCTTGGGCCTCTCTCCTGGAGGCGCTCAGTCAGACCCAGTGTTTAAATGTGGCAAGACGCTCCTCGGGGCACGTCTTGCTTGGGTCTCTCTCCCGGAGGCGCTCAGTCAGACCCAGTGTTGACATGTGGCAAGACGCTCCTCGGGGCACGTCTTGCTTGGGCCTCTCTCCCGGAGGCGCTCAGTCAGACCCAGTGTTGACATGTGGCAAGACGCTCCTCTGGGCGCGTCTTGCTTGGGCCTCTCTCCTGGAGGCGCTCAGTCAGACCCAGTGTTGACATGTGGCAAGACGCTCCTCGGGGCGCGTCTTGCTTGGGCCTCTCTCCTGGAGGCTCTCAGTCAGACCCAGTGGTGACATGTGGCAAGACGCTCCTCGGGAGGCGTCTTGCTTGGGCCTCTCTCCTGGAGGCCCTCAATCAGACCCAGAGTTGACATGTGGCAAGACGCTCCTTGGGGCGCGTCTTGCTTGGGCCTCTCTCCTGGAGGCGCTCAGTCAGACCCAGTGGTGACATGTGGCAAGACACTCATCGGGGCACGTATTGCTTGGGACTCTCTCCTGGAGGCCCTCTGTCAGACCCAGTGTTGACATGTGGCAAGACGCTCCTCGGGGCACGTCTTGCTTGGGTCTCTCTCCCAGAGGCGCTCAGTGAGACCCAGTTTTGACATGTGTCAAGACGCTCCTCGGGGCGCGTCTTTCTTGGGCCTCTCTCCTGGAGCCGCTCAGTCAGACCCAGTGTTGACATGTGGCAAGACGCTCCTCGGGGCGCGTCTTGTTTGGGCTTCTCTCCTGGAGGCCCTCAGTCAGACCCATTGTTGACATGTGGCAAGACGCTCCTCGGGGCGCGTCTTGCTTGGGCCTCTCTCCTGGGGGCGCTCAGTCAGACCCAGTGGTGACATGTGGCAAGACGCTCCTCGGGGCACGTATTGCTTGGGCCTCTCTCCTGGAGGCCCTCTGTCAGACCCAGTGTTGACATGTGGCAAGACGCTCCTCGGGGCGCGTCTTGGTTGGGCCTCTCTCCTGGAGGCCCTCAATCAGACCCAGTGTTGACACGTTGCAAGACGCTCCTCGGGGCGCGTCTTCCTTGGGCCTCTCTCCTGGAGGCTCTCAGTCAGACCGAGTAGTGACATGTGGCATGACGCTCCTCGGGGCGCGTCTTGCTTGGGCCTCTCTCCTGGAGTCGCTCAGTAAGACCCAGTGGTGACATGTGGCAAGACGCTCCTTGGGGCTCGTCTTGCTTGGGCTTCTCTCCTGGAGGCCCTCAGTCAGACCCATTGTTGACATGTGGCAAGACGCTCCTCGGGGCGCGTCTTGCTTGGGCCTCTCTCCTGGAGGCGCTCAGTCAGACCGAGTGCTGACAGGTGGCAAGACGCTCCTCGGGCCGCGTGTTGCTTGGGCTTCTCTCCTGGAGGCCCTCAGTCAGACCCATTGTTGACATGTGGCAAGACGCTCCTCGGGGTGCGTCTTGCTTGGGCCTCTCTCCTGGAGGCACTCAGTCAGAACCAGAGGTGACATGTGGCAAGACGCTCCTCGGGGCGCGTCTTGCTTGGGCCTCTCTCCTGGAGGCGTTCAGTCAGACCCAGTGGTGACATGTGGCAAGACGCTCCTCGGGGCGCGTATTGCTTGGGCCTCTCTCCTGGAGGCGCTCAGTCAGACCCAGCATTGACATGTGGCAAGACGCTCCTCGGGGCACTTCTTGCTTGGGTCTCTCTCCCGGAGGCGCTCAGTCAGACCCAGTGTTGACATGTGGCAAGACGCTCCTCGGGGCGCGTCTTGATTGGGCCTCTTTGCTGGAGGCGCTCAGTCAGACACCGTGTTGACATGTGGCAAGACGCTCCTCGGGGCGCGTCTTGCTTGGGCCTCTCTCCTGGAGGCTCTCAGTCAGACCCAGTGGTGACATGTGGCAAGACGCTCCTCGGGGCGCGTCTTGCTTGGGCCTCTCTCCTGGAGGCGCTCAGTCAGACCGAGTGCTGACATGTGGCAAGAGGCTCCTCGGGGCACGTATTGCTTGGGCCTCTCTCCTGGAGGCGCTCAGTCAGACCCAGTGGTGACATGTGGCAAGACGCTCCTCGGGGCGCGTATTGCTTGGGCCTCTCTCCTGGAGGCGCTCAGTCAGAACCAGCGTTGACATGTGGCAAGACGCTCCTCGGGGCACGTCTTGCTTGGGCCTCTCTCCTGGAGGCGCTCAGTCAGACCCAGTGGTGACATGTGGCAAGAGGCTCCTCGGGGCACGTATTGCAGGGGCCTCTCTCCTGGAGGCGCTCAGTCAGACCCAGTGGTGACATGTGGCAAGACGCTCCTCGGGGAGCGTATTGCTTGGGCCTCTCTCCTGGAGGCGCTCAGTCAGACCCAGCGTTGACATGTGGCAAGACGCTCCTCGGGGCACGTCTTGCTTGGGTCTCTCTCCCGGAGGCGCTCAGTCAGACCCAGTGTTGACATGTGGCAAGACGCTCCTCGGGGCGCGTCTTGATTGGGCCTCTTTCCTGGAGGCGCTCAGTCAGACCCAGTGTTGACATGTGGCAAGACGCTCCTCTGGGCGCGTCTTGCTTGGGCCTCTCTCCTGGAGGCTCTCAGTCAGACCCAGTGGTGACATGTGGCAAGACGCTCCTCGGGGCGCGTCTTGCTTGGGCCTCTCTCCTGGAGGCGCTCAGTCAGACCGAGTGCTGACATGTGGCAAGACGCTCCTCGGGGCGCTTCTTGCTTGGGCCTCTCTCCTGGAGGCGCTCAGTCAGACCCAGTGGTGACATGTGGCAAGAGGCTCCTCGGGGCACGTATTGCTTGGGCCTCTCTCCTGGAGGCCCTCTGTCAGACCCAGTGTTGAAATGTGGCAAGACGCTCCTCGGGGCACGTCTTGCTTGGGCTTCTCTCATTGAGGCCCTCAGTCAGACCCATTGTTGACATGTGGCAAGACGCTCCTCGGGGCGCGTCTTGCTTGGGCTTCTCTCCTGGAGGCCCTCAGTCAGACCCATTGTTGACATGTGGCAAGACGCTCCTCGGGGCGCTTCTTGCTTGGGCCTCTCTCCTGGAGGCGCTCAGTCAGACCCAGTGTTGACATGTGGCAAGACGCTCCTCGGGGCACGTCTTGCTTGGGCCTCTCTCCTGGAGGCGCTCAGTCAGACCCAGTGTTGACATGTGGCAAGACGCTCCTCGGGGCGCGTCTGGCTTGGGCCTCTCTCCTGGAGGCGCTCAGTCAGACCCAGTGTTGACATGTGGCAAGACGCTCCTCGGGGTGCGTCTTGCTTGGGCCTCTCTCCTGGAGGCGCTCAGTCAGACCCAGTGGTGACATGTGGCAAGACGCTCCTCGGGGCACGTATTGCTTGGGCCTCTCTCCTGGAGGCCCTCTGTCAGACCCAGTGTTGACATGTTGCAAGACGCTCCTCGGGGCGCGTCTTGCTTGGGCTTCTCTCACGGAGGCCCTCAGTCAGACCCAGTGTTGACATGTGACAAGTAGCTCCTCGGGGCGTGTCTTGCTTGGGCCTCTCTCCTGGAGGCACTCAGTCAGACCCAGTGTTGACATGTGGCAAGACGCTCCTCGGGGTGCGTCTTGCTGGGGCTTCTCTCATGGAGGCACTCAGTCAGACCCAGTGTTGACATGTGGCAAGACGCTCCTCGGGGCGCGTCTTGCTTGGGCCTCTCTCCTGGAGGCGCTCAGTCAGACCCAGTGGTGACATGTGGCAAGACGCTCCTCGGGGCGCGTCTTGATTGGGCCTCTTTCCTGGAGGCGCTCAGTCAGACCCAGTGTTGACATGTGGCAAGACGCTCCTCTGGGCGCGTCTTGCTTGGGCCTCTCTCCTGGAGGCTCTCAGTCAGACCCAGTGGTGACATGTGGCAAGACGCTCCTCGGGGCGCGTCTTGCTTGGGCCTCTCTCCTGGAGGCGCTCAGTCAGACCGAGTGCTGACATGTGGCAAGACGCTCCTCGGGGCGCTTCTTGCTTGGGCCTCTCTCCTGGAGGCGCTCAGTCAGACCCAGTGGTGACATGTGGCAAGAGGCTCCTCGGGGCACGTATTGCTTGGGCCTCTCTCCTGGAGGCCCTCTGTCAGACCCAGTGTTGAAATGTGGCAAGACGCTCCTCGGGGCACGTCTTGCTTGGGCTTCTCTCATTGAGGCCCTCAGTCAGACCCATTGTTGACATGTGGCAAGACGCTCCTCGGGGCGCGTCTTGCTTGGGCTTCTCTCCTGGAGGCCCTCAGTCAGACCCATTGTTGACATGTGGCAAGACGCTCCTCGGGGCGCTTCTTGCTTGGGCCTCTCTCCTGGAGGCGCTCAGTCAGACCCAGTGTTGACATGTGGCAAGACGCTCCTCGGGGCACGTCTTGCTTGGGCCTCTCTCCTGGAGGCGCTCAGTCAGACCCAGTGTTGACATGTGGCAAGACGCTCCTCGGGGCGCGTCTGGCTTGGGCCTCTCTCCTGGAGGCGCTCAGTCAGACCCAGTGTTGACATGTGGCAAGACGCTCCTCGGGGTGCGTCTTGCTTGGGCCTCTCTCCTGGAGGCGCTCAGTCAGACCCAGTGGTGACATGTGGCAAGACGCTCCTCGGGGCACGTATTGCTTGGGCCTCTCTCCTGGAGGCCCTCTGTCAGACCCAGTGTTGACATGTTGCAAGACGCTCCTCGGGGCGCGTCTTGCTTGGGCTTCTCTCACGGAGGCCCTCAGTCAGACCCAGTGTTGACATGTGACAAGTAGCTCCTCGGGGCGTGTCTTGCTTGGGCCTCTCTCCTGGAGGCACTCAGTCAGACCCAGTGTTGACATGTGGCAAGACGCTCCTCGGGGTGCGTCTTGCTGGGGCTTCTCTCATGGAGGCACTCAGTCAGACCCAGTGTTGACATGTGGCAAGACGCTCCTCGGGGCGCGTCTTGCTTGGGCCTCTCTCCTGGAGGCGCTCAGTCAGACCCAGTGGTGACATGTGGCAAGACGCTCCACGGGGCGCGTAGTGCTTGGGCCTCTCTCCTGGAGACCCTCTGTCAGACCCAGTGTTGACATGTGGCAAGACGCTCCTCGGGGCGTGTCTTGGTTGGGCCTCTCTCCTGGAGGCCCTCAATCAGACCCAGTGTTGACACGTTGCAAGACGCTCCTCGGGGCGCGTCTTCCTTGGGCCACTCTCCTGGAGGCTCTCAGTCAGACCGAGTAGTGACATGTGGCATGACGCTCCTCGGGGCGCGTCTTGCTTGGGCCTCTCTCCTGGAGTCGCTCAGTCAGACCCAGTGGTGACATGTGGCAAGACACTCCTCGGGGCGCGTCTTGCTGGGGCCTCTCTCCCGGAGGCCCTCTGTCAGACCCAGTGTTGACATGTGTCAAGACGCTCCTCGGGGCGCGTCTTTCTTGGGCCTCTCTCCTGGAGGCGCTCAGTCAGACCGAGTGCTGACATGTGGCAAGACGCTCCTCGGGGCGCGTCTTGCTTGGGCTTCTCTCCTGGAGGCACTCAGTCAGACCCATTGTTGACATGTGTCAAGACGCTCCTCGGGGCGCGTCTTGCTTGGGCCTCTCTCCTGGAGGCGCTCAGTCAGAGCGAGTGCTGACATGTTGCAAGACGCTCCTCGAGCCGCGTTGTTGCTTGGGCTTCTCTCCTGGAGGCCCTCAGTCAGACCCATTGTTGACATGTGGCAAGACGCTCCTCGGGGCGAGTCTTGCTTGGGCTTCTCTTATGGAGGCCCTGAGTCAGACCCAGTGTTGACATGTGTCAAGACGCTCCTCGGGGCGCGTCTTGCTTGGGCCTCTCTCCTGGAGGCGCTCAGTCAGACCCAGTGTTGACATGTGGCAAGACGCTCCTCGGAGCTCGTCTTGCTTGGGCCTCTCTCCTGGAGGCCCTCTGTCAGACCCAGTGTTGACATGTGGCAAGACGCTCCTCGGGGCGCGTCTTGCTGGGGCTTCTCTCATGGAGGCACTCAGTCAGACCCAGTGTTGACATGTGGCAAGACGCTCCTCGGGGCACGTCTTGCTTGGGCCTCTCTCCTGGAGGCGCTCAGTCAGACCCAGTGTTGACATGTGGCAAGACGCTCCTCGGGGCGCGTCTTGCTTGGGCCACTCTCCTGGAGGCGCTCAGTCAGACCCAGTGTTGACAGGTGGCAAGACGCTCCTCGTGTCGCGTCTTGGTTGGGCCTCTCTCCTGGAGGCCCTCAATCAGACCCAGTGTTGACACGTTGCAAGACGCTCCTCGGGGCGCGTCTTCCTTGGGCCTCTCTCCTGGGGGCTCTCAGTCAGACCGAGTAGTGACATGTGGCATGACGCTCCTCGGGGCTCGTCTTGCTTGGGCCTCTCTCCTGGAGTCGCTCAGTCAGACCCAGTGGTGACATGTGGCAAGACACTCCTCGGGGCGCGTCTTGCTTCGGCCTCTCTCCCGGAGGCCCTCTGTCAGACCCAGTGATGACATGTGTCAAGACGCTCCTCGGGGCGCGTCTTGCTTGGGCCTCTCTCCTGGAGGCGCTCAGTCAGACTGAGTGCTGACATGTGGCAAGACGCTCATCGAGCCGCGTGTTAGTTGGGCTTCTCTCCTGGAGGCCCTCAGTCAGACCCATTGTTGACATGTGGCAAGACGCTCCTCGGGGCGAGTCTTGCTTGGGCTTCTCTCATGGAGGCCCTCAGTCAGACCCAGTGTTGACACGTTGCAAGACGCTCCTCGAGGCGCGTCTTCCTCTGGCCTCTCTCCTGGAGGCTCTCAGTCAGACCGAGTAGTGACATGTGGCATGACGCCCCTCGGGGCGCGTCTTGCTTGGGCCTCTCTCCTGGAGTCGCTCAGTCAGACCCAGTGGTGACATGTGGCAAGACACTCCTCGGGGCGCGTCTTGCTTGGGCCTCTCTCCCGGAGGCCCTCTGTCAGACCCAGTGTTGACATGTGTCAAGACGCTCCTCGGGGCGCGTCTTGCTTGGGCCTCTCTCCTGGAGGCGCTCAGTCAGACCGAGTGCTGACATGTGGCAAGACGCTCCTCGGGGCGCGTCTTGCTTGGGCTTCTCTCCTGGAGGCCCTCAGTCAGACCCATTGTTGACATGTGGCAAGACGCTCCTCGGGGCGCGTCTTGCTTGGGCCTCTCTCCTGGAGGCGCTCAGTCAGACCGAGTGCTGACATGCGGCAAGACGCTCCTCGAGCCGCGTGTTGCTTGGGCTTCTCTCCTGGAGGCCCTCAGTCAGACCCCTTGTTGACATGTGGCAAGACGCTCCTCGGGGCGAGTCTTGCTTGGGCTTCTCTTATGGAGGCCCTCAGTCAGACCGAGTAGTGACATGTGGCATGACGCTCCTCGGGGCGCGTCTTGCTTGGGCCTCTCTCCTGGAGTCGCTCAGTCAGACCCAGTGGTGACATGTGGCAAGACACTCCTCGGGGCGCGTCTTGCTGGGGCCTCTCTCCCGGAGGCCCTCTGTCAGACCCAGTGTTGACATGTGTCAAGACGCTCCTCGGGGCGCGTCTTTCTTGGGCCTCTCTCCTGGAGGCGCTCAGTCAGACCGAGTGCTGACATGTGGCAAGACGCTCCTCGGGGCGCGTCTTGCTTGGGCTTCTCTCCTGGAGGCACTCAGTCAGACCCATTGTTGACATGTGTCAAGACGCTCCTCGGGGCGCGTCTTGCTTGGGCCTCTCTCCTGGAGGCGCTCAGTCAGAGCGAGTGCTGACATGTTGCAAGACGCTCCTCGAGCCGCGTTGTTGCTTGGGCTTCTCTCCTGGAGGCCCTCAGTCAGACCCATTGTTGACATGTGGCAAGACGCTCCTCGGGGCGAGTCTTGCTTGGGCTTCTCTTATGGAGGCCCTGAGTCAGACCCAGTGTTGACATGTGTCAAGACGCTCCTCGGGGCGCGTCTTGCTTGGGCCTCTCTCCTGGAGGCGCTCAGTCAGACCCAGTGTTGACATGTGGCAAGACGCTCCTCGGAGCTCGTCTTGCTTGGGCCTCTCTCCTGGAGGCCCTCTGTCAGACCCAGTGTTGACATGTGGCAAGACGCTCCTCGGGGCGCGTCTTGCTGGGGCTTCTCTCATGGAGGCACTCAGTCAGACCCAGTGTTGACATGTGGCAAGACGCTCCTCGGGGCACGTCTTGCTTGGGCCTCTCTCCTGGAGGCGCTCAGTCAGACCCAGTGTTGACATGTGGCAAGACGCTCCTCGGGGCGCGTCTTGCTTGGGCCACTCTCCTGGAGGCGCTCAGTCAGACCCAGTGTTGACAGGTGGCAAGACGCTCCTCGTGTCGCGTCTTGGTTGGGCCTCTCTCCTGGAGGCCCTCAATCAGACCCAGTGTTGACACGTTGCAAGACGCTCCTCGGGGCGCGTCTTCCTTGGGCCTCTCTCCTGGGGGCTCTCAGTCAGACCGAGTAGTGACATGTGGCATGACGCTCCTCGGGGCTCGTCTTGCTTGGGCCTCTCTCCTGGAGTCGCTCAGTCAGACCCAGTGGTGACATGTGGCAAGACACTCCTCGGGGCGCGTC
Source organism: Nothobranchius furzeri (assembly GCF_043380555.1). Classification (NCBI taxonomy): domain Eukaryota; kingdom Metazoa; phylum Chordata; class Actinopteri; order Cyprinodontiformes; family Nothobranchiidae; genus Nothobranchius; species Nothobranchius furzeri. The sequence goes on from NC_091750.1 coordinate 251,147, forward strand.
TTGCTTCGGCCTCTCTCCCGGAGGCCCTCTGTCAGACCCAGTGATGACATGTGTCAAGACGCTCCTCGGGGCGCGTCTTGCTTGGGCCTCTCTCCTGGAGGCGCTCAGTCAGACTGAGTGCTGACATGTGGCAAGACGCTCATCGAGCCGCGTGTTAGTTGGGCTTCTCTCCTGGAGGCCCTCAGTCAGACCCATTGTTGACATGTGGCAAGACGCTCCTCGGGGCGAGTCTTGCTTGGGCTTCTCTCATGGAGGCCCTCAGTCAGACCCAGTGTTGACACGTTGCAAGACGCTCCTCGAGGCGCGTCTTCCTCTGGCCTCTCTCCTGGAGGCTCTCAGTCAGACCGAGTAGTGACATGTGGCATGACGCCCCTCGGGGCGCGTCTTGCTTGGGCCTCTCTCCTGGAGTCGCTCAGTCAGACCCAGTGGTGACATGTGGCAAGACACTCCTCGGGGCGCGTCTTGCTTGGGCCTCTCTCCCGGAGGCCCTCTGTCAGACCCAGTGTTGACATGTGTCAAGACGCTCCTCGGGGCGCGTCTTGCTTGGGCCTCTCTCCTGGAGGCGCTCAGTCAGACCGAGTGCTGACATGTGGCAAGACGCTCCTCGGGGCGCGTCTTGCTTGGGCTTCTCTCCTGGAGGCCCTCAGTCAGACCCATTGTTGACATGTGGCAAGACGCTCCTCGGGGCGCGTCTTGCTTGGGCCTCTCTCCTGGAGGCGCTCAGTCAGACCGAGTGCTGACATGCGGCAAGACGCTCCTCGAGCCGCGTGTTGCTTGGGCTTCTCTCCTGGAGGCCCTCAGTCAGACCCCTTGTTGACATGTGGCAAGACGCTCCTCGGGGCGAGTCTTGCTTGGGCTTCTCTTATGGAGGCCCTCAGTCAGACCCAGTGTTGACATGTGTCAAGACGCTCCTCGGGGCGCGTCTTGCTTGGACCTCTCTCCTGGAGGCGCTCAGTCAGACCCAGTGTTGACATGTGGCAAGACGCTCCTCTGAGCGCGTCTTGCTTGGGCCTCTCTCCTGGAGTCGCTCAGTCAGACCCAGTGGTGACATGTGGCAAGACACTCCTCGGAGCGCGTCTGGCTTGGGCCTCTCTCCCGGAGGCCCTCTGTCAGACCCAGTGTTGACATGTGGCAAGACGCTCCTCGGGCCGCGTTTTGCTTGGGCCTCTCTCCTGGAGGCCCTCTGTCAGACCCAGTGTTGACATGTGGCAAGACGCTCCTCGGGGCACGTCTTGGTTGGGCCTCTCTCCTGGAGGCCCTCAATCAGACCCAGTGTTGACACGTTGCAAGACGATCCTCGAGGCGCGTCTTCCTTGGGCCTCTCTCCTGCAGGCTCTCAGTCAGACCGAGTAGTGACATGTGGCATGACGCTCCTCGGGGCGCGTCTTGCTTGTGCCTCTCTCCTGGAGTCGCTCAGTCAGACCCAGTGGTGACATGTGGCAAGACACTCCTCGGGGCGCGTCTTGCTTGGGCCTCTCTCCCGGAGGCCCTCTGTCAGACCCAGTGTTGACATGTGTCAAGACGCTCCTCGGGGCGCGTCTTGCTTGGGCCTCTCTCCTGGAGGCGCTCAGTCAGACCCAGTGTTGACATCTGGCAAGACGCTCCTCGGGGCGCGTCTTAATGGGGCTTCTTTCATGGAGGCGCTCAGTCAGACCCAATGTTGACATGTGGCAAGACGCTCCTCGGGGCGCGTCTTGCTTGGGCCTCTCTCCTGGAGGCGCTCAGTCAGACACAGTGTTGACATGTGGCAAGACGCTCCTCGGGGCGCGTCTTGCTTGGGCCTCTCTCCTGGAGGCGCTCAGTCAGACCCAGTGGTGACATGTGGCAAGACGCTCCTCGGGGCTCGTATTGCTTGGGCATCTCTCCTGGAGGCCCTCTGTCAGACCCAGTGTTGACATGTGGCAAGACGCTCCTCGGGGCGCGTCTTGGTTGGGCCTCTCTCCTGGAGGCTCTCAATCAGACCCAGTGTTGACACGTTGCAAGACGCTCCTCGGGGCGCGTCTTCCTTGGGCCTCTCTCCTGGAGGCTCTCAGTCAGACCGAGTGCTGACATGTGGCAAGACGCTCCTCGGGGCGCGTCTTGCTTGGGCTTTTCTCCTGGAGGCCCTCAGTCAGACCCAGTGGTGACATGTGGCAAGACACTCCTCGGGGCGCGTCTTGCTTGGGCCTCTCGCCCGGAGGCCCTCTGTCAGACCCAGTGTTGACATGTGTCAAGACGCTCCTCGGGGCGCGTCTTGCTTGGGCCTCTCTCCTGGAGGCGCTCAGTCAGACCGAGTGCTGACATGAGGCAAGACGCTCCTCGAGCCGCGTGTTGCTTGGGCTTCTCTCCTGGAGGCCCTCAGTCAGACCCCTTGTTGACATGTGGCAAGACGCTCCTCGGGGCGAGTCTTGCTTGGGCTTCTCTTATGGAGGCCCTCAGTCAGACCCAGTGTTGACATGTGTCAAGACGCTCCTCGGGGCGCGTCTTGCTTGGGCCTCTCTCCTGGAGGCGCTCAGTCAGACCCAGTGTTGACATGTGGCAAGACGCTCCTCTGAGCGCGTCTTGCTTGGGCCTCTCTCCTGGAGTCGCTCAGTCAGACCCAGTGGTGACATGTGGCAAGACACTCCTCGGAGCGCGTCTGGCTTGGGCCTCTCTCCCGGAGGCCCTCTGTCAGACCCAGTGTTGACATGTGGCAAGACGCTCCTCGGGCCGCGTTTTGCTTGGGCCTCTCTCCTGGAGGCCCTCTGTCAGACCCAGTGTTGACATGTGGCAAGACGCTCCTCGGGGCACGTCTTGGTTGGGCCTCTCTCCTGGAGGCCCTCAATCAGACCGAGTGTTGACACGTTGCAAGACGCTCCTCGGGGCGCGTCTTGCTTGTGCCTCTCTCCTGGAGTCGCTCAGTCAGACCCAGTGGTGACATGTGGCAAGACACTCCTCGGGGCGCGTCTTGCTTGGGCCTCTCTCCCGGAGGCCCTCTGTCAGACCCAGTGTTGACATGTGTCAAGACGCTCCTCGGGGCGCGTCTTGCTTGGGCCTCTCTCCTGGAGGCGCTCAGTCAGACCCAGTGTTGACATCTGGCAAGACGCTCCTCGGGGCGCGTCTTAATGGGGCTTCTTTCATGGAGGCGCTCAGTCAGACCCAATGTTGACATGTGGCAAGACGCTCCTCGGGGCGCGTCTTGCTTGGGCCTCTCTCCTGGAGGCGCTCAGTCAGACACAGTGTTGACATGTGGCAAGACGCTCCTCGGGGCGCGTCTTGCTTGGGCCTCTCTCCTGGAGGCGCTCAGTCAGACCCAGTGGTGACATGTGGCAAGACGCTCCTCGGGGCTCGTATTGCTTGGGCATCTCTCCTGGAGGCCCTCTGTCAGACCCAGTGTTGACATGTGGCAAGACGCTCCTCGGGGCGCGTCTTGGTTGGGCCTCTCTCCTGGAGGCTCTCAATCAGACCCAGTGTTGACACGTTGCAAGACGCTCCTCGGGGCGCGTCTTCCTTGGGCCTCTCTCCTGGAGGCTCTCAGTCAGACCGAGTGCTTACATGTGGCAAGACGCTCCTCGGGGCGCGTCTTGCTTGGGCTTTTCTCCTGGAGGCCCTCAGTCAGACCCAGTGTTGACATGTGACAAGTAGCTCCTCGGGGCGTGTCTTGCTTGGGCCTCTCTCCTGGAGGCACTCAGTCAGACCCAGTGTTGACATGTGGCAAGACGCTCCTCGGGGTGCGTCTTGCTGGGGCTTCTCTCATGGAGGCACTCAGTCAGACCCAGTGTTGACATGTGGCAAGACGCTCCTCGGGGCGCGTCTTGCTTGGGCCTCTCTCCTGGAGGCGCTCAGTCAGACCCAGTGGTGACATGTGGCAAGACGCTCCACGGGGCGCGTAGTGCTTGGGCCTCTCTCCTGGAGACCCTCTGTCAGACCCAGTGTTGACATGTGGCAAGACGCTCCTCGGGGCGTGTCTTGGTTGGGCCTCTCTCCTGGAGGCCCTCAATCAGACCCAGTGTTGACACGTTGCAAGACGCTCCTCGGGGCGCGTCTTCCTTGGGCCACTCTCCTGGAGGCTCTCAGTCAGACCGAGTAGTGACATGTGGCATGACGCTCCTCGGGGCGCGTCTTGCTTGGGCCTCTCTCCTGGAGTCGCTCAGTCAGACCCAGTGGTGACATGTGGCAAGACACTCCTCGGGGCGCGTCTTGCTGGGGCCTCTCTCCCGGAGGCCCTCTGTCAGACCCAGTGTTGACATGTGTCAAGACGCTCCTCGGGGCGCGTCTTTCTTGGGCCTCTCTCCTGGAGGCGCTCAGTCAGACCGAGTGCTGACATGTGGCAAGACGCTCCTCGGGGCGCGTCTTGCTTGGGCTTCTCTCCTGGAGGCACTCAGTCAGACCCATTGTTGACATGTGTCAAGACGCTCCTCGGGGCGCGTCTTGCTTGGGCCTCTCTCCTGGAGGCGCTCAGTCAGAGCGAGTGCTGACATGTTGCAAGACGCTCCTCGAGCCGCGTTGTTGCTTGGGCTTCTCTCCTGGAGGCCCTCAGTCAGACCCATTGTTGACATGTGGCAAGACGCTCCTCGGGGCGAGTCTTGCTTGGGCTTCTCTTATGGAGGCCCTGAGTCAGACCCAGTGTTGACATGTGTCAAGACGCTCCTCGGGGCGCGTCTTGCTTGGGCCTCTCTCCTGGAGGCGCTCAGTCAGACCCAGTGTTGACATGTGGCAAGACGCTCCTCGGAGCTCGTCTTGCTTGGGCCTCTCTCCTGGAGGCCCTCTGTCAGACCCAGTGTTGACATGTGGCAAGACGCTCCTCGGGGCGCGTCTTGCTGGGGCTTCTCTCATGGAGGCACTCAGTCAGACCCAGTGTTGACATGTGGCAAGACGCTCCTCGGGGCACGTCTTGCTTGGGCCTCTCTCCTGGAGGCGCTCAGTCAGACCCAGTGTTGACATGTGGCAAGACGCTCCTCGGGGCGCGTCTTGCTTGGGCCACTCTCCTGGAGGCGCTCAGTCAGACCCAGTGTTGACAGGTGGCAAGACGCTCCTCGTGTCGCGTCTTGGTTGGGCCTCTCTCCTGGAGGCCCTCAATCAGACCCAGTGTTGACACGTTGCAAGACGCTCCTCGGGGCGCGTCTTCCTTGGGCCTCTCTCCTGGGGGCTCTCAGTCAGACCGAGTAGTGACATGTGGCATGACGCTCCTCGGGGCTCGTCTTGCTTGGGCCTCTCTCCTGGAGTCGCTCAGTCAGACCCAGTGGTGACATGTGGCAAGACACTCCTCGGGGCGCGTCTTGCTTGGGCCTCTCTCCCGGAGGCCCTCTGTCAGACCCAGTGATGACATGTGTCAAGACGCTCCTCGGGGCGCGTCTTGCTTGGGCCTCTCTCCTGGAGGCGCTCAGTCAGACTGAGTGCTGACATGTGGCAAGACGCTCATCGAGCCGCGTGTTAGTTGGGCTTCTCTCCTGGAGGCCCTCAGTCAGACCCATTGTTGACATGTGGCAAGACGCTCCTCGGGGCGAGTCTTGCTTGGGCTTCTCTCATGGAGGCCCTCAGTCAGACCCAGTGTTGACACGTTGCAAGACGCTCCTCGAGGCGCGTCTTCCTCTGGCCTCTCTCCTGGAGGCTCTCAGTCAGACCGAGTAGTGACATGTGGCATGACGCCCCTCGGGGCGCGTCTTGCTTGGGCCTCTCTCCTGGAGTCGCTCAGTCAGACCCAGTGGTGACATGTGGCAAGACACTCCTCGGGGCGCGTCTTGCTTGGGCCTCTCTCCCGGAGGCCCTCTGTCAGACCCAGTGTTGACATGTGTCAAGACGCTCCTCGGGGCGCGTCTTGCTTGGGCCTCTCTCCTGGAGGCGCTCAGTCAGACCGAGTGCTGACATGTGGCAAGACGCTCCTCGGGGCGCGTCTTGCTTGGGCTTCTCTCCTGGAGGCCCTCAGTCAGACCCATTGTTGACATGTGGCAAGACGCTCCTCGGGGCGCGTCTTGCTTGGGCCTCTCTCCTGGAGGCGCTCAGTCAGACCGAGTGCTGACATGCGGCAAGACGCTCCTCGAGCCGCGTGTTGCTTGGGCTTCTCTCCTGGAGGCCCTCAGTCAGACCCCTTGTTGACATGTGGCAAGACGCTCCTCGGGGCGAGTCTTGCTTGGGCTTCTCTTATGGAGGCCCTCAGTCAGACCCAGTGTTGACATGTGTCAAGACGCTCCTCGGGGCGCGTCTTGCTTGGACCTCTCTCCTGGAGGCGCTCAGTCAGACCCAGTGTTGACATGTGGCAAGACGCTCCTCTGAGCGCGTCTTGCTTGGGCCTCTCTCCTGGAGTCGCTCAGTCAGACCCAGTGGTGACATGTGGCAAGACACTCCTCGGAGCGCGTCTGGCTTGGGCCTCTCTCCCGGAGGCCCTCTGTCAGACCCAGTGTTGACATGTGGCAAGACGCTCCTCGGGCCGCGTTTTGCTTGGGCCTCTCTCCTGGAGGCCCTCTGTCAGACCCAGTGTTGACATGTGGCAAGACGCTCCTCGGGGCACGTCTTGGTTGGGCCTCTCTCCTGGAGGCCCTCAATCAGACCCAGTGTTGACACGTTGCAAGACGATCCTCGAGGCGCGTCTTCCTTGGGCCTCTCTCCTGCAGGCTCTCAGTCAGACCGAGTAGTGACATGTGGCATGACGCTCCTCGGGGCGCGTCTTGCTTGTGCCTCTCTCCTGGAGTCGCTCAGTCAGACCCAGTGGTGACATGTGGCAAGACACTCCTCGGGGCGCGTCTTGCTTGGGCCTCTCTCCCGGAGGCCCTCTGTCAGACCCAGTGTTGACATGTGTCAAGACGCTCCTCGGGGCGCGTCTTGCTTGGGCCTCTCTCCTGGAGGCGCTCAGTCAGACCCAGTGTTGACATCTGGCAAGACGCTCCTCGGGGCGCGTCTTAATGGGGCTTCTTTCATGGAGGCGCTCAGTCAGACCCAATGTTGACATGTGGCAAGACGCTCCTCGGGGCGCGTCTTGCTTGGGCCTCTCTCCTGGAGGCGCTCAGTCAGACACAGTGTTGACATGTGGCAAGACGCTCCTCGGGGCGCGTCTTGCTTGGGCCTCTCTCCTGGAGGCGCTCAGTCAGACCCAGTGGTGACATGTGGCAAGACGCTCCTCGGGGCTCGTATTGCTTGGGCATCTCTCCTGGAGGCCCTCTGTCAGACCCAGTGTTGACATGTGGCAAGACGCTCCTCGGGGCGCGTCTTGGTTGGGCCTCTCTCCTGGAGGCTCTCAATCAGACCCAGTGTTGACACGTTGCAAGACGCTCCTCGGGGCGCGTCTTCCTTGGGCCTCTCTCCTGGAGGCTCTCAGTCAGACCGAGTGCTGACATGTGGCAAGACGCTCCTCGGGGCGCGTCTTGCTTGGGCTTTTCTCCTGGAGGCCCTCAGTCAGACCCAGTGGTGACATGTGGCAAGACACTCCTCGGGGCGCGTCTTGCTTGGGCCTCTCGCCCGGAGGCCCTCTGTCAGACCCAGTGTTGACATGTGTCAAGACGCTCCTCGGGGCGCGTCTTGCTTGGGCCTCTCTCCTGGAGGCGCTCAGTCAGACCGAGTGCTGACATGTGGCAAGACGCTCCTCGAGCCGCGTGTTGCTTGGGCTTCTCTCCTGGAGGCCCTCAGTCAGACCCCTTGTTGACATGTGGCAAGACGCTCCTCGGGGCGAGTCTTGCTTGGGCTTCTCTTATGGAGGCCCTCAGTCAGACCCAGTGTTGACATGTGTCAAGACGCTCCTCGGGGCGCGTCTTGCTTGGGCCTCTCTCCTGGAGGCGCTCAGTCAGACCCAGTGTTGACATGTGGCAAGACGCTCCTCTGAGCGCGTCTTGCTTGGGCCTCTCTCCTGGAGTCGCTCAGTCAGACCCAGTGGTGACATGTGGCAAGACACTCCTCGGAGCGCGTCTGGCTTGGGCCTCTCTCCCGGAGGCCCTCTGTCAGACCCAGTGTTGACATGTGGCAAGACGCTCCTCGGGCCGCGTTTTGCTTGGGCCTCTCTCCTGGAGGCCCTCTGTCAGACCCAGTGTTGACATGTGGCAAGACGCTCCTCGGGGCACGTCTTGGTTGGGCCTCTCTCCTGGAGGCCCTCAATCAGACCCAGTGTTGACACGTTGCAAGACGCTCCTCGGGGCGCGTCTTGCTTGTGCCTCTCTCCTGGAGTCGCTCAGTCAGACCCAGTGGTGACATGTGGCAAGACACTCCTCGGGGCGCGTCTTGCTTGGGCCTCTCTCCCAGAGGCCCTCTGTCAGACCCAGTGTTGACATGTGTCAAGACGCTCCTCGGGGCGCGTCTTGCTTGGGCCTCTCTCCTGGAGGCGCTCAGTCAGACCCAGTGTTGACATCTGGCAAGACGCTCCTCGGGGCGCGTCTTAATGGGGCTTCTTTCATGGAGGCGCTCAGTCAGACCCAATGTTGACATGTGGCAAGACGCTCCTCGGGGCGCGTCTTGCTTGGGCCTCTCTCCTGGAGGCGCTCAGTCAGACACAGTGTTGACATGTGGCAAGACGCTCCTCGGGGCGCGTCTTGCTTGGGCCTCTCTCCTGGAGGCGCTCAGTCAGACCCAGTGGTGACATGTGGCAAGACGCTCCTCGGGGCTCGTATTGCTTGGGCATCTCTCCTGGAGGCCCTCTGTCAGACCCAGTGTTGACATGTGGCAAGACGCTCCTCGGGGCGCGTCTTGGTTGGGCCTCTCTCCTGGAGGCTCTCAATCAGACCCAGTGTTGACACGTTGCAAGACGCTCCTCGGGGCGCGTCTTCCTTGGGCCTCTCTCCTGGAGGCTCTCAGTCAGACCGAGTGCTTACATGTGGCAAGACGCTCCTCGGGGCGCGTCTTGCTTGGGCTTTTCTCCTGGAGGCCCTCAGTCAGACCCATTGTTGACATGTGGCAAGACGCTCCTCGGGGCGCGTCTTGGTTGGGCCTCTCTCCTGGAGGCCCTCAATCAGACCCAGTGTTGACACGTTGCAAGACGATCCTCGGGGCACGTCTTCCTTGGGCCTCTCTCCTGCAGGCTCTCAGTCAGACCGAGTAGTGACATGTGGCATGACGCTCCTCGGGGCGCGTCTTGCTTGGGCCTCTCTCCTGGAGTCGCTCAGTCAGACCCAGTGGTGACATGTGGCAAGACACTCCTCGGGGTGCATCTTGCTTGGGCCTCTCTCCCGGAGGCCCTCTGTCAGACCCAGTGTTGACATGTGTCAAGACGCTCCTCGGGGCGCGTCTTGCTTGGGCCTCTCTCCTGAGGGCGCTCAGTCAGACCCAGTGTTGACATGTGGCAAGACGCTCCTCAGGGCGCGTCTTGCTGGGGCTTCTCTCATGGAGGCGCTCAGTCAGACCCAGTGTTGACATGTGGCAAGACGCTTCTCGGGGCGCGTCTTGCTTGGGCCTCTCTCCTGGAGGCGCTCAGTCAGACCCAGTGTTGGCATGTGGCAAGACGCTCCTCGGGGCGCGTCTTGCTTGGGACTCTCTCCTGGAGGCGCTAAGTCAGACCCAGTGGTGACATGTGGCAAAACGCTCCTCGGGGCTCGTATTGCTTCGGCCTCTCTCCTGGAGGCCCTCTGTCAGACCCAGTGTTGACATGTGGCAAGACGCTCCTCGGGGCGCGTCTTGGTTGGGCCTCTCTCCTGGAGGCTCTCAATCAGACCCAGTGTTGACACGTTGCAAGACGCTCCTCGGGGCGCGTCTTCCTTGGGCCTCTCTCCTGGAGGCTCTCAGTCAGACCGAGTGCTGACATGTGGCAAGATGCTCCTCGGGGCGCGTCTTGCTTGGGCTTCTCTCCTGGAGGCCCTCAGTCAGACCCATTGTTGACATGTGGCAATACACTCCTCGGGGCGCGTCTTGCTTGGGCCTCTCTCCTGCAGGCTCTCAGTCAGACCGAGTAGTGACATGTGGCATGACGCTACTCGGGGCGCGTCTTGCTTGGGCCTCTCTCCTGGAGTCGCTCAGTCAGACCCAGTGGTGACATGTGGCAAGACACTCCTCGGGGCGCGTCTTGCTTGGGCCTCTCTCCCGGAGGCCCTCTGTCAGACCCAGTGTTGACATGTGTCAAGACGCTCCTCGGGGCGCGTCTTGCTTGGGCCTCTCTCCTGGAGGCGCTCAGTCAGACCCAGTGTTGACATGTGGCAAGACGCTCCTCGGGGTGCGTCTTGCTGGGGCTTCTCTCATGGAGGCGCTCAGTCAGACCCAGTGTTGACATGTGGCAAGATGCTCCTCGGGGCGCGTCTTGCTTGGGCCTCTCTCCTGGAGGCGCTCAGTCAGACCCAGTGTTGACATGTCGCAAGACGCTCCTCGGGGCGCATCTTGCTTGGGCCTCTCTCCTGGAGGCGCTCAGTCAGACCCAGTGTTGACATGTGGCAAGACGCTCCTCGGGGCTCGTATTGCTTGAGCCTCTCTCCTGGAGGCCCGCTGTCAGACCCAGTGTTGACATGTGGCAAGAAGCTCCTCGGGGCGCGTCTTGGTTGGGCCTCTCTCCTGGAGGCTCTCAATCAGACCCAGTGTTGACACGTTGCAAGACGCTCCTCGGGGCGCGTCTTCCTTGGGCCTCTCTCCTGGAGGCTCTCAGTCAGACCGAGTGCTGACATGTGGCAAGACGCTCCTCGGGGCGCGTCTTGCTTGGGCTTCTCTCCTGGAGTCCCTCAGTCAGACCCATTGTTGACATGTGGCAATACGCTCCTCGGGGCGCGTCTTGCTTGGGCCTCTCTCCCGGAGGCCCTTTGTCAGACCCAGTGTTGACATGTGGCAAGACGCTCCTCGGGGCGCGTCTTGCTGGGGCTTCTCTCATGGAGGCGCTCAGTCAGACCCAGTGTTGACATGTGGCAAGACGCTCCTCGGGGCGCGTCTTGCTTGGGCCTCTCTCCTGGAGGCGCTCAGTCAGACCCAGTGTTGACATGTGGCAAGACGCTCCTAGGGGCGCGTCTTGCTTGGGCCTCTCTCCTGCAGGCTCTCAGTCAGACCGAGTAGTGACATGTGGCATGAAGCTCCTAGGGGCGCGTCTTGCTTGGGCCTCTCTCCTGGAGGCTCTCAGTCAGACCGAGTGCTGACATGTGGCAAGACGCTCCTCGGGGCGCGTCTTGCTTGGGCTTTTCTCCTGGAGGCCCTCAGTCAGACCCATTGTTGACATGTGGCAAGACGCTCCCCGGGGCGCGTCTTGGTTGGGCCTCTCTCCTGGAGGCCCTCAATCAGACCCAGTGTTGACACGTTGCAAGACGATCCTCGGGGCGCGTCTTCCTTGGGCCTCTCTCCTGCAGGCTCTCAGTCAGACCGAGTAGTGACATGTGGCATGACGCTCCTCGGGGCGCGTCTTGCTTGGGCCTCTCTCCTGGAGTAGCTCAGTCAGACCCAGTGGTGACATGTGGCAAGACACTCCTCGGGGCGCATCTTGCTTGGGCCTCTCTCCCGGAGGCCCTCTGTCAGACCCAGTGTTGACATGTGGCAATACACTCCTCGGGGCGCGTCTTGCTTGGGCCTCTCTCCTGCAGGCTCTCAGTCAGACCGAGTAGTGACATGTGGCATGACGCTCCTCGGGGCGCGTCTTGCTTGGGCCTCTCTCCTGGAGTCGCTCAGTCAGACCCAGTGGTGACATGTGGCAAGACACTCCTCGGGGCGCGTCTTGCTTGGGCCTCTCTCCCGGAGGCCCTCTGTCAGACCCAGTGTTGACATGTGTCAAGACGCTCCTCGGGGCGCGTCTTGCTTGGGCCTCTCTCCTGGAGGCGCTCAGTCAGACCCAGTGTTGACATGTGGCAAGACGCTCCTCGGGGTGCGTCTTGCTGGGGCTTCTCTCATGGAGGCGCTCAGTCAGACCCAGTGTTGACATGTGGCAAGACGCTCCTCGGGGCGCGTCTTGCTTGGGCCTCTCTCCTGGAGGCGCTCAGTCAGACCCAGTGTTGACATGTCGCAAGACGCTCCTCGGGGCGCATCTTGCTTGGGCCTCTCTCCTGGAGGCGCTCAGTCAGACCCAGTGTTGACATGTGGCAAGACGCTCCTCGGGGCTCGTATTGCTTGGGCCTCTCTCCTGGAGGCCCTCTGTCAGACCCAGTGTTGACATGTGGCAAGAAGCTCCTCGGGGCGCGTCTTGGTTGGGCCTCTCTCCTGGAGGCTCTCAATCAGACCCAGTGTTGACACGTTGCAAGACGCTCCTCGGGGCGCGTCTTCCTTGGGCCTCTCTCCTGGAGGCTCTCTGTCAGACCGAGTGCTGACATGTGGCAAGACGCTCCTCGGGGCGCGTCTTGCTTGGGCTTCTCTCCTGGAGGCCCTCAGTCAGACCCATTGTTGACATGGGGCAATACGCTCCTCGGGGCGCGTCTTGCTTGGGCCTCTCTCCCGGAGGCCCTTTGTCAGACCCAGTGTTGACATGTGGCAAGACGCTCCTCGGGGCGCGTCTTGCTGGGGCTTCTCTCATGGAGGCGCTCAGTCAGACCCAGTGTTGACATGTGGCAAGACGCTCCTCGGGGCGCGTCTTGCTTGGGCCTCTCTCCTGGAGGCGCTCAGTCAGACCCAGTGTTGACATGTGGCAAGACGCTCCTCGGGGCGCGTCTTGCTTGGGCCTCTCTCCTGCAGGCTCTCAGTCAGACCGAGTAGTGACATGTGGCATGAAGCTCCTAGGGGCGCGTCTTGCTTGGGCCTCTCTCCTGGAGGCTCTCAGTCAGACCGAGTGCTGACATGTGGCAAGACGCTCCTCGGGGCGCGTCTTGCTTGGGCTTTTCTCCTGGAGGCCCTCAGTCAGACCCATTGTTGACATGTGGCAAGACGCTCCCCGGGGCGCGTCTTGGTTGGGCCTCTCTCCTGGAGGCCCTCAATCAGACCCAGTGTTGACACGTTGCAAGACGATCCTCGGGGCGCGTCTTCCTTGGGCCTCTCTCCTGCAGGCTCTCAGTCAGACCGAGTAGTGACATGTGGCATGACGCTCCTCGGGGCGCGTCTTGCTTGGGCCTCTCTCCTGGAGTCGCTCAGTCAGACCCAGTGGTGACATGTGGCAAGACACTCCTCGGGGCGCATCTTGCTTGGGCCTCTCTCCCGGAGGCCCTCTGTCAGACCCAGTGTTGACATGTGGCAATACACTCCTCGGGGCGCGTCTTGCTTGGGCCTCTCTCCTGCAGGCTCTCAGTCAGACCGAGTAGTGACATGTGGCATGACGCTCCTCGGGGCGCGTCTTGCTTGGGCCTCTCTCCTGGAGTCGCTCAGTCAGACCCAGTGGTGACATGTGGCAAGACACTCCTCGGGGCGCGTCTTGCTTGGGCCTCTCTCCCGGAGGCCCTCTGTCAGACCCAGTGTTGACATGTGTCAAGACGCTCCTCGGGGCGCGTCTTGCTTGGGCCTCTCTCCTGGAGGCGCTCAGTCAGACCCAGTGTTGACATGTGGCAAGACGCTCCTCGGGGTGCGTCTTGCTGTGGCTTCTCTCATGGAGGCGCTCAGTCAGACCCAGTGTTGACATGTGGCAAGACGCTCCTCGGGGCGCGTCTTGCTTGGGCCTCTCTCCTGGAGGCGCTCAGTCAGACCCAGTGTTGACATGTCGCAAGACGCTCCTCGGGGCGCATCTTGCTTGGGCCTCTCTCCTGGAGGCGCTCAGTCAGACCCAGTGTTGACATGTGGCAAGACGCTCCTCGGGGCTCGTATTGCTTGGGCCTCTCTCCTGGAGGCCCTCTGTCAGACCCAGTGTTGACATGTGGCAAGAAGCTCCTCGGGGCGCGTCTTGGTTGGGCCTCTCTCCTGGAGGCTCTCAATCAGACCCAGTGTTGACACGTTGCAAGACGCTCCTCGGGGCGCGTCTTCCTTGGGCCTCTCTCCTGGAGGCTCTCTGTCAGACCGAGTGCTGACATGTGGCAAGACGCTCCTCGGGGCGCGTCTTGCTTGGGCTTCTCTCCTGGAGGCCCTCAGTCAGACCCATTGTTGACATGTGGCAATACGCTCCTCGGGGCGCGTCTTGCTTGGGCCTCTCTCCCGGAGGCCCTTTGTCAGACCCAGTGTTGACATGTGGCAAGACGCTCCTCGGGGCGCGTCTTGCTGGGGCTTCTCTCATGGAGGCGCTCAGTCAGACCCAGTGTTGACATGTGGCAAGACGCTCCTCGGGGCGCGTCTTGCTTGGGCCTCTCTCCTGGAGGCGCTCAGTCAGACCCAGTGTTGACATGTGGCAAGACGCTCCTCGGGGCGCGTCTTGCTTGGGCCTCTCTCCTGCAGGCTCTCAGTCAGACCGAGTAGTGACATGTGGCATGAAGCTCCTAGGGGCGCGTCTTGCTTGGGCCTCTCTCCTGGAGTCGCTCAGTCAGACCCAGTGGTTACATGTGGCAAGACACTCCTTGGGGCGCGTCTTGCTTGGGCCTCTCTCCCGGAGGCCCTCTGTCAGACCCAGTGTTGACATGTGTCAAGACGCTCCTCGGGGCGCGTCTTGATTGGGCCTCTCTCCTGGAGGCGCTCAGTCAGACCCAGTGTTGACATGTGGCAAGACGCTCCTCGGGGCGCGTCTTGCTGGGGCTTCTCTCATGGAGGCACTCAGTCAGACCCAGTGTTGACATGTGGCAAGACGCTCCTCGGGGCACGTCTTGCTTGGGCCTCTCTCCTGGAGGCGCTCAGTCATTCCCAGTGTTGACATGTGGCAAGACGCTCCTCGGGGCGCGTCTTGCTTGGGCTTCTCTCCTGGAGGCGCTCAGTCAGACCCAGTGTTGACATGTGGCAAGACGCTCCTCGGGGCGCGTCTTGCTTGGGCCTCTCTCCTGGAGGCGATCAGTCAGACCCAGTGGTGACATGTGGCAAGACGCTCCTCGGGGCGCGTAATTCTTGGGCCTCTCTCCTGGAGGCCCTCTGTCAGACCCAGTGTTGACATGTTGCAAGACGCTCCTCGGGGTAGGTCTTGATTGGGCCTCTCTCCTGGAGGCTCTCAATCAGACCCAGTGTTGACAAGTTGCAAGACGCTCCTCGGGGCGCGTCTTCCTTGGGCCTCTCTCCTGGAGGCTCTCAGTCAGACCGAGTGCTGACATGTGGCAAGACGCTCCTCGGGGCGCGTCTTGCTTGGGCTTCTCTCCTGGAGGCCCTCAGTCAGACCCATTGTTGACATGTGGCAAGACGCTCCTCGGGGCGCGTCTTGCTTGGGCCTCTCTCCCGGAGGCCCTCTGTCAGACCCAGTGTTGACATGTGGCAAGACGCGCCCCGAGGAGCGTCTTGCTTGGGCCTCTCTCCTGGAGGCGCTCAGTCAGACCCAGTGTTGACATGTGGCAAGACGCTCCTCGGGGCGCGTCTTGCTTGGGCCTCTCTCCTGGAGGGGCTCAGTCAGACCCAGTGTTGACAGGTGGCAAGACGCTCCTCGCGGCGCGTCTTGGTTGGGCCTCTCTCCTGGAGGCCCTCAATCAGACCCAGTGTTGACACGTTGCAAGACGCTCCTCGGGGCGCATCTTCCTTGGGCCTCTCTCCTGGAGGCTCTCAGTCAGACCGAGTAGTGACATGTGGCATGACGCTCCTCGGGGCGCGTCTTGCTTGGGCCTCTCTCCTGGAGTCGCTCAGTCAGACCCAGTGGTGACATGTGGCAAGACACTCCTC
Source organism: Nothobranchius furzeri (assembly GCF_043380555.1). Lineage (NCBI taxonomy): Eukaryota > Metazoa > Chordata > Actinopteri > Cyprinodontiformes > Nothobranchiidae > Nothobranchius > Nothobranchius furzeri. Next base: position 266,615 of record NC_091750.1, read on the forward strand.
GGGGCGCGTCTTGCTTGGGCCTCTCTCCCGGAGGCCCTCTGTCAGACCCAGTGTTGACATGTGTCAAGACGCTCCTCGGGGCGCGTCTTGCTTGGGCCTCTCTCCTGGAGGCGCTCAGTCAGACTTAGTGCTGACATGTGGCAAGACGCTCCTCGAGCCGCGTGTTGCTTGGGCTTCTCTCCTGGAGGCCCTCAGTCAGACCCATTGTTGACATGTGGCAAGACGCTCCTCGGGGAGAGTCTTGCTTGGGCTTCTCTCATGGAGGCCCTCAGTCAGACCCAGTGTTGACACGTTGCAAGACGCTTCTCGGGGCGCTTCTTCCTTGGGCCTCTCTCCTGGAGGCTCTCAGTCAGACCGAGTAGTGACATGTGGCATGACGCTCCTCGGGGCGCGTCTTGCTTGGGCCTCTCTCCTGGAGGCGCTCAGTCAGACCGAGTACTGACTTGTGGCAAGACGCTCCTCGGGGCGCGTCTTGCTTGGGCTTCTCTCGTGGAGGCCCTCAGTCAGACAATTGTTGACATGTGGCAAGACGCTCCTCGGGGCGCGTCTTGCTTGGGCCTCTCTCCTGGAGGCGCTCAGTCAGACCGAGTGCTGACATGTGGCAAGACGCTCCTCGAGCCGCGTGTTGCTTGGGCTTCTCTCCTGGAGGCCCTCAGTCAGACCCCTTGTTGACATGTGGCAAGATGCTCCTCGGGGCGAGTCTTGCTTGGGCTTCTCTTATGGAGGCCCTCAGTCAGACCCAGTGTTGACATGTGTCAAGACGCTCCTCGGGGCGCGTCTTGCTTGGGCCTCTCTCCTGGAGGCGCTCAGTCAGACCCAGTGTTGACATGTGGCAAGACGCTCCTCGGAGCGCGTCTTGCTTGGGCCTCTCTCCTGGAGTCGCTCAGTCAGACGCAGTGGTGACATGTGGCAAGACGCTCCTCGGGGCGAGTCTTGCTTGGGCTTCTCTCATGGAGGCCCTCAGTCAGACCCAGTGTTGACATGTGTCAAGACGCTCCTCGGGGCGCGTCTTGCTTGGGCCTCTCTCCTGGAGGCGCTCAGTCAGACCCAGTGTTGACATGTGACAAGACGCTCCTCGGAGCGCGTCTTGCTTGGGCCTCTCTCCTGGAGGCGCTCAGTCAGACCCAGTGGTGACATGTGGCAAGACGCTCCTCGGGGCGCGTTTTGCTTGGGCCTCTCTCCTGGAGGCCCTCTGTCAGACCCAGTGTTGACATGTGGCAGGACGCTCCTCGGGGCGCGTCTTGGTTGGGCCTCTCTCCTGGAGGCCCTCAATCAGACCCAGTGTTGACACGTTGCAAGACGATCCTCGGGGCGCGTCTTCCTTGGGCCTCTCTCCTGCAGGCTCTCAGTCAGACCGAGTAGTGACATGTGGCATGACGCTCCTCGGGGCGCGTCTTGCTTGGGCCTCTCTCCTGGAGTCGCTCAGTCAGACCCAGTGGTGACATGTGGCAAGACACTCCTCGGGACGCGTCTTGCTTGGGCCTCTCTCCCGGAGTCCCTCTGTCAGACCCAGTGTTGACATGTGTCAAGACGCTCCTCGGGGCGCGTCTTGCTTTGGCCTCTCTCCTGGAGGCGCTCAGTCAGACCCAGTGTTGACATGTGGCAAGACGCTCCTCGGGGCGCGTCTTGCTTGGGCCTCTCTCCTGGAGGCGCTCAGTCAGACCCAGTGGTGACATGTGGCAAGACGCTCCTCGGGGCTCGTATTGCTTGGGCCTCTCTCCTGGAGGCCCTCTGTCAGACCCAGTGTTGACATGTGGCAAGACGCTCCTCGGGGCGCGTCTTGGTTGGGCCTCTCTCCTGGAGGCTCTCAATCAGACCCAGTGTTGACACTTTGCCAAACGCTCCTCGGGGCGCGTCTTCCTTGGGCCTCTCTCCTGGAGGCTCTCAGTCAGACCGAGTGCTGACATGTGGCAAGACGCTCCTCGGGGCACGTCTTGCTTGGGCTTTTCTCCTGGAGGCCCTCAGTAAGACCCATTGTTGACATGTGGCAAGACGCTCCTCGGGGCGCGTCTTGGTTGGGCCTCTCTCCCGGAGGCCCTCTGTCAGACCCAGTGTTGACATGTGTCAAGACGCTCCTCGGGGCGCGTCTTGCTTGGGCCTCTCTCCTGGAGGCGCTCAGTCAGACCCAGTGTTGACATGTGGCAAGACGCTCCTCGGGGCGCGTCTTTCTGGGGCTTCTCTCATGGAGGCGCTCAGTCAGACCCAGTGCTGACATGTGGCAAGACGCTCCTCGGGGCGCGTCTTGCTTGGGCCTCTCTCCTGGAGGCCCTCTGTCAGACCCAGTGTTGACATGTGGCAAGACGCTCCTCGGGGCGCGTCTTGCTTGGGCCTCTCTCCAGGAGGCGCTAAGTCAGACCCAGTGTTGACATGTGGCAAGACGCTCCTCGGGGCGCGTCTTGCTTGGGCCTCTCTCCTGGAGGCGCTCAGTCAGACCCAGTGGTGACATGTGGCAAAACGCTCCTTGGGGCTCGTATTGCTTGGGCCTCTCTCCTGGAGGCCCTCTGTCAGACCCAGTGTTGACATGTGGCAAGACGCTCCTCGGGGCGCGTCTTGGTTGGGCCTCTCTCCGGGAGGCTCTCAATCAGACCCAGTGTTGACACGTTGCAAGACGCTCCTCGGGGCGCGTCTTCCTTGGGCCTCTCTCCTGGAGGCTCTCAGTCAGACCGAGTGCTGACATGTGGCAAGATGCTCCTCGGGGCGCGTCTTGCTTGGGCTTCTCTCCTGGAGGCCCTCAGTCAGACCCATTGTTGACATGTGGCAATACGCTCCTCGGGGCGCGTCTTGCTTGGGCCTCTCTCCCGGAGGCCCTCTGTCAGACCCAGTGTTGACATGTGGCAAGACGCTCCTCGGGGCGCGTCTTGCTGGGGCTTCTCTCATGGAGGCGCTCAGTCAGACCCAGTGTTGACATGTGGCAACACGCTCCTCGGGGCGCGTCTTGCTTGGGCCTCTCTCCTGGAGGCGCTCAGTCAGACCCAGTGTTGACATGTGGCAAGACGCTCCTCGGGGCGCGTCTTGCTTGGGCCTCTCTCCTGCAGGCTCTCAGTCAGACCGAGTAGTGACATGTGGCATGACGCTCCTCGGGGCGCGTCTTGCTTGGGCCTCTCTCCTGGAGTCGCTCAGTCTGACCCAGTGGTGACATGTGGCAAGACACTCCTCGGGGCTCGTATTGCTTGGGCCTCTCTCCTGGAGGCCCTGTGTCAGACCCAGTGTTGACATGTGGCAAGACGCTCCTCGGGGCGCGTCTTGATTGGGCCTCTCTCCTGGAGGCTCTCAATCAGACCCAGTGTTGACACGTTGCAAGACGCTCCTCGGGGCGCGTCTTCCTTGGACCTCTCTCCTGGAGGCTCTCAGTCAGACCGAGTGCTGACATGTGGCAAGACGCTCCTCGGGGCGCGTCTTGCTTGGGCTTTTCTCCTGGAGGCCCTCAGTCAGACCCATTGTTGACATGTGGCAAGACGCTCCTCGGGGCGCGTCTTGGTTGGGCCTCTCTCCTGGAGGCCCTCAATCAGACCCAGTGTTGACACGTTGCAAGACGATCCTCGGGGCGCGTCTTCCTTGGGCCTCTCTCCTGCAGGCTCTCAGTCAGACCGAGTAGTGACATGTGGCATGACGCTCCTCGGGGCGCGTCTTGCTTGGGCCTCTCTCCCGGAGGCGCTCAGTCAGACCCAGTGTTGACATGTGGCAAGACGCTCCTCGGGGCGCGTCTTGCTGGGGCTTCTCTCATGGAGGCGCTCAGTCAGACCCAGTGTTGATATGTGGCAAGACGCTCCTCGGGGCGAGTCTTGCTTGGGCCTCTCTCCTGGAGGCGCTCAGTCAGACCCAGTGTTGACATGTGGCAAGACACTCCTCGGGGCGCGTCTTGCTTGGGCCTCTCTCCTGGAGGCGCTCAGTCAGACCCAGTGTTGACATGTGGCAAGACGCTCCTCGGGGCGCGTCTTGCTTGGGCCTCTCTCCTGGAGGCGCTCAGTCAGACCCAGTGGTGACATGTGGAAAGACGCTCCACGGGGCTCGTATTGCTTGGGCCTCTCTCCTGGAGTCGCTCAGTCAGACCCAGTGGTGACATGTGGCAAGACATTCCTCGGGGCGCGTCTTGCTTGGGCCTCTCTCCTGGAGGCCCTCTGTCAGACCCAGTGTTGACATGTGTCAAGACGCTCCTCGGGGCGCGTCTTGCTTGGGCCTCTCTCCTGGAGGCCCTCTGTCAGACCCAGTGTTGACATGTGGCAAGACGCTCCTCGGAGCGCGTCTTGGTTGGGCCTCTCTCCTGCAGGCTCTCAGTCAGACCGAGTAGTGACATGTGGCATGACGCTCCTCGGGGCGCGTCTTGCTTGGGCCTCTCTCCTGGAGTCGCTCAGTCTGACCCAGTGGTGACATGTGGCAAGACACTCCTCGGGGCTCGTATTGCTTGGGCCTCTCTCCTGGAGGCCCTGTGTCAGACCCAGTGTTGACATGTGGCAAGACGCTCCTCGGGGCGCGTCTTGATTGGGCCTCTCTCCTGGAGGCTCTCAATCAGACCCAGTGTTGACACGTTGCAAGACGCTCCTCGGGGCGCGTCTTCCTTGGACCTCTCTCCTGGAGGCTCTCAGTCAGACCGAGTGCTGACATGTGGCAAGACGCTCCTCGGGGCGCGTCTTGCTTGGGCTTTTCTCCTGGAGGCCCTCAGTCAGACCCATTGTTGACATGTGGCAAGACGCTCCTCGGGGCGCGTCTTGGTTGGGCCTCTCTCCTGGAGGCCCTCAATCAGACCCAGTGTTGACACGTTGCAAGACGATCCTCGGGGCGCGTCTTCCTTGGGCCTCTCTCCTGCAGGCTCTCAGTCAGACCGAGTAGTGACATGTGGCATGACGCTCCTCGGGGCGCGTCTTGCTTGGGCCTCTCTCCCGGAGGCGCTCAGTCAGACCCAGTGTTGACATGTGGCAAGACGCTCCTCGGGGCGCGTCTTGCTGGGGCTTCTCTCATGGAGGCGCTCAGTCAGACCCAGTGTTGATATGTGGCAAGACGCTCCTCGGGGCGAGTCTTGCTTGGGCCTCTCTCCTGGAGGCGCTCAGTCAGACCCAGTGTTGACATGTGGCAAGACACTCCTCGGGGCGCGTCTTGCTTGGGCCTCTCTCCTGGAGGCGCTCAGTCAGACCCAGTGTTGACATGTGGCAAGACGCTCCTCGGGGCGCGTCTTGCTTGGGCCTCTCTCCTGGAGGCGCTCAGTCAGACCCAGTGGTGACATGTGGCAAGACGCTCCACGGGGCTCGTATTGCTTGGGCCTCTCTCCTGGAGTCGCTCAGTCAGACCCAGTGGTGACATGTGGCAAGACATTCCTCGGGGCGCGTCTTGCTTGGGCCTCTCTCCTGGAGGCCCTCTGTCAGACCCAGTGTTGACATGTGTCAAGACACTCCTCGGGGCGCGTCTTGCTTGGGCCTCTCTCCTGGAGGCCCTCTGTCAGACCCAGTGTTGACATGTGGCAAGACGCTCCTCGGAGCGCGTCTTGGTTGGGCCTCTCTCCCGGAGGCCCTCAGTCAGACCCAGTGTTGACATGTGGCAAGACGCTCCTCGGGGCGCGTCTTGCTTTGGCCTCTCTCCCGGAGGCCCTCAGTCAGACCCAGTGTTGACATGTGGCAAGACGCTCCTCGGGCCGCGTCTTGCTTGGGCCTCTCTCCTGGAGGCGCTCAGTCAGACCCAGTGTTGACATGTGGCAAGACGCTCCTCGGGGCGCCTCTTGCTTGGGCCTCTCTCCTGGAGGCCCTCAGTCAGACCCAGTGGTGACATGTGGCAAGACACTCCTCGGGGCTCGTATTGCTTGGGCCTCTCTCCTGGAGGCCCTGTGTCAGACCCAGTGTTGACATGTGGCAAGACGCTCCTCGGGGCGCGTCTTGATTGGGCCTCTCTCCTGGAGGCTCTCAATCAGACCCAGTGTTGACACGTTGCAAGACGCTCCTCGGGGCGCGTCTTCCTTGGGCCTCTCTCCTGGAGGCTCTCAGTCAGACCGAGTGCTGACATGTGGCAAGACGCTCCTCCGGGCGCGTCTTGCTTGGGCTTTTCTCCTGGAGGCCCTCAGTCAGACCCATTGTTGACATGTGGCAAGACGCTCCTCGGGGCGCGTCTTGGTTGGGCCTCTCTCCTGGAGGCCCTCAATCAGACCCAGTGTTGACACGTTGCAAGACGATCCTCGGGGCGCGTCTTCCTTGGGCCTCTCTCCTGCAGGCTCTCAGTCAGACCGAGTAGTGACATGTGGCATGACGCTCCTCGGGGTGCGTCTTGCTTGGGCCTCTCTCCTGGAGTCGCTCAGTCAGACCCAGTGGTGACATGTGGCAAGACACTCCTCGGGGCGCGTCTTGCTTGGGCCTCTCTCCCGGAGGCCCTCTGTCAGACCCAGTGTTGACATGTGTCAAGACGCTCCTCGGGGCGCGTCTTGCTTGGGCCTCTCTCCTGGAGGCGCTCAGTCAGACCCAGTGTTGACATGTGGCAAGACGCTCCTCGGGGCGCGTCTTGCTGGGGCTTCTCTCATGGAGGCGCTCAGTCAGACCCAGTGTTGATATGTTGCAAGACGCTCCTCGGGGCGCGTCTTGCTTGGGCCTCTCTCCTGGAGTCGCTCAGTCAGACCCAGTGGTGACATGTGGCAAGACATTCCTCGGGGCGCGTCTTGCTTGGGCCTCTCTCCTGGAGGCCCTCTGTCAGACCCATTGTTGACATGTGTCAAGACGCTCCTCGGGGCGCGTCTTGCTTGGGCCTATCTCCTGGAGGCCCTCTGTCAGACCCAGTGTTGACATGTGGCAAGACGCTCCTCGGGGCGCGTCTTGGTTGGGCCTCTCTCCCGGAGGCCCTCAGTCAGACCCAGTGTTGACATGTGGCAAGACGCTCCTCGGGGCGCGTCTTGCTTGGGCCTCTCTCCCGGAGGCCCTCAGTCAGACCCAGTGTTGACATGTGGCAAGACGCTCCTCGGGGCGCCTCTTCCTTGGGCCTCTCTCCTGGAGGCTCTCAGTCAGACCCAGTGTTGACATGTGGCAAGACGCTCCTCGGGGCGCGTATTGGTTGGGCCTCTCTCCTGGAGGCTCTCAATCAGACCCAGTGTTGACACGTTGCAAGAAGCTCCTCGGGGCGCGTCTTCCTTGGGCCTCTCTCCTGGAGGCTCTCAGTCAGACCGAGTGCTGACATGTGGCAAGACGCTCCTCGGGGCGCGTCTTGCTTGGGCTTCTCTCCTGGAGGCCCTCAGTCAGACCCATTGTTGACATGTGGCAATACGCTCCTCGGGGCGCGTCTTGCTTGGGCCTCTCTCCTGGAGTCGCTCAGTCAGACCCAGTGGTGACATGTGGCAAGACGCTCCTCGGGGCGCGTCTTGCTTGGGCCTCTCTCCCGGAGGCGCTCAGTCAGACCCAGTGTTGACATGTGGCAAGACGCTCCTCGGGGCGCGTCTTGCTGGGGCTTCTCTCATGGAGGCGCTCAGTCAGACCCAGTGTTGATATGTGGCAAGACGCTCCTCGGGGCGAGTCTTGCTTGGGCCTCTCTCCTGGAGGCGCTCAGTCAGACCCAGTGTTGACATGTGGCAAGACACTCCTCGGGGCGCGTCTTGCTTGGGCCTCTCTCCTGGAGGCGCTCAGTCAGACCCAGTGTTGACATGTGGCAAGACGCTCCTCGGGGCGCGTCTTGCTTGGGCCTCTCTCCTGGAGGCGCTCAGTCAGACCCAGTGGTGACATGTGGCAAGACGCTCCACGGGGCTCGTATTGCTTGGGCCTCTCTCCTGGAGTCGCTCAGTCAGACCCAGTGGTGACATGTGGCAAGACATTCCTCGGGGCGCGTCTTGCTTGGGCCTCTCTCCTGGAGGCCCTCTGTCAGACCCAGTGTTGACATGTGTCAAGACGCTCCTCGGGGCGCTTCTTGCTTGGGCCTCTCTCCTGGAGGCCCTCTGTCAGACCCAGTGTTGACATGTGGCAAGACGCTCCTCGGAGCGCGTCTTGGTTGGGCCTCTCTCCCGGAGGCCCTCAGTCAGACCCAGTGTTGACATGTGGCAAGACGCTCCTCGGGGCGCGTCTTGCTTTGGCCTCTCTCCCGGAGGCCCTCAGTCAGACCCAGTGTTGACATGTGGCAAGACGCTCCTCGGGCCGCGTCTTGCTTGGGCCTCTCTCCTGGAGGCGCTCAGTCAGACCCAGTGTTGACATGTGGCAAGACGCTCCTCGGGGCGCCTCTTGCTTGGGCCTCTCTCCTGGAGGCCCTCAGTCAGACCCAGTGGTGACATGTGGCAAGACACTCCTCGGGGCTCGTATTGCTTGGGCCTCTCTCCTGGAGGCCCTGTGTCAGACCCAGTGTTGACATGTGGCAAGACGCTCCTCGGGGCGCGTCTTGATTGGGCCTCTCTCCTGGAGGCTCTCAATCAGACCCAGTGTTGACACGTTGCAAGACGCTCCTCGGGGCGCGTCTTCCTTGGGACCTCTCTCCTGGAGGCTCTCAGTCAGACCGAGTGCTGACATGTGGCAAGACGCTCCTCCGGGCGCGTCTTGCTTGGGCTTTTCTCCTGGAGGCCCTCAGTCAGACCCATTGTTGACATGTGGCAAGACGCTCCTCGGGGCGCGTCTTGGTTGGGCCTCTCTCCTGGAGGCCCTCAATCAGACCCAGTGTTGACACGTTGCAAGACGATCCTCGGGGCGCGTCTTCCTTGGGCCTCTCTCCTGCAGGCTCTCAGTCAGACCGAGTAGTGACATGTGGCATGACGCTCCTCGGGGTGCGTCTTGCTTGGGCCTCTCTCCTGGAGTCGCTCAGTCAGACCCAGTGGTGACATGTGGCAAGACACTCCTCGGGGCGCGTCTTGCTTGGGCCTCTCTCCCGGAGGCCCTCTGTCAGACCCAGTGTTGACATGTGTCAAGACGCTCCTCGGGGCGCGTCTTGCTTGGGCCTCTCTCCTGGATGCGCTCAGTCAGACCCAGTGTTGACATGTGGCAAGACGCTCCTCGGGGCGCGTCTTGCTGGGGCTTCTCTCATGGAGGCGCTCAGTCAGACCCAGTGTTGATATGTTGCAAGACGCTCCTCGGGGCGCGTCTTGCTTGGGCCTCTCTCCTGGAGTCGCTCAGTCAGACCCAGTGGTGACATGTGGCAAGACATTCCTCGGGGCGCGTCTTGCTTGGGCCTCTCTCCTGGAGGCCCTCTGTCAGACCCATTGTTGACATGTGTCAAGACGCTCCTCGGGGCGCGTCTTGCTTGGGCCTCTCTCCTGGAGGCCCTCTGTCAGACCCAGTGTTGACATGTGGCAAGACGCTCCTCGGGGCGCGTCTTGGTTGGGCCTCTCTCCCGGAGGCCCTCAGTCAGACCCAGTGTTGACATGTGGCAAGACGCTCCTCGGGGCGCGTCTTGCTTGGGCCTCTCTCCCGGAGGCCCTCAGTCAGACCCAGTGTTGACATGTGGCAAGACGCTCCTCGGGGCGCCTCTTCCTTGGGCCTCTCTCCTGGAGGCTCTCAGTCAGACCCAGTGTTGACATGTGGCAAGACGCTCCTCGGGGCGCGTATTGGTTGGGCCTCTCTCCTGGAGGCTCTCAATCAGACCCAGTGTTGACACGTTGCAAGACGCTCCTCGGGGCGCGTCTTCCTTGGGCCTCTCTCCTGGAGGCTCTCAGTCAGACCGAGTGCTGACATGTGGCAAGACGCTCCTCGGGGCGCGTCTTGCTTGGGCTTCTCTCCTGGAGGCCCTCAGTCAGACCCATTGTTGACATGTGGCAATACGCTCCTCGGGGCGCGTCTTGCTTGGGCCTCTCTCCTGGAGTCGCTCAGTCAGACCCAGTGGTGACATGTGGCAAGACACTCCTCGGGGCGCGTCTTGCTTGGGCCTCTCTCCCGGAGGCCCTCTGTCAGACCCAGTGTTGACATGTGTCAAGACCCTCCTCGGGGCGCGTCTTGCTTGGGCCTCTCTCCTGGAGGCGCTCAGTCAGACCGAGTGCTGACATGTGGCAAGACGCTCCTCGGGGCGCGTCTTGCTTGGGCTTCTCTCCTGGAGGCCCTCAGTCAGACAATTGTTGACATGTGGCAAGACGCTCCTCGGGGCGCGTCTTGCTTGGGCCTCTCTCCTGGAGGCGCTCAGTCAGACCGAGTGCTGACATGTGGCAAGACGCTCCTCGAGCCGCGTGTTGCTTGGGCTTCTCTCCTGAATGGCCTCAGTCAGACCCCTTGTTGACATGTGACAAGATGCTCCTCGGGGCGAGTCTTGCTTGGGCTTCTCTTATGGAGGCCCTCAGTCAGACCCAGTGTTGACATGTGTCAAGACGCTCCTCGGGGCGCGTCTTGCTTGGGCCTCTCTCCTGGAGGCGCTCAGTCAGACCCAGTGTTGACATGTGGCAAGACGCTCCTCGGAGCGCGTCTTGCTTGGGCCTCTCTCCTGGAGTCGCTCAGTCAGACGCAGTGGTGACATGTGGCAAGACACTCCTCGGAGCGCGTCTTGCTTGGGCCTCTCTCCCGGAGGCCCTCTGTCAGACCCAGTGTTGACATGTGGCAAGACGCTCCTCGGGGCGAGTCTTGCTTGGGCTTCTCTCATGGAGGCCCTCAGTCTGACCCAGTGTTGACATGTGTCAAGACGCTCCTCGGGGCGCGTCTTGCTTGGGCCTCTCTCCTGGAGGCGCTCAGTCAGACCCAGTGTTGACATGTGACAAGACGCTCCTCGGAGCGCGTCTTGCTTGGGCCTCTCTCCTGGAGGCGCTCAGTGAGACCCAGTGTTGACATGTGTCAAGACGCTCCTCGGGGCGCGTCTTGCTTGGGCCTCTCTCCTGGAGGCGCTCAGTCAGACCCAGTGTTGACATGTGACAAGACGCTCCTCGGAGCGCGTCTTGCTTGGGCCTCTCTCCTGGAGGCGCTCAGTCAGACCCAGTGGTGACATGTGGCAAGACGCTCCTCGGGGCGCGTTTTGCTTGGGCCTCTCTCCTGGAGGCCCTCTGTCAGACCCAGTGTTGACATGTGGCAGGACGCTCCTCGGGGCGCGTCTTGGTTGGGCCTCTCTCCTGGAGGCCCTCAATCAGACCCAGTGTTGACACGTTGCAAGACGATCCTCGGGGCGCGTCTTCCTTGGGCCTCTCTCCTGCAGGCTCTCAGTCAGACCGAGTAGTGACATGTGGCATGACGCTCCTCGGGGCGCGTCTTGCTTGGGCCTCTCTCCTGGAGTCGCTCAGTCAGACCCAGTGGTGACATGTGGCAAGACACTCCTCGGGACGCGTCTTGCTTGGGCCTCTCTCCCCGAGGCCCTCTGTCAGACCCAGTGTTGACATGTGTCAAGACGCTCCTCGGGGCGCGTCTTGCTTTGGCCTCTCTCCTGGAGGCGCTCAGTCAGACCCAGTGTTGACATGTGGCAAGACGCTCCCCGGGGCGCGTCTTGCTTGGGCCTCTCTCCTGGAGGCGCTCAGTCAGACCCAGTGGTGACATGTGGCAAGACGCTCCTCGGGGCTCGTATTGCTTGGGCCTCTCTCCTGGAGGCCCTCTGTCAGACCCAGTGTTTACATGTGGCAAGACGCTCCTCGGGGCGCGTCTTGGTTGGGCCTCTCTCCTGGAGGCTTTCAATCAGACCCAGTGTTGACACTTTGCCAAACGCTCCTCGGGGCGCGTCTTCCTTGGGCCTCTCTCCTGGAGGCTCTCAGTCAGACCGAGTGCTGACATGTGGCAAGACGCTCCTCGGGGCACGTCTTGCTTGGGCTTTTCTCCTGGAGGCCCTCAGTAAGACCCATTGTTGACATGTGGCAAGACGCTCCTCGGGGCGCGTCTTGGTTGGGCCTCTCTCCCGGAGGCCCTCTGTCAGACCCAGTGTTGACATGTGTCAAGACGCTCCTCGGGGCGCGTCTTGCTTGGGCCTCTCTCCTGGAGGCGCTCAGTCAGACCCAGTGTTGACATGTGGCAAGACGCTCCTCGGGGCGCGTCTTGCTGGGGCTTCTCTCATGGAGGCGCTCAGTCAGACCCAGTGCTGACATGTGGCAAGACGCTCCTCGGGGCGCGTCTTGCTTGGGCCTCTCTCCTGGAGGCCCTCTGTCAGACCCAGTGTTGACATGTGGCAAGACGCTCCTCGGGGCGCGTCTTGCTTGGGCCTCTCTCCTGGAGGCGCTAAGTCAGACCCAGTGTTGACATGTGGCAAGACGCTCCTCGGGGCGCGTCTTGCTTGGGCCTCTCTCCTGGAGGCGCTCAGTCAGACCCAGTGGTGACATGTGGCAAAACGCTCCTCGGGGCTCGTATTGCTTGGGCCTCTCTCCTGGAGGCCCTCTGTCAGACCCAGTGTTGACATGTGGCAAGACGCTCCTCGGGGCGCGTCTTGGTTGGGCCTCTCTCCTGGAGGCTCTCAATCAGACCCAGTGTTGACACGTTGCAAGACGCTCCTCGGGGCGCGTCTTCCTTGGGCCTCTCTCCTGGAGGCTCTCAGTCAGACCGAGTGCTGGCATGTGGCAAGATGCTCCTCGGGGTGCGTCTTGCTTGGGCTTCTCTCCTGGAGGCCCTCAGTCAGACCCATTGTTGACATGTGGCAATACGCTCCTCGGGGCGCGTCTTGCTTGGGCCTCTCTCCCGGAGGCCCTCTGTCAGACCCAGTGTTGACATGTGGCAAGACGCTCCTCGGGGCGCGTCTTGCTGGGGCTTCTCTCATGGAGGCGCTCAGTCAGACCCAGTGTTGACATGTGGCAAGACGCTCCTCGGGGCGCGTCTTGCTTGGGCCTCTCTCCTGGAGGCGCTCAGTCAGACCCAGTGTTGACATGTGGCAAGACGCACCTCGGGGCGCGTCTTGCTTGGGCCTCTCTCCTGCAGGCTCTCAGTCAGACCGAGTAGTGACATGTGGCATGACGCTCCTCGGGGCGCGTCTTGCTTGGGCCTCTCTCCTGGAGTCGCTCAGTCTGACCCAGTGGTGACATGTGGCAAGACACTCCTCGGGGCTCGTATTGCTTGGGCCTCTCTCCTGGAGGCCCTGTGTCAGACCCAGTGTTGACATGTGGCAAGACGCTCCTCGGGGCGCGTCTTGATTGGGCCTCTCTCCTGGAGGCTCTCAATCAGACCCAGTGTTGACACGTTGCAAGACGCTCCTCGGGGCGCGTCTTCCTTGGACCTCTCTCCTGGAGGCTCTCAGTCAGACCGAGTGCTGACATGTGGCAAGACGCTCCTCGGGGCGCGTCTTGCTTGGGCTTTTCTCCTGGAGGCCCTCAGTCAGACCCATTGTTGACATGTGGCAAGACGCTCCTCGGGGCGCGTCTTGGTTGGGCCTCTCTCCTGGAGGCCCTCAATCAGACCCAGTGTTGACACGTTGCAAGACGATCCTCGGGGCGCGTCTTCCTTGGGCCTCTCTCCTGCAGGCTCTCAGTCAGACCGAGTAGTGACATGTGGCATGACGCTCCTCGGGGCGCGTCTTGCTTGGGCCTCTCTCCTGGAGTCGCTCAGTCAGACCCAGTGGTGACATGTGGCAAGACACTCCTCGCGGAGCGTCTTGCTTGGCCCTCTCTCCCGGAGGCCCTCTGTCAGACCCAGTGTTGACATGTGTCAAGATGCTCCTCGGGGCGCGTCTTGCTTGGGCCTCTCTCCCGGAGGCGCTCAGTCAGACCCAGTGTTGACATGTGGCAAGACGCTCCTCGGGGCGCGTCTTGCTGGGGCTTCTCTCATGGAGGCGCTCAGTCAGACCCAGTGTTGATATGTGGCAAGACGCTCCTCGGGGCGCGTCTTGCTGGGGCCTCTCTCCTGGAGGCGCTCAGTCAGACCCAGTGTTGACATGTGGCAAGAAGCTCCTCGGGGCGCGTCTTGCTTGGGCCTCTCTCCTGGAGGCGCTCAGTCAGACCCAGTGTTGACATGTGGCAAGACGCTCCTCGGGGCGCGTCTTGCTTGGGCCTCTCTCCTGGAGGCGCTCAGTCAGACCCAGTGGTGACATGTGGCAAGACGCTCCACGGGGCTCGTATTGCTTGGGCCTCTCTCCTGGAGTCGCTCAGTCAGACCCAGTGGTGACATGTGGCAAGACATTCCTCGGGGCGCGTCTTGCTTGGGCCTCTCTCCTGGAGGCCCTCTGTCAGACCCAGTGTTGACATGTGTCAAGACGCTCCTCGGGGCGCGTCTTGCTTGGGCCTCTCTCCTGGAGGCCCTCTGTCAGACCCAGTGTTGACATGTGGCAAGACGCTCCTCGGGGCGCGTCTTGGTTGGGCCTCTCTCCCGGAGGCCCTCAGTCAGACCCAGTGTTGACATGTGGCAAGACGCTCCTCGGGGCGCGTCTTGCTTTGGCCTCTCTCCCGGAGGCCCTCAGTCAGACCCAGTGTTGACATGTGGCAAGACGCTCCTCGGGGCGCGTCTTGCTTGGGCCTCTCTCCTGGAGGCGCTCAGTCAGACCCAGTGTTGACATGTGGCAAGACGCTCCTCGGGGCGCCTCTTGCTTGGGCCTCTCTCCTGGAGGCCCTCAGTCAGACCCAGTGTTGACATGTGGCAAGACACTCCTCGGGGCTCGTATTGCTTGGGCCTCTCTCCTGGAGGCCCTGTGTCAGACCCAGTGTTGACATGTGGCAAGACGCTCCTCGGGGCGCGTCTTGATTGGGCCTCTCTCCTGGAGGCTCTCAATCAAACCCAGTGTTGACACGTTGCAAGACGCTCCTCGGGGCGCGTCTTCCTTGGGCCTCTCTCCTGGAGGCTCTCAGTCAGACCGAGTGCTGACATGTGGCAAGACGCTCCTCCGGGCGCGTCTTGCTTGGGCTTTTCTCCTGGAGGCCCTCAGTCAGACCCATTGTTGACATGTGGCAAGACGCTCCTCGGGGCGCGTCTTGGTTGGGCCTCTCTCCTGGAGGCCCTCAATCAGACCCAGTGTTGACACATTGCAAGACGATCCTCGGGGCGCGTCTTCCTTGGGACTCTCTCCTGCAGGCTCTCAGTCAGACCGAGTAGTGACATGTGGCATGACGCTCCTCGGGGTGCGTCTTGCTTGGGCCTCTCTCCTGGAGTCGCTCAGTCAGACCCAGTGGTGACATGTGGCAAGACACTCCTCGGGGCGCGTCTTGCTTGGGCCTCTCTCCCGGAGGCCCTCTGTCAGACCCAGTGTTGACATGTGTCAAGACGCTCCTCGGGGCGCGTCTTGCTTGGGCCTCTCTCCTGGAGGCGCTCAGTCAGACCCAGTGTTGACATGTGGCAAGACGCTCCTCGGGGCGCGTCTTGCTGGGCCTTCTCTCATGGAGGCGCTCAGTCAGACCCAGTGTTGATATGTTGCAAGACGCTCCTCGGGGCGAGTCTTGCTTGGGCCTCTCTCCTGGAGGCGCTCAGTCAGACCCAGTGTTGACATGTGGCAAGACGCTCCTCGGGGCGCGTCTTGCTTGGGCCTCTCTCCTGGAGGCGCTCAGTCAGACCCAGTGTTGACATGTGGCAAGACGCTCCTCGGGGCGCGTCTTGCTTGGGCCTCTCTCCTGGAGGCGCTCAGTCAGACCCAGTGGTGACATGTGGCAAGACGCTCCACGGGGCTCGTATTGCTTGGGCCTCTCTCCTGGAGTCGCTCAGTCAGACCCAGTGGTGACATGTGGCAAGACATTCCTCGGGGCGCGTCTTGCTTGGGCCTCTCTCCTGGAGGCCCTCTGTCAGACCCATTGTTGACATGTGTCAAGACGCTCCTCGGGGCGCGTCTTGCTTGGGCCTCTCTCCTGGAGGCCCTCTGTCAGACCCAGTGTTGACATGTGGCAAGACGCTCCTCGGGGCGCGTCTTGGTTGGGCCTCTCTCCCGGAGGCCCTCAGTCAGACCCAGTGTTGACATGTGGCAAGACGCTCCTCGGGGCGCGTCTTGCTTGGGCCTCTCTCCCGGAGGCCCTCAGTCAGACCCAGTGTTGACATGTGGCAAGACGCTCCTCGGGGCGCCTCTTGCTTGGGCCTCTCTCCTGGAGGCTCTCAGTCAGACCCAGTGTTGACATGTGGCAAGACGCTCCTCGGGGCGCGTCTTGCTTGGGCCTCTCTCCTGGAGGCGCTCAGTCAGACCCAGTGGTGACATGTGGCAAGACGCTCCTCGGGGCGCGTATTGCTTGGGCCTCTCTCCTGGAGGCCCTCTGTCAGACCCAATGTTGACATGTGGCAAGACGCTCCTCGGGGCGCGTCTTGGTTGGGCCTCTCTCCTGGAGGCCCTCAATCATACCCAGTGTTGACACGTTGCAAGACGCTCATCGGGGCGCGTCTTGGTTGGGCCTCTCTCCTGGAGGCTCTCAATATGACCCAGTGTTGACACGTTGCAAGACGCTCCTCGGGGCGCGTCTTCCTTTGGCCTCTCTCCTGGAGGCTCTCAGTCAGACCGAGTGCTGACATGTGGCAAGATGCTCCTCGGGGCGCGTCTTGCTTTGGCTTCTCTCCTGGAGGCCCTCAGTCAGACCCATTGTTGACATGTGGCATTACGCTCCTCGGGGCGCGTCTTGCTTGGGCCTCTCTCCCGGAGGCCCTCTGTCAGACCCAGTGTTGACATGTGGCAAGACGCTCCTCGGGGCGCGTTTGCTGGGGCTTCTCTCATGGAGGCGCTCAGTCAGACCCAGTGTTGACATGTGGCAAGACGCTCCTCGGGGCGCGTCTTGCTTGGGCCTCTCTCCTGCAGGCTCTCAGTCAGACCCAGTAGTGACATGTGGCATGACGCTCCTCGGGGCGCGTCTTGCTTGGGCCTCTCTCCTGGAGTCGCTCAGTCTGACCCAGTGGTGACATGTGGCAAGACACTCCTCGGGGCTCGTATTGCTTGGGCCTCTCACCTGGAGGCCCTGTGTCAGACCCAGTGTTGACATGTGGCAAGACGCTCCTCGGGGCGCGTCTTGATTGGGCCTCTCTCCTGGAGGCTCTCAATCAGACCCAGTGTTGACACGTTGCAAGACGCTCCTCGGGGCGCGTCTTGCTTGGGCCTCTCTCCTGGAGGCCCTCTGTCAGACCCAGTGTTGACATGTGGCAAGACGCTCCTCGGGGCGCGTCTTGCTTGGGCCTCTCTCCCGGAGGCCCTCAGTCAGACCCAGTGTTGACATGTGGCAAGACGCTCCTCGGGGCGCCTCTTGCTTGGGCCTCTCTCCTGGAGGCTCTCAGTCAGACCCAGTGTTGACATGTGGCAAGACGCTCCTCGGGGCGCGTCTTGCTTGGGCCTCTCTCCTGGAGGCGCTCAGTCAGACCCAGTGGTGACATGTGGCAAGACGCTCCTCGGGGCGCGTATTGCTTGGGCCTCTCTCCTGGAGGCCCTCTGTCAGACCCAGTGTTGACATGTGGCAAGACGCTCCTCGGGGCGCGTCTTGGTTGGGCCTCTCTCCTGGAGGCCCTCAATCATACCCAGTGTTGACACGTTGCAAGACGCTCATCGGGGCGCGTCTTGATTGGGCCTCTCTCCTGGAGGCTCTCAATATGACCCAGTGTTGACACGTTGCAAGACGCTCCTCGGGGCGCGTCTTCCTTTGGCCTCTCTCCTGGAGGCTCTCAGTCAGACCGAGTGCTGACATGTGGCAAGATGCTCCTCGGGGCGCGTCTTGCTTTGGCTTCTCTCCTGGAGGCCCTCAGTCAGACCCATTGTTGACATGTGGCATTACGCTCCTCGGGGCGCGTCTTGCTTGGGCCTCTCTCCCGGAGGCCCTCTGTCAGACCCAGTGTTGACATGTGGCATGACGCTCCTCGGGGCGCGTCTTGCTTGGGCCTCTCTCCTGGAGTCGCTCAGTCAGACCCAGTGGTGACATGTGGCAAGACACTCCTCGGGGCGCGTCTTGCTTGGGCCTCTCTCCCGGAGGCCCTCTGTCAGACCCAGTGTTGACATGTGTCAAGACGCTCCTCGGGGCGCGTCTTGCTTGGGCCTCTCTCCTGGAGGCGCTCAGTCAGACCCAGTGTTGACATGTGGCAAGACGCTCCTCGGGGCGCGTCTTACTGGGGCTTCTCTCGTGGAGGCGCTCAGTCAGACCCAGTGTTGACATGTGGCAAGACGCTCCTCGGGGCGCGTCTTGCTTGGGCCTCTCTCCTGGAGGCGCTCAGTCAGACCCAGTGTTGACATGTGGCAAGACGCTCCTCGGGGCGCGTCTTGCTTGGGCCTCTCTCCTGGAGGCACTCAGTCAGACCCAGTGTTGACATGTGGCAAGACGCTCCTCGGGGCGCGTCTTGCTTGGGCCTCTCTCCTGGAGGCGCTCAGTCAGACCCAGTGGTGACATGTGATAAGACGCTCCTCGGGGCTCGTATTGCTTGGGCCTCTCTCCTGGAGGCCCTCTGTCTGACCCAGTGTTGACATGTGGCAAGACGCTCCTCGGGGCGCGTCTTGGTTGGGCCTCTCTCCTGGAGGCTCTCAATCAGACCCAGTGTTGACACGTTGCAAGACGCTCCTCGGGGCGCGTCTTCCTTGGGCCTCTCTCCTGGAGGCTCTCAGTCAGACCGAGTGCTGACATGTGGCAAGACGCTCCTCGGGGCGCGTCTTGCTTGGGCTTCTCTCCTGGAGGCCCTCAGTCAGACCCATTGTTGACATGTGGCAATACGCTCCTCGGGGCGCGTCTTGCTTGGGCCTCTCTCCCGGAGGCCCTCTGTCAGACCAAGTGTTGACATGTGGCAAGACGCTCCTCGGGGCGCGTGTTGCTGGGGCTTCTCTCATGGAGGCGCTCAGTCAGACCCAGTGTTGACATGTGGCAAGACGCTCCTCGGGGCGCGTCTTGGTTGGGCCTCTCTCCTGGAGGCCCTCAATCAGACCCAGTGTTGACACGTTGCAAGACGCTCATCGGGGCGCGTCTTCCTTGGGCCTCTCCTGGAGGCCCTCAATCAGACCCAGATTTGATTCGTTGCAAGACGCTCCTCGGGGCGCGTCTTCCTTGGGCCTCTCTCCTGGAGGCTCTCAGTTAGACCGAGTAGTGACATGTGGCATGACGCTCCCCGGGGCGCGTCTTGCTTGGGCCTCTCTCCTGGAGTCGCTCAGTCAGACCCAGTGGTGACATGTGGCAAGATCTTCCTCGGGGCGCGTCTTGCTTGGGCCTCTCTCCTGGAGGCGCTCAGTCAGACTCAGTGGTGACATGTGGCAAGACGCTCCTCGGGGCGCGTAATGCTTGGGCCTCTCTCCTGGAGTCGCTCAGTCAGACCCATTGTTGACATGTGGCAAGACGCTCCTCGGGGCGCGTCTTGCTTGGGCTTCTCTCATGGAGGCCCTCAGTCAGACCCAGTGTTGACATGTGGCAAGACGCTCCTCGGGGCGCGTCTTGCTTGGGCCTCTCTCCTGGAGGCGCTCAGTCAGACCCAGTGTTGACATGTGGCAAGACGCTCCTCGGGGCGCGTCTTGCTTGGGCCTCTCTCCTGGAGGCGCTCAGTGAGACCCAGTGTTGACATGTGGCAAGACGCTCCTCGGGGCGCGTCTTGCTTGGGCCTCTCTCCTGGAGGCGCTCAGTCAGACCCAGTGGTGACATGTGGCAAGACGCTCCTCGGGGCGCATATTGCTTGGGCCTCTCTCCTGGAGGCCCTCTGTCAGACCCAGTGTTGACATGTGGCAAGACGCTCCTCTGGGCGCGTCTTGGTTGGGCCTCTCTCCTGGAGGCCCTCAATCAGACCCAGTGTTGACACGTTGCAAGACGCTCATCGGGGCGCGTCTTCCTTGGGCCTCTCTCCTGGAGGCGCTCAGTCAGACCCAGTGCTGACATGTGGCAAGACACTCCTCGGGGCGCGTCTTGCTTGGGCCTCTCTCCCGGAGGCCCTCTGTCAGACCCAGTGTTAACATGTGTCAAGACGCTCCTCGGGGTGCATATTGCTTGGGCCTCTCTCCTGGAGGCGCTCAGTCAGACCGAGTGCTGACATGTGGCAAGATGCTCCTCGGGGCGCGTCTTGCTTGGGCTTCTCTCATGGAGGCCCTCAGTCAGACCCATTGTTGACATGTGGCAATACGCTCCTCGGGGCGCGTCTTGCTTGGGCCTCTCTCCCGGAGGCCCTCTGTCAGACCCAGTGTTGACATGTGGCAAGACGCTCCTCGGGGCGCGTCTTGCTGGGGCTTCTCTCATGGAGGCGCTCAGTCAGACCCAGTGTTGACATGTGGCAAGACGCTCCTCGGGGCGCGTCTTGCTTGGGCCTCTCTCCTGCAGGCTCTCAGTCAGACCGAGTAGTGACATGTGGCATGACGCTCCTCGGGGCGCGTCTTGCTTGGGCCTCTCTCCTGGAGTTGCTCAGTCTGACCCAGTGGTGACATGTGGCAAGACACTCCTAGGGGCTCGTATTGCTTGGGCCTCTCTCCTGGAGGCCCTGTGTCAGACCCAGTGTTGACATGTGGCAAGACGCTCCTCGGGGCGCGTCTTGATTGGGCCTCTCTCCTGGAGGCTCTCAATCAGACCCAGTGTTGACACGTTGCAAGTTGCTCCTCGGGGCGCGTCTTCCTTGGGCCTCTCTCCTGGAGGCTCTCAGTCAGACCGAGTGCTGACATGTGGCAAGACGCTCCTCGGGGCGCGTCTTGCTTGGGCTTTTCTCCTGGAGGCCCTCAGTCAGACCCATTGTTGACATGTGGCAAGACGCTCCTCGGGGCGCGTCTTGGTTGGGCCTCTCTCCTGGAGGCAATCAATCAGACCCAGTGTTGACACGTTGCAAGACAATCCTCGGGGCGTGTCTTCCTTGGGCCTCTCTCCTGCAGGCTCTCAGTCAGACCGAGTAGTGACATGTGGCATGACGCTCCTCGGGGCGCGTCTTGCTTGGGCCTCTCTCCTGGAGTCGCTCAGTCAGACCCAGTGGTGACATGTGGCAAGACACTCCTCGGGGCGCGTCTTGCTTGGGCCTCTCTCCCGGAGGCCCTCTGTCAGACCCAGTGTTGACATGTGTCAAGACGCTCCTCGGGGCGCGTCTTGCTTGGGCCTCTCTCCTGGAGGCGCTCAGTCAGACCCAGTGTTGACATGTGGCAAGACGCTCCTCGGGGCGCGTCTTGCTGGGGCTTCTCTCATGGAGGCGCTCAGTCAGACCCAGTGTTGACATGTGGCAAGACGCTCCTCGGGGCGCGTCTTGCTTGGGCCTCTCTCCTGGAGGCGCTCAGTCAGACCCAGTGTTGACATGTGGCAAGACGCTCCTCGGGGCGCGTCTTGCTTGGGCCTCTCTCCTGGAGGCGCTCAGTCAGACCCAGTGTTGACATGTGGCAAGACGCTCCTCGGGGCGCGTCTTGCTTGGGCCTCTCTCCTGGAGCCGCTCAGTCAGACCCAGTGGTGACATGTGGCAAGACGCTCCTCGGGGCTCGTATTGCTTGGGCCTCTCTCCTGGAGGCCCTCTGTCAGACCCAGTGTTGACATGTGGCAAGACGCTCCTCGGGGCGCGTCTTCCTTGGGCCTCTCTCCTGGAGGCTCTCAGTCAGACCGAGTGCTGACATGTGGCAAGACGCTCCTCGGGGCGCGTCTTGCTTGGGCTTCTCTCCTGGAGGCCCTCAGTCAGACCCATTGTTGACATGTGGCAATACGCTCCTCGGGGCGCGTCTTGCTTGGGCCTCTCTCCCGGAGGCCCTCTGTCAGACCCAGTGTTGACATGTGGCAAGACGCTCCTCGGGGCGCGTCTTGCTTGGGCCTCTCTCCTGCAGAATCTCTGTCAGACCGAGTAGTGACATGTGGCATGACGCTCCTCGGGGCGCGTCTTGCTTGGGCCTCTCTCCTGGTGTCGCTCAGTCAGACCCAGTGGTGACATGTGGCAAGACACTCCTCGGGGTGCGTCTTGCTTGGGCCTCTCTCCCGGAGGCGCTCAGTCAGACCCAGTGTTGACATGTGGCAAGACTCTCCTCGGGGCGCGTCTTGCTTGGGCCTCTCTCCTGGAGGCGCTCAGTCAGACCCAGTGTTGACATGTGGCAAGACGCTCCTCGGGGCGCGTCTTGCTTGGGCCTCTCTCCTGCAGAATCTCAGTCAGACCGAGTAGTGACATGTGGCATGACGCTCCTCGGGGCGCGTCTTGCTTGGGCCTCTCTCCTGGAGTCGCTCAGTCAGACCCAGTGGTGACATGTGGCAAGACACTCCTCGGGGCGCGTCTTGCTTGGGCCTCTCTCCCGGAGGCCCTCTGTCAGACCCAGTGTTGACATGTGTCAAGACACTCCTCGGGGCGCGTCTTGCTTGGGCCTCTCTCCTGGAGGCGCTCAGTCAGACCCAGTGTTGACATGTGGCAAGACGCTCCTCGGGGCGCGTCTTACTGGGGCTTCTCTCATGGAGGCGCTCAGTCAGACCCAGTGTTGACATGTGGCAAGACGCTCCTCG
This sequence comes from Nothobranchius furzeri, assembly GCF_043380555.1. NCBI lineage: Eukaryota > Metazoa > Chordata > Actinopteri > Cyprinodontiformes > Nothobranchiidae > Nothobranchius > Nothobranchius furzeri. The sequence goes on from NC_091750.1 coordinate 288,711, forward strand.
GGGCGCGTCTTGCTTGGGCCTCTCTCCTGGAGGCGCTCAGTCAGACCCAGTGTTGACATGTGGCAAGACGCTCCTCGGGGAGCGTCTTGCTTGGGCCTCTCACCTGGAGGCGCTCAGTCAGACCCAGTGGTGACATGTGGCAAGACGCTCCTCGGGGCGCGTATTGCTTGGGCCTCTCTCCTGGAGGCCCTCTGTCAGACCCAGTGTTGACATGTGGCAAGACGCTCCTCGGGGCGCGTCTTGGTTGGGCCTCTCTCCTGGAGGCCCTCAATCAGACCCAGTGTTGACACGTTGCAAGACGCTCATCGGGGCGCGTCTTCCTTGGCCCTCTCTCCTGGAGGCCCTCAATCAGACCCAGAGTTGACACGTTGCAAGACGCTCCTCGGGGCGCGTCTTCCTTGGGCCTCTCTCCTGGAGGCTCTCAGTTAGACCGAGTAGTGACATGTGGCATGACGCTCCCCGGGGCGCGTCTTGCTTGGGCCTCTCTCCTGGAGTCGCTCAGTCAGACCCAGTGGTGACATGTGGCAAGACACTCCTCGGGGCGCGTCTTGCTTGGGCCTCTCTCCTGGAGGCGCTCAGTACGACTCAGTGGTGACATGTGGCAAGACGCTCCTCGGGGCGCGTAATGCTTGGGCCTCTCTCCTGGAGTCGCTCAGTCAGACCCATTGTTGACATGTGGCAAGACGCTCCTCGGGGCGCGTCTTGCTTGGGCTTCTCTCATGGAGGCCCTCAGTCAGACCCAGTGTTGACATGTGGCAAGACGCTCCTCGGGGCGCGTCTTGCTTGGGCCTCTCTCCTGGAGGCGCTCAGTCAGACCCAGTGTTGACATGTGGCAAGACGCTCCTCGGGGCGCGTCTTGCTTGGGCCTCTCTCCTGGAGGCGCTCAGTCAGACCCAGTGTTGACATGTGGCAAGACGCTCCTCGGGGCGCGTCTTGCTTGGGCCTCTCTCCTGGAGGCGCTCAGTCAGACCCAGTGGTGACATGTGGCGAGACGCTCCTCGAGGCCCGTATTGCTTGGGCCTCTCTCCTGGAGGCCCTCTGTCAGACCCAGTGTTGACATGTGGCAAGACGCTCCTCTGGGCGCGTCTTGGTTGGGCCTCTCTCCTGGAGGCCCTCAATCAGACCCAGTGTTGACACGTTGCAAGACGCTCATCGGGGCGCGTCTTCCTTGGGCCTCTCAATCAGACCCAGTGTTGACACGTTGCAAGTTGCTCCTCGGGGCGCGTCTTCCTTGGGCCTCTCTCCTGGAGGCTCTCAGTCAGACCGAGTGCTGACATGTGGCAAGACGCTCCTCGGGGCGCGTCTTGCTTGGGCTTTTCTCCTGGAGGCCCTCAGTCAGACCCATTGTTGACTTCTGGCAAGACGCTCCTCGGGGCGCGTCTTGGTTGGGCCTCTCTCCTGGAGGCCCTCAATCAGACCCAGTGTTGACACGTTGCAAGACGATCCTCGGGGCGTGTCTTCCTTGGGCCTCTCTCCTGCAGGCTCTCAGTCAGACCGAGTAGTGACATGTGGCATGACGCTCCTCGGGGCGCGTCTTGCTTGGGCCTCTCTCCTGGAGTCGCTCAGTCAGACCCAGTGGTGACATGTGGCAAGACACTCCTCGGGGCGCGTCTTGCTTGGGCCTCTCTCCCGGAGGCCCTCTGTCAGACCCAGTGTTGACATGTGTCAAGACGCTCCTCGGGGCGCGTCTTGCTTGGGCCTCTCTCCTGGAGGCGCTCAGTCAGACCCAGTGTTGACATGTGGCAAGACGCTCCTCGGGGCGCGTCTTGCTGGGGCTTCTCTCATGGAGGAGCTCAGTCAGACCCAGTGTTGACATGTGGCAAGACGCTCCTCGGGGCGCGTCTTGCTTGGGCCTCTCTCCTGGAGGCGCTCAGTCAGACCCAGTGTTGACATGTGGCAAGACGCTCCTCGGGGCGCGTCTTGCTTGGGCCTCTCTCCTGGAGGCGCTCAGTCAGACCCAGTGTTGACATGTGGCAAGACTCTCCTCGGGGCGCGTCTTGCTTGGGCCTCTCTCCTGGAGGCGCTCAGTCAGACCCAGTGGTGACATGTGGCAAGACGCTCCTCGGGGCTCGTATTGCTTGGGCCTCTCTCCTGGAGGCCCTCTGTCAGACCCAGTGTTGACATGTGGCAAGACGCTCCTCGGGGCGCGTCTTCTTTGGGCCTCTCTCCTGGAGGCTCTCAGTCAGACCGAGTGCTGACATGTGGCAAGACGCTCCTCGGGGCGCGTCTTGCTTGGGCTTCTCTCCTGGAGGCCCTCAGTCAGACCCATTGTTGACATGTGGCAATACGCTCCTCGGGGCGCGTCTTGCTTGGGCCTCTCTCCCGGAGGCCCTCTGTCAGACCCAGTGTTGACATGTGGCAAGACGCTCCTCGGGCCGCGTCTTGCTGGGGCTTCTCTCATGGAGGCGCTCAGTCAGACCCAGTGTTGACATGTGGCAAGACTCTCCTCGGGGCACGTCTTGCTTGGGCCTCTCTCCTGGAGGCGCTCAGTCAGACCCAGTGTTGACATGTGGCAAGACGCTCCTCGGGGCGCGTCTTGCTTGGGCCTCTCTCCTGCAGAATCTCTGTCAGACCGAGTAGTGACATGTGGCATGACGCTCCTCGGGGCGCGTCTTGCTTGGGCCTCTCTCCTGGAGTCGCTCAGTCAGACCCAGTGGTGACATGTGGCAAGACACTCCTCGGGGCGCGTCTTGCTTGGGCCTCTCTCCCGGAGGCGCTCAGTCAGACCCAGTGTTGACATGTGGCAAGACTCTCCTCGGGGCGCGTCTTGCTTGGGCCTCTCTCCTGGAGGCGCTCAGTCAGACCCAGTGTTGACATGTGGCAAGACGCTCCTCGGGGCGCGTCTTGCTTGGGCCTCTCTCCTGCAGAATCTCAGTCAGACCGAGTAGTGACATGTGGCATGACGCTCCTCGGGGCGCGTCTTGCTTGGGCCTCTCTCCTGGAGTCGCTCAGTCAGACCCAGTGGTGACATGTGGCAAGACACTCCTCGGGGCGCGTCTTGCTTGGGCCTCTCTCCCGGAGGCCCTCTGTCAGACCCAGTGTTGACATGTGTCAAGACACTCCTCGGGGCGCGTCTTGCTTGGGCCTCTCTCCTGGAGGCGCTCAGTCAGACCCAGTGTTGACATGTGGCAAGACGCTCCTCGGGGCGCGTCTTACTGGGGCTTCTCTCATGGAGGCGCTCAGTCAGACCCAGTGTTGACATGTGGCAAGACGCTCCTCGGGGCGCGTCTTGCTTGGGCCTCTCTCCTGGAGGCGCTCAGTCAGACCCAGTGTTGACATGTGGCAAGACGCTCCTCGGGGCGCGTCTTGCTTGGGCCTCTCTTCTGCAGAATCTCTGTCAGACCGAGTAGTGACATGTGGCATGACGCTCCTCGGGGCGCGTCTTGCTTGGGCCTCTCTCCTGGAGTCGCTCAGTCAGACCCAGTGGTGACATGTGGCAAGACACTCCTCGGGGCGCGTCTTGCTTGGGCCTCTCTCCCGGAGGCGCTCAGTCAGACCCAGTGTTGACATGTGGCAAGACTCTCCTCGGGGCGCGTCTTGCTTGGGCCTCTCTCCTGGAGGCGCTCAGTCAGACCCAGTGTTGACATGTGGCAAGACGCTCCTCGGGGCGCGTCTTGCTTGGGCCTCTCTCCTGCAGAATCTCAGTCAGACCGAGTAGTGACATGTGGCATGACGCTCCTCGGGGCGCGTCTTGCTTGGGCCTCTCTCCTGGAGTCGCTCAGTCAGACCCAGTGGTGACATGTGGCAAGACACTCCTCGGGGCGCGTCTTGCTTGGGCCTCTCTCCCGGAGGCCCTCTGTCAGACCCAGTGTTGACATGTGTCAAGACACTCCTCGGGGCGCGTCTTGCTTGGGCCTCTCTCCTGGAGGCGCTCAGTCAGACCCAGTGTTGACATGTGGCAAGACGCTCCTCGGGGCGCGTCTTACTGGGGCTTCTCTCATGGAGGCGCTCAGTCAGACCCAGTGTTGACATGTGGCAAGACGCTCCTCGGGGCGCGTCTTGCTTGGGCCTCTCTCCTGGAGGCGCTCAGTCAGACCCAGTGTTGACATGTGGCAAGACGCTCCTCGGGGCGCGTCTTGCTTGGGCCTCTCTCCTGGAGGCGCTCAGTCAGACCCAGTGGTGACATGTGGCAAGACGCTCCTCGGGGCGCGTATTGCTTGGGCCTCTCTCCTGGAGGCCCTCTGTCAGACCCAGTGTTGACATGTGGCAAGACGCTCCTCTGGGCGCGTCTTGGTTGGGCCTCTCTCCTGGAGGCCCTCAATCAGATCCAGTGTTGACACGTTGCAAGACGCTCATCGGGGCGCGTCTTCCTTGGGCCTTTCTCCTGGAGGCGCTCAGTCAGACCCAGTGTTAACATGTGTCAAGACGCTCCTCGGGGTGCGTCTTGCTTGGGCCTCTCTCCTGGAGGCGCTCAGTCAGACCGAGTGCTGACATGTGGCAAGATGCTCCTCGGGGCGCGTCTTGCTTGGGCTTCTCTCATGGAGGCCCTCAGTCAGACCCATTGTTGACATGTGGCAATACGCTCCTCGGGGCGCGTCTTGCTTGGGCCTCTCTCCCGGAGGCCCTCTGTCAGACCCAGTGTTGACATGTGGCAAGACGCTCCTCGGGGCGCGTCTTGCTGGGGCTTCTCTCATGGAGGCGCTCAGTCAGACCCAGTGTTGACATGTGGCAAGACGCTCCTCGGGGCGCGTCTTGCTTGGGCCTCTCTCCTGCAGGCTCTCAGTCAGACCGAGTAGTGACATGTGGCATGACGCTCCTCGGGGCGCGTCTTGCTTGGGCCTCTCTCCTGGAGTTGCTCAGTCTGACCCAGTGGTGACATGTGGCAAGACACTCCTCGGGGCTCGTATTGCTTGGGCCTCTCTCCTGGAGGCCCTGTGTCAGACCCAGTGTTGACATGTGGCAAGACGCTCCTCGTGGCGCGTCTTGATTGGGCCTCTCTCCTGGAGGCTCTCAATCAGACCCAGTGTTGACACGTTGCAAGTTGCTCCTCGGGGCGCGTCTTCCTTGGGCCTCTCTCCTGGAGGCTCTCAGTCAGACCGAGTGCTGACATGTGGCAAGACGCTCCTCGGGGCGCGTCTTGCTTGGGCTTTTCTCCTGGAGGCCCTCAGTCAGACCCATTGTTGACATGTGGCAAGACGCTCCTCGGGGCGCGTCTTGGTTGGGCCTCTCTCCTGGAGGCCCTCAATCAGACCCAGTGTTGACACGTTGCAAGACGATCCTCGGGGCGTGTCTTCCTTGGGCCTCTCTCCTGCAGGCTCTCAGTCAGACCGAGTAGTGACATGTGGCATGACGCTCCTCGGGGCGCGTCTTGCTTGGGCCTCTCTCCTGGAGTCGCTCAGTCAGACCCAGTGGTGACATGTGGCAAGACACTCCTCGGGGCGCGTCTTGCTTGGGCCTCTCTCCCGGAGGCCCTCTGTCAGACCCAGTGTTGACATGTGTCAAGACGCTCCTCGGGGCGCGTCTTGCTTGGGCCTCTCTCCTGGAGGCGCTCAGTCAGACCCAGTGTTGACAAGTGGCAAGACGCTCCTCGGGGCGCGTCTTGCTGGGGCTTCTCTCATGGAGGAGCTCAGTCAGACCCAGTGTTGACATGTGGCAAGACGCTCCTCGGGGCGCGTCTTGCTTGGGCCTCTCTCCTGGAGGCGCTCAGTCAGACCCAGTGGTGACATGTGGCAAGACGCTCCTCGGGGCTCGTATTGCTTGGGCCTCTCTCCTGGAGGCCCTCTGTCAGACCCAGTGTTGACATGTGGCAAGACGCTCCTCGGGGCGCGTCTTCCTTGGGCCTCTCTCCTGGAGGCTCTCAGTCAGACCGAGTGCTGACATGTGGCAAGACGCTCCTCGGGGCGCGTCTTGCTTGGGCTTCTCTCCTGGAGGCCCTCAGTCAGACCCATTGTTGACATGTGGCAATACGCTCCTCGGGGCGCGTCTTGCTTGGGCCTCTCTCCCGGAGGCCCTCTGTCAGACCCAGTGTTAACATGTGTCAAGACGCTCCTCGGGGTGCGTCTTGCTTGGGCCTCTCTCCTGGAGGCGCTCAGTCAGACCGAGTGCTGACATGTGGCAAGATGCTCCTCGGGGCGCGTCTTGCTTGGGCTTCTCTCATGGAGGCCCTCAGTCAGACCCATTGTTGACATGTGGCAATACGCTCCTCGGGGCGCGTCTTGCTTGGGCCTCTCTCCCGGAGGCCCTCTGTCAGACCCAGTGTTGACATGTGGCAAGACGCTCCTCGGGGCGCGTCTTGCTGGGGCTTCTCTCATGGAGGCGCTCAGTCAGACCCAGTGTTGACATGTGGCAAGACGCTCCTCGGGGCGCGTCTTGCTTGGGCCTCTCTCCTGCAGGCTCTCAGTCAGACCGAGTAGTGACATGTGGCATGACGCTCCTCGGGGCGCGTCTTGCTTGGGCCTCTCTCCTGGAGTTGCTCAGTCTGACCCAGTGGTGACATGTGGCAAGACACTCCTCGGGGCTCGTATTGCTTGGGCCTCTCTCCTGGAGGCCCTGTGTCAGACCCAGTGTTGACATGTGGCAAGACGCTCCTCGTGGCGCGTCTTGATTGGGCCTCTCTCCTGGAGGCTCTCAATCAGACCCAGTGTTGACACGTTGCAAGTTGCTCCTCGGGGCGCGTCTTCCTTGGGCCTCTCTCCTGGAGGCTCTCAGTCAGACCGAGTGCTGACATGTGGCAAGACGCTCCTCGGGGCGCGTCTTGCTTGGGCTTTTCTCCTGGAGGCCCTCAGTCAGACCCATTGTTGACATGTGGCAAGACGCTCCTCGGGGCGCGTCTTGGTTGGGCCTCTCTCCTGGAGGCCCTCAATCAGACCCAGTGTTGACACGTTGCAAGACGATCCTCGGGGCGTGTCTTCCTTGGGCCTCTCTCCTGCAGGCTCTCAGTCAGACCGAGTAGTGACATGTGGCATGACGCTCCTCGGGGCGCGTCTTGCTTGGGCCTCTCTCCTGGAGTCGCTCAGTCAGACCCAGTGGTGACATGTGGCAAGACACTCCTCGGGGCGCGTCTTGCTTGGGCCTCTCTCCCGGAGGCCCTCTGTCAGACCCAGTGTTGACATGTGTCAAGACGCTCCTCGGGGCGCGTCTTGCTTGGGCCTCTCTCCTGGAGGCGCTCAGTCAGACCCAGTGTTGACAAGTGGCAAGACGCTCCTCGGGGCGCGTCTTGCTGGGGCTTCTCTCATGGAGGAGCTCAGTCAGACCCAGTGTTGACATGTGGCAAGACGCTCCTCGGGGCGCGTCTTGCTTGGGCCTCTCTCCTGGAGGCGCTCAGTCAGACCCAGTGGTGACATGTGGCAAGACGCTCCTCGGGGCTCGTATTGCTTGGGCCTCTCTCCTGGAGGCCCTCTGTCAGACCCAGTGTTGACATGTGGCAAGACGCTCCTCGGGGCGCGTCTTCCTTGGGCCTCTCTCCTGGAGGCTCTCAGTCAGACCGAGTGCTGACATGTGGCAAGACGCTCCTCGGGGCGCGTCTTGCTTGGGCTTCTCTCCTGGAGGCCCTCAGTCAGACCCATTGTTGACATGTGGCAATACGCTCCTCGGGGCGCGTCTTGCTTGGGCCTCTCTCCCGGAGGCCCTCTGTCAGACCCAGTGTTGACATGTGGCAAGACGCTCCTCGGGGCGCGTCTTGCTGGGGCTTCTCTCATGGAGGCGCTCAGTCAGACCCAGTGTTGACATGTGGCAAGACTCTCCTCGGGGCGCGTCTTGCTTGGGCCTCTCTCCTGGAGGCGCTCAGTCAGACCCAGTGTTGACATGTGGCAAGACGCTCCTCGGGGCGCGTCTTGCTTGGGCCTCTCTCCTGCAGAATCTCTGTCAGACCGAGTAGTGACATGTGGCATGACGCTCCTCGGGGCGCGTCTTGCTTGGGCCTCTCTCCTGGAGTCGCTCAGTCAGACCCAGTGGTGACATGTGGCAAGACACTCCTCGGGGCGCGTCTTGCTTGGGCCTCTCTCCCGGAGGCGCTCAGTCAGACCCAGTGTTGACATGTGGCAAGACTCTCCTCGGGGCGCGTCTTGCTTGGGCCTCTCTCCTGGAGGCGCTCAGTCAGACCCAGTGTTGACATGTGGCAAGACGCTCCTCGGGGCGCGTCTTGCTTGGGCCTCTCTCCTGCAGAATCTCAGTCAGACCGAGTAGTGACATGTGGCATGACGCTCCTCGGGGCGCGTCTTGCTTGGGCCTCTCTCCTGGAGTCGCTCAGTCAGACCCAGTGGTGACATGTGGCAAGACACTCCTCGGGGCGCGTCTTGCTTGGGCCTCTCTCCCGGAGGCCCTCTGTCAGACCCAGTGTTGACATGTGTCAAGACACTCCTCGGGGCGCGTCTTGCTTGGGCCTCTCTCCTGGAGGCGCTCAGTCAGACCCAGTGTTGACATGTGGCAAGACGCTCCTCGGGGCGCGTCTTACTGGGGCTTCTCTCATGGAGAAGCTCAGTCAGACCCAGTGTTGACATGTGGCAAGACGCTCCTCGGGGCGCGTCTTGCTTGGGCCTCTCTCCTGGAGGCGCTCAGTCAGACCCAGTGTTGACATGTGGCAAGACGCTCCTCGGGGCGCGTCTTGCTTGGGCCTCTCTCCTGCAGAATCTCTGTCAGACCGAGTAGTGACATGTGGCATGACGCTCCTCGGGGCGCGTCTTGCTTGGGCCTCTCTCCTGGAGTCGCTCAGTCAGACCCAGTGGTGACATGTGGCAAGACACTCCTCGGGGCGCGTCTTGCTTGGGCCTCTCTCCCGGAGGCGCTCAGTCAGACCCAGTGTTGACATGTGGCAAGACTCTCCTCGGGGCGCGTCTTGCTTGGGCCTCTCTCCTGGAGGCGCTCAGTCAGACCCAGTGTTGACATGTGGCAAGACGCTCCTCGGGGCGCGTCTTGCTTGGGCCTCTCTCCTGCAGAATCTCAGTCAGACCGAGTAGTGACATGTAGCATGACGCTCCTCGGGGCGCGTCTTGCTTGGGCCTCTCTCCTGGAGTCGCTCAGTCAGACCCAGTGGTGACATGTGGCAAGACACTCCTCGGGGCGCGTCTTGCTTGGGCCTCTCTCCCGGAGGCCCTCTGTCAGACCCAGTGTTGACATATGTCAAGACACTCCTCGGGGCGCGTCTTGCTTGGGCCTCTCTCCTGGAGGCGCTCAGTCAGACCCAGTGTTGACATGTGGCAAGACGCTCCTCGGGGCGCGTCTTACTGGGGCTTCTCTCATGGAGGCGCTCAGTCAGACCCAGTGTTGACATGTGGCAAGACGCTCCTCGGGGCGCGTCTTGCTGGGGCTTCTCTCATGGAGGCGCTCAGTCAGACCCAGTGTTGACATGTGGCAAGACGCTCCTCGGGGCGCGTCTTGCTTGGGCCTCTCTCCTGGAGGCGCTCAGTCAGACCCAGTGTTGACATGTGGCAAGACGCTCCTCGGGGTGCGTCTTGCTTGGGCCTCTCTCCTGGAGGCGCTCAGCCAGACCGAGTGCTGACATGTGGCAAGATGCTCCTCGGGGCGCGTCTTGCTTGGGCTTCTCTCATGGAGGCCCTCAGTCAGACCCATTGTTGACAGGTGGCAATACGCTCCTCGGGGCGCGTCTTGCTTGGGCCTCTCTCCCGGAGGCCCTCTGTCAGACCCAGTGTTGACATGTGGCAAGACGCTCCTCGGGGCGCGTCTTGCTGGGGCTTCTCTCATGGAGGCGCTCAGTCAGACCCAGTGTTGACATGTGGCAAGACGCTCCTCGGGGCGCGTCTTGCTTGGGCCTCTCTCCTGCAGGCTCTCAGTCAGACCGAGTAGTGACATGTGGCATGACGCTCCTCGGGGCGCGTCTTGCTTGGGCCTCTCTCCTGGAGTTGCTCAGTCTGACCCAGTGGTGACATGTGGCAAGACACTCCTCGGGGCTCGTATTGCTTGGGCCTCTCTCCTGGAGGCCCTGTGTCAGACCCAGTGTTGACATGTGGCAAGACGCTCCTCGGGGCGCGTCTTGATTGGGCCTCTCTCCTGGAGGCTCTCAATCAGACCCAGTGTTGACACGTTGCAAGTTGCTCCTCGGGGCGCGTCTTCCTTGGGCCTCTCTCCTGGAGGCTCTCAGTCAGACCGAGTGCTGACATGTGGCAAGACGCTCCTCGGGGCGCGTCTTGCTTGGGCTTTTCTCCTGGAGGCCCTCAGTCAGACCCATTGTTGACATGTGGCAAGACGCTCCTCGGGGCGCGTCTTGGTTGGGCCTCTCTCCTGGAGGCCCTCAATCAGACCCAGTGTTGACACGTTGCAAGACGATCCTCGGGGCGTGTCTTCCTTGGGCCTCTCTCCTGCAGGCTCTCAGTCAGACCGAGTAGTGACATGTGGCATGACGCTCCTCGGGGCGCGTCTTGCTTGGGCCTCTCTCCTGGAGTCGCTCAGTCAGACCCAGTGGTGACATGTGGCAAGACACTCCTCGGGGCGCGTCTTGCTTGGGCCTCTCTCCCGGAGGGCCTCTGTCAGACCCAGTGTTGACATGTGTCAAGACGCTCCTCGGGGCGCGTCTTGCTTGGGCCTCTCTCCTGGAGGCGCTCAGTCAGACCCAGTGTTGACATGTGGCAAGACGCTCCTCGGGGCGCGTCTTGCTGGGGCTTCTCTCATGGAGGCGCTCAGTCAGACCCAGTGTTGACATGTGGCAAGACGCTCCTCGGGGCGCGTCTTGCTTGGGCCTCTCTCCTGGAGGCGCTCAGTCAGACCCAGTGTTGACATGTGGCAAGACGCTCCTCGGGGCGCGTCTTGCTTGGGCCTCTCTCCTGGAGGCGCTCAGTCAGACCCAGTGTTGACATGTGGCAAGACGCTCCTCGGGGCGCGTCTTGCTTGGGCCTCTCTCCTGGAGGCGCTCAGTCAGACCCAGTGGTGACATGTGGCAAGACGCTCCTCGGGGCTCGTATTGCTTGGGCCTCTCTCCTGGAGGCCCTCTGTCAGACCCAGTGTTGACATGTGGCAAGACGCTCCTCGGGGCGCGTCTTCCTTGGGCCTCTCTCCTGGAGGCTCTCAGTCAGACCGAGTGCTGACATGTGGCAAGACGCTCCTCGGGGCGCGTCTTGCTTGGGCTTCTCTCCTGGAGGCCCTCAGTCAGACCCATTGTTGACATGTGGCAATACGCTCCTCGGGGCGCGTCTTGCTTGGGCCTCTCTCCCGGAGGCCCTCTGTCAGACCCAGTGTTGACATGTGGCAAGACGCTCCTCGGGGCGCGTCTTGCTGGGGCTTCTCTCATGGAGGCGCTCAGTCAGACCCAGTGTTGACATGTGGCAAGACTCTCCTCGGGGCGCGTCTTGCTTGGGCCTCTCTCCTGGAGGCGCTCAGTCAGACCCAGTGTTGACATGTGGCAAGACGCTCCTCGGGGCGCGTCTTGCTTGGGCCTCTCTCCTGCAGAATCTCTGTCAGACCGAGTAGTGACATGTGGCATGACGCTCCTCGGGGCGCGTCTTGCTTGGGACTCTCTCCTGGAGTCTCTCAGTCAGACCCAGTGGTGACATGTGGCAAGACACTCCTCGGGGCGCGTCTTGCTTGGGCCTCTCTCCTGGAGGCGCTCAGTCAGACCCAGTGTTGACATGTGGCAAGACGCTCCTCGGGGCGCGTCTTGCTTGGGCCTCTCTCCTGCAGAATCTCAGTCAGACCGAGTAGTGACATGTGGCATGACGCTCCTCGGGGCGCGTCTTGCTTGGGCCTCTCTCCTGGAGTCGCTCAGTCAGACCCAGTGGTGACATGTGGCAAGACACTCCTCGGGGCGCGTCTTGCTTGGGCCTCTCTCCCGGAGGCCCTCTGTCAGACCCAGTGTTGACATGTGTCAAGACACTCCTCGGGGCGCGTCTTGCTTGGGCCTCTCTCCTGGAGGCGCTCAGTCAGACCCAGTGTTGACATGTGGCAAGACGCTCCTCGGGGCGCGTCTTACTGGGGCTTCTCTCATGGAGGCGCTCAGTCAGACCCAGTGTTGACATGTGGCAAGACGCTCCTCGGGGCGCGTCTTGCTTGGGCCTCTCTCCTGGAGGCGCTCAGTCAGACCCAGTGTTGACATGTGGCAAGACGCTCCTCGGGGCGCGTCTTGCTTGGGCCTCTCTCCTGGAGGCGCTCAGTCAGACCCAGTGTTGACATGTGGCAAGACGCTCCTCGGGGCGCGTCTTGCTTGGGCCTCTCTCCTGGAGGCGCTCAGTCAGACCCAGTGGTGACATGTGATAAGACGCTCCTCGGGGCTCGTATTGCTTGGGCCTCTCTCCTGGAGGCCCTCTGTCTGACCCAGTGTTGACATGTGGCAAGACGCTCCTCGGGGCGCGTCTTGGTTGGGCCTCTCTCCTGGAGGCTCTCAATCAGACCCAGTGTTGACACGTTGCAAGACGCTCCTCGGGGCGCGTCTTCCTTGGGCCTCTCTCCTGGAGGCTCTCAGTCAGACCGAGTGCTGACATGTGGCAAGACGCTCCTCGGGGCACGTCTTGCTTGGGCTTCTCTCCTGGAGGCCCTCAGTCAGACCCATTGTTGACAAGAGGCAATACGCTCCTCGGGGCGCGTCTTGCTTGGGCCTCTCTCCCGGAGGCCCTCTGTCAGACCCAGTGTTGACATGTGGCAAGACGCTCCTCGGGGCGCGTCTTGCTTGGGCCTCTCTCCTGGAGGCGCTCAGTCAGACCCAGTGGTGACATGTGGCAAGACGCTCCCCGGGGCGCGTCTTGCTTGGGCCTCTCTCCTGGAGTCGCTCAGTCAGACCCAGTGGTGACATGTGGCAAGACACTCCTCGGGGCGCGTCTTGCTTGGGCCTCTCTCCTGGAGGCGCTCAGTCAGACTCAGTGGTGACATGTGGCAAGACGCTCCTCGGGGCGCGTATTGCTTGGGCCTCTCTCCTGGAGTCGCTCAGTCAGACCCATTGTTGACATGTGGCAAGACGCTCCTCGGGGCGCGTCTTGCTTGGGCTTCTCTCATGGAGGCCCTCAGTCAGACCCAGTGTTGACATGTGGCAAGACGCTCCTCGGGGCGCGTCTTGCTTGGGCCTCTCTCCTGGAGGCGCTCAGTCAGACCCAGTGTTGACATGTGGCAAGACGCTCCTCGGGGCGCGTCTTGCTTGGGCCTCTCTCCTGGAGGCGCTCAGTCAGACCCAGTGTTGACATGTGGCAAGACGCTCCTCGGGGCGCGTCTTGCTTGGGCCTCTCTCCTGGAGGCGCTCAGTCAGACCCAGTGGTGACATGTGGCAAGACGCTCCTCGGGGCGCGTATTGCTTGGGCCTCTCTCCTGGAGGCCCTCTGTCAGACCCAGTGTTGACATGTGGCAAGACGCTCCTCTGGGCGCGTCTTGGTTGGGCCTCTCTCCTGGAGGCCCTCAATCAGACCCAGTGTTGACACGTTGCAAGACGCTCATCGGGGCGCGTCTTCCTTGGGCCTCTCTCCTGGAGGCGCTCAGTCAGACCCAGTGCTGACATGTGGCAAGACACTCCTCGGGGCTCGTCTTGCTTGGGCCTCTCTCCCGGAGGCCCTCTGTCAGACCCAGTGTTAACATGTGTCAAGACGCTCCTCGGGGTGCGTCTTGCTTGGGCCTCTCTCCTGGAGGCGCTCAGTCAGACCGAGTGCTGACATGTGGCAAGATGCTCCTCGGGGCGCGTCTTGCTTGGGCTTCTCTCATGGAGGCCCTCAGTCAGACCCATTGTTGACATGTGGCAATACGCTCCTCGGGGCGCGTCTTGCTTGGGCCTCTCTCCCGGAGGCCCTCTGTCAGACCCAGTGTTGACATGTGGCAAGACGCTCCTCGGGCTGCGTCTTGCTGGGGCTTCTCTCATGGAGGCGCTCAGTCAGACCCAGTGTTGACATGTGGCAAGACGCTCCTCGGGGCGCGTCTTGCTTGGGCCTCTCTCCTGCAGGCTCTCAGTCAGACCGAGTAGTGACATGTGGCATGACGCTCCTCGGGGCGCGTCTTGCTTGGGCCTCTCTCCTGGAGTTGCTCAGTCTGACCCAGTGGTGACATGTGGCAAGACACTCCTCGGGGCTCGTATTGCTTGGGCCTCTCTCCTGGAGGCCCTGTGTCAGACCCAGTGTTGACATGTGGCAAGACGTTCCTCGGGGCGCGTCTTGATTGGGCCTCTCTCCTGGAGGCTCTCAATCAGACCCAGTGTTGACATGTTGCAAGTTGCTCCTCGGGGCGCGTCTTCCTTGGGCCTCTCTCCTGGAGGCTCTCAGTCAGACCGAGTGCTGACATGTGGCAAGACGCTCCTCGGGGCGCGTCTTGCTTGGGCTTTTCTCCTGGAGGCCCTCAGTCAGACCCATTGTTGACATGTGGCAAGACGCTCCTCGGGGCGCGTCTTGGTTGGGCCTCTCTCCTGGAGGCCCTCAATCAGACCCAGTGTTGACACGTTGCAAGACGATCCTCGGGGCGTGTCTTCCTTGGGCCTCTCTCCTGCAGGCTCTCAGTCAGACCGAGTAGTGACATGTGGCATGACGCTCCTCGGGGCGCGTCTTGCTTGGGCCTCTCTCCTGGAGTCGCTCAGTCAGACCCAGTGGTGACATGTGGCAAGACACTCCTCGGGGCGCGTCTTGCTTGGGCCTCTCTCCCGGAGGCCCTCTGTCAGACCCAGTGTTGACATGTGTCAAGACGCTCCTCGGGGCGCGTCTTGCTTGGGCCTCTCTCCCGGAGGCGCTCAGTCAGACCCAGTGTTGACATGTGGCAAGACGCTCCTCGGGGCGCGTCTTGCTGGGGCTTCTCTCATGGAGGCGCTCAGTCAGACCCAGTGTTGACATGTGGCAAGACGCTCCTCGGGGCGCGTCTTGCTTGGGCCTCTCTCCTGGAGGCGCTCAGTCAGGCCCAGTGGTGACATGTGGCAAGACGCTCCTCGGGGCTCGTATTGCTTGGGCCTCTCTCCTGGAGGCCCTCTGTCAGACCCAGTGTTGACATGTGGCAAGACGCTCCTCGGGGCGCGTCTTCCTTGGGCCTCTCTCCTGGAGGCTCTCAGTCAGACCGAGTGCTGACATGTGGCAAGACGCTCCTCGGGGCTCGTATTGCTTGGGCCTCTCTCCTGGAGGCCCTCTGTCAGACCCAGTGTTGACATGTGGCAAGACGCTCCTCGGGGCGCGTCTTCCTTGGGCCTCTCTCCTGGAGGCTCTCAGTCAGACCGAGTGCTGACATGTGGCAAGACGCTCCTCGGGGCGCGTCTTGCTTGGGCTTCTCTCCTGGAGGCCCTCAGTCAGACCCATTGTTGACATGTGGCAATACGCTCCTCGGGGCGCGTCTTGCTTGGGCCTCTCTCCCGGAGGCCCTCTGTCAGACCCAGTGTTGACATGTGGCAAGACGCTCCTCGGGGCGCGTCTTGCTGGGGCTTCTCTCATGGAGGCGCTCAGTCAGACCCAGTGTTGACATGTGGCAAGACTCTCCTCGGGGCGCGTCTTGCTTGGGCCTCTCTCCTGGAGGCGCTCAGTCAGACCCAGTGTTGACATGTGGCAAGACGCTCCTCGGGGCGCGTCTTGCTTGGGCCTCTCTCCTGCAGAATCTCTGTCAGACCGAGTAGTGACATGTGGCATGACGCTCCTCGGGGCGCGTCTTGCTTGGGCCTCTCTCCTGGAGTCGCTCAGTCAGACCCAGTGGTGACATGTGGCAAGACACTCCTCGGGGCGCGTCTTGCTTGGGCCTCTCTCCCGGAGGCCCTCTGTCAGACCCAGTGTTGACATGTGTCAAGACGCTCCTCGGGGCGCGTCTTGCTTGGGCCTCTCTCCTGGAGGCGCTCAGTCAGACCCAGTGTTGACATGTGGCAAGACGCTCCTCGGGGCGCGTCTTGCTGGGGCTTCTCTCATGGAGGCGCTCAGTCAGACCCAGTGTTGACATGTGGCAAGACGCTCCTCGGGGCGCGTCTTGCTTGGGCCTCTCTCCTGGAGGCGCTCAGTCAGACCCAGTGTTGACATGTGGCAAGACGCTCCTCGGGGCGCGTCTTGCTTGGGCCTCTCTCCTGGAGGCGCTCAGTCAGACCCAGTGTTGACATTTGGCAAGACGCTCCTCGGGGCGCGTCTTGCTTGGGCCTCTCTCCTGGAGGCGCTCAGTCAGACCCAGTGGTGACATGTGATAAGACGCTCCTCGGGGCTCGTATTGCTTGGGCCTCTCTCCTGGAGGCCCTCTGTCTGAACCAGTGTTGACATGTGGCAAGACGCTCCTCGGGGCGCGTCTTGGTTGGGCCTCTCTCCTGGAGGCTCTCAATCAGACCCAGTGTTGACACGTTGCAAGACGCTCCTCGGGGCGCGTCTTCCTTGGGCCTCTCTCCTGGAGGCTCTCAGTCAGACCGAGTGCTGACATGTGGCAAGACGCTCCTCGGGGCGCGTCTTGCTTGGGCTTCTCTCCAGGAGGCCCTCAGTCAGACCCATTGTTGACATGTGGCAATACGCTCCTCGGGGCGCGTCTCGCTTGGGCCTCTCTCCCGGAGGCCCTCTGTCAGACCCAGTGTTGACATGTGGCAAGACGCTCCTCGGGGCGCGTCTTGCTGGGGCTTCTCGCATGGAGGCGCTCAGTCAGACCTAGTGTTGACATGTGGCAAGACGCTCCTCGGGGCGCGTCTTGCTTGGGCCTCTCTCCTGGAGGCGCTCAGTCAGACCCAGTGTTGACATGTGGCAAGACGCTCCTCGGGGCGCGTCTTGCTTGGGCCTCTCTCCTGGAGGCGCTCAGTCAGACCCAGTGGTGACATGTGGCAAGACGCTCCTCGGGGCGCGTCTTGCTTGGGCATCTCTCCTGGAGGCCCTCTGTCAGACCCAGTGTTGACATGTGGCAAGACGCTCCTCGGGGCGCGTCTTGGTTGGGCCTCTCTCCTGGAGGCCCTCAATCAGACCCAGTGTTGACACGTTGCAAGACCCTCATCGGGGCGCGTCTTCCTTGGGCCTCTCTCCTGGAGGCCCTCAATCAGACCCAGTGTTGACACGTTGCAAGACGCTCATCGGGGCGCGTATTGCTTGGGCCTCTCTCCTGGAGGCCCTCTGTCAGACCGAGTAGTGACATGTGGCATGACGCTCCCCGGGGCGCGTCTTGCTTGGGCCTCTCTCCTGGAGTTGCTCAGTCAGACCCAGTGGTGACATGTGGCAAGACACTCCTCGGGGCGCATCTTGCTTGGGCCTCTCTCCTGGAGGCGCTCAGTCAGACCCAGTGGTGACATCTGGCAAGACGCTCCTCGGGGCGCGTAATGCTTGGGCCTCTCTCCTGGAGTCGCTCAGTCAGACCCATTGTTGACATGTGGCAAGACGCTCCTCGGGGCCCGTCTTGCTTGGGCCTCTCTCCTGGAGGCGCTCAGTCAGACCCAGTGTTGACATGTGGAAAGACGCTCCTCGGGGCGCGTCTTGCTTGGACCTCTCTCCTGGAGGCGCTCAGTCAGACCCAGTGTTGACATGTGGCAAGACGCTCCTCGGGGTGCGTCTTGCTTGGGCCTCTCTCCTGGAGGCGCTCAGTCAGACCCAGTGGTGACATGTGGCAAGACGCTCCTCGGGGCGCGTCTTGGTTGGGCCTCTCTCCTGGAGGCTCTCAATCAGACCTAGTGTTGACACGTTGCAAGACGCTCATCGGGGCGCGTCTTCCTTGGGCCTCTCTCCTGGAGGCGCTCAGTCAGACCCAGTGCTGACATGTGGCAAGACACTCCTCGGGGCGCGTCTTGCTTGGGCCTCTCTCCCGGAGGCCCTCTGTCAGACCCAGTGTTAACATGTGTCAAGACGCTCCTCGGGGTGCGTCTTGCTTGGGCCTCTCTCCTGGAGGCGCTCAGTCAGACCGAGTGCTGACATGTGGCAAGACGCTCCTCGGGGCACGTCTTGCTTGGGCTTCTCTCCTGGAGGCCCTCAGTCAGACCCATTGTTGACATGTGGCAAGACGCTCCTCGGGGCGCGTCTTGCTTGGGCCTCTCTCCTGGAGGCGCTCAGTCAGACCAAGTGCTGACATGTGGCAAGATGCTCCTCGGGCCGCGTGTTGCTTGGGCTTCTCTCCTGGAGGCCCTCAGTCAGACCCATTGTTGACATGTGGCAAGACGCTCCTCGGGGCACGTCTTGCTTGGGCCTCTCTCCTGGAGGCCCTCAGTCAGACCCATTGTTGACATGTGGCAAGACGCTCCTCGTGGCGCGTCTTGCTTGGGCCTCTCTCCTGGAGGCCCTCAGTCAGACCCATTGTTGACATGTGGCAATACGCTCCTCGGGGCGCGTCTTGCTTGGGCTTCTCTCATGGAGGCCCTCAGTCAGACCCAGTGTTGATATGTGTCAAGACGCTCCTCAGGGCGCGTCTTGCTTGGGCCTCTCTCCTGGAGGCGCTCAGTCAGACCCAGTGTTGACATGTGGCAAGACGCTCCTTGGGGCACGTCTTGCTGGGGCTTCTCTCATGGAGGCACTCAGTCAGACCCAGTGTTGACATGTGGCAAGACGCTTCTCGGGGCGCGTCTTGCTTGGGCCTCTCGCCTGGAGGCGCTCAGTCAGACTCAGTGTTGACATGTGGCAAGACGCTCCTCGGGGCGCATCTTGCTTGGGCCTCTCTCCTGGAGGCGCTCAGTCAGACCCAATGTTGACATGTGGTAAGACGCTCCTCGGGGCGCGTCTTGCTTGGGCTTCTCTCCTGGAGGCCCTCAGTCAGACCCATTGTTGACATGTGGCAAGACGCTCCTCGGGGCGCGTCTTGCTTGGGCCTCTCTCCTGGAGGCGCTCAGTCAGACCGAGTAGTGACATGTGGCAAGATGCTCCTCGGGGCGCTTCTTGCTTGGGCCTCTCTCCTGGAGGCGCTCAGTCAGACCGAGTGCTGACATGTGGCAAGACGCTCCTCGGGGCGCGTCTTGCTGGGGCTTTTCTCATGGAGTGACTCAGTCAGACCCAGTGTTGACATGTGGCAAGACGCTCCTCGGGGCTCGTCTTGCTTGGGCCTCTCTCCTGGAGGCGCTCAGTCAGACCCTGTGGTGACACGTGGCAAGACGCTCCTCGGGGCGCGTCTTGCTTGGGCCTCTCTCCTGGAGGCGCTCAGTCAGACCCAGTGGTGACACGTGGCAAGACGCTCCTCGGGGCGTGTCTTGCTTGGGCCTCTCTCGTGGAGGCGCTTAGTCAGACCGAGTGCTGACATGTGGCAAGAAGCTCCTCGGGGCGCGTCTTGCTTGGGCTTCTCTCCTGGAGGCCCTCAGTAAGACCCATTGTTGACAAGTGTCAAGACGCTCCTCGGGGCGCGTCTTGCTTGGGCCTCTCTCCTGGAGGCCCTCAATCAGACCCAGTGTTGACACCTGGCAAGACGCTCCTCGGGGCGTGTCTTGCTTGGGCCTCTCTCCTGGAGGCGCTCAGTCAGACCCAGTGTTGACATATGGCAAGACGCTCCTCGGGGCGCGTCTTGCTTGGGCCTCTCTCCTGGAGGCGCTCAGTCAGAACCAGAGGTGACATGTGGCAAGACGCTCCTCGGGGCGCGTCTTGCTTGGGCCTCTCTCCTGGAGGCGCTCAGTCAGACCGAGTGCTGACATAAGGCAAGATGCTCCTCGGGGCGCGTTATGCTGGGGACTCTCTCCTGGAGGTGCTCAGTCAGACCCAGTGCTGACTTGTGGCAAGACGCTCCTCGGGGCGCGTCTTGCTTGGGCCTTTCTCCTGGAGGCGCTCAGTCAGACCCAGTGTTGACATGTGGCAAGACGCTCCTCGGGGCGCGTCTTGCTTGGGCCTCTCGCCTGGAGGCGCTCAGTCAGACCCAGTGTTGACATGTGGCAAGACGCTCCTCGGGGCGCATCTTGCTTGGGCCTCTCTCCTGGAGGCGCTCAGTCAGACCCAGTGTTGACATGTGGCAAGACGCTCCTCGGGGCGCGTCTTGCTTGGGCTTCTCTCCTGGAGGCCCTCAGTCAGACCCATTGTTGACATGTGGCAAGACGCTCCTCGGGGTGCGTCTTGCTTGGGCCTCTCTCCTGGAGGCGCTCAGTCAGACCGAGTAGTGACATGTGGCAAGATGCTCCTCGGGGCGCGTCTTGCTGGGGCTTCTCTCATGGAGGCGCTCAGTCAGACCCAGTGTTGACATGTGGCAAGACGCTCCTCGGGGCTCGTCTTGCTTGGGCCTCTCTCCTGGAGGCGCTCAGTCAGACCCAGTGGTGACACTTGGCAAGACGCTCCTCGGGGTGCGTCTTGCTTGGGCCTCTTTCCTGGAGGCGCTCAGTCAGACCCAGTGTTGACATGTGGCAAAACACTCCTCGGGGCGCGTCTTGCTTGGGCTTCTCTCCTGGAGACCCTCAGTCAGACCGAGTAGTGACATGTGGCATGACGCTCCTCGGGGCGCGTCTTGTTTGGGCCTCTCTCCTGGAGGCGCTCAGTCAGACCCAGTGGTGACATGTGGCAAGACGCTCCTCTGGGCGTGTTTTGCTTGGGCCTCTCTCCTGGAGGCGCTCAGTCAGACCCAGTGGTGACATATGGCAAGACGCTCCTCGGGGCGCATATTGCTTGGGCCTCTCTCCTGGAGGCCCTCTGTCAGACCCAGTGTTGACATGTGCCAAGACACTCCTCGGGGCATGTCTTGCTTGGGCTTCTCTCATGGAGGCCCTCAGTCAGACCCAGTGTTGACAAGTGTCAAGACGCTCCTCGGGGCGCGTCTTGCTTGGGCCTCTCTCCTGGAGGCGCTCAGTCAGACCCATTGTTGACATGTGGCAAGACGCTCCTCGGGGCGCGTCTTGCTTGGGCTTCTCTCCTGGAGGCTCTCAGTCAGATTCATTGTTGACATGTGGCAAGATGCTCCCCGGGGAGCTTCTTGCTTGGGCCTCTCTCCTGGAGGCGCTCAGTCAGACCCAGTGTTGACATGTGGCAAGACGCTCCTCGGGGCACGTCTTGCTTGGGCCTCTCTCCTTCAGGCGCTCAGTCAGACCCAGTGTTGACATGTGGCAAGACGCTCCTCGGGGCGCGTCTTGCTTGGGCCTCTCTCCTGGAGGCTCTCAGTCAGACCCAGTGGTGACATGTGGCAAGACGCTCCTCGGGGCGCGTCTTGCTTGGGCCTCACTCCTGGAGGCGCTCAGTCAGACCCAGTGTTGACATGTGGCAAGACGCTCCTCGGGGCGCGTCTTGCTTGGGCTTCTCTCCTGGAGGCCCTCAGTCAGACCCATTGTTGACATGTGGCAAGATGCTCCTCGGGATGCGTCTTGCTGGGGCTTCTCTCATGGAGGCGCTCAGTCAGACCCAGTGTTGACATGTGGCAAGACGCTCCTCGGGGCTCGTCTTGCTTGGGCCTCTCTCCTGGAGGCGCTCAGTCAGACCGAGTGCTGACATGTGGCAAGAAGCTCCTCGGGGCGCGTCTTGCTTGGGCTTCTCTCCTGGAGGCCCTCAGTAAGACCCATTGTTGACAAGTGTCAAGACGCTCCTCGGGGCGCGTCTTGCTTGGGCCTCTTGCCTGGAGGCGCTCAGTCAGACCCAGTGTTGACATGTGGCAAGACGCTCCTCGGGGCGCATCTTGCTTGGGCTTCTCTCCTGGAGACCCTCAGTCAGACTGAGTAGTTACATGTGGCATGACGCTCCTCGGGGCGCGTCTTGTTTGGGCCTCTCTCCTGGAGGCGCTCAGTCAGACCCAGTGGTGACATGTGGCAAGACGCTCCTCTGGGCGTGTTTTGCTTGGGCCTCTCTCCTGGAGGCGCTCAGTCTGACCCAGTGGTGACATATGGCAAGACGCTCCTCGGGGCGCGTATTGCTTGGGCCTCTCTCCTGGAGGCCCTCTGTCAGACCCAGTAGTGACATGTGCCAAGACACTCCTCGGGGCGTGTCTTGCTTGGGCTTCTCTCATGGAGGCCCTCAGTCAGACCCAGTGTTGACAAGTGTCAAGACGCTCCTCGGGGCGCGTCTTGCTTGGGCTTCTCTCCTGGAGGCTCTCAGTCAGATTCATTGTTGACATGTGGCAAGATGCTCCTCGGGGAGCTTCTTGCTTGGGCCTCTCTCCTGGAGGCGCTCAGTCAGACCCAGTGTTGACATGTGGCAAGACGCTCCTCGGGGCACGTCTTGCTTGGGCCTCTCTCCTTCAGGCGCTCAGTCAGACCCAGTGTTGACATGTGGCAAGACGCTCCTCGGGGCGCGTCTTGCTTGGGCCTCTCTCCTGGAGGCTCTCAGTCAGACCCAGTGGTGACATGTGGCAAGACGCTCCTCGGGGCGCGTCTTGCTTGGGCCTCACTCCTGGAGGCGCTCAGTCAGACCCAGTGTTGACATGTGGCAAGACGCTCCTCGGGGCACGTCTTGCTTGGGCCTCTCTCCTGGAGGCGCTCAGTCAGACCCAGTGTTGACATGTGGCAAGAGGCTCCTCGGGGCGCGTCTTGCTTGGGCCTCTCTCCTGGAGGCTCTCAGTCAGACCCAGTGGTGACATGTGGCAAGACGCTCCTCGGGGCGCGTCTTGCTTGGGCCTCTCTCCTGGAGGCGCTCAGTCAGACCGAGTGCTGACATGTGGCAAGACGCTCCTCGGGGCGCCTCTTGCTTGGGACTCTCTCCTGGAGGCGCTCAGTCAGACCCAGTGGTGACATGTGGCTAGACGCTCCTCGGGGCACTTATTGCTTGGGCCTCTCTCCTGGATGCCCTCTGTCAGACCCAGTGTTGACATGTGGCAAGACGCTCCTCGGGGCGCGTCTTGCTTGGGCCTCTCTCCTGGAAGCCCTTAATCAGACCCAGTGTTGACACGTGGCAAGACGCTCCTCGGGGCGCGTCTTGCTTGGGCCTCTCTCCAGGAGGCGCTCAGTCAGACCGAGTAGTGACATGTGGCATGACGCTCCTCGGGGCGCGTCTTGCTTGGGCCTCTCTCCTGGAGGCGCTCAGTCAGACCCAGTGGTGACATGTGGCAAGACACTCCTCGGGGCGTGTCTTGCTTGGGCCTCTCTCCTGGAGGCCCTCTGTCAGACCCAGTGTTGACATGTGGCAAGACGCTCCTAGGGGTGCGTCTTGCTTGGGCCTCTCTCCTGGAGGCGCTCAGTCAGACCGAGTGCTGACATGTGGCAAGACGCTCCTCGGTGCGCGTCTTGCTTGGGCCTCTCTCCTGGAGGCGCTCAGTCAGACCAAGTGGTGACATATGGCAAGACGCTCCTCGGTGCGCGTCTTGCTTGGGCCTCTCTCCTGGAGGCGCTCAGTCAGACCCAGTGGTGACATATGGCAAGATGCTCCTTGGGGCGCGTGTTGCTTGGGCCTCTCTCCTGGAGGCCCTCTGTCAGACCCAGTGTTGACATGTGGCAAGACGCTCCTAGGGGCGCGTCTTGCTTGGACCTCTCTCCTGGAGGCGCTCAGTCAGACCGAGTGCTGACATGTGGCAAGATGCTCCTCGGGCCGCGTGTTGCTTGGGCTTCTCTCCTGGAGGCCCTCAGTCAGACCCATTGTTGACATGTGGCAAGACGCTCCTCGGGGCGCGTCTTGCTTGGGCCTCTCTCCTGGAGGCCCTCAGTCAGACCCATTGTTGACATGTGGCAAGACGCTCCTCGGGGCGCGTCTTGCTTGGGCCTCTCTCCTGGAGGCGCTCAGTCAGACCAAGTGCTGACATGTGGCAAGATGCTCCTCGGGCCGCGTGTTGCTTGGGCTTCTCTCCTGGAGGCCCTCAGTCAGACCCATTGTTGACATGTGGCAAGACGCTCCTCGGGGCACGTCTTGCTTGGGCCTCTCTCCTGGAGGCCCTCAGTCAGACCCATTGTTGACATGTGGCAAGACGCTCCTCGTGGCGCGTCTTGCTTGGGCCTCTCTCCTGGAGGCCCTCAGTCAGACCCATTGTTGACATGTGGCAATACGCTCCTCGGGGCGCGTCTTGCTTGGGCTTCTCTCATGGAGGCCCTCAGTCAGACCCAGTGTTGATATGTGTCAAGACGCTCCTCGGGGCGCGTCTTGCTTGGGCCTCTCTCCTGGAGGCGCTCAGTCAGACCCAGTGTTGACATGTGGCAAGACGCTCCTTGGGGCGCGTCTTGCTGGGGCTTCTCTCATGGAGGCACTCAGTCAGACCCAGTGTTGACATGTGGCAAGACGCTCCTCGGGGCGCGTCTTGCTTGGGCCTCTCGCCTGGAGGCGCTCAGTCAGACTCAGTGTTGACATGTGGCAAGACGCTCCTCGGGGCGCATCTTGCTTGGGCCTCTCTCCTGGAGGCGCTCAGTCAGACCCAATGTTGGCATGTGGTAAGACGCTCCTCGGGGCGCGTCTTGCTTGGGCTTCTCTCCTGGAGGCCCTCAGTCAGACCCATTGTTGACATGTGGCAAGACGCTCCTCGGGGCGCGTCTTGCTTGGGCCTCTCTCCTGGAGGCGCTCAGTCAGACCGAGTAGTGACATGTGGCAAGATGCTCCTCGGGGCGCTTCTTGCTTGGGCCTCTCTCCTGGAGGCGCTCAGTCAGACCGAGTGCTGACATGTGGCAAGACGCTCCTCGGGGCGCGTCTTGCTGGGGCTTTTCTCATGGAGTGACTCAGTCAGACCCAGTGTTGACATGTGGCAAGACGCTCCTCGGGGCTCGTCTTGCTTGGGCGTCTCTCCTGGAGGCGCTCAGTCAGACCCTGTGGTGACACGTGGCAAGACGCTCCTCGGGGCGCGTCTTGCTTGGGCCTCTCTCCTGGAGGCGCTCAGTCAGACCCAGTGGTGACACGTGGCAAGACGCTCCTCGGGGCGTGTCTTGCTTGGGCCTCTCTCCTGGAGGCGCTTAGTCAGACCGAGTGCTGACATGTGGCAAGAAGCTCCTCGGGGCGCGTCTTGCTTGGGCTTCTCTCCTGGAGGCCCTCAGTAAGACCCATTGTTGACAAGTGTCAAGACGCACCTCGGGGCGCGTCTTGCTTGGGCCTCTCTCCTGGAGGCCCTCAATCAGACCCAGTGTTGACACCTGGCAAGATGCTCCTCGGGGCGTGTCTTGCTTGGGCCTCTCTCCTGGAGGCGCTCAGTCAGACCCAGTGTTGACATATGGCAAGACGCTCCTCGGGGCGCGTCTTGCTTGGGCCTCTCTCCTGGAGGCGCTCAGTCAGAACCAGAGGTGACATGTGGCAAGACGCTCCTCGGGGCGCGTCTTGCTTGGGCCTCTCTCCTGGAGGCGCTCAGTCAGACCGAGTGCTGACATAAGGCAAGATGCTCCTCGGGGCGCGTTATGCTGGGGACTCTCTCCTGGAGGCGCTCAGTCAGACCCAGTGCTGACTTGTGGCAAGACGCTCCTCGGGGCGCGTCTTGCTTGGGCCTTTCTCCTGGAGGCGCTCAGTCAGACCCAGTGTTGACATGTGGCAAGACGCTCCTCGGGGCGCGTCTTGCTTGGGCCTCTCGCCTGGAGGCGCTCAGTCAGACCCAGTGTTGACATGTGGCAAGACGCTCCTCGGGGCGCATCTTGCTTGGGCCTCTCTCCTGGAAGCGCTCAGTCAGACCCAGTGTTGACATGTGGCAAGACGCTCCTCGGGGCGCGTCTTGCTTGGGCTTCTCTCCTGGAGGCCCTCAGTCAGACCCATTGTTGACATGTGGCAAGACGCTCCTCGGGGTGCGTCTTGCTTGGGCCTCTCTCCTGGAGGCGCTCAGTCAGACCGAGTAGTGACATGTGGCAAGATGCTCCTCGGGGCGCGTCTTGCTGGGGCTTCTCTCATGGAGGCGCTCAGTCAGACCCAGTGTTGACATGTGGCAAGACGCTCCTCGGGGCTCGTCTTGCTTGGGCCTCTCTCCTGGAGGCGCTCAGTCAGACCCAGTGGTGACACGTGGCAAGACGCTCCTCGGGGCGCGTCTTGCTTGGGCCTCTTTCCTGGAGGCGCTCAGTCAGACCCAGTGGTGACAAGTGGCAAGACGCTCCTCGGGGCGTGTCTTGCTTGGGCCTCTCTCCTGGAGGCGCTCAGTCAGACCGAGTGCTGACATGTGGCAAGAAGCTCCTCGGGGCGCGTCTTGCTTGGGCTTCTCTCCTGGAGGCCCTCAGTAAGACCCATTGTTGACAAGTGTCAAGACGCTCCTCGGGGCGCGTCTTGCTTGGGCCTCTTGCCTGGAGGCGCTCAGTCAGACCCAGTGTTGACATGTGGCAAGACGCTCCTCGGGGCGCATCTTGCTTGGGCCTCTCTCCTGGAGGCGCTCAGTCAGACCCAGTGTTGACATGTGGCAAAACGCTCCTCGGGGCGCGTCTTGCTTGGGCTTCTCTCCTGGAGACCCTCAGTCAGACCGAGTAGTGACATGTGGCATGACGCTCCTCGGGGCGCGTCTTGTTTGGGCCTCTCTCCTGGAGGCGCTCAGTCAGACCCAGTGGTGACATGTGGCAAGACGCTCCTCTGGGCGTGTTTTGCTTGGGCCTCTCTCCTGGAGGCGCTCAGTCAGACCGAGTGGTGACATATGGCAAGACGCTCCTCGGGGCGCATATTGCTTGGGCCTCTCTCCTGGAGGCCCTCTGTCAGACCCAGTGTTGACATGTGCCAAGACACTCCTCGGGGCGTGTCTTGCTTGGGCTTCTCTCATGGAGGCCCTCAGTCAGACCCAGTGTTGATATGTGTCAAGACGCTCCTCGGGGCGCGTCTTGCTTGGGCCTCTCTCCTGGAGGCGCTCAGTCAGACCCATTGTTGACATGTGGCAAGACGCTCCTCGGGGCGCGTCTTGCTTGGGCTTCTCTCCTGGAGGCTCTCAGTCAGATTCATTGTTGACATGTGGCAAGATGCTCCCCGGGGAGCTTCTTGCTTGGGCCTCTCTCCTGGAGGCGCTCAGTCAGACCCAGTGTTGACATGTGGCAAGACGCTCCTCGGGGCACGTCTTGCTTGGGCCTCTCTCCTGGAGTCGCTCAGTCAGACCCAGTGGTGACATGTGGCAAGACACTCCTCGGGGCGCGTCTTGCTTGGGCCTCTCTCCTGGAGTCGCTCAGTCAGACCCAGTGTTGACATGTGGCAAGACGCTCCTCGGGGCGCGTCTTACTGGGGCTTCTCTCATGGAGGCGCTCAGTCAGACCCAGTGGTGACACGTGGCAAGACGCTCCTCGGGGCGTGTCTTGCTTGGGCCTCTCTCCTGGAGGCGCTCAGTCAGACCCTGTGGTGACACGTGGCAAGACGCTCCTCGGGGCGCGTCTTGCTTGGGCCTCTCTCCTGGAGGCGCTTAGTCAGACCGAGTGCTGACATGTGGCAAGAAGCTCCTCGGGGCGCGTCTTGCTTGGGCTTCTCTCCTGGAGGCGCTTAGTCAGACCGAGTGCTGACATGTGGCAAGAAGCTCCTCGGGGCGCGTCTTGCTTGGGCTTCTCTCCTGGAGGCCCTCAGTAAGACCCATTGTTGACAAGTGTCAAGACGCTCCTCGGGGCGCGTCTTGCTTGGGCCTTTCTCCTGGAGGCCCTCAATCAGACCCAGTGTTGACACCTGGCAAGACGCTCCTCGGGGCGTGTCTTGCTTGGGCCTCTCTCCTGGAGGCGCTCAGTCAGACCCAGTGTTGACATATGGCAAGACGCTCCTCGGGGCGCGTCTTGCTTGGGCCTCTCTCCTGGAGGCGCTCAGTCAGAACCAGAGGTGACATGTGGCAAGACGCTCCTCGGGGCGCGTCTTGCTTGGGCCTCTCTCCTGGAGGCGCTCAGTCAGACCGAGTGCTGACATAAGGCAAGATGCTCCTCGGGGCGCGTTATGCTGGGGACTCTCTCCTGGAGGCGCTCAGTCAGACCCAGTGCTGACTTGTGGCAAGACGCTCCTCGGGGCGCGTCTTGCTTGGGCCTTTCTCCTGGAGGCGCTCAGTCAGACCCAGTGTTGACATGTGGCAAGACGCTCCTCGGGGCGCGTCTTGCTTGGGCCTCTCGCCTGGAGGCGCTCAGTCAGACCCAGTGTTGACATGTGGCAAGACGCTCCTCGGGGCGCATCTTGCTTGGGCCTCTCTCCTGGAAGCGCTCAGTCAGACCCAGTGTTGACATGTGGCAAGACGCTCCTCGGGGCGCGTCTTGCTTGGGCTTCTCTCCTGGAGGCCCTCAGTCAGACCCATTGTTGACATGTGGCAAGACGCTCCTCGGGGTGCGTCTTGCTTGGGCCTCTCTCCTGGAGGCGCTCAGTCAGACCGAGTAGTGACATGTGGCAAGATGCTCCTCGGGGCGCGTCTTGCTGGGGCTTCTCTCATGGAGGCGCTCAGTCAGACCCAGTGTTGACATGTGGCAAGACGCTCCTCGGGGCTCGTCTTGCTTGGGCCTCTCTCCTGGAGGCGCTCAGTCAGACCCAGTGGTGACACGTGGCAAGACGCTCCTCGGGGCGCGTCTTGCTTGGGCCTCTTTCCTGGAGGCGCTCAGTCAGACCCAGTGGTGACAAGTGGCAAGACGCTCCTCGGGGCGTGTCTTGCTTGGGCCTCTCTCCTGGAGGCGCTCAGTCAGACCGAGTGCTGACATGTGGCAAGAAGCTCCTCGGGGCGCGTCTTGCTTGGGCTTCTCTCCTGGAGGCCCTCAGTAAGACCCATTGTTGACAAGTGTCAAGACGCTCCTCGGGGCGCGTCTTGCTTGGGCCTCTTGCCTGGAGGCGCTCAGTCAGACCCAGTGTTGACATGTGGCAAGACGCTCCTCGGGGCGCATCTTGCTTGGGCCTCTCTCCTGGAGGCGCTCAGTCAGACCCAGTGTTGACATGTGGCAAAACGCTCCTCGGGGCGCGTCCTGCTTGGGCTTCTCTCCTGGAGACCCTCAGTCAGACCGAGTAGTGACATGTGGCATGACGCTCCTCGGGGCGCGTCTTGTTTGGGCCTCTCTCCTGGGGGCGCTCAGTCAGACCCAGTGGTGACATGTGGCAAGACGCTCCTCTGGGCGTGTTTTGCTTGGGCCTCTCTCCTGGAGGCGCTCAGTCAGACCGAGTGGTGACATATGGCAAGACGCTCCTCGGGGCGCATATTGCTTGGGCCTCTCTCCTGGAGGCCCTCTGTCAGACCCAGTGTTGACATGTGCCAAGACACTCCTCGGGGCGTGTCTTGCTTGGGCTTCTCTCATGGAGGCCCTCAGTCAGACCCAGTGTTGACAAGTGTCAAGACGCTCCTCGGGGCGCGTCTTGCTTGGGCCTCTCTCCTGGAGGCGCTCAGTCAGACCCATTGTTGACATGTGGCAAGACGCTCCTCGGGGCGCGTCTTGCTTGGGCTTCTCTCCTGGAGGCTCTCAGTCAGATTCATTGTTGACATGTGGCAAGATGCTCCCCGGGGAGCTTCTTGCTTGGGCCTCTCTCCTGGAGGCGCTCAGTCAGACCCAGTGTTGACATGTGGCAAGACGCTCCTCGGGGCACGTCTTGCTTGGGCCTCTCTCCTTCAGGCGCTCAGTCAGACCCAGTGTTGACATGTGGCAAGACGCTCCTCGGGGCGCGTCTTGCTTGGGCCTCTCTCCTGGAGGCTCTCAGTCAGACCCAGTGGTGACATGTGGCAAGACGCTCCTCGGGGCGCGTCTTGCTTGGGCCTCACTCCTGGAGGCGCTCAGTCAGACCCAGTGTTGACATGTGGCAAGACGCTCCTCGGGGCGCGTCTTGCTTGGGCTTCTCTCCTGGAGGCCATCAGTCAGACCCATTGTTGACATGTGGCAAGATGCTCCTCGGGATGCGTCTTGCTTGGGCCTCTCTCCTGGAGGCGCTCAGTCAGACCGAGTAGTGACATGTGGCAGGATGCTCCTCGGGGCGCGTCTTGCTGGGGCTTCTCTCATGGAGGCGCTCAGTCAGACCCAGTGTTGACATGTGGCAAGACGCTCCTCGGGGCTCGTCTTGCTTGGGCCTCTCTCCTGGAGGCGCTCAGTCAGACCCAGTGGTGACAAGTGGCAAGACGCTCCTCGGGGCGTGTCTTGCTTGGGCCTCTCTCCTGGAGGCGCTCAGTCAGACCGAGTGCTGACATGTGGCAAGAAGCTCCTCGGGGCGCGTCTTGCTTGGGCTTCTCTCCTGGACGCCCTCAGTAAGACCCATTGTTGACAAGTGTCAAGACGCTCCTCGGGGCGCGTCTTGCTTGGGCCTCTTGCCTGGAGGCGCTCAGTCAGACCCAGTGTTGACATGTGGCAAGACGCTCCTCGGGGCGCATCTTGCTTGGGCTTCTCTCCTGGAGACCCTCAGTCAGACCGAGTAGTGACATGTGGCATGACGCTCCTCGGGGCGCGTCTTGTTTGGGCCACTCTCCTGGAGGCGCTCAGTCAGACCCAGTGGTGACATGTGGCAAGACGCTCCTCTGGGCGTGTTTTGCTTGGGCCTCTCTCCTGGAGGCGCTCAGTCTGACCCAGTGGTGACATATGGCAAGACGCTCCTCGGGGCGCGTATTGCTTGGGCCTCTCTCCTGGAGGCCCTCTGTCAGACCCAGTGTTGACATGTGCCAAGACACTCCTCGGGGCGTGTCTTGCTTGGGCTTCTCTCATGGAGGCCCTCAGTCAGACCCAGTGTTGACAAGTGTCAAGACGCTCCTCGGGGCGCGTCTTGCTTGGGCTTCTCTCCTGGAGGCTCTCAGTCAGATTCATTGTTGACATGTGGCAAGATGCTCCTCGGGGAGCTTCTTGCTTGGGCCTCTCTCCTGGAGGCGCTCAGTCAGACCCAGTGTTGACATGTGGCAAGACGCTCCTCGGGGCACGTCTTGCTTGGGCCTCTCTCCTTCAGGCGCTCAGTCAGACCCAGTGTTGACATGTGGCAAGACGCTCCTCGGGGCGCGTCTTGCTTGGGCCTCTCTCCTGGAGGCTCTCAGTCAGACCCAGTGGTGACATGTGGCAAGACGCTCCTCGGGGCGCGTCTTGCTTGGGCCTCACTCCTGGAGGCGCTCAGTCAGACCCAGTGTTGACATGTGGCAAGACGCTCCTCGGGGCACGTCTTGCTTGGGCCTCTCTGCTGGAGGCGCTCAGTCAGACCCAGTGTTGACATGTGGCAAGAGGCTCCTCGGGGCGCGTCTTGCTTGGGCCTCTCTCCTGGAGGCTCTCAGTCAGACCCAGTGGTGACATGTGGCAAGACGCTCCTCGGGGCGCGTCTTGCTTGG
Organism: Nothobranchius furzeri; assembly: GCF_043380555.1. Classification (NCBI taxonomy): domain Eukaryota; kingdom Metazoa; phylum Chordata; class Actinopteri; order Cyprinodontiformes; family Nothobranchiidae; genus Nothobranchius; species Nothobranchius furzeri. The sequence goes on from NC_091750.1 coordinate 319,437, forward strand.
GCCTCTCTCCTGGAGGCGCTCAGTCAGACCGAGTGCTGACATGTGGCAAGACGCTCCTCGGGGCGCCTCTTGCTTGGGACTCTCTCCTGGAGGCGCTCAGTCAGACCCAGTGGTGACATGTGGCTAGACGCTCCTCGGGGCACTTATTGCTTGGGCCTCTCTCCTGGATGCCCTCTGTCAGACCCAGTGTTGACATGTGGCAAGACGCTCCTCGGGGCGCGTCTTGCTTGGGCCTCTCTCCTGGAGGCCCTTAATCAGACCCAGTGTTGACACGTGGCAAGATGCTCCTCGGGGCGCGTCTTGCTTGGGCCTCTCTCCAGGAGTCGCTCAGTCAGACCGAGTAGTGACATGTGGCATGACGCTCCTCGGGGCGCGTCTTGCTTGGGCCTCTCTCCTGGAGGCGCTCAGTCAGACCCAGTGGTGACATGTGGCAAGACACTCCTCGGGGCGTGTCTTGCTTGGGCCTCTCTCCTGGAGGCCCTCTGTCAGACCCAGTGTTGACATGTGGCAAGAATCTCCTAGGGGTGCGTCTTGCTTGGGCCTCTCTCCTGGAGGCGCTCAGTCAGACCGAGTGCTGACATGTGGCAAGACGCTCCTCGGTGCGCGTCTTGCTTGGGCCTCTCTCCTGGAGGCGCTCAGTCAGACCAAGTGGTGACATATGGCAAGACGCTCCTCGGTGCGCGTCTTGCTTGGGCCTCTCTCCTGGAGGCGCTCAGTCAGACCCAGTGGTGACATATGGCAAGATGCTCCTTGGGGCGCGTGTTGCTTGGGCCTCTCTCCTGGAGGCCCTCTGTCAGACCCAGTGTTGACATGTGGCAAGACGCTCCTAGGGGCGCGTCTTGCTTGGACCTCTCTCCTGGAGGCGCTCAGTCCGACCGAGTGCTGACATGTGGCAAGACGCTCCTCGGTGCGCGTCTTGCTTGGGCCTCTCTCCTGGAGGCGCTCAGTCAGACCCAGTGGTGACATATGGCAAGACGCTCCTCGGTGCGCGTCTTGCTTGGGCCTCTCTCCTGGAGGCGCTCAGTCAGACCCAGTGGTGACATATGGCAAGATGCTCCTTGGGGTGCGTGTTGCTTGGGCTTCTCTCCTGGAGGCCCTCAGTCAGACCCAGTGTTGACAAGTGTCAAGACGCTCCTTGGGGCACGTCTTACTTGGGACCCTCTCCTGGAGGCGCTCAGTCAGACCCAGTGGTTACATGTGGCAAGACACTCCTTGGGGCGCGTCTTGCTTGGGCCTCTCTCCCGGAGGCCCTCTGTCAGACCCAGTGTTGACATGTGTCAAGACGCTCCTCGGGGCGCGTCTTGCTTGGGCCTCTCTCCTGGAGGCGCTCAGTCAGACCCATTGTTGACATGTGGCAAGACGCTCCTCGGGGCGCGTCTTGCTTGGGCTTCTCTCCTGGAGGCTCTCAGTCAGATTCATTGTTGACATGTGGCAAGATGCTCCCCGGGGAGCTTCTTGCTTGGGCCTCTCTCCTGGAGAAGCTCAGTCAGACCCAGTGTTGACATGTGGCAAGACGCTCCTCGGGGCACGTCTTGCTTGGGCCTCTCTCCTTCAGGCGCTCAGTCAGACCCAGTGTTGACATGTGGCAAGACGCTCCTCGGGGCGCGTCTTGCTTGGGCCTCTCTCCTGGAGGCTCTCAGTCAGACCCAGTGGTGACATGTGGCAAGACGCTCCTCGGGGCGCGTCTTGCTTGGGCCTCACTCCTGGAGGCGCTCAGTCAGACCCAGTGTTGACATGTGGCAAGACGCTCCTCGGGGCGCGTCTTGCTTGGGCTTCTCTCCTGGAGGCCCTCAGTCAGACCCATTGTTGACATGTGGCAAGACGCTCCTCGGGATGCGTCTTGCTTGGGCCTCTCTCCTGGAGGCGCTCAGTCAGACCGAGTAGTGACATGTGGCAGGATGCTCCTCGGGGCGCGTCTTGCTGGGGCTTCTCTCATGGAGGCGCTCAGTCAGACCCAGTGTTGACATGTGGCAAGACGCTCCTCGGGGCTCGTCTTGCTTGGGCCTCTCTCCTGGAGGCGCTCAGTCAGACCCAGTGGTGACAAGTGGCAAGACGCTCCTCGGGGCGTGTCTTGCTTGGGCCTCTCTCCTGGAGGCCCTCAGTAAGACCCATTGTTGACAAGTGTCAAGACGCTCCTCGGGGCGCGTCTTGCTTGGGCCTCTTGCCTGGAGGCGCTCAGTCAGACCCAGTGTTGACATGTGGCAAGACGCTCCTCGGGGCGCATCTTGCTTGGGCCTCTCTCCTGGAGGCGCTCAGTCAGACCCAGTGTTGACATGTGGCAAAACGCTCCTCGGGGCGCGTCTTGCTTGGGCTTCTCTCCTGGAGACCCTCAGTCAGACCGAGTAGTGACATGTGGCATGACGCTCCTCGGGGCGCGTCTTGTTTGGGCCTCTCTCCTGGAGGCGCTCAGTCAGACCCAGTGGTGACATGTGGCAAGACGCTCCTCTGGGCGTGTTTTGCTTGGGCCTCTCTCCTGGAGGCGCTCAGTCAGACCCAGTGGTGACATATGGCAAGACGCTCCTCGGGGCGCGTATTGCTTGGGCCTCTCTCCTGGAGGCCCTCTGTCAGACCCAGTGTTGACATGTGCCAAGACACTCCTCGGGGCGTGTCTTGCTTGGGCTTCTCTCATGGAGGCCCTCAGTCAGACCCAGTGTTGACAAGTGTCAAGACGCTCCTCGGGGCGCGTCTTGCTTGGGCTTCTCTCCTGGAGGCTCTCAGTCAGATTCATTGTTGACATGTGGCAAGATGCTCCTCGGGGAGCTTCTTGCTTGGGCCTCTCTCCTGGAGGCGCTCAGTCAGACCCAGTGTTGACATGTGGCAAGACGCTCCTCGGGGCACGTCTTGCTTGGGCCTCTCTCCTTCAGGCGCTCAGTCAGACCCAGTGTTGACATGTGGCAAGACGCTCCTCGGGGCGCGTCTTGCTTGGGCCTCTCTCCTGGAGGCTCTCAGTCAGACCCAGTGGTGACATGTGGCAAGACGCTCCTCGGGGCGCGTCTTGCTTGGGCCTCATTCCTGGAGGCGCTCAGTCAGACCCAGTGTTGACATGTGGCAAGACGCTCCTCGGGGCATGTCTTGCTTGGGCCTCTCTCCTGGAGGCGCTCAGTCAGACCCAGTGTTGACATGTGGCAAGAGGCTCCTCGGGGCGCGTCTTGCTTGGGCCTCTCTCCTGGAGGCTCTCAGTAAGACCCAGTGGTGACATGAGGCAAGACGCTCCTCGGGGCGCGTCTTGCTTGGGCCTCTCTCCTGGAGGCGCTCAGTCAGACCGAGTGCTGACATGTGGCAAGACGCTCCTCGGGGCGCCTCTTGCTTGGGACTCTCTCCTGGAGGCGCTCAGTCAGACCCAGTGGTGACATGTGGCTAGACGCTCCTCGGGGCACTTATTGCTTGGGCCTCTCTCCTGGAGGCCCTCTGTCAGACCCAGTGTTGACATGTGGCAAGACGCTCCTCGGGGCGCGTCTTGCTTGGGCCTCTCTCCTGGAGGCTCTCAGTAAGACCCAGTGGTGACATGAGGCAAGACGCTCCTCGGGGCGCGTCTTGCTTGGGCCTCTCTCCTGGAGGCGCTCAGTCAGACCGAGTAGTGACATGTGGCATGACGCTCCTCGGGGCGCGTCTTGCTTGGGCCTCTCTCCTGGAGGCGCTCAGTCAGACCCAGTGGTGACATGTGGCAAGACACTCCTCGGGGCGTGTCTTGCTTGGGCCTCTCTCCTGGAGGCGCTCAGTCAGACCGAGTGTTGACATGTGGCAAGACGCTCCTCGGGGCGCGTCTTGCTGGGGCTTCTCTCATGGAGGCACTCAGTCAGACCCAGTGTTGACATGTGGCAAGACGCTCCTCGGGGCGCATCTTGCTTGGGCCTCTCTCCTGGAGGCGCTCAGTCAGACCCAGTGTTGACATGTGGCAAGACGCTCCTCGGGGCGCGTCTTGCTTGGGCTTCTCTCCTGGAGGCGCTCAGTCAGACCTAGTGTTGACATGTGGCATGACGCTCCTCGGGGCGCGTCTTGCTTGGGCCTCTCTCCTGGAGTCGCTCAGTCAGACCCAGTGGTGACATGTGGCAAGACACTCCTCGGGGCGCGTGTTGCTTGGGCCTCTCTCCCGGAGGCCCTCTGTCAGACCCAGTGTTGACATGTGTCAAGACGCTCCTCGGGGCGCGTCTTGCTTGGGCCTCTCTCCTGGAGGCGCTCAGTCAGACTGAGTGCTGACATGTGGCAAGACGCTCCTCGAGCCGCATGTTGCTTGGGCTTCTCTCCTGGAGGCCCTCAGTCAGACCCATTGTTGACATGTGGCAAGACGCTCCTCGGGGCGAGTCTTGCTTGGGCTTCTCTCATGGAGGCCCTCAGTCAGACCCAGTGTTGACACGTTGCAAGACGCTCCTCGGGGCGCGTCTTCCTTGGGCCTCTATCCTGGAGGCTCTCAGACAGACCGAGTAGTGACATGTGGCATGACGCTCCTCGGGGCGCGTCTTGCTTGGGCCTCTCTCCTGGAGTCGCGCAGTCAGACCCAGTGGTGACATGTGGCAAGACACTCCTCGGGGCGCGTCTTGCTTGGGCCTCTCTCCCGGAGGCCCTCTGTCAGACCCAGTGTTGACATGTGTCAAGACCCTCCTCGGGGTGCGTCTTGCTTGGGCCTCTCTCCTGGAGGCGCTCAGTCAGACCGAGTGCTGACATGTGGCAAGACGCTCCTCGGGGCGCGTCTTGCTTGGGCTTCTCTCCTGGAGGCCCTCAGTCAGACCCATTGTTGACATGTGGCAAGACGCTCCTCGGGGCGCGTCTTGCTTGGGCCTCTCTCCTGGAGTCGCTCAGTCAGACCCAGTGGTGACATGTGGCAAGACACTCCTCGGGACGCGTCTTGCTTGGGCCTCTCTCCCGGAGGACCCCTGTCAGACCCAGTGTTGACATGTGTCAAGACGCTCCTCGGGGCGCGTCTTGCTTGGGCCTCTCTCCTGGAGGCGCTCAGTCAGACCCAGTGTTGACATGTGGCAAGACGCTCCTCGGGGCGCGTCTTGCTTGGGCCTCTCTCCTGGAGGCGCTCAGTCAGACCCAGTGGTGACATGTGGCAAGAAGCTCCTCGGGGCTCGTATTGCTTGGGCCTCTCTCCTGGAGGCCCTCTGTCAGACCCAGTGTTGACATGTGGCAAGACGCTCCTCGGGGCGCGTCTTGGTTGGGCCTCTCTCCTGGAGGCTCTCAATCAGACCCAGTGTTGACACGTTGCAAGACGCTCCTCAGGGCGCGTCTTCCTTGGGCCTCTCTCCTGGAGGCTCTCAGTCAGACCGAGTGCTGACATGTGGCAAGACGCTCCTCGGGGCACGTCTTGCTTGGGCTTTTCTCCTGGAGGCCCTCAGTCAGACCCATTGTTGACATGTGGCAAGACGCTCCTCGCGGTGCGTCTTGGTTGGGCCTTTCTCCTGGAGGCCCTCAATCAGACCCAGTGTTGACACGTTGCAAGACGATCCTCGGGGCGCGTCTTCCTTGGGCCTCTCTCCTGCAGGCTCTCAGTCAGACCGAGTAGTGACATGTGGCATGACGCTCCTCGGGGCGCGTCTTGCTTGGGCCTCTCTCCTGGAGTCGCTCAGTCAGACCCAGTGGTGACATGTGGCAAGACACTCCTCGGGGCGCGTCTTGCTTGGGCCTCTCTCCCGGAGGCCCTCTGTCAGACCCAGTGTTGACATGTGTCAAGACGCTCCTCGGGGCGCGTCTTGCTTGGGCCTCTCTCCTGGAGGCGCTCAGTCAGACCCAGTGTTGACATGTTGCAAGACGCTCCTCGGGGCGCGTCTTGCTGGGGCTTCTCTCATGGAGGCGCTCAGTCAGACCCAGTGTTGACATGTGGCAAGACGCTCCTCGGGGCGCGTCTTGCTTGGGCCTCTCTCCTGGAGGCCCTCTGTCAGACCCAGTGTTGACATGTGGCAAGACGCTCCTCGGGGCGCGTCTTGCTTGGGCCTCTCTCCTGGAGGCGCTAAGTCAGACCCAGTGTTGACATGTGGCAAACGCTCCTCGGGGCGCGTCTTGCTTGAGCCTCTCTCCTGGAGGCGCTCAGTCAGACCCAGTGGTGACATGTGGCAAAACGCTACTCGGGGCTCGTATTGCTTGGGCCTCTCTCCTGGAGGCCCTCTGTCAGACCCAGTGTTGACATGTGGCAAGACGCTCCTCGGGGCGCGTCTTGCTGGGGCTTCTCTCCTGCAGGCTCTCAGTCAGACCGAGTAGTGACGTGTGGCATGACGCTCCTCGGGGCGCGTCTTGCTTGGGCCTCTCTCCTGGAGTCGCTCAGTCTGACCCAGTGGTGACATGTGGCAAGACGCTCCTCGGGGCGCGTCTTGATTGGGCCTCTCTCCTGGAGGCTCTCAATCAGACCCAGTGTTGACACGTTGCAAGACGATCCTCGGGGCGCGTCTTCCTTGGGCCTCTCTCCTGGAGGCTCTCAGTCAGACCGAGTGCTGACATGTGGCAAGACGCTCCTCGGGGCGCGTCTTGCTTGGGCTTTTCTCCTGGAGGCCCTCAGTCAGACCCATTGTTGACATGTGTCAAGACGCTCCTCGGGGCGCGTCTTGCTGGGGCTTCTCTCATGGAGGCGCTCAGTCAGACCCAGTGTTGACATGTGGCAAGACGCTCCTCGGGGCGCGTCTTGCTTGGGCCTCTCTCCTGGAGGCCCTCTGTCAGACCCAGTGTTGACATGTGGCAAGACGCTCCTCGGGGCGCGTCTTGCTTGGGCCTCTCTCCTGGAGGCGCTAAGTCAGACCCAGTGTTGACATGTGGCAAACGCTCCTCGGGGCGCGTCTTGCTTGAGCCTCTCTCCTGGAGGCGCTCAGTCAGACCCAGTGGTGACATGTGGCAAAACGCTACTCGGGGCTCGTATTGCTTGGGCCTCTCTCCTGGAGGCCCTCTGTCAGACCCAGTGTTGACATGTGGCAAGACGCTCCTCGGGGCGCGTCTTGCTGGGGCTTCTCTCATGGAGGCGCTCAGTCAGACCCAGTGTTGACATGTGGCAAGACGCTCCTCGGGGCGCGTCTTGCTTGGGCCTCTCTCCTGGAGGCGCTCAGTCAGACCCAGTGTTGACATGTGGCAAGACGCTCCTCGGGGCGCGTCTTGCTTGGGCCTCTCTCCTGCAGGCTCTCAGTCAGACCGAGTAGTGACGTGTGGCATGACGCTCCTCGGGGCGCGTCTTGCTTGGGCCTCTCTCCTGGAGTCGCTCAGTCTGACCCAGTGGTGACATGTGGCAAGACGCTCCTCGGGGTGCGTCTTGATTGGGCCTCTCTCCTGGAGGCTCTCAATCAGACCCAGTGTTGACACGTTGCAAGACGATCCTCGGGGCGCGTCTTCCTTGGGCCTCTCTCCTGGAGGCTCTCAGTCAGACCGAGTGCTGACATGTGGCAAGACGCTCCTCGGGGCGCGTCTTGCTTGGGCTTTTCTCCTGGAGGCCCTCAGTCAGACCCATTGTTGACATGTGGCAAGACGCTCCTCGGGGCGCGTCTTGGTTGGGCCTCTCTCCTGGAGGCCCTCAATCAGACCCAGTGTTGACACGTTGCAAGACGATCCTCGGGGCGCGTCTTCCTTGGGCCTCTCTCCTGCAGGCTCTCAGTCAGACCGAGTAGAGACATGTGGCATGACGCTCCTCGGGGCGCGTCTTGCTTGGGCCTCTCTCCTGGAGTCGCTCAGTCAGACCCAGTGGTGACATGTGGCAAGACCCTCCTCGGGGCGCATCTTGCTTGGGTCTCTCTCCCGGAGGCCCTCTGTCAGACCCAGTGTTGACATGTGTCAAGACGCTCCTCGGGGCGCGTCTTGCTTGGGCCTCTCTCCTGGAGGCGCTCAGTCAGACCCAGTGTTGACATGTGGCAAGACGCTCCTCGGGGCGCGTCTTGCTGGGGCTTCTCTCATGGAGGCACTCAGTCAGACCCAGTGTTGATATGTGGCAAGACGCTCCTCGGGGCGCGTCTTGCTTGGGCCTCTCTCCTGGAGGCGCTCAGTCAGACCCAGTGTTGACATGTGGCAAGACGCTCCTCGGGGCGCGTCTTGCTTGGGCCTCTCTCCTGGAGGCGCTCAGTCAGACCCAGTGTTGACATGTGGCAAGACGCTCCTCGGGGCGCGTCTTGCTTGGGCCTCTCTCCTGGAGGCGCTCAGTCAGACCCAGTGGTGACATGTGGCAAGACGCTCCTCGGGGCTCGTATTGCTTGGGCCTCTCTCCTAAAGTCGTTCAGTCAGACCCAGTGGTGACATATGGCAAGACATTCCTCGGGGCGCGTCTTGCTTGGGCCTCTCTCCTGGAGGCCCTCTGTCAGACCCAGTGTTGACATGTGTCAAGACGCTCCTCGGGGCGCGTCTTGCTTGGGCCTCTCTCCTGGAGGCCCTCTGTCAGACCCAGTGTTGACATGTGGCAAGACGCTCCTCGGGGCGCGTCTTGGTTGGGCCTCTCTCCCGGAGGCCCTCAGTCAGACCCAGTGTTGACATGTGGCAAGACGCTCCTCGGGGCGCGTCTTGCTTGGGCCTCTCTCCTGGAGGCGCTCAGTCAGACCCAGTGTTGACATGTGGCAAGACGCTCCTCGGGGCGCGTCTTGCTTGGGCCTCTCTCCTGGAGGCGCTCAGTCAGACCCAGTGGTGACATGTGGCAAGACGCTCCTCGGGGCGCGTATTGCTTGGGCCTCTCTCCTGGAGTCGCTCAGTCAGACCCATTGTTGACATGTGGCAAGACGCTCCTCGGGGCGCGTCTTGCTTCGGCTTCTCTCATGGAGGCCCTCAGTCAGATCCAGTGTTGACATGTGGCAAGACGCTCCTCGGGGCGCCTCTTGCTTGGGCCTCTCTCCTGGAGGCTCTCAATCAGACCCAGTGTTGACACGTTGCAAGACGCTCCTCGGGGCGCGTCTTGCTTGGGCCTCTCTCCCGGAGGCCCTCTGTCAGACCCAGTGTTGACATGTGGCAAGACGCTCCTCGGGGCGCGTCTTGCTGGGGCTTCTCTCATGGAGGCGCTCAGTCAGACCCAGTGTTGACATGTGGCAAGACGCTCCTCGGGGCGCGTCTTGCATGGGCCTCTCTCCTGGAGGCGCTCAGTCAGACCCAGTGTTGACATGTGGCAAGACGCTCCTCGGGGCGCGTCTTGCTTGGGCCTCTCTCCTGCAGGCTCTCAGTCAGACCGAGTAGTGACATGTGGCATGACGCTCCTCGGGGCGCGTCTTGCTTGGGCTTCTCTCCTGGAGTCGCTCAGTCAGACCCAGTGGTGACATGTGGCAAGACACTCCTCGGGGCGCGTCTTGCTTGGGCCTCTCTCCCGGAGGCCCTCTGTCAGACCCAGTGTTGACATGTGTCAAGACGCTCCTCGGGGCGCGTCTTGCTTGGGCCTCTCTCCTGGAGGCGCTCAGTCAGACCCAGTGTTGACATGTGGCAAGACGCTCCTCGGGGCGCGTCTTGCTTGGGCCTCTCTCCTGCAGGCTCTCAGTCAGACCGAGTAGTGACGTGTGGCATGACGCTCCTCGGGGCGCGTCTTGCTTGGGCCTCTCTCCTGGAGTCGCTCAGTCTGACCCAGTGGTGACATGTGGCAAGACGCTCCTCGGGGCGCGTCTTGATTGGGCCTCTCTCCTGGAGGCTCTCAATCAGACCCAGTGTTGACACGTTGCAAGACGATCCTCGGGGCGCGTCTTCCTTGGGCCTCTCTCCTGGAGGCTCTCAGTCAGACCGAGTGCTGACATGTGGCAAGACGCTCCTCGGGGCGCGTCTTGCTTGGGCTTTTCTCCTGGAGGCCCTCAGTCAGACCCATTGTTGACATGTGGCAAGACGCTCCTCGGGGCGCGTCTTGGTTGGGCCTCTCTCCTGGAGGCCCTCAATCAGACCCAGTGTTGACACGTTGCAAGACGATCCTCGGGGCGCGTCTTCCTTGGGCCTCTCTCCTGCAGGCTCTCAGTCAGACCGAGTAGAGACATGTGGCATGACGCTCCTCGGGGCGCGTCTTGCTTGGGCCTCTCTCCTGGAGTCGCTCAGTCAGACCCAGTGGTGACATGTGGCAAGACCCTCCTCGGGGCGCGTCTTGCTTGGGTCTCTCTCCCGGAGGCCCTCTGTCAGACCCAGTGTTGACATGTGTCAAGACGCTCCTCGGGGCGCGTCTTGCTTGGGCGTCTCTCCTGGAGGCGCTCAGTCAGACCCAGTGTTGACATGTGGCAAGACGCTCCTCGGGGCGCGTCTTGCTGGGGCTTCTCTCATGGAGGCACTCAGTCAGACCCAGTGTTGATATGTGGCAAGACGCTCCTCGGGGCGCGTCTTGCTTGGGCCTCTCTCCTGGAGGCGCTCAGTCAGACCCAGTGTTGACATGTGGCAAGACGCTCCTCGGGGCGCGTCTTGCTTGGGCCTCTCTCCTGGAGGCGCTCAGTCAGACCCAGTGTTGACATGTGGCAAGACGCTCCTCGGGGCGCGTCTTGCTTGGGCCTCTCTCCTGGAGGCGCTCAGTCAGACCCAGTGGTGACATGTGGCAAGACGCTCCTCGGGGCTCGTATTGCTTGGGCCTCTCTCCTAAAGTCGTTCAGTCAGACCCAGTGGTGACATGTGGCAAGACATTCCTCGGGGCGCGTCTTGCTTGGGCCTCTCTCCTGGAGGCCCTCTGTCAGACCCAGTGTTGACATGTGTCAAGACGCTCCTCGGGGCGCGTCTTGCTTGGGCCTCTCTCCTGGAGGCCCTCTGTCAGACCCAGTGTTGACATGTGGCAAGACGCTCCTCGGGGCGCGTCTTGGTTGGGCCTCTCTCCCGGAGGCCCTCAGTCAGACCCAGTGTTGACATGTGGCAAGACGCTCCTCGGGGCGCGTCTTGCTTGGGCCTCTCTCCTGGAGGCGCTCAGTCAGACCCAGTGTTGACATGTGGCAAGACGCTCCTCGGGGCGCGTCTTGCTTGGGCCTCTCTCCTGGAGGCGCTCAGTCAGACCCAGTGGTGACATGTGGCAAGACGCTCCTCGGGGCGCGTATTGCTTGGGCCTCTCTCCTGGAGTCGCTCAGTCAGACCCATTGTTGACATGTGGCAAGACGCTCCTCGGGGCGCGTCTTGCTTGGGCTTCTCTCATGGAGGCCCTAAGTCAGACCCAGTGTTGACATGTGTCAAGACGCTCCTCGGGGCGCGTCTTGCTTGGGCCTCTCTCCTGGAGGCGCTCAGTCAGACCCAGTGTTGACATGTGGCAAGACGCTCCTCGGGGCGCCTCTTGCTTGGGCCTCTCTCCTGGAGGCGCTCAGTCAGACCCAGTGTTGACATGTGGCAAGACGCTCCTCGGGGCGCGTCTTGCTTGGGCCTCTCTCCTGGAGGCGCTCAGTCAGACCCAGTGGTGACATGTGGCAAGACGCTCCTCGGGGAGCGTATTGCTTGGGCCTCTCTCCTGGAGGCCCTCTGTCAGACCCAGTGTTGACATGTGGCAAGACGCTCCTCGGGGCGTGTCTTGGTTGGGCCTCTCTCCTGGAGGCCCTCAATCAGACCCAGTGTTGACACGTTGCAAGACGCTCATCGGGGCGCGTCTTGGTTGGGCCTCTCTCTTGGAGGCTCTCAATCAGACCCAGTGTTGACACGTTGCAAGACGCTCCTCGGGGCGCGTCTTGCTTGGGCCTCTCTCCCGGAGGCCCTCTGTCAGACCCAGTGTTGACATGTGGCAAGACGCTCCTCGGGGCGCGTCTTGCTGGGGCTTCTCTCATGGAGGCGCTCAGTCAGACCCAGTGTTGACATGTGGCAAGACGCTCCTCGGGGCGCGTCTTGCATGGGCCTCTCTCCTGGAGGCGCTCAGTCAGACCCAGTGTTGACATGTGGCAAGACGCTCCTCGGGGCGCGTCTTGCTTGGGCCTCTCTCCTGCAGGCTCTCAGTCAGACCGAGTAGTGACATGTGGCATGACGCTCCTCGGGGCGCGTCTTGCTTGGGCCTCTCTCCTGGAGTTGCTCAGTCTGACCCAGTGGTGACATGTGGCAAGACACTCCTCGGGGCGCGTCTTGCTGGGGCTTCTCTCATGGAGGCGCTCAGTCAGACCCAGTGTTGACATGTGGCAAGAGGGTCCTCGGGGCGCGTCTTGCTTGGGCCTCTCTCCTGGAGGCGCTCAGTCAGACCCAGTGTTGACATGTGGCAAGACGCTCTTTGGGGCGCGTCTTGCTTGGGCCTCTCTCCTGGAGGCGCTCAGTCAGACCCAGTGTTGACATGTGGCAAGACGCTCCTCGGGGCGCGTCTTGCTTGGGCCTCTCTCCTGGAGGCGCTCAGTCAGACCCAGTGGTGACATGTGGCAAGACGCTCCTCGGGGCGCGTCTTGCTAGCGCTTCTCTCATGGAGGCGCTCAGTCAGACCCAGTGTTGACATGTGGCAAGACGCTCCTCGGGGCGCGTCTTGCTTGGGCCTCTCTCCCGGAGGCCCTCTGTCAGACCCAGTGTTGACATGTGTCAAGACGCTCCTCGGGGCGCGTCTTGCTTGGGCCTCTCTCCTGGAGGCGCTCAGTCAGACCCAGTGTTGACATGTGGCAAGACGCTCCTCGGGGCGAGTCTTGCTAGCGCTTCTCTCATGGAGGCGCTCAGTCAGACCCAGTGTTGACATGTGGCAAGACGCTCCTCGGGGCGCGTCTTGCTTGGGCCTCTCTCCTGGAGGCGCTCAGTCAGACCCAGTGTTGACATGTGGCAAGACGCTCCTCGGGGCGCGTCTTGCTTGGGACGCTCTCCTGGAGGCGCTCAGTCAGACCCAGTGTTGACATGTGGCAAGACGCTCCTCGGGGCGCGTCTTGCTTGGGCCTCTCTCCTGGAGGCGCTCAGTCAGACCCAGTGGTGACATGTGGCAAGACGCTCCTCGGGGCTCGTATTGCTTGGGCCTCTCTCCTGGAGGCCCTCTGTCAGACCCAGTGTTGACATGTGGCAAGACGCTTCTCGGGGCGCGTCTTGGTTGGGCCTCTCTCCTGGAGGCTCTCAATCAGACCCAGTGTTGACACGTTGCAAGACGCTCCTCGGGGCGCGTCTTCCTTGGGCCTCTCTCCTGGAGGCTCTCAGTCAGACCGAGTGCTGACATGTGGCAAGACGCTCCTCGGGGCGAGTCTTGCTTGGGCTTCTCTCCTGGAGGCCCTCTGTCAGACCCAGTGTTGACATGTGGCAAGACGCTCCTCGGGGCGCATCTTGCTGGGGCTTCTCTCATGGAGGCGCTCAGTCAGACCCAGTGTTGACATGTGGCAAGACGCTCCTCGGGGCGCGTCTTGCTTGGGCCTCTCTCCTGGAGGCGCTCAGTCAGACCCAGTGTTGACATGTGGCAAGACGCTCCTCGGGGCGCGTCTTGCTTGGGCCTCTCTCCTGGAGGCGCTCAGTCAGACCCAGTGTTGACATGTGGCAAGACGCTCCTCGGGGCGCGTATTGCTTGGGCCTCTCTCCTGGAGGCCCTCTGTCAGACCCAGTGTTGACATGTGGCAAGACGCTCCTCGGGGCGCGTCTTGGTTGGGCCTCTCTCCTGGAGGCCCTCAATCAGACCCAGTATTGACACATTGCAAGACGCTCATCGGGGCGCGTCTTCCTTGGGCCTCTCTCCTGGAGGCCCTCAATCAGACCCAGTGTTGACACGTTGCAAGACGCTCCTCGGGGCGCGTCTTCCTTGGGCCTCTCTCCTGGAGGCTCTCAGTCAGACCGAGTAGTGACATGTGGCATGACGCTCCCCGGGGCGCGTCTTGCTTCGGCCTCTCTCCTGGAGTCGCTCAGTCAGACCCAGTGGTGACATGTGGCAAGACACTCCTCGGGGCGCGTCTTTCTTGGGCCTCTCTCCCGGAGGCCCTCTGTCAGACCCAGTGTTGACATGTGTCAAGACGCTCCTCGGGGCGCGTCTTGCTTGGGCCTCTCTCCTGGAGGCCCTCTGTCAGACCCAGTGTTGACATGTGGCAAGACGCTCCTCGGGGCGCGTCTTGGTTGGGCCTCTCTCCCGGAGGCCCTCAGTCAGACCCAGTGTTGACATGTGGCAAGACGTTCCTCGGGGCGCGTCTTGCTTGGGCCTCTCTCCTGGAGGCGCTCAGTCAGACCCAGTGTTGACATGTGGCAAGACGCTCCTCGGGACGCGTCTTGCTTGGGCCTCTCTCCTGGAGGCGCTCAGTCAGACCCAGTGGTGACATGTGGCAAGACGCTCCTCAGGCGCGTATTGCTTGGGCCTCTCTCCTGGAGCCGCTCAGTCAGACCCATTGTTGACATGTGGCAAGACGCTCCTCGGGGCGCGTCTTGCTTGGGCTTCTCTCATGGAGGCCCTCAGTCAGACCCAGTGTTGACATGTGGCACGACGCTCCTCGGGGCGCTTCTTGCTTGGGCCTCTCTCCTGGAGGCGCTCAGTCAGACCCAATGTTGACATGTGGCAAGACGCTCCTCGGGGCGCGTCTTGCTTGGGCCTCTCTCCTGGAGGCGCTCAGTCTGACCCAGTGTTGACATGTGGCAAGACGCTCCTCGGGGCGCGTCTTGCTTGGGCCTCTCTCCTGGAGGCGCTCAGTCAGACCCAGTGGTGACATGTGGCAAGACGCTCCTCGGGGCGCGTATTGCTTGGGCCTCTCTCCTGGAGGCCCTCTGTCAGACCCAGTGTTGACATGTGGCAAGACGCTCCTCGGGGCGCGTCTTGGTTGGGCCTCTCTCCTGGAGGCCCTCAATCAGACCCAGTGTTGACACGTTGCAAGACGCTCATCGGGGCGCGTCTTCCTTGGGCCTCTCTCCTGGAGGCGCTCAGTCAGACCCAGTGCTGACATGTGGCAAGACACTCCTCGGGGCGCGTCTTGCTTGGGCCTCTCTCCCGGAGGCCCTCTGTCAGACCCAGTGTTAACATGTGTCAAGACGCTCCTCGGGGTGCGTCTTGCTTGGGCCTCTCTCCTGGAGGCGCTCAGTCAGACCGAGTGCTGACATGTGGCAAGACGCTCCTCGGGGCACGTCTTGCTTGGGCTTCTCTCCTGGAGGCCCTCAGTCAGACCCATTGTTGACATGTGGCAAGACGCTCCTCGGGGCGCGTCTTGCTTGGGCCTCTCTCCTGGAGGCGCTCAGTCAGACCGAGTGCTGACATTTGGCAAGACGCTCCTCCGTGCGCGTCTTGCTTGGGCCTCTCTCCTGGAGGCGCTCAGTCAGACCCAGTGTTGACATGTGGCAAGACGCTCCTCGGGGCGCGTCTTGATTGGGCTTCTCTCCTGGAGGCCCTCAGTCAGACCCATTGTTGACATGCGGAAAGACGCTCCTCGTGGCGCGTCTTGCTTGGGCCTCTCTCCTGGAGGCCCTCAGTCAGACCCATTGTTGATATGTGGCAATACGCTCCTCGGGGCGCGTCTTGCTTGGGCTTCTCTCATGGAGGCCCTCAGTTAGACCCAGTGTTGATATGTGTCAAGACGCTCCTCGGGGCGCGTCTTGCTTGGGCCTCTCTCCTGGAGGCACTCAGTCAGACCCAGTGTTGACATGTGGCAAGACGCTCCTCGGGGCGCGTCTTGCTGGGGCTTCTCTCATGGAGGCACTCAGTCAGACCCAGTGTTGACATGTGGCAAGACGCTCCTCGGGGCGCGTCTTGCTTGGGCCTCTCGCCTGGAGGCGCTCAGTCAGACCCAGTGTTGACATGTGGCAAGACGCTCCTCGGGGCGCATCTTGCTTGGGCCTCTCTCCTGGAGGCGCTCAGTCAGACCCAGTGTTGACATGTGGCAAGACGCTCCTCGGGGCGCGTCTTGCTTGGGCTTCTCTCCTGGAGGCCCTCAGTCAGACCCATTGTTGACATGTGGCAAGACGCTCCTCGGGGTGCGTCTTGCTTGGGCCTCTCTCCTGGTGGCGCTCAGTCAGACCGAGTAGTGACATGTGGCAAGATGCTCCTCGGGGCGCTTCTTGCTTGGGCCTCTCTCCTGGAGGCGCTCAGTCAGACCGAGTGCTGACATGTGGCAAGACGCTCCTCGGGGCGCGTCTTATTGGGGCTTCTCTCATGGAGTGACTCAGTCAGACCCAGTGTTAACATGTGGCAAGACACTCCTCGGGGCTCGTCTTGCTTGGGCCTCTCTCCTGGAGGCGCTCAGTCAGACCCTGTGGTGACACGTGGCAAGACGCTCCTCGGGGCGCGTCTTGCTTGGGCCTCTCTCCTGGAGGCGCTCAGTCAGACCCAGTGGTGACACGTGGCAAGATGCTCCTTGGGGCGTGTCTTGCTTGGGCCTCTCTCCTGGAGGCGCTCAGTCAGACCGAGTGCTGACATGTGGCAAGAAGCTCCTCGGGGCGCGTCTTGCTTGGGCTTCTCTCCTGGAGGCCCTCAGTAAGACCCATTGTTGACAAGTGTCAAGACGCTCCTCGGGGCGCGTCTTGCTTGGGCCTCTCTCCTGGAGGCCCTCAATCAGACCCAGTGTTGACACGTGGCAAGATGCTCCTCGGGGAGCGTCTTGCTTGCGCCTTACTCCTGGAGGCCCTCAATCAGACCCAGTGTTGACACGTGGCAAGACGCTCCTCGGGGCGTGTCTTGCTTGGGCCTCTCTCCTGCAGGCGCTCAGTCAGACCCAGTGTTGACATGTGGCAAGACGCTCCTCGGGGCGCGTCTTGCTTGGGCCTCTCTCCTGGAGGTGCTCAGTCAGAACCAGAGGTGACATGTGGCAAGACGCTCCTCGGGGCGCGTCTTGCTTGGGCCTCTCTCCTGGAGGCCCTCTGTCAGACCCAGTGTTGACATGTGGCAAGACGCACCTCGGGGCGCGTCTTGCTTGGGCCTCTCTCCTGGAGGCGCTCAGTCAGACCGAGTGCTGACATAAGGCAAGACGCTCCTCGGGGCGCGTTATGCTGGGGACTCTCTCCTGGAGGCGCTCAGTCAGACCCAATGCTGACTTGTGGCAAGACGCTCCTCGGGGCGCGTCTTGCTTGGGCCTCTCTCCTGGAGGCGCTCAGTCAGACCCAGTGTTGACATGTGGCAAGACGCTCCTCGGGGCGCGTCTTGCTTGGGCCTCTCTCCTGGAGGCGCTCAGTCAGACCCAGTGTTGACATGTGGCAAGACGCTCCTCGGGGCGCGTCTTGCTTGGGCTTCTCTCCTGGAGGCCCTCAGTCAGACCCATTGTTGACATGTGGCAAGACGCTCCTCGGGGCGCGTCTTGCTTGGGCCTCTCTCCTGGAGGCGCTCAGTCAGACCGAGTAGTGACATGTGGCAAGATGCTCTTCGGGGTGCGTCTTGCTGGGGCTTCTCTCATGGAGGCGCTCAGTCAGACCCTGTGGTGACACGTGGCAAGACGCTCCTCGGGGCGTGTCTTGCTTGGGCCTCTCTCCTGGAGGCGCTCAGTCACACCGAGTGCTGACATGTGGCAAGAAGCTCCTCGGGGCGCGTCTTGCTTGGGCTTCTCTCGTGGAGGCCCTCAGTAAGACCCATTGTTGACAAGTGTCAAGACGCTCCTCGGGGCGCGTCTTGCTTGGGACTCTCTCCTGGAGTCGCTCAGTCAGACCGAGTGCTGACATAAGGCAAGACGCTCCTCGGGGCGCGTTATGCTGGGGACTCTCTCCTGGAGGCGCTCAGTCAGACCCAGTGCTGACTTGTGGCAAGACGCTCCTCGGGGCGCGTCTTGCTTGGGCCTCTCTCCTGGAGGCGCTCAGTCAGACCCAGTGTTGACATGTGGCAAGACGCTCCTCGGGGCGCGTCTTGCTTGGGCCTCTCGCCTGGAGGCGCTCAGTCAGACCCAGTGTTGACTGTGGCAAGACGCTCCTCGGGGCGCATCTTGCTTGGGCCTCTCTCCTGGAGGCGCTCAGTCAGACCCAGTGTTGACATGTGGCAAGACGCTCCTCGGGGCGCGTCTTGCTTGGGCTTCTCTCCTGGAGGCCCTCAGTCAGACCCATTGTTGACATGTGGCAAGACGCTCCTCGGGGTGTGTCTTGCTTGGGCCTCTCTCCTGGAGGCGCTCAGTCAGACCGAGTAGTGACATGTGGAAAGATGCTCCTCGGGGCGCGTCTTGCTGGGGCTTCTCTCATGGAGGCGCTCAGTCAGACCCAGTGTTGAAATGTGGCAAGACGCTCCTCGGGGCTCGTCTTGCTTGGGCCTCTCTCCTGGAGCCGCTCAGTCAGACCCATTGTTGACATGTGGCAAGACGCTCCTCGGGGCGCGTCTTGCTTGGGCTTCTCTCATGGAGGCCCTCAGTCAGACCCAGTGTTGACATGTGGCACGACGCTCCTCGGGGCGCATCTTGCTTGGGCCTCTCTCCTGGAGGCACTCAGTCAGACCCAGTGTTGACATGTGGCAAGACGCTCCTCGGGGCGCGACTTGGTTGGGCCTCTCTCCTGGAGGCCCTCAATCAGACCCGGTGTTGACACGTTGCAAGACGCTCATCGGGGCGCGTCTTCCTTGGGCCTCTCTCCTGGAGGCGCTCAGTCAGACCCAGTGCTGACATGTGGCAAGACACTAACTCGGGGCGCGTCTTGCTTGGGCCTCTCTCCCGGAGGCCCTCTGTCAGACCCAGTGTTAACATGTGTCAAGACGCTCCTCGGGGTGCGTCTTGCTTGGGCCTCTCTCCTGGAGGCGCTCAGTCAGACCGAGTGCTGACATGTGGCAAGACGCTCCTCGGGGCACGTCTTGCTTGGGCTTCTCTCCTGGAGGCCCTCAGTCAGACCCATTGTTGACATGTGGCAAGACGCTCCTCGGGGCGCGTCTTGCTTGGGCCTCTCTCCTGGAGGCGCTCAGTCAGACCGAATGCTGACATGTGGCAAGACGCTCCTCGGGCCGCGTGTTGCTTGGGCTTCTCTCCTGGAGGCCCTCAGTCAGACCCATTGTTGACATGTGGCAAGACGCTCCTCGGGGCGCGTCTTGCTTGGGCCTCTCTCCTGGAGGCCCTCTGTCAGACCCAGTGTTGACATGTGGCAAGACGCTCCTCCGGGCGCGTCTTGCTTGGGCCTCTCTCCTGGAGGCGCTCAGTCAGACCCAGTGTTGACATGTGGCAAGACGCTCCTCGGGGCGCGTCTTGATTGGGCTTCTCTCCTGGAGGCCCTCAGTCAGACCCATTGTTGACATGCGGCAAGACGCTCCTCGTGGCGCGTCTTGCTTGGGCCTCTCTCCTGGAGGCCCTCAGTCAGACCCATTGTTGACATGTGGCAATACGCTCCTCGGGGCGCGTCTTGCTTGGGCTTCTCTCATGGAGGCCCTCAGTCAGACCCAGTGTTGATATGTGTCAAGACGCTCCTCGGGGCGCGTCTTGCTTGGGCCTCTCTCCTGGAGGCGCTCAGTCAGACCCAGTGTTGACATGTGGCAAGACGCTCCTCGGGGCGCGTCTTGCTGGGGCTTCTCTCATGGAGGCACTCAGTCAGACCCAGTGTTGACATGTGGCAAGACGCTCCTCGGGGCGCGTCTTGCTTGGGCCTCTCGCCTGGAGGCGCTCAGTCAGACCCAGTGTTGACATGTGGCAAGACGCTCCTCGGGGCGCATCTTGCTTGGGCCTCTCTCCTGGAGGCGCTCAGTCAGACCCAGTGTTGATATGTGGCAAGACGCTCCTCGGGGCGCGTCTTGCTTGGGCTTCTCTCCTGGAGGCCCTCAGTCAGACCCATTGTTGACATGTGGCAAGACGCTCCTCGGGGTGCGTCTTGCTTGGGCCTCTCTCCTGGTGGCGCTCAGTCAGACCGAGTAGTGACATGTGGCAAGATTCTCCTCGGGGCGCTTCTTGCTTGGGCCTCTCTCCTGGAGGCGCTCAGTCAGACCGAGTGCTGACATGTGGCAAGACGCTCCTCGGGGCGCGTCTTGCTGGGGCTTCTCTCATGGAGTGACTCAGTCAGACCCAGTGTTGACATGTGGCAAGATGCTCCTCGGGGCTCGTCTTGCTTGGGCCTCTCTCCTGGAGGCACTCAGTCAGACCCTGTGGTGACACGTGGCAAGATGCTCCTCGGGGGGCGTCTTGCTTGGGCCTCTCTCCTGGAGGCGCTCAGTCAGACCCAGTGGTGACACGTGGCAAGACGCTCCTTGGGGCGTGTCTTGCTTGGGCCTCTCTCCTGGAGGCGCTCAGTCAGACCGAGTGCTGACATGTGGCAAGAAGCTCCTCGGGGCGCGTCTTGCTTGGTCTTCTCTCCTGGAGGCCCTCAGTAAACCCATTGTTGACAAGTGTCAAGACGCTCCTCGGGGCGCGTCTTGCTTGGGCCTCTCTCCTGGTGGCGCTCAGTCAGACCGAGTAGTGACATGTGGCAAGATGCTCCTCGGGGCGCTTCTTGCTTGGGCCTCTCTCCTGGAGGCGCTCAGTCAGACCGAGTGCTGACATGTGGCAAGACGCTCCTCGGGGCGCGTCTTATTGGGGCTTCTCTCATGGAGTGACTCAGTCAGACCCAGTGTTGACATGTGGCAAGACGCTCCTCGGGGCTCGTCTTGCTTGGGCCTCTCTCCTGGAGGCGCTCAGTCAGACCCTGTGGTGACACGTGGCAAGACGCTCCTCGGGGCGCGTCTTGCTTGGGCCTCTCTCCTGGAGGCGCTCAGTCAGACCCAGTGGTGACACGTGGCAAGATGCTCCTCGGGGCGTGTCTTGCTTGGGCCTCTCTCCTGGAGGCGCTCAGTCAGACCGAGTGCTGACATGTGGCAAGAAGCTCCTCGGGGCGCGTCTTGCTTGGGCTTCTCTCCTGGAGGCCCTCAGTAAGACCCATTGTTGACAAGTGTCAAGACGCTCCTCGGGGCGCGTCTTGCTTGGGCCTCTCTCCTGGAGGCCCTCAATCAGACCCAGTGTTGACATGTGGCAAGACGCTCCTCGGGGCGCGTCTTGCTTGGGCCTCTCTCCTGGAGGCACTCAGTCAGAACCAGAGGTGACATGTGGCAAGACGCTCCTCGGGGCGCGACTTGCTTGGGCCTCTCTCCTGGAGGCGCTCAGTCAGACCCAGTGTTGAAATGTGGCAAGACGCTCCTCGGGGCGCGTCTTGATTGGGCTTCTCTCCTGGAGGCCCTCAGTCAGACCCATTGTTGACATGTGGCAAGACGCTCCTCGGGGCGCGTCTTGCTTGGGCCTCTCTCCTGGAGGCGCTCAGTCAGACCGAGTGCTGACATAAGGCAAGACGCTCCTCGGGGCGCGTTATGCTGGGGACTCTCTCCTGGAGGCGCTCAGTCAGACCCAATGCTGACTTGTGGCAAGACGCTCCTCGGGGCGCGTCTTGCTTGGGCCTCTCTCCTGGAGGCGCTCAGTCAGACCGAGTGCTGACATAAGGCAAGACGCTCCTCGGGG
Source organism: Nothobranchius furzeri (assembly GCF_043380555.1). Taxonomy (NCBI): domain Eukaryota; kingdom Metazoa; phylum Chordata; class Actinopteri; order Cyprinodontiformes; family Nothobranchiidae; genus Nothobranchius; species Nothobranchius furzeri. Next base: position 340,517 of record NC_091750.1, read on the forward strand.
CGCGTTATGCTGGGGACTCTCTCCTGGAGGCGCTCAGTCAGACCCAGTGTTGACATGTGGCAAGACGCTCCTCGGGGCGCGTCTTGCTTGGGCTTCTCTCCTGGAGGCCCTCAGTCAGACCCATTGTTGACATGTGGCAAGACGCTCCTCGGGGCGCGTCTTGCTTGGGCCTCTCTCCTGGAGGCGCTCAGTCAGACCGAGTAGTGACATGTGGCAAGATGCTCTTCGGGGCGCGTCTTGCTGGGACTTCTCTCATGGAGGCGCTCAGTCAGACCCAGTGGTGACACGTGGCAAGACGCTCCTCGGGGCGTGTCTTGCTTGGGCCTCTCTCCTGGAGGCGCTCAGTCAGACCGAGTGCTGACATGTGGCAAGAAGCTCCTCGGGGCGCGTCTTGCTTGGGCTTCTCTCGTGGAGGCCCTCAGTAAGACCCATTGTTGACAAGTGTCAAGACGCTGCTCGGGGCGCGTCTTGCTTGGGCCTTTCTCCTGGAGTCGCTCAGTCAGACCGAGTGCTGACATAAGGCAAGACGCTCCTCGGGGCGCGTCTTGCTTGGGCCTCTCTCCTGGAGGCGCTCAGTCAGACCCAGTGTTGACATGTGGCAAGACGCTCCTCGGGGCGCGTCTTGCTTGGGCCTCTCGCCTGGAGGCGCTCAGTCAGACCCAGTGTTGACATGTGGCAAGACGCTCCTCGGGGCGCATCTTGCTTGGGCCTCTCTCCTGGAGGCGCTCAGTCAGACCCAGTGTTGACATGTGGCAAGACGCTCCTCGGGGCGCGTCTTGCTTGGGCTTCTCTCCTGGAGGCCCTCAGTCAGACCCAGTGTTGACATGTGGCAAGACGCTCCTCGGGGCGCGTCTTGCTTGGGCCTCTCTCCTGGAGGCGCTCAGTCAGACCGAGTGCTGACATAAGGCAAGACGCTCCTCGGGGCGCGTTATGCTGGGGACTCTCTCCTGGAGGCGCTCAGTCAGACCCAATGCTGACTTGTGGCAAGACGCTCCTCGGGGCGCGTCTTGCTTGGGCCTCTCTCCTGGAGGCGCTCAGTCAGACCGAGTGCTGACATAAGGCAAGACGCTCCTCGGGGCGCGTTATGCTGGGGACTCTCTCCTGGAGGCGCTCAGTCAGACCCAGTGTTGACATGTGGCAAGACGCTCCTCAGGGCGCGTCTTGCTTGGGCTTCTCTCCTGGAGGCCCTCAGTCAGACCCATTGTTGACATGTGGCAAGACGCTCCTCGGGGCGCGTCTTGCTTGGGCCTCTCTCCTGGAGGCGCTCAGTCAGACCGAGTAGTGACATGTGGCAAGATGCTCTTCGGGGCGCGTCTTGCTGGGACTTCTCTCATGGAGGCGCTCAGTCAGACCCAGTGGTGACACGTGGCAAGACGCTCCTCGGGGCGTGTCTTGCTTGGGCCTCTCTCCTGGAGGCGCTCAGTCAGACCGAGTGCTGACATGTGGCAAGAAGCTCCTCGGGGCGCGTCTTGCTTGGGCTTCTCTCGTGGAGGCCCTCAGTAAGACCCATTGTTGACAAGTGTCAAGACGCTGCTCGGGGCGCGTCTTGCTTGGGCCTTTCTCCTGGAGTCGCTCAGTCAGACCGAGTGCTGACATAAGGCAAGACGCTCCTCGGGGCGCGTCTTGCTTGGGCCTCTCTCCTGGAGGCGCTCAGTCAGACCCAGTGTTGACATGTGGCAAGACGCTCCTCGGGGCGCGTCTTGCTTGGGCCTCTCGCCTGGAGGCGCTCAGTCAGACCCAGTGTTGACATGTGGCAAGACGCTCCTCGGGGCGCATCTTGCTTGGGCCTCTCTCCTGGAGGCGCTCAGTCAGACCCAGTGTTGACATGTGGCAAGACGCTCCTCGGGGCGCGTCTTGCTTGGGCTTCTCTCCTGGAGGCCCTCAGTCAGACCCATTGTTGACATGTGGCAAGACGCTCCTCGGGGTGTGTCTTGCTTGGGCCTCTCTCCTGGAGGCGCTCAGTCAGACCGAGTAGTGACATGTGGCAAGATGCTCCTCGGGGCGCGTCTTGCTGGGGCTTCTCTCATGGAGGCGCTCAGTCAGACCCAGTGTTGAAATGTGGCAAGACGCTCCTCGGGGCTCGTCTTGCTTGGGCCTCTCTCCTGGAGTTGCTCAGTCAGACCCATTGTTGACATGTGGCAAGACGCTCCTCGGGGCGCGTCTTGCTTGGGCTTCTCTCATGGAGGCCCTCAGTCAGACCCAGTGTTGACATGTGGCAAGACGCTCCTCGGGGCGCGTCTTGCTTGGGCCTCTCTCCTGGAGGCGCTCAGTCAGACCCAGTGTTGACATGTGGCAAGACGCTCCTCGGGGCGCGTCTTGGTTGGGCCTCTCTCCTGGAGGCCCTCAATCAGACCCGGTGTTGACACGTTGCAAGACGCTCATCGGGGCGCGTCTTCCTTGGGCCTCTCTCCTGGAGGCGCTCAGTCAGACCCAGTGCTGACATGTGGCAAGACACTCCTCGGGGCGCGTCTTGCTTGGGCCTCTCTCCCAGAGGCCCTCTGTCAGACCCAGTGTTAACATGTGTCAAGACGCTCCTCGGGGTGCGTCTTGCTTGGGCCTCTCTCCTGGAGGCGCTCAGTCAGACCGAGTGCTGACATGTGGCAAGACGCTCCTCGGGGCACGTCTTGCTTGGGCTTCTCTCCTGGAGGCCCTCAGTCAGACCCATTGTTGACATGTGGCAAGACGCTCCTCGGGGCGCGTCTTGCTTGGGCCTCTCTCCTGGAGGCGCTCAGTCAGACCGAATGCTGACATGTGGCAAGACGCTCCTCGGTCCGCGTGTTGCTTGGGCTTCTCTCCTGGAGGCCCTCAGTCAGACCCATTGTTGACATGTGGCAAGACGCTCCTCGGGGCGCGTCTTGCTTGGGCCTCTCTCCTGGAGGCCCTCTGTCAGACCCAGTGTTGACATGTGGCAAGACGCTCCTCCGGGCGCGTCTTGCTTGGGCCTCTCTCCTGGAGGCGCTCAGTCAGACCCAGTGTTGACATGTGGCAAGACGCTCCTCGGGGCGCGTCTTGATTGGGCTTCTCTCCTGGAGGCCCTCAGTCAGACCCATTGTTGACATGCGGCAAGACGCTCCTCGTGGCGCGTCTTGCTTGGGCCTCTCTCCTGGAGGCCCTCAGTCAGACCCATTGTTGACATGTGGCAATACGCTCCTCGGGGCGCGTCTTGCTTGGGCTTCTCTCATGGAGGCCCTCAGTCAGACCCAGTGTTGATATGTGTCAAGAGGCTCCTCGGGGCGCGTCTTGCTTGGGCCTCTCTCCTGGAGGCGCTCAGTCAGACCCAGTGTTGACATGTGGCAAGACGCTCCTCGGGGCGCGTCTTGCTGGGGCTTCTCTCATGGAGGCACTCAGTCAGACCCAGTGTTGACATGTGGCAAGACGCTCCTCGGGGCGCGTCTTGCTTGGGCCTCTCGCCTGGAGGCGCTCAGTCAGACCCAGTGTTGACATGTGGCAAGACGCTCCTCGGGGCGCATCTTGCTTGGGCCTCTCTCCTGGAGGCGCTCAGTCAGACCCAGTGTTGATATGTGGCAAGACGCTCCTCGGGGCGCGTCTTGCTTGGGCTTCTCTCCTGGAGGCCCTCAGTCAGACCCATTGTTGACATGTGGCAAGAAGCTCCTCGGGGTGCGTCTTGCTTGGGCCTCTCTCCTGGTGGCGCTCAGTCAGACCGAGTAGTGACATGTGGCAAGACGCTCCTCGGGGCGCGTCTTGCTGGGGCTTCTCTCATGGAGTGACTCAGTCAGACCCAGTGTTGACATGTGGCAAGATGCTCCTCGGGGCTCGTCTTGCTTGGGCCTCTCTCCTGGAGGCGCTCAGTCAGACCCTGTGGTGACACGTGGCAAGACGCTCCTCGGGGCGCGTCTTGCTTGGGCCTCTCTCCTGGAGGCGCTCAGTCAGACCCAGTGGTGACACGTGGCAAGACGCTCCTCGGGGCGTGTCTTGCTTGGGCCTCTCTCCTGGAGGCGCTCAGTCAGACCGAGTGCTGACATGTGGCAAGAAGCTCCTCGGGGCGCGTCTTGCTTGGGCTTCTCTCCTGGAGGCCCTCAGTAAGACCCATTGTTGACAAGTGTCAAGACGCTCCTCGGGGCGCGTCTTGCTTGGGCCTCTCTCCTGGAGGCCCTCAATCAGACCCAGTGTTGACACGTGGCAAGACGCTCCTCGGGGCATGTCTTGCTTGGGCCTCTCTCCTGGAGGCGCTCAGTCAGACCCAGTGTTGAAATGTGGCAAGACGCTCCTCGGGGCGCGTCTTGATTGGGCTTCTCTCCTGGAGGCCCTCAGTCATACCCATTGTTGACATGTGGCAAGACGCTCCTCGGGGCGCGTCTTGCTTGGGCCTCTCTCCTGGAGGCGCTCAGTCAGACCGAGTGCTGACATAAGGCAAGACGCTCCTCGGGGTGCGTCTTGCTTGGGCCTCTCTCCTGGAGGCGCTCAGTCAGACCCAGTGGTGACACGTGGCAAGACGCTCCTCGGGGCGCGTCTTGCTTGGGCCTCTTTCCTGGAGGCGCTCAGTCAGACCCAGTGGTGACACGTGGCAAGACGCTCCTCGGGGCGTGTCTTGCTTGGGCCTCTCTCCTGGAGGCGCTCAGTCAGACCGAGTGCTGACATGTGGCAAGAAGCTCCTAGGGGCGCGTCTTGCTTGGGCTTCTCTCCTGGAGGCGCTCAGTCAGACCCAGTGCTGACTTGTGGCAAGACGCTCCTCGGGGCGCGTCTTGCTTGGGCCTCTCTCCTGGAGGCGCTCAGTCAGACCCAGTGTTGACATGTGGCAAGACGCTCCTCGGGGCGCGTCTTGCTTGGGCCTCTCGCCTGGAGGCGCTCAGTCAGACCCAGTGTTGACATGTGGCAAGACGCTCCTCGGGGCGCATCTTGCTTGGGCCTCTCTCCTGGAGGCGCTCAGTCAGACCCAGTGTTGACATGTGGCAAGACGCTCCTCGGGGCGCGTCTTGCTTGGGCTTCTCTCCTGGAGGCCCTCAGTCAGACCCAATGTTGACATGTGGCAAGACGCTCCTCGGGGCGCATCTTGCTTGGGCCTCTCTCCTGGAGGCGCTCAGTCAGACCCAGTGTTGACATGTGGCAAGACGATCCTCGGGGCGCGTCTTGCTTGGGCCTCTCTCCTGGAGGCGCTCAGTCAGACCCAGTGTTGACATGTGGCAAGACGCTCCTCGGGGCGTGTCTTGCTTGGGCCTCTCTCCTGGAGGCGCTCAGTCAGACCCAGTGGTGACATGTGGCAAGACGCTCCTCGGGGCGCGTATTGCTTGGGCCTCTCTCCTGGAGGCCCTCTGGCAGACCCAGTGTTGACATGTGGCAAGACGCTCCTCGGGGCGCGTCTTGGTTGGGCCTCTCTCCTGGAGGCCCTCAATCAGACCCGGTGTTGACACGTTGCAAGACGCTCATCGGGGCGCGTCTTCCTTGGGCCTCTCTCCTGGAGGCGCTCAGTCAGACCCAGTGCTGACATGTGGCAAGACACTCCTCGGGGCGCGTCTTGCTTGGGCCTCTCTCCCGGAGGCCCTCTGTCAGACCCAGTGTTAACATGTGTCAAGACGCTCCTCGGGGTGCGTCTTGCTTGGGCCTCTCTCCTGGAGGCGCTCAGTCAGACCGAGTGCTGACATGTGGCAAGACGCTCCTCGGGGCACGTCTTGCTTGGGCTTCTCTCCTGGAGGCCCTCAGTCAGACCCATTGTTGACATATGGCAAGACGCTCCTCGGGGCGCGTCTTGCTTGGGCCTCTCTCCTGGAGGCGCTCAGTCAGACCGAATGCTGACATGTGGCAAGACGCTCCTCGGGCCGCGTGTTGCTTGGGCTTCTCTCCTGGAGGCCCTCAGTCAGACCCATTGTTGACATGTGGCAAGACGCTCCTCGGGGCGCGTCTTGCTTGGGCCTCTCTCCTGGAGGCGCTCAGTCAAACCCAGTGGTGACACGTGGCAAGACGCTCCTCGGGGCGCGTCTTGCTTGGGCCTCTTTCCTGGAGGCGCTCAGTCAGACCCAGTGGTGACACGTGGCAAGACGCTCCTCGGGGCGTGTCTTGCTTGGGCCTCTCTCCTGGAGGCGCTCAGTCAGACCGAGTGCTGACATGTGGCAAGAAGCTCCTAGGGGCGCGTCTTGCTTGGGCTTCTCTCCTGGAGGCCCTCAGTAAGACCCATTGTTGACAAGTGTCAAGACGCTCCTCGGGGCGCGTCTTGCTTGGGCCTCTCTCCTGGAGGCGCTCAGTCAGACCGAGTGCTGACATAAGGCAAGACGCTCCTCGGGGCGCGTTATGCTGGGGACTCTCTCCTGGAGGCGCTCAGTCAGACCCAGTGCTGACTTATGGCAAGACGCTCCTCGGGGCGCGTCTTGCTTGGGCCTCTCTCCTGGAGGCGCTCAGTCAGACCCAGTGTTGACATGTGGCAAGACGCTCCTCGGGGCGCGTCTTGCTTGGGCCTCTCGCCTGGAGGCGCTCAGTCAGACCCAGTGTTGACATGTGGCAAGACGCTCCTCGGGGCGCATCTTGCTTGGGCCTCTCTCCTGGAGGCGCTCAGTCAGACCCAGTGTTGACATGTGGCAAGACGCTCCTCGGGGCGCGTCTTGCTTGGGCTTCTCTCCTGGAGGCCCTCAGTCAGACCCATTGTTGACATGTGGCAAGACGCTCCTCGGGGCGCATCTTGCTTGGGCCTCTCTCCTGGAGGCGCTCAGTCAGACCCAGTGTTGACATGTGGCAAGACGCTCCTCGGGGCGCGTCTTGCTTGGGCCTCTCTCCTGGAGGCGCTCAGTCAGACCCAGTGTTGACATGTGGCAAGACGCTCCTCGGGGCGCGTCTTGCTTGGGCCTCTCTCCTGGAGGCGCTCAGTCAGACCCAGTGGTGACATGTGGCAAGACGCTCCTCGGGGCGCGTATTGCTTGGGCCTCTCTCCTGGAGGCCCTCTGTCAGACCCAGTGTTGACATGTGGCAAGACGCTCCTCGGGGCGCGTCTTGTTTGGGCCTCTCTCCTGGAGGCCCTCAATCAGACCCGGTGTTGACACGTTGCAAGACGCTCATCGGGGCGCGTCTTCCTTGGGCCTCTCTCCTGGAGGCGCTCAGTCAGACCCAGTGTTGACATGTGGCAAGACGCTCCTCGGGGCGCGTCTTGCTTGGGCTTCTCTCCTGGAGGCCCTCAGTCAGACCCATTGTTGACATGTGGCAAGACGCTCCTCGGGGCGCATCTTGCTTGGGCCTCTCTCCTGGAGGCGCTCAGTCAGACCCAGTGTTGACATGTGGCAAGACGCTCCTCGGGGCGCGTCTTGCTTGGGCCTCTCTCCTGGAGGCGCTCAGTCAGACCCAGTGTTGACATGTGGCAAGACGCTCCTCGGGGCGTGTCTTGCTTGGGCCTCTCTCCTGGAGGCGCTCAGTCAGACCCAGTGGTGACATGTGGCAAGACGCTCCTCGGGGCGCGTATTGCTTGGGCCTCTCTCCTGGAGGCCCTCTGTCAGACCCAGTGTTGACATGTGGCAAGACGCTCCTCGGAGCGCGTCTTGGTTGGGCCTCTCTCCTGGAGGCCCTCAATCAGACCCGGTGTTGACACGTTGCAAGACGCTCATCGGGGCGCGTCTTCCTTGGGCCTCTCTCCTGGAGGCGCTCAGTCAGACCCAGTGCTGACATGTGGCAAGACACTCCTCGGGACGCGTCTTGCTTGGGCCTCTCTCCCGTAGGCCCTCTGTCAGACCCAGTGTTAACATGTGTCAAGACGCCCCTCGGGGTGCGTCTTGCTTGGGCCTCTCTCCTGGAGGCGCTCAGTCAGACCGAGTGCTGACATGTGGCAAGACGCTCCTCGGGGCACGTCTTGCTTGGGCTTCTCTCCTGGAGGCCCTCAGTCAGACCCATTGTTGACATGTGGCAAGACGCTCCTCGGGGCGCGTCTTGCTTGGGCCTCTCTCCTGGAGGCGCTCAGTCAGACCGAATGCTGACATGTGGCAAGACGCTCCTCGGGCCGCGTGTTGCTTGGGCTTCTCTCCTGGAGGCCCTCAGTCAGACCCATTGTTGACATGTGGCAAGACGCTCCTCGGGGCGCGTCTTGCTTGGGCCTCTCTCCTGGAGGCGCTCAGTCAAACCCAGTGGTGACACGTGGCAAGATGCTCCTCGGGGCGCGTCTTGCTTGGGCCTCTTTCCTGGAGGCGCTCAGTCAGACCCAGTGGTGACACGTGGCAAGACGCTCCTCGGGGCGTGTCTTGCTTGGGCCTCTCTCCTGGAGGCGCTCAGTCAGACCGAGTGCTGACATGTGGCAAGAAGCTCCTAGGGGCGCGTCTTGCTTGGGCCTCTCTCCTGGAGGCCCTCAGTAAGACCCATTGTTGACAAGTGTCAAGACGCTCCTCGGGGCGCGTCTTGCTTGGGCCTCTCTCCTGGAGGCGCTCAGTCAGACCGAGTGCTGACATAAGGCAAGACGCTCCTCGGGGCGCGTTATGCTGGGGACTCTCTCCTGGAGGCGCTCAGTCAGACCCAGTGCTGACTTGTGGCAAGACGCTCCTCGGGGCGCGTCTTGCTTGGGCCTCTCTCCTGGAGGCGCTCAGTCAGACCCAGTGTTGACATGTGGCAAGACGCTCCTCGGGGCGCGTCTTGCTTGGGCCTCTCGCCTGGAGGCGCTCAGTCAGACCCAGTGTTGACATGTGGCAAGACGCTCCTCGGGGCGCGTCTTGCTTGGGCCTCTCTCCTGGAGGCGCTCAGTCAGACCCAGTGTTGACATGTGGCAAGACGCTCCTCGGGGCGCGTCTTGCTTGGGCTTCTCTCCTGGAGGCCCTCAGTCAGACCCATTGTTGACATGTGGCAAGACGCTCCTCGGGGCGCGTCTTGCTTGGGCCTCTCTCCTGGAGGCGCTCAGTCAGACCCAGTGTTGACATGTGGCAAGACGCTCCTCGGGGCGCGTCTTGCTTGGGCCTCTCTCCTGGAGGCGCTCAGTCAGACCCAGTGTTGACATGTGGGAAGACGCTCCTCGGGGCGCGTCTTGCTTGGGCCTCTCTCCTGGAGGCGCTCAGTCAGACCCAGTGGTGACATGTGGCAAGACGCTCCTCGGGGCGCGTATTGCTTGGGCCTCTCTCCTGGAGACCCTCTGTCAGACCCAGTGTTGACATGTGGCAAGACGCTCCTCGGGGCGCGTCTTGTTTGGGCCTCTCTCCTGGAGGCCCTCAATCAGACCCGGTGTTGACACGTTGCAAGACGCTCATCGGGGCGCGTCTTCCTTGGGCCTCTCTCCTGGAGGCGCTCAGTCAGACCCAGTGCTGACATGTGGCAAGACACTCCTCGGGGCGCGTCTTGCTTGGGCCTCTCTCCCGGAGGCCCTCTGTCAGACCCAGTGTTAACATGTGTCAAGACGCTCCTCGGGGTGCGTCTTGCTTGGGCCTCTCTCCTGGAGGCGCTCAGTCAGACCGAGTGCTGACATGTGGCAAGACGCTCCTCGGGGCACGTCTTGCTTGGGCTTCTCTCCTGGAGGCCCTCAGTCAGACCCATTGTTGACATGTGGCAAGACGCTCCTCGGGGCGCGTCTTGCTTGGGCCTCTCTCCTGGAGGCCCTCTGTCAGACCCAGTGTTGACATGTGGCAAGACGCTCCTCCGGGCGCGTCTTGCTTGGGCCTCTCTCCTGGAGGCGCTCAGTCAGACCCAGTGTTGACATGTGGCAAGACGCTCCTCGGGGCGCGTCTTGATTGGGCGTCTCTCCTGGAGGCCCTCAGTCAGACCCATTGTTGACATGCGGCAAGACGCTCCTCGTGGCGCGTCTTGCTTGGGCCTCTCTCCTGGAGGCCCTCAGTCAGACCCATTGTTGACATGTGGCAAGACGCTCCTCGGGGCGCGTCTTGCTGGGGCTTCTCTCATGGAGGCACTCAGTCAGACCCAGTGTTGACATGTGGCAAGACGCTCCTCGGGGCGCGTCTTGCTTGGGCCTCTCGCCTGGAGGCGCTCAGTCAGACCCAGTGTTGACATGTGGCAAGACGCTCCTCGGGGCGCATCTTGCTTGGGCCTCTCTCCTGGAGGCGCTCAGTCAGACCCAGTGTTGATATGTGGCAAGACGCTCCTCGGGGCGCGTCTTGCTTGGGCTTCTCTCCTGGAGGCCCTCAGTCAGACCCATTGTTGACATGTGGCAAGACGCTCCTCGGGGTGCGTCTTGCTTGGGCCTCTCTCCTGGTGGCGCTCAGTCAGACCGAGTAGTGACATGTGGCAAGATGCTCCTCGGGGCGCTTCTTGCTTGGGCCTCTCTCCTGGAGGCGCTCAGTCAGACCGAGTGCTGACATGTGGCAAGACGCTCCTCGGGGCGCGCCTTGCTGGGGCTTCTCTCATGGAGTGACTCAGTCAGACCCAGTGTTGACATGTGGCAAGATGCTCCTCGGGGCTCGTCTTGCTTGGGCCTCTCTCCTGGAGGCGCTCAGTCAGACCCTGTGGTGACACGTGGCAAGACGCTCCTCGGGGCGTGTCTTGCTTGGGCCTCTCTCCTGGAGGCGCTCAGTCAGACCGAGTGCTGACATGTGGCAAGAAGCTCCTCGGGGCGCGTCTTGCTTGGGCTTCTCTCCTGGAGGCCCTCAGTAAGACCCATTGTTGACAAGTGTCAAGACGCTCCTCGGGGCGCGTCTTGCTTGGGCCTCTCTCCTGGAGGCCCTCAATCAGACCCAGTGTTGACACGTGGCAAGACGCTCCTCGGGGCATGTCTTGCTTGGGCCTCTCTCCTGGAGGCGCTCAGTCAGACCCAGTGTTGACATGTGGCAAGACGTTCCTCGGGGCGCGTCTTGCTTGGGCCTCTCTCCTGGAGGCGCTCAGTCAGAACCAGAGGTGACATGTGGCAAGACGCTCCTCGGGGCGCGTCTTGCTTGGGCCTCTCTCCTGGAGGCCCTCTGTCAGACCCAGTGTTGACATGTGGCAAGATGCTCCTCCGGGCGCGTCTTGCTTGGGCCTCTCTCCTGGAGGCGCTCAGTCAGACCCAGTGTTGAAATGTGGCAAGACGCTCTTCGGGGCGCGTCTTGATTGGGCTTCTCTCCTGGAGGCCCTCAGTCATACCCATTGTTGACATGTGGCAAGACGCTCCTCGGGGCGCGTCTTGCTTGGGCCTCTCTCCTGGAGGCGCTCAGTCAGACCGAGTGCTGACATAAGGCAAGACGCTCCTCGGGGTGCGTCTTGCGTGGGCCTCTCTCCTGGAGGCGCTCAGTCAGACCGAGTAGTGACATGTGGCAAGATGCTCCTCGGGGCGCGTCTTGCTGGGGCTTCTCTCATGGAGGCGCTCAGTCAGACCCAGTGTTGACATGTGGCAAGACGCTCCTCGGGGCTCGTCTTGCTTGGGCCTCTCTCCTGGAGGCGCTCAGTCAGACCCAGTGGTGACACGTGGCAAGACGCTCCTCGGGGCGCGTCTTGCTTGGGCCTCTTTCCTGGAGGCGCTCAGTCAGACCCAGTGGTGACACGTGGCAAGACGCTCCTCGGGGCGTGTTTTTCTTGGGCCTCTCTCCTGGAGGCGCTCAGTCAGACCGAGTGCTGACATGTGGCAAGAAGCTCCTAGGGGCACGTCTTGCTTGGGCTTCTCTCCTGGAGGCCCTAAGACCCATTGTTGACAAGTGTCAAGACGCTCCTCGGGGCGCGTCTTGCTTGGGCCTCTCTCCTGGAGGCGCTCAGTCAGACCGAGTGCTGACATAAGGCAAGACGCTCCTCGGGGCGCGTTATGCTGGGGACTCTCTCCTGGAGGCGCTCAGTCAGACCCAGTGCTGACTTGTGGCAAGACGCTCCTCGGGGCGCGTCTTGCTTGGGCCTCTCTCCTGGAGGCGCTCAGTCAGACCCAGTGTTGACATGTGGCAAGACGCTCCTCGGGGCGCGTCTTGCTTGGGCCACTCGCCTGGAGGCGCTCAGTCAGACCAAGTGTTGACATGTGGCAAGACGCTCCTCGGGGCGCGTCTTGCTTGGGCCTCTTTCCTGGAGGCGCTCAGTCAGACCCAGTGGTGACACGTGGCAAGACGCTCCTCGGGGCGTGTCTTTCTTGGGCCTCTCTCCTGGAGGCGCTCAGTCAGACCGAGTGCTGACATGTGGCAAGAAGCTCCTAGGGGCGCGTCTTGCTTGGGCTTCTCTCCTGGAGGCCCTAAGACCCATTGTTGACAAGTGTCAAGACGCTCCTCGGGGCGCGTCTTGCTTGGGCCTCTCTCCTGGAGGCGCTCAGTCAGACCGAGTGCTGACATAAGGCAAGACGCTCCTCGGGGCGCGTTATGCTGGGGACTCTCTCCTGGAGGCGCTCAGTCAGACCCAGTGCTGACTTGTGGCAAGACGCTCCTCGGGGCGCGTCTTGCTTGGGCCTCTCTCCTGGAGGCGCTCAGTCAGACCCAGTGTTGACATGTGGCAAGACGCTCCTCGGGGCGCGTCTTGCTTGGGCCTCTCGCCTGGAGGCGCTCAGTCAGACCCAGTGTTGACATGTGGCAAGACGCTCCTCGGGGCGCATCTTGCTTGGGCCTCTCTCCTGGAGGCGCTCAGTCAGACCCAGTGTTGACATGTGGCAAGACGCTCCTCGGGGCGCGTCTTGCTTGGGCTTCTCTCCTGGAGGCCCTCAGTCAGACCCATTGTTGACATGTGGCAAGACGCTCCTCGGGGCGCGTATTGCTTGGGCCTCTCTCCTGGAGGCCCTCTGTCAGACCCAGTGTTGACATGTGGCAAGACGCTCCTCGGGGCGCGTCTTGTTTGGGCCTCTCTCCTGGAGGCCCTCAATCAGACCCGGTGTTGACACGTTGCAAGACGCTCATCGGGGCGCGTCTTCCTTGGGCCTCTCTCCTGGAGGCGCTCAGTCAGACCCAGTGCTGACATGTGGCAAGACACTCCTCGGGGCGCGTCTTGCTTGGGCCTCTCTCCCGGAGGCCCTCTGTCAGACCCAGTGTTAACATGTGTCAAGACGCTCCTCAGGGTGCGTCTTGCTTGGGCCTCTCTCCTGGAGGCGCTCAGTCAGACCGAGTGCTGACATGTGGCAAGACGCTCCTCGGGGCACGTCTTGCTTGGGCTTCTCTCCTGGAGGCCCTCAGTCAGACCCATTGTTGACATGTGGCAAGACGCTCCTCGGGGCGCGTCTTGCTTGGGCCTCTCTCCTGGAGGCGCTCAGTCAGACCGAACGCTGACATGTGGCAAGACGCTCCTCGGGCCGCGTGTTGCTTGGGCTTCTCTCCTGGAGGCCCTCAGTCAGACCCATTGTTGACATGTGGCAAGACGCTCCTCGGGGCGCGTCTTGCTTGGGCCTCTCTCCTGGAGGCCCTCTGTCAGACCCAGTGTTGACATGTGGCAAGACGCTCCTCCGGGCGCGTCTTGCTTGGGCCTCTCTCCTGGAGGCGCTCAGTCAGACCCAGTGTTGACATGTGGCAAGACGCTCCTCGGGGCGCGTCTTGATTGGGCTTCTCTCCTGGAGGCCCTCAGTCAGACCCATTGTTGACATGCGGCAAGACGCTCCTCGTGGCGCGTCTTGCTTGGGCCTCTCTCCTGGAGGCCCTCAGTCAGACCCATTGTTGACATGTGGCAAGACGCTCCTCGGGGCGCGTCTTGCTGGGGCTTCTCTCATGGAGGCACTAAGTCAGACCCAGTGTTGACATGTGGCAAGACGCTCCTCGGGGCGCGTCTTGCTTGGGCCTCTCGCCTGGAGGCGCTCAGTCAGACCCAGTGTTGACATGTGGCAAGACGCTGCTCGGGGCGCATCTTGCTTGGGCCTCTCTCCTGGAGGCGCTCAGTCAGACCCAGTGTTGATATGTGGCAAGACGCTCCTCGGGGCGCGTCTTGCTTGGGCTTCTCTCCTGGAGGCCCTCAGTCAGACCCATTGTTGACATGTGGCAAGACGCTCCTCGGGGTGCGTCTTGCTTGGGCCTCTCTCCTGGTGGCGCTCAGTCAGACCGAGTAGTGACATGTGGCAAGATGCTCCTCGGGGCGCTTCTTGCTTGGGCCTCTCTCCTGGAGGCGCTCAGTCAGACCGAGTGCTGACATGTGGCAAGACGCTCCTCGGGGCGCGTCTTGCTGGGGCTTCTCTCATGGAGTGACTCAGTCAGACCCAGTGTTGACATGTGGCAAGATGCTCCTCGGGGCTTGTCTTGCTTGGGCCTCTCTCCTGGAGGCGCTCAGTCAGACCCTGTGGTGACACGTGGCAAGACGCTCCTCGGGGCGTGTCTTGCTTGGGCCTCTCTCCTGGAGGCGCTCAGTCAGACCGAGTGCTGACATGTGGCAAGAATCTCCTCGGGGCGTGTCTTGCTTGGGCTTCTCTCCTGGAGGCCCTCAGTAAGACCCATTGTTGACAAGTGTCAAGACGCTCCTCGGGGCGCGTCTTGCTTGGGCCTCTCTCCTGGAGGCCCTCAATCAGACCCAGTGTTGACACGTGGCAAGACGCTCCTCGGGGCATGTCTTGCTTGGGCCTCTCTCCTGGAGGCGCTCAGTCAGACCCAGTGTTGACATGTGGCAAGACGTTCCTCGGGGCGCGTCTTGCTTGGGCCTCTCTCCTGGAGGCGCTCAGTCAGAACCAGAGGTGACATGTGGCAAGACGCTCCTCGGGGCGCGTCTTGCTTGGGCCTCTCTCCTGGAGGCCCTCTGTCAGACCCAGTGTTGACATGTGGCAAGACGCTCCTCCGGGCGCGTCTTGCTTGGGCCTCTCTCCTGGAGGCGCTCAGTCAGACCCAGTGTTGAAATGTGGCAAGACGCTCCTCGGGGCGCGTCTTGATTGGGCTTCTCTCCTGGAGGCCCTCAGTCATACCCATTGTTGACATGTGGCAAGACGCTCCTCGGGGCGCGTCTTGCTTGGGCCTCTCTCCTGGAGGCGCTCAGTCAGACCGAGTGCTGACATAAGGCAAGACGCTCCTCGGGGTGCGTCTTGCTTGGGCCTCTCTCCTGGAGGCGCTCAGTCAGACCGAGTAGTGACATGTGGCAAGATGCTCCTCGGGGCGCGTCTTGCTGGGGCTTCTCTCATGGAGCCGCTCAGTCAGACCCAGTGTTGACATGTGGCAAGACGCTCCTCGGGGCTCGTCTTGCTTGGGCCTCTCTCCTGGAGGCGCTCAGTCAGACCCAGTGGTGACACGTGGCAAGACGCTCCTCGGGGCTCGTCTTGCTTGGGCCTCTTTCCTGGAGGCGCTCAGTCAGACCCAGTGGTGACACGTGGCAAGACGCTCCTCGGGGCGTGTCTTTCTTGGGCCTCTCTCCTGGAGGCGCTCAGTCAGACCGAGTGCTGACATGTGGCAAGAAGCTCCTAGGGGCGCGTCTTGCTTGGGCTTCTCTCCTGGAGGCCCTAAGACCCATTGTTGACAAGTGTCAAGACGCTCCTCGGGGCGCGTCTTGCTTGGGCCTCTCTCCTGGAGGCGCTCAGTCAGACCGAGTGCTGACATAAGGCAAGACGCTCCTCGGGGCGCGTTATGCTGGGGACTCTCTCCTGGAGGCGCTCACTCAGACCCAGTGCTGACTTGTGGCAAGACGCTCCTCGGGGCGCGTCTTGCTTGGGACTCTCTCCTGGAGGCGCTCAGTCAGACCCAGTGTTGACATCTGGCAAGACGCTCCTCGGGGCGCGTCTTGCTTGGGCCTCTCGCCTGGAGGCGCTCAGTCAGACCCAGTGTTGACATGTGGCAAGACGCTCCTCGGGGCGCATCTTGCTTGGGCCTCTCTCCTGGAGGCGCTCAGTCAGACCCAGTGTTGACATGTGGCAAGACGCTCCTCGGGGCGCGTCTTGCTTGGGCTTCTCTCCTGGAGGCCCTCAGTCAGACCCATTGTTGACATGTGGCAAGACGCTCCTCGGGGTGCGTCTTGCTTGGGCCTCTCTCCTGGAGGCGCTCAGTCAGACCGAGTAGTGACATGTGGCAAGATGCTCCTCGGGGCGCGTCTTGCTGGGGCTTCTCTCATGGAGGCGCTCAGTCAGACCCAGTGTTGAAATGTGGCAAGACGCTCCTCGGGGCTCGTCTTGCTTGGGCCTCTCTCCTGGAGGCGCTCAGTCAGACCCAGTGGTGACACGTGGCAAGACGCTCCTCGGGGCGCGTCTTAATTGGGCCTCTTTCCTGGAGGCGCTCAGTCAGACCCAGTGGTGACACGTGGCAAGACGCTCCTCGGGGCGTGTCTTGCTTGGGCCTCTCTCCTGGAGGCGCTCAGTCAGACCGAGTGCTGACATTTGGCAAGAAGCTCCTCGGGGCGCGTCTTGCTTGGGCTTCTCTCCTGGAGGCCCTCAGTGAGACCCATTGTTGACAAGTGTCAAGACGCTCCTCGGGGCGCGTCTTGCTTGGGCCTCTCTCCTGGAGGCGCTCAGTCAGACCCAGTGTTGACATGTGGCAAGACGCTCCTAGGGGCGCGTCTTGCTTGGGCCTCTTGCCTGGAGGCGCTCAGTCAGACCCAGTGTTGACATGTGGCAAGACGCTCCTCGGGGCGCATCTTGCTTGGGCCTCTCTCCTGGAGGCGCTCAGTCAGACCCAGTGTTGACATGTGGCAAAACGCTCCTCGGGGCGCGTCTTGCTTGGGCTTCTCTCCTGGAGACCCTCAGTCAGACCGAGTAGTGACATGTGGCATGACGCTCCCCGGGGCGCGTCTTGTTTGGGCCTCTCTCCTGGAGGCGCTCAGTCAGACCCAGTGGTGACATGTGGCAAGACGCTCCTCTGGGCGTGTCTTGCTTGGGCCTCTCTCCTGGAGGCGCTCAGTCAGACCCAGTGGTGACATATGGCAAGACGCTCCTCGGGGCGCGTATTGCTTGGGCCTCTCTCCTGGAGGCCCTCTGTCAGACCCAGTGTTGACATGTGCCAAGACACTCCTCGGGGCGCGTCTTGCTTGGGCTTCTCTCATGGAGGCCCTCAGTCAGACCCAGTGTTGACAAGTGTCAAGACGCTCCTCGGGGCGCGTCTTGCTTGGGCCTCTCTCCTGGAGGCGCTCAGTCAGACCCATTGTTGACATGTGGCAAGACGCTCCTCGGGGAGCTTCTTGCTTGGGCCTCTCTCCTGGAGGCGCTCAGTCAGACCCAGTGTTGACATGTGGCAAGACGCTCCTCGGGGCACGTCTTGCTTGGGCCTCTCTCCTTCAGGCGCTCAGTCAGACCCAGTGTTGACATGTGGCAAGACGCTCCTCGGGGCGCGTCTTGCTTGGGCCTCTCTCCTGGAGGCTCTCAGTCAGACCCAGTGGTGACATGTGGCAAGACGCTCCTCGGGGCGCGTCTTGCTTGGGTTTCTCTCCTGGAGGCCCTCAGTCAGATTCATTGTTGACATGTGGCAAGACGCTCCTCGGGGCGCTTCTTGCTTGGGCCTCACTCCTGGAGGCGCTCAGTCAGACCCAGTGTTGACATGTGGCAAGACGCTCCTCGGGGCACGTCTTGCTTGGGCCTCTCTCCTGGAGGCGCTCAGTCAGACCCAGTGTTGACATGTGGCAAGACGCTCCTCGGGGCGCGTCTTGCTTGGGCCTCTCTCCTGGAGGCTCTCAGTCAGACCCAGTGGTGACATGTGGCAAGACGCTCCTCGGGGCGCGTCTTGCTTGGGCCTCTCTCCTGGAGGCGCTCAGTCAGACCGAGTGCTGACATGTGGCAAGACGCTCCTCGTGGCGCCTCTTGCTTGGGACTCTCTCCTGGAGGCGCTCAGTCAGACCCAGTGGTGACATGTGGCTAGACGCTCCTCGGGGCACTTATTGCTTGGGCCTCTCTCCTGGAGGCCCTCTGTCAGACCCAGTGTTGACATGTGGCAAGACGCTCCTCGGGGCGCGTCTTGCTTGGGCCTCTCTCCTGGAGGCCCTTAATCAGACCCAGTGTTGACACGTGGCAAGACGCTCCTCGGGGCGCATCTTGCTTGGGCCTCTCTCCAGGAGGCGCTCAGTCAGACCGAGTAGTGACATGTGGCATGACGCTCCTCGGGGCGCGTCTTGCTTGGGCCTCTCTCCTGGAGGCGCTCAGTCAGACCCATTGGTGACATGTGGCAAGACACTCCTCGGGGCGTGTCTTGCTTGGGCCTCTCTCCTGGAGGCCCTCTGTCAGACCCAGTGTTGACATGTGGCAAGACGCTCCTAGGGGCGCGTCATGCTTGGGCCTCTCTCCTGGAGGCGCTCAGTCAGACCGAGTGCTGACATGTGGCAAGACGCTCCTCGGTGCGCGTCTTGCTTGGGCCTCTCTCCTGGAGGCGCTCAGTCTGACCCAGTGGTGACATATGGCAAGACGCTCCTCGGTGCGCGTCTTGCTTGGGCCTCTCTCCTGGAGGCGCTCAGTCAGACCCAGTGGTGACATATGGCAAGACGCTCCTCGGTGCGCGTCTTGCTTGGGCCTCTCTCCTGGAGGCGCTCAGTCAGACCCAGTGGTGACATATGGCAAGATGCTCCTTGGGGAGCGTGTTGCTTGGGCTTCTCTCCTGGAGGCCCTCAGTCAGACCCAGTGTTGACAAGTGTCAAGACGCTCCTTGGGGCACGTCTTGCTTGGGACCCTCTCCTGGAGGCGCTCAGTCAGACCCATTGTTGACATGTGGCAAAACGCTCCTCGGGGCGCGTCTTGCTGGGGCTTCTCTCATGGAGGCGCTCAGTCAGACCCAGTGTTGACATGTGGCAAGACGCTCCTCGGGGCGCGTCTTGCTTGGGCCTCTCTCCTGGAGGCGCTCAGTCAGACCCAGTGTTGACATGTGGCAAGACGCTCCTCGGGGCGCGTCTTGCTTGGGCCTCTTGCTGGAGGCGCTCAGTCAGACCCAGTGTTGACATGTGGCAAGACGCTCCTCGGGGCGCATCTTGCTTGGGCCTCTCTCCTGGAGGCGCTCAGTCAGACCCATTGTTGACATTTGGCAAGACGCTCCTCGGGGCGCGTCTTGCTTGGGCTTCTCTCCTGGAGACCCTCAGTCAGACCGAGTAGTGACATGTGGCATGACGCTCCTCGGGGCGCGTCTTGTTTGGGCCTCTCTCCTGGAGGCGCTCAGTCAGACCCAGTGGTGACATGTGGCAAGACGCTCGTCTGGGCGCGTCTTGCTTGGGCCTCTCTCCTGGAGGCGCTCAGTCAGACCCAGTGGTGACATATGGCAAGATGCTCCTCGGGGCGCGTATTGCTTGGGCCTCTCTCCTGGAGGCCCTCTGTCAGACCCAGTGTTGACAAGTGCCAAGACACTCCTCGGGGCGCGTCTTGCTTGGGCTTCTCTCATGGAGGCCCTCAGTCAGACCCAGTGTTGACAAGTGTCAAGACGCTCCTCGGGGCGCGTCTTGCTTGGGCCTCTCTCCTGGAGGCGCTCAGTCAGACCCATTGTTGACATGTGGCAAGACGCTCCTCGGGGCGCGTCTTGCTTGGGCTTCTCTCCTGGAGGCCCTCAGTCAGATTCATTGTTGACATGTGGCAAGACGCTCCTCGGGGAGCTTCTTGCTTGGGCCTCTCTCCTGGAGGCGCTCAGTCAGACCCAGTGTTGACATGTGGCAAGACGCTCCTCGGGGCACCACTTGCTTGGGCCTCTCTCCTTGAGGTGCTCAGTCAGACCCAGTGTTGACATGTGGCAAGACGCTCCTCGGGGCGCGTCTTGCTTGGGCCTCTCTCCTGGAGGCTCTCAGTCAGACCCAGTGGTGACATGTGGCAAGACGCTCCTCGGGGCGCGTCTTCCTTGGGTTTCTCTCCTGGAGGCCCTCAGTCAGATTCATTGTTGACATGTGGCAAGACGCTCCTCGGGGAGCTTCTTGCTTGGGCCTCTCTCCTGGAGGCGCTCAGTCAGACCCAGTGTTGACATGTGGCAAGACGCTCCTCGGGGCGCGTCTTGCTTGGGCCTCTCTCCTGGAGGCTCTCAGTCAGACCCAGTGGTGACATGTGGCAAGACGCTCCTCGGGGCGCGTCTTGCTTGGGCCTCTCTCCTGGAGGCGCTCAGTCAGACTGAGTGCTGACATGTGGCAAGACGCTCCTCGGGGCGCCTCTTGCTTGGGACTCTCTCCTGGAGGCGCTCAGTCAGACCCAGTGGTGACATGTGGCTAGACGCTCCTCGGGGCACGTATTGCTTGGGCCTCTCTCCTGGAGGCCCTCTGTCAGACCCAGTGTTGACATGTGGCAAGACGCTCCTCGGGGCGCGTCTTGCTTGGGCCTCTCTCCTGGAGGCCCTTAATCAGACCCAGTGTTGACACGTGGCAAGACGCTCCTCGGGGCGCGTCTTGCTTGGGCCTCTCTCCAGGAGACGCTCAGTCAGACCGAGTAGTGACATGTGGCATGACGCTCCTCGGGGCGCGTCTTGCTTGGGCCTCTCTCCTGGAGGTGCTCAGTCAGACCCAGTGGTGACATGTGGCAAGACGCTCCTAGGGGCGCGTCTTGCTTGGGCCTCTCTCCTGGAGGCGCTCAGTCAGACCGAGTGCTGACATGTGGCAAGACGCTCCTCGGTGCGCGTCTTGCTTGGGCCTCTCTCCTGGAGGCGCTCAGTCAGACCCAGTGGTGACATATGGCAAGACGCTCCTCGGTGCGTGTCTTGCTTGGGCCTCTCTCCTGGAGGCGCTCAGTCAGACCCAGTGGTGACATATGGCAAGATGCTCCTTGGGGCACGTGTTGCTTGGGCCTCTCTCCTGGAGGCCCTCTGTCAGACCCAGTGTTGACATGTGGCAAGACACTCCTCGGGGCGCGTCTTGCTTGGGCTTCTCTCCTGGAGGCCCTCAGTCAGACCCAGTGTTGACAAGTGTCAAGACGCTCCTCGGGGCACGTCTTGCTTGGGAACCTCTCCTGGAGGTGCTCAGTCAGACCCATTGTTGACATGTGGCAAGAAGCTCCTCGGGGCGCGTCTTGCTGGGGCTTCTCTCATGGAGGCGCTCAGTCAGACCCAGTGTTGACACGTTGCAAGACGCTCCTCGGGGCGCATCTTCCTTGGGCCTCTCTCCTGGAGGCTCTCAGTCAGACCGAGTAGTGACATGTGGCATGACGCTCCTCGGGGCGCCTTCTTGCTTGGGCCTCTCTCCTGGAGTCGCTCAGTCAGACCCAGTGGTGACATGTGGCAAGACACTCCTCGGGGCGTGTCTTGCTTGGGCCTCTCTCCCGGAGCTCCTCTGTCAGACCCAGTGTTGACATGTGTCAAGACGCTCCTCGGGGCGCGTCTTGCTTGGGCCTCTCTCCTGGAGGCGCTCAGTCAGACCGAGTGCTGACATGTGGCAAGACGCTCCTCGGGGCGCGTCTTGCTTGGGCCTATCTCCTGGAGGCGCTCAGTCAGACCGAGTGCTGACATGTGGCAAGACGCTCCTCGGGCCGCGTGTTGCTTGGGCTTCTCTCCTGGAGGCCCTCAGTCAGACCCATTGTTGACATGTGGCAATACGCTCCTCGGGGCGCGTCTTGCTTGGGCTTCTCTCATGGAGGCCCTCAGTCAGACCCAGTGTTGACAAGTGTCAAGACGCTCCTCGGGGCGCGTCTTGCTTGGGCCTCTCTCCTGGAGGCGCTCAGTCAGACCCATTGTTGACATGTGGCAAGACGCTCCTCGGGGCGCGTCTTGCTTGGGCTTCTCTGCTGGAGGCCCTAAGTCAGATTCATTGTTGACATGTGGCAAGACGCTCCTCGGGGAGCTTCTTGCTTGCCTCTCTCCTGGAGGCGCTCAGTCAGACCCAGTGTTGACATGTGGCAAGACGCTCCTCGGGGCACGTCTTGCTTGGGCCTCTCTCCTTGAGGCGCTCAGTCAGACCCAGTGTTGACATGTGGCAAGACGCTCCTCGGGGCGCGTCTTGCTTGGGCCTCTCTCCTGGAGGCTCTCAGTCAGACCCAGTGGTGACATGTTGCAAGACGCTCCTCGGGGCACGTCTTGCTTGGGTTTCTCTCCTGGAGGCCCTCAGTCAGATTCATTGTTGACATGTGGCAAGACGCTCCTCGGGGCGCTTCTTGCTTGGGCCTCTCTCCTGGAGGCGCTCAGTCAGACCCAGTGTTGACATGTGGCAAGACGCTCCTCGGGGCACGTCTTGCTTGGGCCTCTCTCCTGGAGGCGCTCAGTCAGACCCAGTGTTGACATGTGGCAAGACGCTCCTCGGGGCGCGTCTTGCTTGGGCCTCTCTCTTGGAGGCTCTCAGTCAGACCCAGTGGTGACATGTGGCAAGACGCTCCTCGGGGCGCGTCTTGCTTGGGCCTCTCTCCTGGAGGCGCTCAGTCAGACCGAGTGCTGACATGTGGCAAGACGCTCCTCGGGGCGCCTCTTGCTTGGGACTCTCTCCTGGAGGCGCTCAGTCAGACCCAGTGGTGACATATGGCAAGATGCTCCTTGGGGCGCGTGTTGCTTGGGCCTCTCTCCTGGAGGCCCTCTGTCAGACCCAGTGTTGACATGTGGCAAGACGCTCCTCAGGGCGCGTCTTGCTTGGGCCTCTCTCCTGGAGGCCCTTCATCAGACCCAGTGTTGACACGTGGCAAGACGCTCCTCGGGGCGCGTCTTGCTTGGGCCTCTCTCCAGGAGGCGCTCAGTCAGACCGAGTAGTGACATGTGGCATGACGCTCCTCGGGGCGCGTCTTGCTTGGGCCTCTCTCCTGGAGGCGCTCAGTCAGACCCAGTGGTGACATGTGGCAAGACACTCCTCGGGGCGTGTCTTGCTTGGGCCTCTCTCCTGAAGGCCCTCTGTCAGACCCAGTGTTGACATGTGGCAAGACGCTCCTAGGGGCGCGTCTTGCTTGGGCCTCTCTCCTGGAGGCGCTCAGTCAGACCGAGTGCTGACATGTGGCAAGACGCTCCTCGGTGCGCGTCTTGCTTGGGCCTCTCTCCTGGAGGTGCTCAGTCAGACCCAGTGGTGACATATGGCAAGACGCTCCTCGGTGCGTGTCTTGCTTGGGCCTCTCTCCTGGAGGCGCTCAGTCAGACCCAGTGGTGACATATGGCAAGATGCTCCTTGGGGCGCGTGTTGCTTGGGCCTCTCTCCTGGAGGCCCTCTGTCAGACCCAGTGTTGACATGTGGCAAGACACTCCTCGGGGCGCATCTTGCTTGGGCTTCTCTCCTGGAGGCCCTCAGTCAGACCCAGTGTTGTCAAGTGTCAAGACGCTCCTCGGGGCACGTCTTGCTTGGGAACCTCTCCTGGAGGTGCTCAGTCAGACCCATTGTTGACATGTGGCAAGACGCTCCTCGGGGCGCGTCTTGCTGGGGCTTCTCTCATGGAGGCGCTCAGTCAGACCCAGTGTTGACATGTGGCAAGACGCTCCTCAGGGCGCGTCTTGCTTGGGCCTCTCTCCTGGAGGCGCTCAGTCAGACCCAGTGTTGACATGTGGCAAGACGCTCCTCGGGGCGCTTCTTGCTTGGGCCTCTCTCCTGGAGACGCTCAGTCAGACCCAGTGTTGACATGTGGCAAGACGCTCCTCGGGGCGCGTCTTGCTTGGGCCTCTCTCCTGGAGGCGCTCAGTCAGACCCAGTGTTGACATGTGGCAAGACGCTCCTCGGGGCGCGTCTTGCTTGGGCCTCTCTCCTGGAGGCGCTCAGACAGACCCAGTGTTGACATGTGGCAAGACGCTCCTCGGGGCGCGTCTTGCTTGGGCCTCTCTCCTGGAGGCGCTCAGTCAGACCCAGTGGTGACATGTGGCAAGACGCTCCTCGGGGCACGTATTGCTTGGGCCTCTCTCCTGGAGGCCCTCTGTCAGACCCAGTGTTGACATGTGGCAAGACGATCTTCGGGGCGCGTCTTGGTTGGGCCTCTCTCCTGGAGGCCCTCAATCAGACCCAGTGTTGACACGTTGCAAGACGCTCCTCGGGGCGCATCTTCCTTGGGCCTCTCTCCTGGAGGCTCTCAGTCAGACCGAGTAGTGACATGTGGCATGACGCTCCTCGGGGCGCCTTCTTGCTTGGGCCTCTCTCCTGGAGTCGCTCAGTCAGACCCAGTGGTGACATGTGTCAAGACGCTCCTCGGGGCGCGTCTTGCTTGGGCCTCTCTCCTGGAGGCGCTCAGTCAGACCGAGTGCTGACATGTGGCAAGACGCTCCTCGGGGCGCGTCTTGCTTGGGCCTATCTCCTGGAGGCGCTCAGTCAGACCGAGTGCTGACATGTGGCAAGACGCTCCTCGGGCCGCGTGTTGCTTGGGCTTCTCTCCTGGAGGCCCTCAGTCAGACCCATTGTTGACATTTAGCAATACGCTCCTCGGGGCGCGTCTTGCTTGGGCTTCTCTCATGGAGGCCCTCAGTCAGACCCAGTGTTGATATGTGTCAAGACGCTCCTCGGGGCGCGTCTTGCTTGGGCCCCTCTCGTGGAGGCGCTCAGTCAGACCCAGTGTTGACATGTGGCAAGACGCTCCTCGGGGCGCGTGTTGCTTGGGCTTCTCTCCTGGAGGCCCTCAGTCAGACCCATTGTTGACATGTGGCAATACGCTCCTCGGGGCGCGTCTTGCTTGGGCTTCTCTCCTGGAGGCCCTCAGTCAGACCCATTGTTGACATGTGGCAATACGCTCCTCGGGGCGCGTCTTGCTTGGGCTTCTCTCATGGAGGCCCTCAGTCAGACCCAGTGTTGATATGTGTCAAGACGCTCCTCGGGGCGCGTCTTGCTGGGGCTTCTCTCATGGAGGCCCTCAGTCAGACCCATTGTTGACATGTGGCAATACGCTCCTCGGGGCGCGTCTTGCTTGGGCTTCTCTCATGGAGGCCCTCAGTCAGACCCAGTGTTGATATGTGTCAAGACGCTCCTCGGGGCGCGTCTTGCTGGGGCTTCTCTCATGGAGGCACTCAGTCAGACCCAGTGTTGACATGTGGCAAGACGCTCCTCGGGGCGCGTCTTGCTTGGGCCTCTCTCCTGGAGGCGCTCAGTCAGACCCAGTGTTGACATGTGGCAAGACGCTCCTCGGGGCGCGTCTTGCTTGGGCCTCTCTCCTGGAGGCGCTCAGTCAGACCCAGTGGTGACATGTGGCAAGACGCTCCTCGGGGCGCGTATTGCTTGGGCCTCTCTCCTGGAGGCCCTCTGTCAGACCCAGTGTTGACATGTGGCAAGATGCTCCTCGGGGCGCGTCTTGGTTGGGCCTCTCTCCTGGAGGCCCTCAATCAGACCCAGTGTTGACACGTTGCAAGACGCTCCTCGGGGAGCATCTTCCTTGGGCCTCTCTCCTGGAGGCTCTCAGTCAGACCGAGTAGTGACATGTGGCAAGAAGCTCCTCGGGGCGCCTTCTTGCTTGGGCCTCTCTCCTGGAGTCGCTCAGTCAGACCCAGTGGTGACATGTGGAAAGACACTCCTCGGGGCGCGTCTTGCTTGGGCCTCTCTCCCGGAGGCCCTCTGTCAGACCCAGTGTTGACATGTGTCAAGACGCTCCTCGGGGCGTGTCTTTCTTGGGCCTCTCTCCTGGAGGCGCTCAGTCAGACCGAGTGCTGACATGTGGCAAGACGCTCCTCGGGGCGCGTCTTGCTTGGGCCTCTCTCCTGGAGGCGCTCAGTCAGACCGAGTGCTGACATGTGGCAAGACGCTCCTCGGGCCGCGTGTTGCTTGGGCTTCTCTCCTGGAGGCCCTCAGTCAGACCCATTGTTGACATGTGGCAATACGCTCCTCGGGGCGCGTCTTGCTGGGGCTTCTCTCATGGAGGCACTCAGTCAGACACAGTGTTGACATGTGGCAAGACGCTCCTCGGGGCGCGTCTTGCTTGGGCCTCTCTCCTGGAGGCGCTCAGTCAGACCCAGTGGTGACATGTGGCAAGACGCTCCTCGGGGCGCATATTGCTTGGGCCTCTCTCCTGGAGGCCCTCTGTCAGACCCAGTGTTGACATGTGGCAAGACGCTCCTCGGGGTGCGTCTTGGTTGGGCCTCTCTCCTGGAGGCCCTCAATCAGACCCAGTGTTGACACGTTGCAAGACGCTCCTCGGGGCGCATCTTCCTTGGGCCTCTCTCCTGGAGGCTCTCAGTCAGACCGAGTAGTGACATGTGGCAAGAAGCTCCTCGGGGCGCCTTCTTGTTTGGGCCTCTCTCCTGGAGTCGCTCAGTCAGACCCAGTGGTGACATGTGGAAAGACACTCCTCGGGGCGCGGCTTGCTTGGGCCTCTCTCCCGGAGGCCCTCTGTCAGACCCAGTGTTGACATGTGCCAAGACGCTCCTCGGGGCGTGTCATTCTTGGGCCTCTCTCCTGGAGGCGCTCAGTCAGACCGAGTGCTGACATGTGGCAAGACGCTCCTCGGGGCGCGTCTTGCTTGGGCCTCTCTCCTGGAGGCCCTCAGTCAGACCCATTGTTGACATGTGGCAATACTCTCCTCGGGGCGCGTCTTGCTGGGGCTTCTCTCATGGAGGCACTCAGTCAGACACAGTGTTGACATGTGGCAAGACGCTCCTCGGGGCGCGTCTTGCTTGGGCCTCTCTCCTGGAGGCGCTCAGTCAGACCCAGTGTTGACACGTTGCAAGACGCTCCTCGGGGCGCGTCTTCCTTGGGCCTCTCACCTGGAGGCTCTCAGTCAGACCGAGTAGTGACATGTGGCATGACGCTCCTCGGGGTGCGTCTTAATTGGGCCTCTCTCCTGGAGTCGCTCAGTCAGACCCAGTGGTGACATGTGGCAAGACACTCCTCGGGGCGCGTCTTGCTTGGGCTTCTCTCCTGGAGGCCCTCAGTCAGACCCATTGTTGACATGTGGCAAGACGCTCCTCGGGGCGCGTCTTGCTGGGGCTTCTCTCATGGAGGCGCTCAGTCAGACCCAGTGTTGACATGTGGCAAGACGCTCCTCGGGGCGCGTCTTGCTTGGGCCTCTCTCCTGGAGGCGCTCAGTCAGACCCAGTGTTGACATGTGGCAAGACGCTCCTCGGGGCGCGTCTTGCTTGGGCCTCTCTCCTGGAGACGCTCAGTCAGACCCAGTGTTGACATGTGGCAAGACGCTCCTCGGGGCGCGTCTTGCTTGGGCCTCTCTCCTGGAGGCGCTCAGTCAGACCCAGTGTTGACATGTGGCAAGACGCTCCTCGGGGCGCGTCTTGCTTGGGCCTCTCTCCTGGAGGCGCTCAGTCAGACCCAGTGTTGACATGTGGCAAGACGCTCCTCGGGGCGCGTCTTGCTTGGGCCTCTCTCCTGGAGGCGCTCAGTCAGACCCACTGGTGACATGTGGCAAGACGCTCCTCGGGGCACGTATTGCTTGGGCCTCTCTCCTGGAGGCCCTCTGTCAGACCCAGGGTTGACATGTGGCAAGACGATCTTCGGGGCGCGTCTTGGTTGGGCCTCTCTCCTGGAGGCCCTCAATCAGACCCAGTGTTGACACGTTGCAAGACGCTCCTCGGGGCGCATCTTCCTTGGGCCTCTCTCCTGGAGGCTCTCAGTCAGACCGAGTAGTGACATGTGGCATGACGCTCCTCGGGGCGCCTTCTTGCTTGGGCCTCTCTCCTGAAGTCGCACAGTCAGACCCAGTGGTGACATGTGGCAAGACACTCCTCGGGGCGCGTCTTGCTTGGGCCTCTCTCCCGGAGGCCCTCTGTCAGACCCAGTGTTGACATGTGTTAAGACGCTCCTCGGGGCGTGTCTTTCTTGGGCCTCTCTCCTGGAGGCGCTCAGTCAGACCGAGTGCTGACATGTGGCAAGACGCTCCTCGGGCCGCGTGTTGCTTGGGCTTCTCTCCTGGAGGCCCTCAGTCAGACCCATTGTTGACATGTGGCAATACGCTCCTCGGGGCGCGTCTTGCTGGGGCTTCTCTCATGGAGGCGCTCAGTCAGACACAGTGTTGACATGTGGCAAGACGCTCCTCGGGGCGCGTCTTGCTTGGGCCTCTCTCCTGGAGGCGCTCAGTCAGACCCAGTGTTGACATGTGGCAAGACGCTCCTCGGGGCGCGTCTTGCTTGGGCCTCTCTCCTGGAGGCGCTCAGTCAGACCCAGTGGTGACATGTTGCAAGACGCTCCTCGGGGTGCGTATTGCTTGGGCCTCTCTCCTGGAGGCCCTCTGTCAGTCCCAGTGTTGACATGTGGCAAGACGCTCCTCGGGGCGCGTCTTGGTTGGGCCTCTCTCCTGGAGGCCCTCAATCAGACCCAGTGTTGACACGTTGCAAGACGCTCCTCGGGGCGCATCTTCCTTGGGCCTCTCTCCTGGAGGCTCTCAGTCAGACCCAGTGGTGACATGTGTCAAGACGCTCCTCGGGGCGTGTCTTTCTTGGGCCTCTCTCCTGGAGGCGCTCAGTCAGACCGAGTGCTGACATGTGGCAAGACGCTCCTCGGGCTGCGTGTTGCTTGGGCTTCTCTCCTGGAGGCCCTCAGTCAGACCCATTGTTGACATGTGGCAATACTCTCCTCGGGGCGCGTCTTGCTGGGGCTTCTCTCATGGAGGCACTCAGTCAGACACAGTGTTGACATGTGGCAAGACGCTCCTCGGGGCGCGTCTTGCTTGGGCCTCTCTCCTGGAGGCGCTCAGTCAGACCCAGTGTTGACACGTTGCAAGACGCTCCTCGGGGCGCGTCTTCCTTGGGCCTCTCTCCTGGAGGCTCTCAGTCAGACCGAGTAGTGACATGTGGCATGACGCTCCTCGGGGTGCGTCTTAATTGGGCCTCTCTCCTGGAGTCGCTCAGTCAGACCCAGTGGTGACATGTGGCAAGACACTCCTCGGGGCGCGTCTTGCTTGGGCTTCTCTCCTGGAGGCCCTCAGTCAGACCCATTGTTGACATGTGGCAAGACGCTCCTCGGGGCGCGTCTTGCTTGGGCCTCTCTCCTGGAGGCGCTCAGTCAGACCGAGTGCTGACATGTGGCAAGACGCTCCTCAGGCCGCGTGTTGCTTGGGCCTCTCTCCTGGAGGCTCTCAGTCAGACCTAGTGGTGACATGTGGCAAGACGCTCCTCGGGGCGCGTCTTGCTTGGGCCTCTCTCCTGTAGGTGCTCAGTCAGACCGAGTGCT
Organism: Nothobranchius furzeri; assembly: GCF_043380555.1. Taxonomy (NCBI): domain Eukaryota; kingdom Metazoa; phylum Chordata; class Actinopteri; order Cyprinodontiformes; family Nothobranchiidae; genus Nothobranchius; species Nothobranchius furzeri. The sequence goes on from NC_091750.1 coordinate 369,125, forward strand.
GACATGTGGCAAGACGCTCCTCGGGGCGCCTCTTGCTTGGGACTCTCTCCAGGAGGCGCTCAGTCAGACCGAGTAGTGACATGTGGCATGACGCTCCTCGGGGCGCGTCTTGCTTGGGCCTCTCTCCTGGAGGCGCTCAGTGAGACCCAGTGGTGACATATGGCAAGACACTCCTCGGGGCGTGTCTTGCTTGGGCCTCTCTTCTGGAGGCCCTCTGTCAGACCCAGTGTTGACATGTGGCAAGACGCTCCTAGGGGCGCGTCTTGCTTGGGCCTCTCTCCTGGAGGCGCTCAGTCAGACCGAGTGCTGACATGTGGCAAGACGCTCCTCGGTGCGCGTCTTGCTTGGGCCTCTCTCCTGGAGGCGCTCAGTCAGACCCAGTGGTGACATATGGCAAGACACTCCTCGGTGCGCGTCTTGCTTGGGCCTCTCTCCTGGAGGCGCTCAGTCAGACCCAGTGTTGACATGTGGCAAGACGCTCCTCGGGGCGCGTCTTGCTTGGGCCTCTCTCCTGGAGGCGCTCAGTCAGACCCAGTGTTGACATGTGGCAAGACGCTCCTCGGGGCGCGTCTTGCTTGGGCCTCTCTCCTGGAGGCGCTCAGTCAGACCCAGTGTTGACATGTGGCAAGACGCTCCTCGGGGCGCGTCTTGCTTGGGCCTCTCTCCTGGAGGCCATCTGTCAGACCCAGTGTTGACATGTGGCAAGACGCTCTTCGGGGCGCGTCTTGGTTGGGCCTCTCTCCTGGAGGCCCTCAATCAGACCCAGTGTTGACACGTTGCAAGACGCTCCTCGGGGCGCATCTTCCTTGGGCCTCTCTCCTGGAGGCTCTCAGTCAGACCGAGTAGTGACATGTGGCATGACGCTCCTCGGGGCGCCTTCTTGCTTGGGCCTCTCTCCTGGAATCGCTCAGTCAGACCCAGTGGTGACATGTGGCAAGACACTCCTCGGGGCGCGTCTTGCTTGGGCCTCTCTCCCGGAGGCCCTCTGTCAGACCCAGTGTTGACATGTGTCAAGACGCTCCTCGGGGCGCGTCTTGCTTGGGCCTCTCTCCTGGAGGCGCTCAGTCAGACAGAGTGCTGACATGTGGCAAGACGCTCCTCGGGGCACGTCTTGCTTGGGCCTCTCTCCTGGAGGCGCTCAGTCAGACCCAGTGTTGACATGTGGCAAGACGCTCCTCGGGGCGCGTCTTGCTTGGGCCTCTCTCCTGGAGGCGCTCAGTCAGACCCAGTGTTGACAAGTGGCAAGACGCTCCTCGGGGCGCGTCTTGCTTGGGCCTCTCTCCTGGAGGCGCTCAGTCAGACCCAGTGTTGACATGTGGCAAGATGCTCCTCGGGCCGCGTCTTGCTTGGGCCTCTCTCCTGGAGGCGCTCAGTCAGACCCAGTGTTGACATGTGGCAACACGCTCCTCGGGGCGCGTCTTGCTTGGGCCTCTCTCCTGGAGGCGCTCAGTCAGACCCAGTGGTGACATGTGGCAAGACGCTCCTCGGGGCGCGTCTTGCTTGGGCCTCTCTCCTGGAGGCCCTCTGTCAGACCCAGTGTTGACATGTGGCAAGACGCTCTTCGGGGCGCGTCTTGGTTGGGCCTCTCTCCTGGAGGCCCTCAATCAGACCCATTGTTGACACGTTGCAAGACGCTCCTCGGGGCGCATCTTCCTTGGGCCTCTCTCCTGGAGGCTCTCAGTCAGACCGAGTAGTGACATGTGGCATGAAGCTCCTCGGGGCGCCTTCTTGCTTGGGCCTCTCTCCTGGAGTCGCTCAGTCAGACCCAGTGGTGAAATTTGGCAAGACACTCCTCGGGGCGCGTCTTGCTTGGGCATCTCTCCCGGAGGCCCTCTGTCAGACCCAGTTTTGACATGTGTCAAGACGCTCCTCGGGGCGCGTCTTGCTTGGGCCTCTCTCCTGGAGGCGCTCAATCAGACCGAGTGCTGACATGTGGCAAGACGCTCCTGGGGTGCGTCTTGCTTGGGCTTCTCTCCTGGAGGCCCTCAGTCAGACCCATTGTTGACATGTGGCAAGACGCTCCTCGGGACGCGTCTTGCTTGGGCCTCTCTCCTGGAGGCGCTCAGTCAGACCGAGTGCTGACATGTGGCAAGACGCTCCTCGGGCCGCGTGTTGCTTGGGCCTCTCTCCTGGAGGCCCTTAATCAGACCCAGTGTTGACACGTGGCAAGACGCTCCTCGGGGCGCGTATTGCTTGGGCCTCTCTCCAGGAGGCGCTCAGTCAGACCGAGTAGTGACATGTGGCATGACGCTCCTCGGGGCGCGTCTTGCTTGGGCCTCTCTCCTGGAGGCGCTCAGTCACTCCCAGTGGTGACATGTGGCAAGACACTCCTCGGGGCGTGTCTTGCTTGGGCCTCTCTCCTGGAGGCCCTCTGTCAGACCCAGTGTTGACATGTGGCAAGACGCTCCTAGGGGCGCGTCTTGCTTGGGCCTCTCTCCTGGAGGCGCTCAGTCAGACCGAGTGCTGACATTTGCAAGACGCTCCTCGGTGCGCGTCTTGCTTGGGCCTCTCTCCTGGAGGCGCTCAGTCAGACTCAGTGGTGACATATGGCAAGACGCTCCTCGGTGCGCGTCTTGCTTGGGCCTCTCTCCTGGAGGCGCTCAGTCTGACCCAGTGGTGACATATGGCAAGATGCTCCTTGGGCGCGTGTTGCTTGGGCCGCTCTCCTGGAGGCCCTCTGTCAGACCCAGTGTTGACATGTGGCAAGACACTCCTCGGGGCGCGTCTTGCTTGGGCTTCTCTCCTGGAGGCCCTCAGTCAGACCCAATGTTGACAAGTGTCAAGACGCTCCTTGGGGCACGTCTTGCTTGGGACCCTCTCCTGGAGGCGGTCAGTCAGACCCATTGTTGACATGTGGCAAGACGCTCCTCGGGGCGCGTCTTGCTGGGGCTTCTCTCATGGAGGCGCTCAGTCAGACCCAGTGTTGACATGTGGCAAGACGCTCCTCGGGGCGCATCTTGCTTGGGCCTCTCTCCTGGAGGCGCTCAGTCAGACCCAGTGTTGACATGTGGCAAGACGCTCCTCGGGGCGCGTCTTGCTTGGGCCTCTCTCCTGGAGGCCATCTGTCAGACCCAGTGTTGACATGTGGCAAGACGCTCTTCGGGGCACGTCTTGGTTGGGCCTCTCTCCTGGAGGCCCTCAATCAGACCCAGTGTTGACACGTTGCAAGACGCTCCTCGGGGCGCATCTTCCTTGGGCCTCTCTCCTGGAGGCTCTCAGTCAGACCGAGTAGTGACATGTGGCATGACGCTCCTCGGGGCGCCTTCTTGCTTGGGCCTCTCTCCTGGAGTCGCTCAGTAAGACCCAGTGGTGACATGTGGCAAGACACTCCTCGGGGCGCGTCTTGCTTGGGCCTCTCTCCCGGAGGCCCTCTGTCAGACCCAGTGTTGACATGTGTCAAGACGCTCCTCGGGGCGCGTCTTGCTTGGGCCTCTCTCCTGGAGGCGCTCAGTCAGACAGAGTGCTGACATGTGGCAAGACGCTTCTCGGGGCACGTCTTGCTTGGGCCTCTCTCCTGGAGGCGCTCAGTCAGACCCAGTGTTGACATGTGGCAAGACGCTCCTCGGGGCGCGTCTTGCTTGGGCCTCTCTCCTGGAGGCGCTCAGTCAGACCCAGTGTTGACATGTGGCAAGACGCTCCTCGGGGCGCGTCTTGCTTGGGCCTCTCTCCTGGAGGCGCTCAGTCAGACCCAGTGTTGACATGTGGCAAGATGCTCCTCGGGGCGCGTCTTGCTTGGGCCTCTCTCCTGGAGGCGCTCAGTCAGACCCAGTGTTGACATGTGGCAACACGCTCCTCGGGGCGTGTCTTGCTTGGGCCTCTCTCCTGGAGGCGCTCAGTCAGACCCAGTGGTGACATGTGGCAAGACGCTCCTCGGGGCGCGTCTTGCTTGGGCCTCTCTCCTGGAGGCCCTCTGTCAGACCCAGTGTTGACATGTGGCAAGACGCTCTTCGGGGCGCGTCTTGGTTGGGCCTCTCTCCTGGAGGCCCTCAATCAGACCCAGTGTTGACACGTTGCAAGACGCTCCTCGGGGCGCATCTTCCTTGGGCCTCTCTCCTGGAGGCTCTCAGTCAGACCGAGTAGTGACATGTGGCATGAAGCTCCTCGGGGCGCCTTCTTGCTTGGGCCTCTCTCCTGGAGTCGCTCAGTCAGACCCAGTGGTGACATTTGGCAAGACACTCCTCGGGGCGCGTCTTGCTTGGGCATCTCTCCCGGAGGCCCTCTGTCAGACCCAGTGTTGACATGTGTCAAGACGCTCCTCGGGGCGCGTCTTGCTTGGGCCTCTCTCCTGGAGGCGCTCAGTCAGACCGAGTGCTGACATGTGGCAAGACGCTCCTGGGGTGCGTCTTGCTTGGGCTTCTCTCCTGGAGGCCCTCAGTCAGACCCATTGTTGACATGTGGCAAGACGCTCCTCGGGACGCGTCTTGCTTGGGCCTCTCTCCTGGAGGCGCTCAGTCAGACCGAGTCCTGACATGTGGCAAAACGCTCCTCGGGCCGCGTGTTGCTTGGGCCTCTCTCCTGGAGGCCCTTAATCAGACCCAGTGTTGACACGTGGCAAGACGCTCCTCGGGGCGCGTCTTGCTTGGGCCCCTCTCCTGGAGGCGCTCAGTCAGACCCAGTGTTGACATGTGGCAAGACGCTCCTCGGGGCGCGTCTTGCTTGGGCCTCTCTCCTGGAGGCGCTCAGTCAGACCCATTGTTGACATGTGGCAAGACGCTCCTCAGGGCGCGTCTTGCTTGGGCCTCTCACCTGGAGGCGCTCAGTCAGACCCAGTGTTGACATGTGGCAAGACGCTCCTCGGGGCGCGTCTTGCTTGGGCCTCTCTCCTGGAGGCGCTCAGTCAGACCCAGTGTTGACATGTGGCAAGACGCTCCTCGGGGCGCGTCTTGCTTGGGCCTCTCTCCTGGAGGCGCTCAGTCAGACCCAGTGTTGACATGTGGCAAGACGCTCCTCGGGGCGCGTCTTGCTTGGGCCTCTCTCCTGGAGGTATTCAGTCAGACCCAGTGGTGACATGTGGCAAGACGCTCCTCGGGGCGCGTATTGCTTGGGCCTCTCTCCTTTAGGCCCTCTGTCAGACCCAGTGTTGACATGTGGCAAGACGCTCCTCGGGGCGCGTCTTGGTTGGGCCTATCTCCTGGAGGCCCTCAATCAGACCCAGTGTTGACACGTTGCAAGACGCTCCTCGGGGCACATCTTCCTTGGGCCTCTCTCCTGGAGGCCCTCTGTCAGACCCAGTGTTGACATGTGGCAAGACGCTCCTCGGGGCGCGTCTTGGTTGGGCCTATCTCCTGGAGGCCCTCAATCAGACCCAGTGTTGACACGTTGCAAGACACTCCTCGGGGCGCGTCTTGCTTGGGCCTCTCTCCCGGAGGCCCTCTGTCAGACCCAGTGTTGACATGTGTCAAGACGCTCCTCGGGGCGCGTCTTGCTTGGGCCTCTCTCCTGGAGGCGCTCAGTCAGACCGAGTGCTGACATGTGGCAAGACGCTCCTCGGGGCGCGTCTTGCTTGGGCTTCTCTCCTGGAGGCCCTCAGTCAGACCCATTGTTGACATGTGGCAAGACGCTCCTCGGGGCGCGTCTTGCTTGGGCCTCTCTCCTGGAGGCGCTCAGTCAGACCCAGTGTTGACATGTGGCAAGACGCTCCTCGGGGCGCGTCTTGCTTGGGCCTCTCTCCTGGAGGCGCTCAGTCAGACCCAGTGTTGACATGTGGCAAGACGCTCCTCGGGGCGCGTCTTGCTTGGGCCTCTCTCCTGGAGGTGCTCAGTCAGACCCAGTGGTGACATGTGGCAAGACGCTCCTCGGGGCGCGTATTGCTTGGGCCTCTCTCCTTTAGGCCCTCTGTCAGACCCAGTGTTGACATGTGGCAAGACGCTCCTCGGGGCGCGTCTTGGTTGGGCCTATCTCCTGGAGGCCCTCAATCAGACCCAGTGTTGACACGTTGCAAGACGCTCCTCGGGGCACATCTTCCTTGGGCCTCTCTCCTGGAGGCCCTCTGTCAGACCCAGTGTTGACATGTGGCAAGACGCTCCTCGGGGCGCGTCTTGCTTGGGCCTCTCTCCTGGAGGTGCTCAGTCAGACCCAGTGGTGACATGTGGCAAGACGCTCCTCGGGGCGCGTATTGCTTGGGCCTCTCTCCTTTAGGCCCTCTGTCAGACCCAGTGTTGACATGTGGAAAGACGCTCCTCGGGGCGCGTCTTGCTTGGGCCTCTCTCCTGGAGGCGCTCAGTCAGACCGAGTGCTGACATGTGGCAAGACGCTCCTCGGGGCGCGTCTTGCTTGGGCTTCTCTCCTGGAGGCCCTCAGTCAGACCCATTGTTGACATGTGGCAAGACGCTCCTCGGGGCGCGTCTTGCTTGGGCCTCTCTCCTGGAGGCGCTCAGTCAGACCCAGTGTTGACATGTGGCAAGACGCTCCTCGGGGCGCGTCTTGCTTGGGCCTCTCTCCTGGAGGCGCTCAGTCAGACCCAGTGTTGACATGTGGCAAGACGCTCCTCGGGGCGCGTCTTGCTTGGGCCTCTCTCCTGGAGGTGCTCAGTCAGACCCAGTGGTGACATGTGGCAAGACGCTCCTCGGGGCGCGTATTGCTTGGGCCTCTCTCCTTTAGGCCCTCTGTCAGACCCAGTGTTGACATGTGGCAAGACGCTCCTCGGGGCGCGTCTTGGTTGGGCCTATCTCCTGGAGGCCCTCAATCAGACCCAGTGTTGACACGTTGCAAGACGCTCCTCGGGGCACATCTTCCTTGGGCCTCTCTCCTGGAGGCCCTCTGTCAGACCCAGTGTTGACATGTGGCAAGACGCTCCTCGGGGCGCGTATTGGTTGGGCCTATCTCCTGGAGGCCCTCAATCAGACCCAGTGTTGACATGTGTCAAGACGCTCCTCGGGGCGCGTCTTGCTTGGGCCTCTCTCCTGGAGGCGCTCAGTCAGACCGAGTGCTGACATGTGGCAAGACGCTCCTCGGGGCGCGTCTTGCTTGGGCCTCTCTGCTGCAGGCGCTCAGTCAGACCGAGTGCTGACATGTGGCAAGACGCTCCTCGGGCCGCGTGTTGCTTGGGCTTTTCTCCTGGAGGCCCTCAGTCAGACCCATTGTTGACATGTGGCAATACGCTCCTCGGGGCTCGTCTTGCTTGGGCTTCTCTCATGGAGGCCCTCAGTCAGACCCAGTGTTGATATGTGTCAAGACGCTCCTCGCGGCGCGTCTTGCTTGGGCCCCTCTCCTGGAGGCGCTCAGTCAGACCCAGTGTTGACATGTGGCAAGACGCTCCTCGGGGCGCGTCTTGCTGGGGCTTCTCTCATGGAGGCACTCAGTCAGACCCAGTGTTGACATGTGGCAAGACGCTCCTCGGGGCGCGTCTTGCTTGGGCCTCTCTCCTGGAGGCGCTCAGTCAGACCGAGTGCTGACATGTGGCAAGACGCTCCTCGGGGCGCGTCTTGCTTGGGCTTCTCTCCTGGAGGCCCTCAGTCAGACCCATTGTTGACATGTGGCAAGACGCTCCTCGGGGCGCGTCTTGCTTGGGCCTCTCTCCTGGAGGCGCTCAGTCAGACCCAGTGTTGACATGTGGCAAGACGCTCCTCGGGGCGCGTCTTGCTTGGGCCTCTCTCCTGGAGGCGCTCAGTCAGACCCAGTGTTGACATGTGGCAAGACGCTCCTCGGGGCGCGTCTTGCTTGGGCCTCTCTCCTGGAGGTGCTCAGTCAGACCCAGTGGTGACATGTGGCAAGACGCTCCTCGGGGCGCGTATTGCTTGGGCCTCTCTCCTTTAGGCCCTCTGTCAGACCCAGTGTTGACATGTGGCAAGACGCTCCTCGGGGCGCGTCTTGGTTGGGCCTATCTCCTGGAGGCCCTCAATCAGACCCAGTGTTGACACGTTGCAAGACGCTCCTCGGGGCACATCTTCCTTGGGCCTCTCTCCTGGAGGCCCTCTGTCAGACCCAGTGTTGACATGTGGCAAGACGCTCCTCGGGGCGCGTCTTGCTTGGGCCTCTCTCCTGGAGGTGCTCAGTCAGACCCAGTGGTGACATGTGGCAAGACGCTCCTCGGGGCGCGTATTGCTTGGGCCTCTCTCCTTTAGGCCCTCTGTCAGACCCAGTGTTGACATGTGGAAAGACGCTCCTCGGGGCGCGTCTTGCTTGGGCCTCTCTCCTGGAGGCGCTCAGTCAGACCGAGTGCTGACATGTGGCAAGACGCTCCTCGGGGCGCGTCTTGCTTGGGCTTCTCTCCTGGAGGCCCTCAGTCAGACCCATTGTTGACATGTGGCAAGACGCTCCTCGGGGCGCGTCTTGCTTGGGCCTCTCTCCTGGAGGCGCTCAGTCAGACCCAGTGTTGACATGTGGCAAGACGCTCCTCGGGGCGCGTCTTGCTTGGGCCTCTCTCCTGGAGGCGCTCAGTCAGACCCAGTGTTGACATGTGGCAAGACGCTCCTCGGGGCGCGTCTTGCTTGGGCCTCTCTCCTGGAGGTGCTCAGTCAGACCCAGTGGTGACATGTGGCAAGACGCTCCTCGGGGCGCGTATTGCTTGGGCCTCTCTCCTTTAGGCCCTCTGTCAGACCCAGTGTTGACATGTGGCAAGACGCTCCTCGGGGCGCGTCTTGGTTGGGCCTATCTCCTGGAGGCCCTCAATCAGACCCAGTGTTGACACGTTGCAAGACGCTCCTCGGGGCACATCTTCCTTGGGCCTCTCTCCTGGAGGCCCTCTGTCAGACCCAGTGTTGACATGTGGCAAGACGCTCCTCGGGGCGCGTATTGGTTGGGCCTATCTCCTGGAGGCCCTCAATCAGACCCAGTGTTGACATGTGTCAAGACGCTCCTCGGGGCGCGTCTTGCTTGGGCCTCTCTCCTGGAGGCGCTCAGTCAGACCGAGTGCTGACATGTGGCAAGACGCTCCTCGGGGCGCGTCTTGCTTGGGCCTCTCTGCTGCAGGCGCTCAGTCAGACCGAGTGCTGACATGTGGCAAGACGCTCCTCGGGCCGCGTGTTGCTTGGGCTTTTCTCCTGGAGGCCCTCAGTCAGACCCATTGTTGACATGTGGCAATACGCTCCTCGGGGCTCGTCTTGCTTGGGCTTCTCTCATGGAGGCCCTCAGTCAGACCCAGTGTTGATATGTGTCAAGACGCTCCTCGCGGCGCGTCTTGCTTGGGCCCCTCTCCTGGAGGCGCTCAGTCAGACCCAGTGTTGACATGTGGCAAGACGCTCCTCGGGGCGCGTCTTGCTGGGGCTTCTCTCATGGAGGCACTCAGTCAGACCCAGTGTTGACATGTGGCAAGACGCTCCTCGGGGCGCGTCTTGCTTGGGCCTCTCTCCTGGAGGCGCTCAGTCAGACCCATTGTTGACATGTGGCAAGACGCTCCTCAGGGCGCGTCTTGCTTGGGCCTCTCACATGGAGGCGCTCAGTCAGACCCAGTGTTGACATGTGGCAAGACGCTCCTCGGGGCGCGTCTTGCTTGGGCCTCTCTCCTGGAGGCGCTCAGTCAGACCCAGTGTTGACATGTGGCAAGACGCTCCTCGGGGCGCGTCTTGCTTGGGCCTCTCTTCTGGAGGCGCTCAGTCAGACCCAGTGTTGACATGTGGCAAGACGCTCCTCGGGGCGCGTCTTGCTTGGGCCTCTCTCCTGGAGGTGCTCAGTCAGACCCAGTGGTGACATGTGGCAAGACGCTCCTCGGGGCGCGTATTGCTTGGGCCTCTCTCCTTTAGGCCCTCTGTCAGACCCAGTGTTGACATGTGGCAAGACGCTCCTCGGGGCGCGTCTTGGTTGGGCCTATCTCCTGGAGGCCCTCAATCAGACCCAGTGTTGACACGTTGCAAGACGCTCCTCGGGGCACATCTTCCTTGGGCCTCTCTCCTGGAGGCCCTCTGTCAGACCCAGTGTTGACATGTGGCAAGACGCTCCTCGGGGCGCGTCTTGGTTGGGCCTATCTCCTGGAGGCCCGCAATCAGACCCAGTGTTGACACGTTGCAAGACACTCCTCGGGGCGCGTCTTGCTTGGGCCTCTCTCCCGGAGGCCCTCTGTCAGACCCAGTGTTGACATGTGTCAAGACGCTCCTCGGGGCGCGTCTTGCTTGGGCCTCTCTCCTGGAGGCGCTCAGTCAGACCGAGTGCTGACATGTGGCAAGACGCTCCTCGGGGCTCGTCTTGCTTGGGCCTCTCTCCTGGAGGCGCTCAGTCAGACCGAGTGCTGACATGTGGCAAGACGCTCCTCGGGCCGCGTGTTGCTTGGGCTTCTTTCCTGGAGGCCCTCAGTCAGACCCATTGTTGACATGTGGCAATACGCTCCTCGGGGCTCGTCTTGCTTGGGCTTCTCTCATGGAGGCCCTCAGTCAGACCCAGTGTTGATATGTGTCAAGACGCTCCTCGGGGCGCGTCTTGCTTGGGCCCCTCTCCTGGAGGCGCTCAGTCAGACCCAGTGTTGACATGTGGCAAGACGCTCCTCGGGGCGCGTCTTGCTTGGGCCTCTCTCCTGGAGGCGCTCAGTCAGACCCATTGTTGACATGTGGCAAGACGCTCCTCAGGGCGCGTCTTGCTTGGGCCTCTCACCTGGAGGCGCTCAGTCAGACCCAGTGTTGACATGTGGCAAGACGCTCCTCGGGGCGCGTCTTGCTTGGGCCTCTCTCCTGGAGGCGCTCAGTCAGACCCAGTGTTGACATGTGGCAAGACGCTCCTCGGGGCGCGTCTTGCTTGGGCCTCTCTCCTGGAGGCGCTCAGTCAGACCCAGTGTTGACATGTGGCAAGACGCTCCTCGGGGCGCGTCTTGCTTGGGCCTCTCTCCTGGAGGTATTCAGTCAGACCCAGTGGTGACATGTGGCAAGACGCTCCTCGGGGCGCGTATTGCTTGGGCCTCTCTCCTTTAGGCCCTCTGTCAGACCCAGTGTTGACATGTGGCAAGACGCTCCTCGGGGCGCGTCTTGGTTGGGCCTATCTCCTGGAGGCCCTCAATCAGACCCAGTGTTGACACGTTGCAAGACGCTCCTCGGGGCACATCTTCCTTGGGCCTCTCTCCTGGAGGCCCTCTGTCAGACCCAGTGTTGACATGTGGCAAGACGCTCCTCGGGGCGCGTCTTGGTTGGGCCTATCTCCTGGAGGCCCTCAATCAGACCCAGTGTTGACACGTTGCAAGACACTCCTCGGGGCGCGTCTTGCTTGGGCCTCTCTCCCGGAGGCCCTCTGTCAGACCCAGTGTTGACATGTGTCAAGACGCTCCTCGGGGCGCGTCTTGCTTGGGCCTCTCTCCTGGAGGCGCTCAGTCAGACCGAGTGCTGACATGTGGCAAGACGCTCCTCGGGGCGCGTCTTGCTTGGGCTTCTCTCCTGGAGGCCCTCAGTCAGACCCATTGTTGACATGTGGCAAGACGCTCCTCGGGGCGCGTCTTGCTTGGGCCTCTCTCCTGGAGGCGCTCAGTCAGACCGAGTGCTGACATGTGGCAAGACGCTCCTCGGGCCGCGTCTTGCTTGGGCTTCTCTCCTGGAGGCCCTCAGTCAGACCCATTGTTGACATGTGGCAAGACGCTCCTCGGGGCGCGTCTTGCTGGGGCTTCTCTCATGGAGGCACTCAGTCAGACCCAGTGTTGACATGTGGCAAGACGCTCCTCGGGGCGCGTCTTGCTTGGGCCTCTCTCCTGGAGGCGCTCAGTCAGACCCAGTGGTGACATGTGGCTAGACGCTCCTCAGGGCACGTATTGCTTGGGCCTCTCTCCTGGAGGCCCTCTGTCAGACCCAGTGTTGACATGTGGCAAGACGCTCCTCGGGGCGCGTCTTGCTTGGGCCTCTCTCCTGGAGGCGCTCAGTCAGACCCAGTGTTGACATGTGGCAAGACGCTCCTCGGGGCGCGTCTTGCTTGGGCCTCTCTCCTGGAGGCGCTCAGTCAGACCCAGTGTTGACATGTGGCAAGACGCTCCTCGGGGCGCGTCTTGCTTGGGCCTCTCTCCTGGAGGTGCTCAGTCAGACCCAGTGGTGACATGTGGCAAGACGCTCCTCGGGGCGCGTATTGCTTGGGCCTCTCTCCTTTAGGCCCTCTGTCAGACCCAGTGTTGACATGTGGCAAGACGCTCCTCGGGGCGCGTCTTGGTTGGGCCTATCTCCTGGAGGCCCTCAATCAGACCCAGTGTTGACACGTTGCAAGACGCTCCTCGGGGCACATCTTCCTTGGGCCTCTCTCCTGGAGGCCCTCTGTCAGACCCAGTGTTGACATGTGGCAAGACGCTCCTCGGGGCGCGTATTGGTTGGGCCTATCTCCTGGAGGCCCTCAATCAGACCCAGTGTTGACATGTGTCAAGACGCTCCTCGGGGCGCGTCTTGCTTGGGCCTCTCTCCTGGAGGCGCTCAGTCAGACCGAGTGCTGACATGTGGCAAGACGCTCCTCGGGGCGCGTCTTGCTTGGGCCTCTCTCCTGCAGGCGCTCAGTCAGACCGAGTGCTGACATGTGGCAAGACGCTCCTCGGGCCGCGTGTTGCTTGGGCTTTTCTCCTGGAGGCCCTCAGTCAGACCCATTGTTGACATGTGGCAATACACTCCTCGGGGCTCGTCTTGCTTGGGCTTCTCTCATGGAGGCCCTCAGTCAGACCCAGTGTTGATATGTGTCAAGACGCTCCTCGCGGCGCGTCTTGCTTGGGCCCCTCTCCTGGAGGCGCTCAGTCAGACCCAGTGTTGACATGTGGCAAGACGCTCCTCGGGGCGCGTCTTGCTGGGGCTTCTCTCATGGAGGCACTCAGTCAGACCCAGTGTTGACATGTGGCAAGACGCTCCTCGGGGCGCGTCTTGCTTGGGCCTCTCTCCTGGAGGCGCTCAGTCAGACCCATTGTTGACATGTGGCAAGACGCTCCTCAGGGCGCGTCTTGCTTGGGCCTCTCACATGGAGGCGCTCAGTCAGACCCAGTGTTGACATGTGGCAAGACGCTCCTCGGGGCGCGTCTTGCTTGGGCCTCTCTCCTGGAGGCGCTCAGTCAGACCCAGTGTTGACATGTGGCAAGACGCTCCTCGGGGCGCGTCTTGCTTGGGCCTCTCTTCTGGAGGCGCTCAGTCAGACCCAGTGTTGACATGTGGCAAGACGCTCCTCGGGGCGCGTCTTGCTTGGGCCTCTCTCCTGGAGGTGCTCAGTCAGACCCAGTGGTGACATGTGGCAAGACGCTCCTCGGGGCGCGTATTGCTTGGGCCTCTCTCCTTTAGGCCCTCTGTCAGACCCAGTGTTGACATGTGGCAAGACGCTCCTCGGGGCGCGTCTTGGTTGGGCCTATCTCCTGGAGGCCCTCAATCAGACCCAGTGTTGACACGTTGCAAGACGCTCCTCGGGGCACATCTTCCTTGGGCCTCTCTCCTGGAGGCCCTCTGTCAGACCCAGTGTTGACATGTGGCAAGACGCTCCTCGGGGCGCGTCTTGGTTGGGCCTATCTCCTGGAGGCCCGCAATCAGACCCAGTGTTGACACGTTGCAAGACACTCCTCGGGGCGCGTCTTGCTTGGGCCTCTCTCCCGGAGGCCCTCTGTCAGACCCAGTGTTGACATGTGTCAAGACGCTCCTCGGGGCGCGTCTTGCTTGGGCCTCTCTCCTGGAGGCGCTCAGTCAGACCGAGTGCTGACATGTGGCAAGACGCTCCTCGGGGCGCGTCTTGCTTGGGCCTCTCTCCTGGAGGCGCTCAGTCAGACCGAGTGCTGACATGTGGCAAGACGCTCCTCGGGCCGCGTGTTGCTTGGGCTTCTTTCCTGGAGGCCCTCAGTCAGACCCATTGTTGACATGTGGCAATACGCTCCTCGGGGCTCGTCTTGCTTGGGCTTCTCTCATGGAGGCCCTCAGTCAGACCCAGTGTTGATATGTGTCAAGACGCTCCTCGGGGCGCGTCTTGCTTGGGCCCCTCTCCTGGAGGCGCTCAGTCAGACCCAGTGTTGACATGTGGCAAGACGCTCCTCGGGGCGCGTCTTGCTTGGGCCTCTCTCCTGGAGGCGCTCAGTCAGACCCATTGTTGACATGTGGCAAGACGCTCCTCAGGGCGCGTCTTGCTTGGGCCTCTCACCTGGAGGCGCTCAGTCAGACCCAGTGTTGACATGTGGCAAGACGCTCCTCGGGGCGCGTCTTGCTTGGGCCTCTCTCCTGGAGGCGCTCAGTCAGACCCAGTGTTGACATGTGGCAAGACGCTCCTCGGGGCGCGTCTTGCTTGGGCCTCTCTCCTGGAGGCGCTCAGTCAGACCCAGTGTTGACATGTGGCAAGACGCTCCTCGGGGCGCGTCTTGCTTGGGCCTCTCGCCTGGAGGTATTCAGTCAGACCCAGTGGTGACATGTGGCAAGACGCTCCTCGGGGCGCGTATTGCTTGGGCCTCTCTCCTTTAGGCCCTCTGTCAGACCCAGTGTTGACATGTGGCAAGACGCTCCTCGGGGCGCGTCTTGGTTGGGCCTATCTCCTGGAGGCCCTCAATCAGACCCAGTGTTGACACGTTGCAAGACGCTCCTCGGGGCACATCTTCCTTGGGCCTCTCTCCTGGAGGCCCTCTGTCAGACCCAGTGTTGACATGTGGCAAGACGCTCCTCGGGGCGCGTCTTGGTTGGGCCTATCTCCTGGAGGCCCTCAATCAGACCCAGTGTTGACACGTTGCAAGACACTCCTCGGGGCGCGTCTTGCTTGGGCCTCTCTCCCGGGGGCCCTCTGTCAGACCCAGTGTTGACATGTGTCAAGACGCTCCTCGGGGCGCGTCTTGCTTGGGCCTCTCTCCTGGAGGCGCTCAGTCAGACCGAGTGCTGACATGTGGCAAGACGCTCCTCGGGGCGCGTCTTGCTTGGGCTTCTCTCCTGGAGGCCCTCAGTCAGACCCATTGTTGACATGTGGCAAGACGCTCCTCGGGGCGCGTCTTGCTTGGGCCTCTCTCCTGGAGGCGCTCAGTCAGACCGAGTGCTGACATGTGGCAAGACGCTCCTCGGGCCGCGTCTTGCTTGGGCTTCTCTCCTGGAGGCCCTCAGTCAGACCCATTGTTGACATGTGGCAAGACGCTCCTCGGGGCGCGTCTTGCTGGGGCTTCTCTCATGGAGGCACTCAGTCAGACCCAGTGTTGACATGTGGCAAGACGCTCCTCGGGGCGCGTCTTGCTTGGGCCTCTCTCCTGGAGGCGCTCAGTCAGACCCAGTGGTGACATGTGGCTAGACGCTCCTCGGGGCACGTATTGCTTGGGCCTCTCTCCTGGAGGCCCTCTGTCAGACCCAGTGTTGACATGTGGCAAGACGCTCCTCGGGGCGCGTCTTGCTTGGGCCTCTCTCCTGGAGGCGCTCAGTCAGACCGAGTGCTGACATGTGGCAAGACGCTCCTCGGGGCGCGTCTTGCTTGGGCTTCTCTCCTGGAGGCCCTCAGTCAGACCCATTGTTGACATGTGGCAAGACGCTCCTCGGGGCGCGTCTTGCTTGGGCCTCTCTCCTGGAGGCGCTCAGTCAGACCGAGTGCTGACATGTGGCAAGACGCTCCTCGGGCCGCGTCTTGCTTGGGCTTCTCTCCTGGAGGCCCTCAGTCAGACCCATTGTTGACATGTGGCAAGACGCTCCTCGGGGCGCGTCTTGCTGGGGCTTCTCTCATGGAGGCACTCAGTCAGACCCAGTGTTGACATGTGGCAAGACGCTCCTCGGGGCGCGTCTTGCTTGGGCCTCTCTCCTGGAGGCGCTCAGTCAGACCCAGTGGTGACATGTGGCTAGACGCTCCTCAGGGCACGTATTGCTTGGGCCTCTCTCCTGGAGGCCCTCTGTCAGACCCAGTGTTGACATGTGGCAAGACGCTCCTCGGGGCGCGTCTTGCTTGGGCCTCTCTCCTGGAGGCGCTCAGTCAGACCCAGTGTTGACATGTGGCAAGACGCTCCTCGGGGCGCGTCTTGCTTGGGCCTCTCTCCTGGAGGCGCTCAGTCAGACCCAGTGTTGACATGTGGCAAGACGCTCCTCGGGGCGCGTCTTGCTTGGGCCTCTCTCCTGGAGGTGCTCAGTCAGACCCAGTGGTGACATGTGGCAAGACGCTCCTCGGGGCGCGTATTGCTTGGGCCTCTCTCCTTTAGGCCCTCTGTCAGACCCAGTGTTGACATGTGGCAAGACGCTCCTCGGGGCGCGTCTTGGTTGGGCCTATCTCCTGGAGGCCCTCAATCAGACCCAGTGTTGACACGTTGCAAGACGCTCCTCGGGGCACATCTTCCTTGGGCCTCTCTCCTGGAGGCCCTCTGTCAGACCCAGTGTTGACATGTGGCAAGACGCTCCTCGGGGCGCGTATTGGTTGGGCCTATCTCCTGGAGGCCCTCAATCAGACCCAGTGTTGACATGTGTCAAGACGCTCCTCGGGGCGCGTCTTGCTTGGGCCTCTCTCCTGGAGGCGCTCAGTCAGACCGAGTGCTGACATGTGGCAAGACGCTCCTCGGGGCGCGTCTTGCTTGGGCCTCTCTCCTGCAGGCGCTCAGTCAGACCGAGTGCTGACATGTGGCAAGACGCTCCTCGGGCCGCGTGTTGCTTGGGCTTTTCTCCTGGAGGCCCTCAGTCAGACCCATTGTTGACATGTGGCAATACACTCCTCGGGGCTCGTCTTGCTTGGGCTTCTCTCATGGAGGCCCTCAGTCAGACCCAGTGTTGATATGTGTCAAGACGCTCCTCGCGGCGCGTCTTGCTTGGGCCCCTCTCCTGGAGGCGCTCAGTCAGACCCAGTGTTGACATGTGGCAAGACGCTCCTCGGGGCGCGTCTTGCTGGGGCTTCTCTCATGGAGGCACTCAGTCAGACCCAGTGTTGACATGTGGCAAGACGCTCCTCGGGGCGCGTCTTGCTTGGGCCTCTCTCCTGGAGGCGCTCAGTCAGACCCATTGTTGACATGTGGCAAGACGCTCCTCAGGGCGCGTCTTGCTTGGGCCTCTCACATGGAGGCGCTCAGTCAGACCCAGTGTTGACATGTGGCAAGACGCTCCTCGGGGCGCGTCTTGCTTGGGCCTCTCTCCTGGAGGCGCTCAGTCAGACCCAGTGTTGACATGTGGCAAGACGCTCCTCGGGGCGCGTCTTGCTTGGGCCTCTCTTCTGGAGGCGCTCAGTCAGACCCAGTGTTGACATGTGGCAAGACGCTCCTCGGGGCGCGTCTTGCTTGGGCCTCTCTCCTGGAGGTGCTCAGTCAGACCCAGTGGTGACATGTGGCAAGACGCTCCTCGGGGCGCGTATTGCTTGGGCCTCTCTCCTTTAGGCCCTCTGTCAGACCCAGTGTTGACATGTGGCAAGACGCTCCTCGGGGCGCGTCTTGGTTGGGCCTATCTCCTGGAGGCCCTCAATCAGACCCAGTGTTGACACGTTGCAAGACGCTCCTCGGGGCACATCTTCCTTGGGCCTCTCTCCTGGAGGCCCTCTGTCAGACCCAGTGTTGACATGTGGCAAGACGCTCCTCGGGGCGCGTCTTGGTTGGGCCTATCTCCTGGAGGCCCGCAATCAGACCCAGTGTTGACACGTTGCAAGACACTCCTCGGGGCGCGTCTTGCTTGGGCCTCTCTCCCGGAGGCCCTCTGTCAGACCCAGTGTTGACATGTGTCAAGACGCTCCTCGGGGCGCGTCTTGCTTGGGCCTCTCTCCTGGAGGCGCTCAGTCAGACCGAGTGCTGACATGTGGCAAGACGCTCCTCGGGGCGCGTCTTGCTTGGGCCTCTCTCCTGGAGGCGCTCAGTCAGACCGAGTGCTGACATGTGGCAAGACGCTCCTCGGGCCGCGTGTTGCTTGGGCTTCTTTCCTGGAGGCCCTCAGTCAGACCCATTGTTGACATGTGGCAATACGCTCCTCGGGGCTCGTCTTGCTTGGGCTTCTCTCATGGAGGCCCTCAGTCAGACCCAGTGTTGATATGTGTCAAGACGCTCCTCGGGGCGCGTCTTGCTTGGGCCCCTCTCCTGGAGGCGCTCAGTCAGACCCAGTGTTGACATGTGGCAAGACGCTCCTCGGGGCGCGTCTTGCTTGGGCCTCTCTCCTGGAGGCGCTCAGTCAGACCCATTGTTGACATGTGGCAAGACGCTCCTCAGGGCGCGTCTTGCTTGGGCCTCTCACCTGGAGGCGCTCAGTCAGACCCAGTGTTGACATGTGGCAAGACGCTCCTCGGGGCGCGTCTTGCTTGGGCCTCTCTCCTGGAGGCGCTCAGTCAGACCCAGTGTTGACATGTGGCAAGACGCTCCTCGGGGCGCGTCTTGCTTGGGCCTCTCTCCTGGAGGCGCTCAGTCAGACCCAGTGTTGACATGTGGCAAGACGCTCCTCGGGGCGCGTCTTGCTTGGGCCTCTCGCCTGGAGGTATTCAGTCAGACCCAGTGGTGACATGTGGCAAGACGCTCCTCGGGGCGCGTATTGCTTGGGCCTCTCTCCTTTAGGCCCTCTGTCAGACCCAGTGTTGACATGTGGCAAGACGCTCCTCGGGGCGCGTCTTGGTTGGGCCTATCTCCTGGAGGCCCTCAATCAGACCCAGTGTTGACACGTTGCAAGACGCTCCTCGGGGCACATCTTCCTTGGGCCTCTCTCCTGGAGGCCCTCTGTCAGACCCAGTGTTGACATGTGGCAAGACGCTCCTCGGGGCGCGTCTTGGTTGGGCCTATCTCCTGGAGGCCCTCAATCAGACCCAGTGTTGACACGTTGCAAGACACTCCTCGGGGCGCGTCTTGCTTGGGCCTCTCTCCCGGGGGCCCTCTGTCAGACCCAGTGTTGACATGTGTCAAGACGCTCCTCGGGGCGCGTCTTGCTTGGGCCTCTCTCCTGGAGGCGCTCAGTCAGACCGAGTGCTGACATGTGGCAAGACGCTCCTCGGGGCGCGTCTTGCTTGGGCTTCTCTCCTGGAGGCCCTCAGTCAGACCCATTGTTGACATGTGGCAAGACGCTCCTCGGGGCGCGTCTTGCTTGGGCCTCTCTCCTGGAGGCGCTCAGTCAGACCGAGTGCTGACATGTGGCAAGACGCTCCTCGGGCCGCGTCTTGCTTGGGCTTCTCTCCTGGAGGCCCTCAGTCAGACCCATTGTTGACATGTGGCAAGACGCTCCTCGGGGCGCGTCTTGCTGGGGCTTCTCTCATGGAGGCACTCAGTCAGACCCAGTGTTGACATGTGGCAAGACGCTCCTCGGGGCGCGTCTTGCTTGGGCCTCTCTCCTGGAGGCGCTCAGTCAGACCCAGTGGTGACATGTGGCTAGACGCTCCTCGGGGCACGTATTGCTTGGGCCTCTCTCCTGGAGGCCCTCTGTCAGACCCAGTGTTGACATGTGGCAAGACGCTCCTCGGGGCGCGTCTTGCTTGGGCCTCTCTCCTGGAGGCGCTCAGTCAGACCCAGTGTTGACATGTGGCAAGACGCTCCTCGGGGCGCGTCTTGCTTGGGCCTCTCTCCTGGAGGCGCTCAGTCAGACCCAGTGTTGACATGTGGCAAGACGCTCCTCGGGGCGCGTCTTGCTTGGGCCTCTCTCCTGGAGGTGCTCAGTCAGACCCAGTGGTGACATGTGGCAAGACGCTCCTCGGGGCGCGTATTGCTTGGGCCTCTCTCCTTTAGGCCCTCTGTCAGACCCAGTGTTGACATGTGGCAAGACGCTCCTCGGGGCGCGTCTTGGTTGGGCCTATCTCCTGGAGGCCCTCAATCAGACCCAGTGTTGACACGTAGCAAGACGCTCCTCGGGGCACATCTTCCTTGGGCCTCTCTCCTGGAGGCCCTCTGTCAGACCCAGTGTTGACATGTGGCAAGACGCTCCTCGGGGCGCGTATTGGTTGGGCCTATCTCCTGGAGGCCCTCAATCAGACCCAGTGTTGACATGTGTCAAGACGCTCCTCGGGGCGCGTCTTGCTTGGGCCTCTCTCCTGGAGGCGCTCAGTCAGACCGAGTGCTGACATGTGGCAAGACGCTCCTCGGGGCGCGTCTTGCTTGGGCCTCTCTCCTGCAGGCGCTCAGTCAGACCGAGTGCTGACATGTGGCAAGACGCTCCTCGGGCCGCGTGTTGCTTGGGCTTTTCTCCTGGAGGCCCTCAGTCAGACCCATTGTTGACATGTGGCAATACGCTCCTCGGGGCTCGTCTTGCTTGGGCGTCTCTCATGGAGGCCCTCAGTCAGACCCAGTGTTGATATGTGTCAAGACGCTCCTCGGGGCACATCTTCCTTGGGCCTCTCTCCTGGAGGCCCTCTGTCAGACCCAGTGTTGACATGTGGCAAGACGCTCCTCGGGGCGCGTCTTGGTTGGGCCTATCTCCTGGAGGCCCTCAATCAGACCCAGTGTTGACATGTGTCAAGACGCTCCTCGGGGCGCGTCTTGCTTGGGCCTCTCTCCTGGAGGCGCTCAGTCAGACCGAGTGCTGACATGTGGCAAGACGCTCCTCGGGGCGCGTCTTGCTTGGGCCTCTCTCCTGGAGGCGCTCAGTCAGACCGAGTGCTGACATGTGGCAAGACGCTCCTCGGGCCGCGTGTTGCTTGGGCTTCTCTCCTGGAGGCCCTCAGTCAGACCCATTGTTGACATGTGGCAATACGCTCCTCGGGGCTCGTCTTGCTTGGGCTTCTCTCATGGAGGCCCTCAGTCAGACCCAGTGTTGATATGTGTCAAGACGCTCCTCGGGGCGCGTCTTGCTTGGGCCCCTCTCCTGGAGGCGCTCAGTCAGACCCAGTGTTGACATGTGGCAAGACGCTCCTCGGGGCGCGTCTTGCTTGGGCCTCTCTCCTGGAGGCGCTCAGTCAGACCCATTGTTGACATGTGGCAAGACGCTCCTCAGGGCGCGTCTTGCTTGGGCCTCTCACCTGGAGGCGCTCAGTCAGACCCAGTGTTGACATGTGGCAAGACGCTCCTCGGGGCGCATCTTGCTTGGGCCTCTCTCCTGGAGGCGCTCAGTCAGACCCAGTGTTGACATGTGGCAAGACGCTCCTCGGGGCGCGTCTTGCTTGGGCCTCTCTCCTGGAGGCGCTCAGTCAGACCCAGTGTTGACATGTGGCAAGACGCTCCTCGGGGCGCGTCTTGCTTGGGCCTCTCTCCTGGAGGTATTCAGTCAGACCCAGTGGTGACATGTGGCAAGACGCTCCTCGGGGCGCATATTGCTTGGGCCTCTCTCCTTTAGGCCCTCTGTCAGACCCAGTGTTGACATGTGGCAAGACGCTCCTCGGGGCGCGTCTTGGTTGGGCCTATCTCCTGGAGGCCCTCAATCAGACCCAGTGTTGACACGTTGCAAGACGCTCCTCGGGGCACATCTTCCTTGGGCCTCTCTCCTGGAGGCCCTCTGTCAAACCCAGTGTTGACATGTGGCAAGACGCTCCTCGGGGCGCGTCTTGGTTGGGCCTATCTCCTGGAGGCCCTCAATCAGACCCAGTGTTGACACGTTGCAAGACACTCCTCGGGGCGCGTCTTGCTTGGGCCTCTCTCCTGGAGGCCCTCTGTCAGACCCAGTGTTGACATTTGTCAAGACGCTCCTCGGGGCGCGTCTTGCTTGGGCCTCTCTCCTGGAGGCGCTCAGTCAGACCGAGTGCTGACATGTGGCAAGACGCTCCTCGGGGCGCGTCTTGCTTGGGCTTCTCTCCTGGAGGCCCTCAGTCAGACCCATTGTTGACATGTGGCAAGACGCTCCTCGGGGCGCGTCTTGCTTGGGCCTCTCTCCTGGAGGCGCTCAGTCAGACCGAGTGCTGACATGTGGCAAGACGCTCCTCGGGCCGCGTCTTGCTTGGGCTTCTCTCCTGGAGGCCCTCAGTCAGACCCATTGTTGACATGTGGCAAGACGCTCCTCGGGGCGCGTCTTGCTGGGGCTTCTCTCATGGAGGCACTCAGTCAGACCCAGTGTTGACATGTGGCAAGACGCTCCTCGGGGCGCGTCTTGCTGGGGCTTCTCTCATGGAGGCGCTCAGTCAGACCCAGTGTTGACATGTGGCAAGACGCTCCTCGGTGCGCGTCTTGCTTGGGCCTCTCTCCTGGAGGCGCTCAGTCAGACCCAGTTATGACATATGGCAAGATGCTCCTTGGGGCGCGTGTTGCTTGGGCCTCCCTCCTGGAGGCCCTCTGTCAGACCCAGTGTTGACATGTGGCAAGACACTCCTCGGGGCGCGTCTTGCTTGGGCTTCTTTCCTGGAGGCCCTCAGTCAGACCCAATGTTGACAAGTGTCAAGACGCTCCTTGGGGCACGTCTTGCTTGGGACCCTCTCCTGGAGGCGGTCAGTCAGACCCATTGTTGACATGTGGCAAGACGCTCCTCGGGGCGCGTCTTGCTGGGGCTTCTCTCATGGAGGCGCTCAGTCAGACCCAGTGTTGACATGTGGCAAGACGCTCCTCGGGGCGCGTCTTGCTTGGGCCTCTCTCCTGGAGGCGCTCAGTCAGACCCAGTGTTGACATGTGGCAAGACGCTCCTAGGGGCGCGTCTTGCTTGGGCCTCTCTCCTGGAGGCGCTCAGTCAGACCCAGTGTCTACATGTGGCAAGACGCTCCTCGGGGCGCGTCTTGCTTGGGCCTCTCTCCTGGAGGCGCTCAGTCAGACCCAGTGTTGACATGTGGCAAGACGCTCCTCGGGGCACGTCTTGCTTGGGCCTCTCTCCTGGAGGCGCTCAGTCAGACCCAGTGTTGACAAGTGGCAAGACGCTCCTCGGGGCGCGTCTTGCTTGGGCCTCTCTCCTGGAGGCGCTCAGTCAGACCCAGTGGTGACATGTGGCAAGACGCTCCTCGGGGCGCGTATTGCTTGGGCCTCTCTCCTGGAGGCCCTCTGTCAGACCCAGTGTTGACATGTGGCAAGACGCTCATCGGGGCGTGTCTTGGATGGGCCTCTCTCCTGGAGGCCCTCAATCAGACCCAGTGTTGACACGTTGCAAGACGCTCCTCGGGGCGCATCTTCCTTGGGCCTCTCTCCTGGAGGCTCTCAGTCAGACCGAGTAGTGACATGTGGCATGATGCTCCTCGGGGCGCCTTCTTGCTTGGGCCTCTCTCCTGGAGTCGCTCAGTCAGACCCAGTGGTGACATGTGGCAAGACACTCCTCGGGGCGCGTCTTGCTTGGGCCTCTCTCCCGGAGGCCCTCTGTCAGACCCAGTGTTGACATGTGTCAAGACGCTTCTCGGGGCGCGTCTTGCTTGGGCCTCTCTCCTGGAGGCGCTCAGTCAGACCGAGTGCTGACATGTGGCAAGACGCTCCTCGGGGCGCGTCTTGCTTGGGCCTCTCTCCTGGAGGCGCTCAGTCAGACCGAGTGCTGACATGTGGCAAGACGCTCCTCGGGCCGCGTGTTGCTTGGGCTTCTCTCCTGGAGGCCCTCAGTCAGACCCATTGTTGACATATGGCAATACGCTACTCGGGGCGCGTCTTGCTTGGGCTTCTCTCATGGAGGCCCTCAGTCAGACCCAGTGTTGATATGTGTCAAGACGCTCCTCGGGGCGCGTCTTGCTTGGGCCCCTCTCCTGGAGGCGCTCAGTCAGACCCAGTGTTGACATGTGGCAAGACGCTCCTCGGGGCGCGTCTTGCTGGGGCTTCTCTCATGGAGGCACTCAGTCAGACCCAGTGTTGACATGTGGCAAGACGCTCCTCGGGGCGCGTCTTGCTTGGGCCTCTCTCCTGGAGGCGCTCAGTCAGACCCAGTGTTGACATGTGGCAAGACGCTCCTCGGGGCGCGTCTTGCTTGGGCCTCTCTCCTGGAGGCGCTCAGTCAGACCCAGTGTTGACATGTGGCAAGACGCTCCTCGGGGCGCGTCTTGCTTGGGCCTCTCTCCTGGAGGTGCTCAGTCAGACCCAGTGGTGACATGTGGCAAGACGCTCCTCGGGGCGCGTATTGCTTGGGCCTCTCTCCTTTAGGCCCTCTGTCAGACCCAGTGTTGACATGTGGCAAGACGCTCCTCGGGGCGCGTCTTGGTTGGGCCTATCTCCTGGAGGCCCTCAATCAGACCCAGTGTTGACACGTTGCAAGACGCTCCTCGGGGCACATCTTCCTTGGGCCTCTCTCCTGGAGGCCCTCTGTCAGACCCAGTGTTGACATGTGGCAAGACGCTCCTCGGGGCGCGTCTTGGTTGGGCCTATCTCCTGGAGGCCCTCAATCAGACCCAGTGTTGACACGTTGCAAGACACTCCTCGGGGCGCGTCTTGCTTGGGCCTCTCTCCCGGAGGCCCTCTGTCAGACCCAGTGTTGACATGTGTCAAGACGCTCCTCGGGGCGCGTCTTGGTTGGGCCTATCTCCTGGAGGCCCTCAATCAGACCCAGTGTTGACACGTTGCAAGACACTCCTCGGGGCGCGTCTTGCTTGGGCCTCTCTCCCAGACGCCCTCTGTCAGACCCAGTGTTGACATGTGTCAAGACGCTCCTCGGGGCGCGTCTTTCTTGGGCCTCTCTCCTGGAGGCGCTCAGTCAGACCGAGTGCTGACATGTGGCAAGACGCTCCTCGGGGCGCGTCTTGCTTGGGCCTCTCTCCTGGAGGCGCTCAGTCAGACCGAGTGCTGACATGTGGCAAGACGCTCCTCGGGCCGCGTGTTGCTTGGGCTTCTCTCCTGGAGGCCCTCAGTCAGACCCATTGTTGACATGTGGCAATACGCTCCTCGGGGCGCGTCTTTCTTGGGCCTCTCTCCTGGAGGCGCTCAGTCAGACCGAGTGCTGACATGTGGCAAGACGCTCCTCGGGGCGCGTCTTGCTTGGGCCTCTCTCCTGGAGGCGCTCAGTCAGACCGAGTGCTGACATGTGGCAAGACGCTCCTCGGGCCGCGTGTTGCTTGGGCTTCTCTCCTGGAGGCCCTCAGTCAGACCCATTGTTGACATGTGGCAATACGCTCCTCGGGGCGCGTCTTGCTTGGGCTTCTCTCATGGAGGCACTCAGTCAGACCCAGTGTTGACATGTGGCAAGACGCTCCTCGGGGCGCGTCTTGCTTGGGCCTCTCACCTAGAGGCGCTCAGTCAGACCCAGTGTTGACATGTGGCAAGACGCTCCTCGGGGCGCGTCTTGCTTGGGCCTCTCTCCTGGAGGCGCTCAGTCAGACCCAGTGTTGACATGTGGCAAGACGCTCCTCGGGGCGCGTCTTGCTTGGGCCTCTCTCCTGGAGGTGCTCAGTCAGACCCAGTGTTGACATGTGGCAAGACGCTCCTCGGGGCGCGTCTTGCTTGGGCCTCTCTCCTGGAGGTATTCAGTCAGACCCAGTGGTGACATGTGGCAAGACGCTCCTCGGGGCGCGTATTGCTTGGGCCTCTCTCCTTTAGGCCCTCTGTCAGACCCAGTGTTGACATGTGGCAAGATGCTCCTCGGGGCGCGTCTTGGTTTGGCCTATCTCCTGGAGGCCCTCAATCAGACCCAGTGTTGACACGTTGCAAGACACTCCTCGGGGCGCGTCTTGCTTGGGCCTCTCTCCCGGAGGCCCTCTGTCAGACCCAGTGTTGACATGTGTCAAGACGCTCCTCGGGGCGCGTCTTGCTTGGGCCTCTCTCCTGGAGGCGCTCAGTCAGACCGAGTGCTGACATGTGGCAAGACGCTCCTCGGGGCGCGTCTTGCTTGGGCTTCTCTCCTGGAGGCCCTCAGTCAGACCCATTGTTGACATGTGGCAAGACGCTCCTCGGGGCGCGTCTTGCTTGGGCCTCTCTCCTGGAGGCGCTCAGTCAGACCGAGTGCTGACATGTGGCAAGACGCTCCTCGGGCCGCGTCTTGCTTGGGCTTCTATCCTGGAGGCCCTCAGTTAGACCCATTGTTGACATGTGGCAAGACGCTCCTCGGGGCGCGTCTTGCTGGGGCCTCTCTCATGGAGGCACTCAGTCAGACCCAGTGTTGACATGTGGCAAGACGCTCCTCGGGGCGCGTCTTGCTTGGGCCTCTCTCCTGGAGGCGCTCAGTCAGACCCAGTGTTGACACGTTGCAAGACGCTCCTCGGGGCGCATCTTCCTTGGATCTCTCTCCTGGAGGCTCTCAGTCAGACCGAGTAGTGACATGTGGCATGACGCTCCTCGGGGTGCGTCTTAATTGGGCCTCTCTCCTGGAGTCGCTCAGTCAGACCCAGTGGTGACATGTGGCAAGACACTCCTCGGGGCACGTCTTGCTTGGGCTTCTCTCCTGGAGGCCCTCAGTCAGACCCATTGTTGACATGTGGCAAGACGCTCCTCGGGGCGCGTCTTGCTTGGGCCTCTCTCCTGGAGGCGCTCGGTCAGACCGAGTGCTGACGTGGCAAGACGCTCCTCGGGCCGCGTGTTGCTTGGGCCTCTCTCCTGGAGGCTCTCAGTCAGACCCAGTGGTGACATGTGGCAAGACGCTCCTCGGGGCGCGTCTTGCTTGGGCCTCTCTCCTGGAGGCGCTCAGTCAGACCGAGTGCTGACGTGTGGCAAGACGCTCCTCGGGGCGCCTCTTGCTTGGTACTCTCTCCTGGAGGCGCTCAGTCAGACCCAGTGGTGACATGTGGCTAGACGCTCCTCGGGGCACGTATTGCTTGGGCCTCTCTCCTGGAGGCCCTCTGTCAGACCCAGTGTTGACATGTGGCAAGACGCTCCTCGGGGCGCGTCTTGCTTGGGCCTCTCTCCTGGAGGCGCTCAGTCAGACCGAGTGCTGACATGTGGCAAGACGCTCCTCGGGCCGCGTGTTGCTTGGGCTTCTCTCCTGGAGGCCCTCAGTCAGACCCATTGTTGACATGTGGCAATACGCTCCTCGGGGCGCGTCTTGCTTGGGCTTCTCTCATGGAGGACCTCAGTCAGACCCAGTGTTGATATGTGTCAAGACGCTCCTCGGGGCGCGTCTTGCTTGGGCCCCTCTCCTGGAGGCGCTCAGTCAGACCCAGTGTTGACATGTGGCAAGACGCTCCTCGGGGCGCGTCTTGCTGGGGCTTCTCTCATGGAGGCACTCAGTCAGACCCAGTGTTGACATGTGGCAAGACGCTCCTCGGGGCGCGTCTTGCTTGGGCCTCTCACCTGGAGGCGCTCAGTCAGACCCAGTGTTGACATGTGGCAAGACGCTCCTCGGGGCGCGTCTTGCTTGGGCCTCTCTCCTGGAGGTGCTCAGTCAGACCCAGTGTTGACATGTGGCAAGACGCTCCTCGGGGCGCGTCTTGCTTGGGCCTCTCTCCTGGAGGCGCTCAGTCAGACCCAGTGTTGACATGTGGCAAGACGCTCCTCGGGGCGCGTCTTGCTTGGGCCTCTCTCCTGGAGGTATTCAGTCAGACCCAGTGGTGACATGTGGCAAGACGCTCCTCGGGGCGCGTATTGCTTGGGCCTCTCTCCTTTAGGCCCTCTGTCAGACCCAGTGTTGACATGTGGCAAGACGCTCCTCGGGGCGCGTCTTGGTTGGGCCTATCTCCTGGAGGCCCTCAATCAGACCCAGTGTTTACACGTTGCAAGACGCTCCTCGGGGCACATCTTCCTTGGGCCTCTCTCCTGGAGGCCCTCTGTCAGACCCAGTGTTGACATGTGGCAAGACGCTTCTCGGGGCGTGTCTTGGTTGGGCCTATCTCCTGGAGGCCCTCAATCAGACCCAGTGTTGACACGTTGCAAGACACTGCTCGGGGCGCGTCTTGCTTGGGCCTCTCTCCCGGAGGCCCTCTGTCAGACCCAGTGTTGACATGTGTCAAGACGCTCCTCGGGGCGCGTCTTGCTTGGGCCTCTCTCCTGGAGGCGCTCAGTCAGACCGAGTGCTGACATGTGGCAAGACGCTCCTCGGGGCGCGTCTTGCTTGGGCTTCTCTCCTGGAGGCCCTCAGTCAGACCCATTGTTGACATGTGGCAAGACGCTCCTCGGGGCGCGTCTTGCTTGGGCCTCTCTCCTGGAGGCGCTCAGTCAGACCGAGTGCTGACATGTGGCAAGACGCTCCTCGGGCCGCGTCTTGCTTGGGCTTCTCTCCTGGAGGCCCTCAGTTAGACCCATTGTTGACATGTGGCAAGACGCTCCTCGGGGCGCGTCTTGCTGGGGCTTCTCTCATGGAGGCACTCAGTCAGACCCAGTGTTGACATGTGGCAAGACGCTCCTCGGGGCGCGTCTTGCTTGGGCCTCTCTCCTGGAGGCGCTCAGTCAGACCCAGTGTTGACACGTTGCAAGACGCTCCTCGGGGCGCATCTTCCTTGGATCTCTCTCCTGGAGGCTCTCAGTCAGACCGAGTAGTGACATGTGGCATGACGCTCCTCGGGGTGCGTCTTAATTGGGCCTCTCTCCTGGAGTCGCTCAGTCAGACCCAGTGGTGACATGTGGCAAGACACTCCTCGGGGCGCGTCTTGCTTGGGCTTCTCTCCTGGAGGCACTCTGTCAGACCCATTGTTGACATGTGGCAAGACGCTCCTCGGGGCGCGTCTTGCTTGGGCCTCTCTCCTGGAGGCGCTCGGTCAGACCGAGTGCTGACATGTGGCAAGACGCTCCTCGGGCCGCGTGTTGCTTGGGCCTCTCTCCTGGAGGCTCTCAGTCAGACCCAGTGGTGACATGTGGCAAGACGCTCCTCGGGGCGCGTCTTGCTTGGGCCTCTCTCCTGGAGGCGCTCAGTCAGACCGAGTGCTGACATGTGGCAAGACGCTCCTCGGGGCGCCTCTTGCTTGGTACTCTCTCCTGGAGGCGCTCAGTCAGACCCAGTGGTGACATGTGGCTAGACGCTCCTCGGGGCACGTATTGCTTGGGCCTCTCTCCTGGAGGCCCTCTGTCAGACCCAGTGTTGACATGTGGCAAGACGCTCCTCGGGGCGCGTCTTGCTTGGGCTTCTCTCCTGGAGGCCCTTAATCAGACCCAGTGTTGACAAGTGTCAAGACGCTCCTTGGGGCACGTCTTGCTTGGGCCCCTCTCCTGGAGGCGCTCAGTCAGACCCATTGTTGACATGTGGCAAGACGCTCCTCGGGGCGCGTCTTTCTGGGGATTCTCTCATGGAGGCGCTCAGTCAGACCCAGTGTTGACATGTGGCAAGACGCTCCTCGGGGCGCGTCTTGCTTGGGCCTCTCTCCTGGAGGCGCTCAGTCAGACCCAGTGTTGACATGTGGCAAGACGCTCCTAGGGGCGCGTCTTGCTTGGGCCTCTCTCCTGGAGGCGCTCAGTCAGACCCAGTGGTGACATGGGGCAAGACGCTCCTCGGGGCGCGTATTGCTTGGGCCTCTCTCCTGGAGGCCCTCTG
The DNA here is from genome assembly GCF_043380555.1 of Nothobranchius furzeri. Lineage (NCBI taxonomy): Eukaryota > Metazoa > Chordata > Actinopteri > Cyprinodontiformes > Nothobranchiidae > Nothobranchius > Nothobranchius furzeri. The sequence goes on from NC_091750.1 coordinate 398,062, forward strand.
TCAGACCCAGTGTTGACATGTGGCAAGACGCTCCTCGGGGCGCGTCTTGGTTGGGCCTCTCTCCTGGAGGCCCTCAATCAGACCCAGTGTTGACACGTTGCAAGACGCTCCTCGGGGCGCATCTTCCTTGGGCCTCTCTCCTGGAGGCTCTCAGTCAGACCGAGTAGTGACATGTGGCATGAAGCTCCTCGGGGCGCCTTCTTGCTTGGGCCTCTCTCCTGGAGTCGCTCAGTCAGACCCAGTGGTGACATGTGGCAAGACACTCCTCGGGGCGCGACTTGCTTGGGCCTCTCTCCCGGAGGCCCTCTGTCAGACCCAGTGTTGACATGTGTCAAGACGCTCCTCGGGGCGCGTCTTGCTTGGGCCTCTCTCCTGGAGGCGCTCAGTCAGACCGAGTGCTGACATGTGGCAAGACGCTCCTCGGGGCGCGTCTTGCTTGGGCTTCTCTCCTGGAGGCCCTCAGTCAGACCCATTGTTGACATGTGGCAAGACGCTCCTCGGGGCGCGTCTTGCTTGGGCCTCTCTCCTGGAGGCGCTCAGTCAGACCGAGTGCTGACATTTGGCAAGACGCTCCTTGGGCCGCGTGTTGCTTGGGCTTCTCTCCTGGAGGCGGTCAGTCAGACCCATTGTTGACATGTGGCAATACGCTCCTCGGTGCGCGTCTTGCTGGGGCTTCTCTCATGGAGGCACTCAGTCAGACACAGTGTTGACATGTGGCAAGACGCTCCTCAGGGCGCGTCTTGCTTGGGCCTCTCTCCTGGAGGCGCTCAGTCAGACCCAGTGTTGACACGTTGCAAGACGCTCCTCAGGGCGCGTCTTCCTTGGGCCTCTCTCCTGGAGGCTCTCAGTCAGACCGAGTAGTGACATGTGGCATGACGCTCCTCGGGGTGCGTCTTAATTGGGCCTCTCTCCTGGAGGCCCTCAGTCAGACCCATTGTTGACATGTGGCAATACGCTCCTCGGGGCGCGTCTTTCTTGGGCCTCTCTCCTGGAGGCGCTCAGTCAGACCGAGTGCTGACATGTGGCAAGACGCTCCTCGGGGCGCGTCTTGCTTGGGCCTCTCTCCTGGAGGCGCTCAGTCAGACCGAGTGCTGACATGTGGCAAGACGCTCCTCGGGCCGCGTGTTGCTTGGGCTTCTCTCCTGGAGGCCCTCAGTCAGACCCATTGTTGACATGTGGCAATACGCTCCTCGGGGCGCGTCTTGCTTGGGCTTCTCTCATGGAGGCACTCAGTCAGACCCAGTGTTGACATGTGGCAAGACGCTCCTCGGGGCGCGTCTTGCTTGGGCCTCTCTCCTGGAGGTGCTCAGTCAGACCCAGTGTTGACATGTGGCAAGACGCTCCTCGGGGCGCGTCTTGCTTGGGCCTCTCTCCTGGAGGTATTCAGTCAGACCCAGTGGTGACATGTGGCAAGACGCTCCTCGGGGCGCGTATTGCTTGGGCCTCTCTCCTTTAGGCCCTCTGTCAGACCCAGTGTTGACATGTGGCAAGATGCTCCTCGGGGCGCGTCTTGGTTTGGCCTATCTCCTGGAGGCCCTCAATCAGACCCAGTGTTGACACGTTGCAAGACACTCCTCGGGGCACGTCTTGCTTGGGCCTCTCTCCCGGAGGCCCTCTGTCAGACCCAGTGTTGACATGTGTCAAGACGCTCCTCGGGGCGCGTCTTGCTTGGGCTTCTCTCCTGGAGGCCCTCAGTCAGACCCATTGTTGACATGTGGCAAGACGCTCCTCGGGGCGCGTCTTGCTTGGGCCTCTCTCCTGGAGGCGCTCAGTCAGACCGAGTGCTGACATGTGGCAAGACGCTCCTCGGGCCGCGTCTTGCTTGGGCTTCTATCCTGGAGGCCCTCAGTTAGACCCATTGTTGACATGTGGCAAGACGCTCCTCGGGGCGCGTCTTGCTGGGGCCTCTCTCATGGAGGCACTCAGTCAGACCCAGTGTTGACATGTGGCAAGACGCTCCTCGGGGCGCGTCTTGCTTGGGCCTCTCTCCTGGAGGCGCTCAGTCAGACCCAGTGTTGACACGTTGCAAGACGCTCCTCGGGGCGCATCTTCCTTGGATCTCTCTCCTGGAGGCTCTCAGTCAGACCGAGTAGTGACATGTGGCATGACGCTCCTCGGGGTGCGTCTTAATTGGGCCTCTCTCCTGGAGTCGCTCAGTCAGACCCAGTGGTGACATGTGGCAAGACACTCCTCGGGGCACGTCTTGCTTGGGCTTCTCTCCTGGAGGCCCTCAGTCAGACCCATTGTTGACATGTGGCAAGACGCTCCTCGGGGCGCGTCTTGCTTGGGCCTCTCTCCTGGAGGCGCTCGGTCAGACCGAGTGCTGACGTGGCAAGACGCTCCTCGGGCCGCGTGTTGCTTGGGCCTCTCTCCTGGAGGCTCTCAGTCAGACCCAGTGGTGACATGTGGCAAGACGCTCCTCGGGGCGCGTCTTGCTTGGGCCTCTCTCCTGGAGGCGCTCAGTCAGACCGAGTGCTGACGTGTGGCAAGACGCTCCTCGGGGCGCCTCTTGCTTGGTACTCTCTCCTGGAGGCGCTCAGTCAGACCCAGTGGTGACATGTGGCTAGACGCTCCTCGGGGCATGTATTGCTTGGGCCTCTCTCCTGGAGGCCCTCTGTCAGACCCAGTGTTGACATGTGGCAAGACGCTCCTCGGGGCGCGTCTTGCTTGGGCCTCTCTCCTGGAGGCGCTCAGTCAGACCGAGTGCTGACATGTGGCAAGACGCTCCTCGGGCCGCGTGTTGCTTGGGCTTCTCTCCTGGAGGCCCTCAGTCAGACCCATTGTTGACATGTGGCAATACGCTCCTCGGGGCGCGTCTTGCTTGGGCTTCTCTCATGGAGGCCCTCAGTCAGACCCAGTGTTGATATGTGTCAAGACGCTCCTCGGGGCGCGTCTTGCTTGGGCCCCTCTCCTGGAGGCGCTCAGTCAGACCCAGTGTTGACATGTGGCAAGACGCTCCTCGGGGCGCGTCTTGCTGGGGCTTCTCTCATGGAGGCACTCAGTCAGACCCAGTGTTGACATGTGGCAAGACGCTCCTCGGGGCGCGTCTTGCTTGGGCCTCTCACCTGGAGGCGCTCAGTCAGACCCAGTGTTGACATGTGGCAAGACGCTCCTCGGGGCGCGTCTTGCTTGGGCCTCTCTCCTGGAGGCGCTCAGTCAGACCCAGTGTTGACATGTGGCAAGACGCTCCTCGGGGCGCGTCTTGCTTGGGCCTCTCTCCTGGAGGCGCTCAGTCAGACCCAGTGTTGACATGTGGCAAGACGCTCCTCGGGGCGCGTCTTGCTTGGGCCTCTCTCCTGGAGGTATTCAGTCAGACCCAGTGGTGACATGTGGCAAGACGCTCCTCGGGGCGCGTATTGCTTGGGCCTCTCTCCTTTAGGCCCTCTGTCAGACCCAGTGTTGACATGTGGCAAGACGCTCCTCGGGGCGCGTCTTGGTTGGGCCTATCTCCTGGAGGCCCTCAATCAGACCCAGTGTTTACACGTTGCAAGACGCTCCTCGGGGCACATCTTCCTTGGGCCTCTCTCCTGGAGGCCCTCTGTCAGACCCAGTGTTGACATGTGGCAAGACGCTTCTCGGGGCGTGTCTTGGTTGGGCCTATCTCCTGGAGGCCCTCAATCAGACCCAGTGTTGACACGTTGCAAGACACTGCTCGGGGCGCGTCTTGCTTGGGCCTCTCTCCCGGAGGCCCTCTGTCAGACCCAGTGTTGACATGTGTCAAGACGCTCCTCGGGGCGCGTCTTGCTTGGGCCTCTCTCCTGGAGGCGCTCAGTCAGACCGAGTGCTGACATGTGGCAAGACGCTCCTCGGGGCGCGTCTTGCTTGGGCTTCTCTCCTGGAGGCCCTCAGTCAGACCCATTGTTGACATGTGGCAAGACGCTCCTCGGGGCGCGTCTTGCTTGGGCCTCTCTCCTGGAGGCGCTCAGTCAGACCGAGTGCTGACATGTGGCAAGACGCTCCTCGGGCCGCGTCTTGCTTGGGCTTCTCTCCTGGAGGCCCTCAGTTAGACCCATTGTTGACATGTGGCAAGACGCTCCTCGGGGCGCGTCTTGCTGGGGCTTCTCTCATGGAGGCACTCAGTCAGACCCAGTGTTGACATGTGGCAAGACGCTCCTCGGGGCGCGTCTTGCTTGGGCCTCTCTCCTGGAGGCGCTCAGTCAGACCCAGTGTTGACACGTTGCAAGACGCTCCTCGGGGCGCATCTTCCTTGGATCTCTCTCCTGGAGGCTCTCAGTCAGACCGAGTAGTGACATGTGGCATGACGCTCCTCGGGGTGCGTCTTAATTGGGCCTCTCTCCTGGAGTCGCTCAGTCAGACCCAGTGGTGACATGTGGCAAGACACTCCTCGGGGCGCGTCTTGCTTGGGCTTCTCTCCTGGAGGCCCTCAGTCAGACCCATTGTTGACATGTGGCAAGACGCTCCTCGGGGCGCGTCTTGCTTGGGCCTCTCTCCTGGAGGCGCTCGGTCAGACCGAGTGCTGACATGTGGCAAGACGCTCCTCGGGCCGCGTGTTGCTTGGGCCTCTCTCCTGGAGGCTCTCAGTCAGACCCAGTGGTGACATGTGGCAAGACGCTCCTCGGGGCGCGTCTTGCTTGGGCCTCTCTCCTGGAGGCGCTCAGTCAGACCGAGTGCTGACATGTGGCAAGACGCTCCTCGGGGCGCCTCTTGCTTGGTACTCTCTCCTGGAGGCGCTCAGTCAGACCCAGTGGTGACATGTGGCTAGACGCTCCTCGGGGCACGTATTGCTTGGGCCTCTCTCCTGGAGGCCCTCTGTCAGACCCAGTGTTGACATGTGGCAAGACGCTCCTCGGGGCGCGTCTTGCTTGGGCTTCTCTCCTGGAGGCCCTTAATCAGACCCAGTGTTGACAAGTGTCAAGACGCTCCTTGGGGCACGTCTTGCTTGGGCCCCTCTCCTGGAGGCGCTCAGTCAGACCCATTGTTGACATGTGGCAAGACGCTCCTCGGGGCGCGTCTTTCTGGGGATTCTCTCATGGAGGCGCTCAGTCAGACCCAGTGTTGACATGTGGCAAGACGCTCCTCGGGGCGCGTCTTGCTTGGGCCTCTCTCCTGGAGGCGCTCAGTCAGACCCAGTGTTGACATGTGGCAAGACGCTCCTAGGGGCGCGTCTTGCTTGGGCCTCTCTCCTGGAGGCGCTCAGTCAGACCCAGTGGTGACATGTGGCAAGACGCTCCTCGGGGCGCGTATTGCTTGGGCCTCTCTCCTGGAGGCCCTCTGTCAGACCCAGTGTTGACATGTGGCACGACGCTCCTCGGGGCGCGTCTTGGTTGGGCCTCTCTCCTGGAGGCCCTCAATCAGACCCAGTGTTGACACGTTGCAAGACGCTCCTCGGGGCGCATCTTCCTTGGGCCTCTCTCCTGGAGGCTCTCAGTCAGACCGAGTAGTGACATGTGGCATGAAGCTCCTCGGGGCGCCTTCTTGCTTGGGCCTCTCTCCTGGAGTCGCTCAGTCAGACCCAGTGGTGACATGTGGCAAGACACTCCTCGGGGCGCGACTTGCTTGGGCCTCTCTCCCGGAGGCCCTCTGTCAGACCCAGTGTTGACATGTGTCAAGACGCTCCTCGGGGCGCGTCTTGCTTGGGCCTCTCTCCTGGAGGCGCTCAGTCAGACCGAGTGCTGACATGTGGCAAGACGCTCCTCGGGGCGCGTCTTGCTTGGGCTTCTCTCCTGGAGGCCCTCAGTCAGACCCATTGTTGACATGTGGCAAGACGCTCCTCGGGGCGCGTCTTGCTTGGGCCTCTCTCCTGGAGGCGCTCAGTCAGACCGAGTGCTGACATTTGGCAAGACGCTCCTTGGGCCGCGTGTTGCTTGGGCTTCTCTCCTGGAGGCGGTCAGTCAGACCCATTGTTGACATGTGGCAATACGCTCCTCGGTGCGCGTCTTGCTGGGGCTTCTCTCATGGAGGCACTCAGTCAGACACAGTGTTGACATGTGGCAAGACGCTCCTCAGGGCGCGTCTTGCTTGGGCCTCTCTCCTGGAGGCGCTCAGTCAGACCCAGTGTTGACACGTTGCAAGACGCTCCTCGGGGCGCGTCTTCCTTGGGCCTCTCTCCTGGAGGCTCTCAGTCAGACCGAGTAGTGACATGTGGCATGACGCTCCTCGGGTTGCGTCTTAATTGGGCCTCTCTCCTGGAGTCGCTCAGTCAGACCCAGTGGTGACATGTGGCAAGACACTCCTCGGGGCGCGTCTTGCTTGGGCTTCTCTCCTGGAGGCCCTCAGTCAGACCCATTGTTGACATGTGGCAAGACGCTCCTCGGGGCGCGTCTTGCTTGGGCCTCTCTCCTGGAGGCGCTCAGTCAGACCGAGTGCTGACATGTGGCAAGACGCTCCTTGGGCCGCGTGTTGCTTGGGCCTCTCTCCTGGAGGCTCTCAGTCAGACCCAGTGGTGACATGTGGCAAGACGCTCCTCGGGGCGCGTCTTGCTTGGGCCTCTCTCCTGGAGGCGGTCAGTCAGACCGAGTGCTGACATGTGGCAAGACGCTCCTCGGGGCGCCTCTTGCTTGGGACTCTCTCCTGGAGGCGCTCAGTCAGACCCAGTGGTGACATGTGGCTAGACGCTCCTCGGGGCACGTAATGCTTGGGCCTCTCTCCTGGAGGCCCTCTGTCAGACCCAGTGTTGACACGTGGCAAGACGCTCCTCGGCGAGCGTTTTGCTTGGGCCTCTCTCCAGGAGGCGCTCAGTCAGACCGAGTAGTGACATGTGGCATGACGCTCCTCGGGGCGCGTCTTGCTTGGGCCTCTCTCCTGGAGGCGCTCAGTCAGACCCAGTGGTGACATGTGGCAAGACACTCCTCGGGGCGTGTCTTGCTTGGGCCTCTCTCCTGGAGGCCCTCTGTCAGACCCAGTGTTGACATGTGGCAAGACGCTCCAAGGGGCGCGTCTTGCTTGGGCCTCTCTCCTGGAGGCGCTCAGTCAGACCGAGTGCTGACATGTGGCAAGACGCTCCTCGGTGCGCGTCTTGCTTGGGCCTCTCTCCTGGAGGTGCTCAGTCAGACCCAGTGGTGACATATGGCAAGACGCTCCTCGGTGCGCGTCTTGCTTGGGCCTCTCTCCTGGAGGCGCTCAGTCAGACCCAGTGGTGACATATGGCAAGATGCTCCTTGGGGCGCGTGTTGCTTGGGCCTCTCTCCTGGTGGCCCTCTGTCAGACCCAGTGTTGACATGTGGCAAGACACTCCTCGGGGCGCGTCTTGCTTGGGCTTCTCTCCTGGAGGCCCTCAGTCAGACCCAGTGGTGACAAGTGTCAAGACGCTCCTTGGGGCACGTCTTGCTTGGGCCCCTCTCCTGGAGGCGCTCAGTCAGACCCATTCTTGACATGTGGCAAGACGCTCCTCGGGGCGCGTCTTGCTGGGGCCTCTCTCCTGGAGGCGCTCAGTCAGACCCAGTGTTGACATGTGGCAAGACGCTCCTCGGGGCGCGTCTTGCTTGGACCTCTCTCCTGGAGGCGCTCTGTCAGACCCAGTGTTGACATGTGGCAAGACGCTCCTCGGGGCGCGTCTTGCTTGGGCCTCTCTCCTGGAGGCGCTCAGTCAGACCCAGTGTTGACATGTGGCAAGACGCTCCTCGGGGCGCGTCTTGCTTGGGCCTCTCTCCTGGAGGCGCTCAGTCAGACCCAGTGTTGACATGTGGCAAGACGCTCCTCGGGGTGCGTCTTGGTTGGGTCTCTCTCCTGGAGGCCCTCAATCAGACCCAGTGTTGACACGTTGCAAGACGCTCCTCGGGGCGCATCTTCCTTGGGCCTCTCTCCTGGAAAATCTCAGTCAGACCGAGTAGTGACATGTGGCATGACGCTCCTCGGGGCGCCTTCTTGCTTGGGCCTCTCTCCTGGAGTCGCTCAGTCAGACCCAGTGGTGACATGTGGCAAGACACTCCTCGGGGCGCGTCTTGCTTGGGCCTCTCTCCCGGAGGCCCTCTGTCAGACCCAGTGTTGACATGTGTCAAGACGCTCCTCGGGGCGCGTCTTGCTTGGGCCTCTCTCCTGGAGGCGCTCAGTCAGACCGAGTGCTGACATGTGGCAAGACGCTCCTCGGGGCGCGTCTTGCTTGGGCCTCTCTCCTGGAGGCGCTCAGTCAGACCGAGTGCTGACATGTGGCAAGACGCTCCTCGGGCCGCGTGTTGCTTGGGCTTCTCTCCTGGAGGCCCTCAGTCAGACCCATTGTTGACATGTGGCAATACGCTCCTCGGGGCGCGTCTTGCTTGGCCTTCTCTCATGGAGGCCCTCAGTCAGACCCAGTGTTGATATGTGTCAAGACGCTCCTCGGGGCGCGTCTTGCTTGGGCCCCTCTCCTGGAGACGCTCAGTCAGACCCAGTGTTGACATGTGGCAAGACGCTCCTCGGGGCGCGTCTTGCTGGGGCTTCTCTCATGGAGGAACTCAGTCAGACCCAGTGTTGACATGTGGCAAGACGCTCCTTCGGGGCGCGTCTTGCTTGGGCCTCTCTCCTGGAGGCGCTAAGTCAGACCCAGTGTTGACATGTGGCAAGACGCTCCTCGGGGCGCGTCTTGCTTGGGCCTCTCTCCAGGAGGCGCTCAGTCAGACCGAGTAGTGACATGTGGAATGACGCTCCTCGGGGCGCGTCTTGCTTGGGCCTCTCTCCTGGAGGCGCTCAGTCAGACCCAGTGGTGACATGTGGCAAGACACTCCTCGGGGCGTGTCTTGCTTGGGCCTCTCTCCTGGAGGCCCTCTGTCAGACCCAGTGTTGACATGTGGCAAGACGCTCCTAGGGGCGCGTCTTGCTTGGGCCTCTCTCCTGGAGGCGCTCAGTCAGACCGAGTGCTGACATGTGGCAAGACGCTCCTCGGTGCGCGTCTTGCTTGGGCCTCTCTCCTGGAGGCGCTCAGTCAGACCCAGTGGTGACATATGGCAAGACGCTCCTCGGTGCGCGTCTTGCTTGGGCCTCTCTCCTGGAGGCGCTCAGTCAGACCCAGTGGTGACATATGGCAAGATGCTCCTTGGGGCGCGTGGTACTTGGGCCTCTCTCCTGGAGGCCCTCTGTCAGACCCAGTGTTGACATGTGGTGTTGGGGTTATTAGGAGCGAACAATTCGTAAGCTTTAACTTACTTTTGGATTCTTCAATAAATTCTGTAAATATGGAACTATTTACTGATTTATTAATTAATTAAGATATTCTTAGATATCTTCAGGGCACCACCCTTTAATTAGAAAGGGAAATGAATCCAAAACTCTTATCAGTCTTTCTTGAAGTTCGTAGAATCCTCGGAGCAGAGACTTCTCTTCGACACAACAAAGCTACTGGACACAAAAATCTGAATTTTATAACATTTAATTAACAATTTGTCAAATGAATAAACAGTGGAATAGATGAATAATAACCGTGTGATATGATTGAAGATGGATGTGTTTGCATGTGATGGAGGATGTATGAATGGGGTCCTTTGTTCTCACAAAGGAGTAGTGTGTGTGTGTGTGTGTGTGTGTGTGTGTGTGTGTGTGTGTGTGTGTGTGTGTGTGTGTGTGTGTGTGTGTGTGTGTGCGTGTGTATGGATTCAAAATGGAGTCTTGAATACAAGATGGCTGACCCCTTTGTCTGGCTAAAGTGTGGGTGGCAACTTGCACTTTAACTTCCAAAGCACTTAGAATCAGTAGTAACTTAACCTTAAATCACTCAAAACATTTCAAAAGATCATGAAACAACACAAAAGATTAATCACAAATTAATATCTTTTAGTTTCAGCCTGGCCATGACAGAAACCATTTTAAGATACCAAACAATGATCAATAAGCAGTTTATTCTTTCAAAATGACCCGACGGACGTGTTTGGGACGAAAGAGGAAAACACGAAGCTACTTTTTAAGCAATAGCGCGGTTTTATTGCTTATTCTGGACTATAGAGGAAACGGGAGAAGAAAAGGAGAGAAAAAAATGACTTTTCTGATCACCAAAGCAGCAAGGCGTCCCCCGCTGTTATGACTTGACGGTTCTCCGTTTTTCTCCGCAGTTTCCAGCGTCATCCGTCGGTTTGATGCTTTCTCCGTTGTTTGGCGTTCACGAGTGTTTCTCCACGGGCTGGACAGAGACAGCAAAGTTTCTTTCTGTGCTGAGTTATAACTTACAGCGTGCTTGATGGAGTTGTTGCTTTCCTCCGCAGTTCTGTGTCCTCAAACATCAGCTGGAGGGGAGCAGAAACGAGCAGATCTGATGGGCTTGCAGTTTAGTTTCCAGCAGTTCCGTGGCTCAACTTGGCACTTAGAGCTTCCGCGTGCTCAAGTTGTCGGAGCGTTGACAAGCGTGTCCTTACCGCCAGGTATCCTGGGCAAAAGAACGAGGATTCTTTGTCTCTGCTGAAGATTTATGGTCTTAGTTCGCGGGAAAAGCTCCACGGCTTCCCGCACATGCGCAGAATGTGTTTCTGGTACTAGGCGGTGACGTCATCACAATGCTTCCGTGTGCAAAGCATCATGGGAAATGAAGTTTCTTGGCGCTGATGTGATTATTTGCTTTTCAGAGCAATTTAAGCACAGTCATTTTGGAGAAAATCACTGCATAGTAATTTCCTCATGAGGTCAGACCCTCAACATTCCCCCTTTTGGTTTCGGGGATCGCGCCCAAAGCTCGATCGTCGGAAGCACAGATGGGTTTGTTCCTCATGAACGTAGGTCGACTTGATTGTCGGAAGCACAGGTGGGTTTGTCCCTTAGGACGTTGGTCTCCTTGGACGCCTTTGTCTTTGTTCTTTGTCTTGGATCCTGGCACCTTTGGTCTTTGATCCTGGTCAGGCACAAAGAGGATAGGAAACAGGATAGTCCCCAACGCGCATAACGAGAAGAAGCCACTCACGCAGGTGGTACGCAATGATGATGTCGTCCATGCGAGAGGTAGTAGTGTAGAAGGAGGAAGGTCGGTGGGCGGTTAACTCCACGAGTGGACACAAAGGCATCTCACCGCCGGCCATACAGTTCAGTTTATGGAGCACGCAGTGATGTACGAGGTCCATAGTTCGCAAACGCGCATTGACCTATGTGGTCCCAAGATTCCCCCCTTTTTGGTCCAAAGGGTGGATCAGGACAGTCTTTGGGCTAAAACAAGGACCATAAACTAAGAGGTACTACAATGTGCTGGTGCGTCAGACAGAGTCATTGACAGACTGAGCTGGGCCGGCACATAACCACTAGTTAATATGTGACCAAGTAAGAAACAAAAATACAGACAACCCAAAAAAAAAAAAAAAACATATAACATCCAAGAAAATTCATAGCAACCTTGAGGTCTCATAAAATACATTCTTAGGTCATACAGTCAGTGTGTAGCTTATAAAGAATGTGACATACTGCAATACTCAGATAAATATGTGAGGTAGACTAAAATGAGAACTACTCTTAGGTTTACAGAATAACAAAGAAAATGTTGCTCACCCCCTTTAGACAGGTGTGGTACATTCACGCTTGGAGTCTCCCAGAACGCGGTCACGAGGCACACCGTAGGTGAGCAAGTGCATCTTATCTTGGAGTTTCTTAACACACCTGTAGGCGGAATAAGCAATCACGGCCGTGATGAGCCATCCCATCCCCAGGGCGACCAATGTGCAGATTAAGGTGGTATAATCTGTGTCAATGTAGCGTCTTGGGCGTCAAAGTAAGTTCACGCGGGGTTTGTGTGAACTTAACAAATTTGGTTCCTTCAATCAGTTATTGTTAATCAATTTCTAAATCGAAGGCAAAGTTATAACCCTGGAAAGCGTCCATGATCTCAATCTCTGAGTCATGCTGTTCGAGGTTGAGGTGATGGAGTGTCAGGTTTCTAGTTCAAAGTGGAAATGCCTACCGTCCTTTCAAATACCAATGTTCAGCATCGACCTAGCTATAGATGTGAGGTGTCACAATTATGGGAACATGTAACAGGAAACCGAATTCTAATCTTCTGCATCAACGTGAATGGGAATTGCACTACCTAAGCTGTACGCTAGGTGGATTTATGAAAGGTGCACAGTAGAGGGGTAAGTACGGGGAAATACGACTTTCAACCAAGCTGTCCAGCGTGGAACTTACTTCCCTGAGCAGGTCCTACATCAAATCTCTCACCACTCGTGTGTACACAATATCCTGAGGTATGGTTTCAGACAAAGTCTTGATTGCACGTAGAGATTCATTAATCAGAGCCTAGTGTAGGTACCAGAGTACTCTGTAAGGTTTTAGTAGGTACATCCTGTTAGCGGTCTAGGAAGGAGTTTCTCTTGGTTAGTGAAAGTGACGGCGGGGGGGGGGGGAGCCTGGTTCTTTGTCGGTTAGTACATGTTAGTGGGTTAAACGTGCACTTCCCCCCCCCTTTCCATTTCCACGCATAAAACTATGTGGAGACTACGTCTACCTCCTGCGGGGAGTCTGGTCTCTGTACCCGCGGGGACGGTTTGACGTAGGGTTTGATTTGGTTTGCATGCACCCATTTGTAGACAGGCTCCTGTCTCGCTTTGGTGATGCGTAACCTGTATGCAACTGGAGAGAGTTTTGCCAAGATCTCAAATGGTCCTGACCAGCAGGGCAGGAACTTCTTAGCTTTGCGTGCCGGTTGGGCGAACCGAAAGTAGAATAATTTGTCACCCACCTCGTATTCGCGGCTGGTTGTCTTTTGGTCGTAGTAGGCCTTAGCGCCTTCTACGTTGGTCTCCAGTTTCTTCTGAGCGTGCGCGAACGTAGCTCTGAGGTGTGTTTTCAAGTCTGCCACATACTGATGAGCGGTATAGGCAGTGGCAACACTGACATCCTCTGGGTGATACAGGAGGTGCAGTGGTAGAGTCATCAGTCTGCCGGTCATCATCTCAAAGGGCGTAACCCCTGTGGATCGCTGGGGAGTGGACCGTATGGCCATCAGGACCAGAGGGAGCTTGACGTCCCAGTCCTTCCCAGTGGAGCAGACGTACTTTTTGAGCATAGAGACGACCGTGCGGTTCATCCGTTCGACCTGTCCGGATGACTGTGGGTGATAGGGGAGGTGGAATCTCACTTCCACTCCCAGAAGTTCAAACAGGGACGTCATTACACTGGATGTGAAATGAGTTCCTCGGTCAGAGTCAATGCAGAGTGGAAGTCCCCATCGACTGAAAACGTGGTTAATCAGCAGTACAGCGGTTGTGACGGCTGTATCGTTTGGCGCTGGAAGGCACTCAACCCACTTTGTGAAACTGCAAGTTACAGTTAGCATATATTTGTTTCCTCTTGCCGATTTGGGAACCGGTCCAACCCAGTCGATCTGCAGGTGGGACCAAGGGAAGGTTATTCCCCTGCGTTGCAGTGGTGCTCTAGCAAGTGGCTGGGAGGGTTGAAACTGGGCACAGATGAGGCAGCCTTGGACATAGCTGTGTACGTCCTTGGACATCGATGGCCAATATGCTACTTCTGTCAGTGACGCGAGGGTAGCTTTTGCTCCACGGTGACCTCCAACCGGAGTGTCGTGGGCGTAGGCAAGCATCACTCCTCTGTGGTCGAGTGGAACAACCCAGCGCGGCGGGCCGTGATCGTCACGCATGTAAACTAACAAATCGTTTTGTAGTTTCAGGTGCGTGAGTTGACGATGCAGGGTTACCAAATCTTGGCTTGCACCAATAGGTGGTGATGGTTGTTTAGACATCGGGCCCTTTTGGAGAAGCTCGCGGATGAGCTTCAGGTCAGGATCTTGTTCCTGCATGGTGACTAGGTCCGCATCATGTGGTTGTCTGCCTAGAAACACGGGTACCCCAACGTTCTGAGGTTCGTCTGCCTGTTTAGCATGGCGACGAGTAATCGCGCAGACCTCGTGAACGGCCTTGGGTGGAAGCCACTCGTCTTTGAATTCCCAGCAGGTTCCCTGGTCAGCACCGAGCTTAGCAAGGCGGTCAGCTTCGTCATTACCATCTTTCTCTGGACCTAGGGTCCTGGAGTGACCTTTGACCTTTTTCCAGTAGACCATTATGCCTTTCTCAGTGGTGAGCAGATCACACGCTAGGAATAACTCCGAGTGTTTCACGTCTCTGTTCCTGGCGTTTTTCATGTGGTTCTCCTTCCACATGGGGAAGTGAGAGATGAAGCTGTGTCTAGCGTAGTTTGAATCAGAGCAAAGGACGATTTGAGTGATGTCCAAGGCTGCCGCCTGCTGGAGGGTTATCAACACTGCAGCAATTTCGGCGTACTGACTAGACTTTTGGCCCAACCGGTAGTGATTTGGTTGCTTAGTGTCATAGTCCACCCAAACGACTCCAACCCCAGCACGGAGCTGGCCTTCGTGAAGGTAGGCACATCCGTCAGTGTAAACTTTCGGAAGCCCTAGGCAAACATTCTCATCAAAGTAGCGATGATTGGATGCGGTTGGGTAGACTGCGGCAGGTGTGTCCAGGGGGCCCATGACGGAGTCAGAGTCACAGTGCTGGCAGCCTGCTAGCCCTTGTCCTAGCGCTAGCTTGGTGTTCTGACCATACTTGACCTCAATGTTGTATCCTTGGAGCACCATCATCCACGTCGCAATGCGACTGTTTGACACTCTTCCTTCGCGCAGTCGCTGGCTGTTTAGGAAGGTGACAGGCTGATGACACGTTTCAATGATCACTTTCTGTCCACCGATGTAACTACGAAAGTGTTCGACGGCCCAGACTGTAGAGAGGAGAGCTCTCTCGCAGTCTGAGAACTGGAGTTCCACCTTGCTCAGAGGCTTGCTGGCGTATGCCACAACTCTCATGTCCTGATCGTGTTTCTGCTTCAAAGCAGCGCTCAGGCAGTGAGAGGAGAAAGTAGCCTCTATGTAGAACTCTTTATCCTTGTCTGGGTAAGCCAGACAGGGTGCGGACGCCAACTTCTGTTTTAGGAACTGGAAGGAGAGTTCTTGGGGTCTGTCCCACACGAAAGGTGTGTCGTTCCGAAGCAGCTCAGTGAGGGGCCTCGCTGTTTCAGCGTACTCCTCAATGAACTGCCTGGAGTAGTTGCAGACTCCGAGGAAGCTCCTGAGTTCGGTCAGATTAGCTGGGGCTTTGATGTCCTGAATGGCTCTAATGCGTCCCGCTTGGGGCTCGACTCCATTAGGGCCAACCAGCAGTCCAACATACTCCACTTTGGTTCGACACCACTGTCCCTTGAGAATCGCCAATTTAGCTCCGGCGTCAGCGAGCTGTTGCAGCACATGACGGAGCTCAACCAGGTGCTCCTCGAAGGTTCGACTCCTCATCAAGATGTCATCGACATATATGAGGTTCCCTCTGGAAGCAGCATCTGACATGGCTTTGTGGAGGAAGATGTTGAACTCGGCAGGTGAGTTAGAGTAGCCAAAGGGGCAGCGGTTCCAAGTATATTGGCGATTTCCCAAGGAGAAAGCCAGTTTATACTGGTCCGCCGGCTCAACCTTCATGGTCCAGAAGCCGTTGGCTATGTCAACCGTAGAGAAGAAACGAGCATCTCTGACTCTGGCTAGCTCCTGATCTAAAGGGATCATAGGCCACCTGGAGAGAGGTACTTGTTTGTTCAGTGCATGATACTCTATGGTGAGACGCCATTTCCCAGTCGGTTTCAGAACCGGCCAGATGGGAGAGTTGTAAGTGGAGTTACACTCTCTGATGATGTTTTTCTCCTTCAGCTGATCGAGGATCTCCTGGATCGACTCATAAGCAGCGAGGGGAATCTTGTACTGACGTACAAAAGTAGGAGGGGCATTCGGGTTCGTCGGAATGCGAACCGTGTGCAGGTTTGTGAGTCCACAGTCCAGGGAGTCCCTGGATAAGATGGGCTGAAAATCATAGAACAGGCTTCTAAGCGCTGCTCTCTGCTCCTCTGACTCCAGCGCATCCGCTTTGTCAAGCTGCTGGCTGACTTCGGCCTCGAAGCCGTCATAAGGTTCAGAGGAGGAGGGTCTCTGGTGTTCCGGGCTTTCAACCGGTGACTCAGAGGGTTGAGTATTTATTGCAAAAACCATTAGACACTGACCGCCGTCAGTATCTAAGGTTGCACTGCAAATGGGTTCCTCAGGAAGGGCTTCATGCCGCTTGATGGTAATCATTTGTGAAGGGAAAGTACTGAATGTGTCTACACCAACCTGTCTGTCATTCAAGAACAACAGAAGTTGTCCAATCACGGGGACTGAAAGTTCGAAGTCATGGAATGAGCTATCTATCAGCATGCCCAAGGGCTTTCCTGCAGGCAGGTGGATAGGACTCTGGGTCGGATTTTCGACCAACAAGTACGCAGAACGATTGTTCAGCTCCAACAGTGGCGTGCCACAGACGGCTAAGTTGAGCTCCAAGAAGTGTGGTGATGGCTGGAAGAAGGCCTGTGTGCCTGGCAGCTTCTGATGCTTCATCAGAGTCAGACGAACAGGCACTCCTTTGACCAGTGGGGGCAGAACCGTGCTGGCCTCAACCACTGCACGGCAGGCCTGTGGAATGGTCTGACCGGACAGCAAGTGTTCAGGGCCTTCTGAGCGGGGCTCAGAGGATGGTGTGGCCCGGGCCCAAAGGACTTGATTGCAAGTGTCCAGCTGGGCACCGAGTCGGACCAGCAGATCTGCTCCAATGAGTGCAGGTGGATCAAGCTGTGGTATGATGCTGAATGAATGTGTGAGCTGTCTTGCTCCAAGCTGGATAGTCAGAGAGCAGACCTCTGGCGCTTTCAGGAGCCTCTGCGGCCAAGTAGGTGACAGGAGCCGATGGCTACGTGTCACACTGACCAGAAGGGGGTCGTTCTGACGCAGGTGTTCAAACGTCTGCTGGCTGATGGCTGACTTTTCTGACCAAAGAGCAAGGCGAGCATCTGAGATGTGGGTGCAGTTGATGGTAAGACCACCAACTATGTGTGGTGCATATGGCTGCAGGCTGACGTTCTTCAGCGAGCAGAGAAAAGATGAATGTGCGTGGAGCGGAGTTCCAGGAGCGGTTTCGTGCCTTTGCAGGCGGTCATCGTCTGTGGGAGCCGTAGGGAGGGGCATGACCTTGGAACAAGGGTTTTGCGGCTCACTTATGCTGACTTCAAGAATGGAGGATGGTCGGCTGCTATCTGGGTTCCAGGGCTTAGGTGTGTCCACCTGGGCCCACAGTTGACCCTTCTGGCAGTCGATGAGGGGAGCTAGACGTTCAAGCAGGTCCTGACCAATGAGAAGTGGTTCAGTGTCTAGCTGGCAGACATAAAACGGGTGAACCAGATTCATGTCTTGGAAGGTGATGTCCAGCCACGCCCGGTGAGTGATACACTCCCGGGTCTGGGTGTAGCTGGTGATTTTCAGGTCACAAGGTTCAACCTGGACTGGTTTCCCGAGCGACCGCATGGTGTCAGACACGCGATGGAACAATGTGGAGCACATCAGGGTGATTTCTGAGCCGGTATCCAGCAGAGCATCAACCTGTATGCATCCACCTACGTTGGTGCTACAGTACAAATGGCGAGCATGATCATGGTTGGTTAAGTCACCAAGGAACTTCAGAAATTTAGTATCAGGTTTCTCTGCGGGGTAGATTTCAGGAGACTCCTGTGATCTACCAGTAGTGTTCCCCCAGCTGATCAGGTAGGTCCTGGCCACGCTGGGAGGTTGAGCCACGCCTAGTCATGCTGACGTTGGCTCTGGGTCTGGCTTCTTAGAAGAAGACTTTGGTGCAGGGGTCTCATCTGCAGATCTCAGCTGTTCCTTCTGTTTAGCTAGGAACTGCTGAAACATCTCCTGGAGGTCGGCTTTGGTCAAGTACTCACCTGCGGACTTGCGTTCGGGACTTACCTGTTGGCGGCGCTCCTTAAACCTTCCACTGTTCCGACCTGCCTGCCGTTGGTTTTGGTTGGGCCACTTCCTGTCTGATTGTCCAGACCTAGGCGGCCAATCACCACCCCCCTTCCCCTGTTGAGGAGATTGGGACTGCTTTCGTGGTTTAGCAGGTCTAGGTTTAGCAGATTTTGGCTTAGTGGGTGGAGCTTCTGTGCCTTCGAGCTTCAAACGCGGCTCAGCGTCGGGAGCTAGGTGCATGACGCGGTGATGTGCGTCAGGCTTTTGGGGCTTTCAGCCGGCTTCCCAAGCCTGTTGAGCGTATCTCCTAATCTCCTGAGTTGTCAGTTTCTTCATCCGACAATACATTGAGACTTCGGAGCGAACACACTCGTGCAGGTTGTGAATGAACAGGGATCTGAAGGCAGGGTCTTCCTCGAGCCCAGGGCCGTTTCGACCTTGGAAATAAGCACTTTTGAGTCTGCGATAATACTCTCTGGGGGGTTCGTTTCTCCAGTGTTTGATGGAGAAGGCCCCCATTGTAGCTGACGCAGAGTCTGCATACGTGGCGTATTCATCCCTCAACGCTCGGCAGAGCGAGGAGTACCGATCACGAATGTCAGGTGGTAGAGTTTCCATGAAACCGTGCACCGTTCTAGATGTGGTTTTCCAAATTAGCTTGAGCTTTTCCCTTGAAGAGGGTGCTGGAAGATCAAGCAGACAACGTTCTATCTCCCTGAGATAATCGTCGACATTGGATTCATTGGTGTTAGGATCAAAGCGTTCTATGTCTTTAGCTAGCGATTCAATTTGACGTACACGGAGCCCTGACTCACGGTACGGCGCGTCATCCTCTGACTCTGACCCACGGTCTGTCTCAGAGGGCGCTGGATATCGCTGGTGTGCTCTGGGCTCCCAATGTTGACTCCTGGGGCCCAAATCGGGGTTCGGCATGCTGTGGCGGGCTGCTGGCACGTCACGTGGGTGTCCTGGGAGGTCCTCCTCCCGGGGCACGTCTGCATAGTGCAGCCTGCGTCTTTCAACTGGGGCTTCTGCGTAATACGCTCTGTCCGGGTACGGACTGGCGTATGATGCTTGGTCATGCAGCTGGTTATCGGCATGCCGAATACCGGAGTAGCTAGGATGGGTGGATGGTTGAGGTGCAGCTTGGGCTTGTGCATAACCCCAGCTGGCACCTTGCACCCTTCGTGGACTGGGGGAGCGGTCTAAATAGAGGTGCCGCTCAGCTGGTCGACTTCTCACAGATTGAGAAGGCCGTGAAGATGAGGGTGGTGGTCCAACCTGGGATTCGAGGGCGAACTGCCCTCGGCCCCTAGGTGGTCCTGAATGCCCTATAGTGTGTGTAGGGAACGGGGCCGAAGGTTGGGACAGATAAGCTTCATCTCTCCCCTGCGGCGTGCGTCTGTCCAGAGAGTCCCACACCACATACTGTTGATTATCGTATGGAGACGTATCAGGAGGTAGCCTACCTTTACGGCGGGACGGCGGTCCCTCGCTTCCTTGGGTGGAGGAAACCAATTGGTCTTTGGCGATCGTCCTGGGCGGACCCTGGTTGGCTTTGCCGGCTTGCTTTCGTACCGGTGTGGGAGAGCACTCTGGCTCAGCCTCAGAGTCACGGTGTTCCCCCCCTTCCCACTGTCTGTTGTCATCAGCAGAAGGGGGCGGGGTCTTCTCCCCATCTTCCCCAGAATCGGTGCTGGTGTTGTCTTCCTCGATCAGCCTTCCATTTCGCTGTTTTTCAGCTAGCATACTCTGGAGGTTCATGATCTTCTGACCACGTTGGAGTCCTCTCTGATAGAGGATCAGGGCTAACTTAGCTAAGTGAACCTGGATTGGTTTTGTACCACCCGGGTTTTCTATTTGATCAATTACAGCTTCTAGCTCGACGCTACGCTGTTCTTCAGTGAAATCCCTAGAAGGGTAGTCGGGTTCTCGAGCAACCACGACCAGTTTGGACAATATTTGTCCAGAAAGTAGGCCAGGTTCATAGTCGTGGGCCGCAGCGCCACCTGGTTGCTGGGAGTTGGTCAGTTCACTACTCTGTCCCTCCATTTTTAACAACCGAACCAAAAATAGCCTAGTAGAGCTTCTGCAGATAGCTCAAGCTGCACCTTTTGGGCAGCAACTGCTAGCTTTGTAGCAGAAAAACACTAAATTAACCTTTGTGCGCACAGGTTTTAGCGTTTTAAGATTGCACGGAATGCCGTGACTAACGCCTAAAATACTATTCCTTTCAGTATTTTAGCAAAAGCTGGTGCGTTGCCGTAGCAACGTCTTACAACACTTGCAGTGTTAAATATGCTAGTTATTCCTTCAGAATATTAGCAAACAAGGTGTTATCAGTCTTTGAGTGAAGGTTTCAGTTAGTTATAATAGCCACTGTGAGTTAAAGTCGCTAAATTAGCAGTTAATTTTAGCCTAAAAGGGTTAGTCAGAATTACTTACACGCTGCACCTTTAATGAGGAACTGAATTTTAACCTAAAAGGTTAGCCAGAATTAATTACACGTTGCACCTTTAAGGAAAAACTGAATTTTAACCTAAAAGGTTAGCCAGAATTAATTACACGTTGCACCTTTAAGGAAAAGCTGAATTTTAACCTAAAAGGTTAACCAGAATTAATTTACACGTTGCACCTTTAAAGAAGCACTGAGTTACTGGTGAGAGTTCGATGCAGCTTCCTGCTCAGCGAAATCAGCACCACTCTGTTGCTGGTTCAAGGCTGAACAATGGATTATTTTTAATTCAAGCTCTTTGGATTTATTTGTTTGTTTGTGCCGGATAGAAATCTCTGTGTATCCAAGCCTCACACGGCCGCACCAATAAAATGTTGGGGTTATTAGGAGCGAACAATTCGTAAGCTTTAACTTACTTTTGGATTCTTCAATAAATTCTGTAAATATGGAACTATTTACTGATTTATTAATTAATTAAGATATTCTTAGATATCTTCGGGGCACCACCCTTTAATTAGAAAGGGAAATGAATCCAAAACTCTTATCAGTCTTTCTTGAAGTTCGTAGAATCCTCGGAGCAGAGACTTCTCTTCGACACAACAAAGCTACTGGACACAAAAATCTGAATTTTATAACATTTAATTAACAATTTGTCAAATGAATAAACAGTGGAATAGATGAATAATAACCGTGTGATATGATTGAAGATGGATGTGTTTGCATGTGATGGAGGATGTATGAATGGGGTCCTTTGTTCTCACAAAGAGTAGTGTGTGTGTGTGTGTGTGTGTGTGTGTGTGTGTGTGTGTGTGTGTGTGCGTGTGTATGGATTCAAAATGGAGTCTTGAATACAAGATGGCTGACCCCTTTGTCTGGCTAAAGTGTGGGTGGCAACTTGCACTTTAACTTCCAAAGCACTTAGAATCAGTAGTAACTTAACCTTAAATCACTCAAAACATTTCAAAAGATCATGAAACAACACAAAAGATTAATCACAAATTAATATCTTTTAGTTTCAGCCTGGCCATGACAGAAACCATTTTAAGATACCAAACAATGATCAATAAGCAGTTTATTCTTTCAAAATGACCCGACGGACGTGTTTGGGACGAAAGAGGAAAACACGAAGCTACTTTTTAAGCAATAGCGCAGTTTTATTGCTTATTCTGGACTATAGAGGAAACGGGAGAAGAAAAGGAGAGAAAAAAATGTGTTTTCTGATCACCAAAGCAGCAAGGCGTCCCCCGCTGTTATGACTTGACGGTTCTCCGTTTTTCTCCGCAGTTTCCAGCGTCATCCGTCGGTTTGATGCTTTCTCCGTTGTTTGGCGTTCACGAGTGTTTCTCCACGGGCTGGACAGAGACAGCAAAGTTTCTTTCTGTGCTGAGTTATAACTTACAGCGTGCTTGATGGAGTTGTTGCTTTCCTCCGCAGTTCTGTGTCCTCAAACATCAGCTGGAGGGGAGCAGAAACGAGCAGATCTGATGGGCTTGCAGTTTAGTTTCCAGCAGTTCCGTGGCTCAACTTGGCACTTAGAGCTTCCGCGTGCTCAAGTTGTCGGAGCGTTGACAAGCGTGTCCTTACCGCCAGGTATCCTGGGCAAAAGAACGAGGATTCTTTGTCTCTGCTGAAGATTTATGGTCTTAGTTCGCGGGAAAAGCTCCACGGCTTCCCGCACATGCGCAGAACGTGTTTCTGGTACTAGGCAGTGACGTCATCACAATGTTTCCGTGTGCAAAGCATCATGGGAAATGAAGTTTCTTGGCGCTGATGTGATTATTTGCTTTTCAGAGCAATTTAAGCACAGTCATTTTGGAGAAAATCACTGCATAGTAATTTCCTCATGAGGTCAGACCCTCAACAGTGGCAAGACACTCCTCGGGGCGCGTCTTGCTTGGGCTTCTCTCCTGGAGGCCCTCAGTCAGACCCAGTGTTGACAAGTGTCAAGACGCTCCTTGGGGCACGTCTTGCTTGGGACCCTCTCCTGGAGGCGCTCAGTCAGACCCATTGTTGACATGTGGCAAGACGCTCCTCGGGGCGCGTCTTGCTGGGGCTTCTCTCATGGAGGCGCTCAGTCAGACCCAGTGTTGACATGTGGCAAGACGCTCCTCGGGGCGCGTCTTGCTTGGGCCTCTCTCCTGGAGGCGCTCAGTCAGACCCAGTGTTGACATGTGGCAAGACGCTCCTCGGGGCGCGTCTTGCTTGGGCCTCTCTCCTGGAGGCGCTCAGTCAGACCCAGTGTTGACATGTGGCAAGACGCTCCTCGGGGTGCGTCTTGCTTGGGCCTCTCTCCTGGAGGCGCTCAGTCAGACCCAGTGTTGACATGTGGCAAGACGCTCCTCGGGGCGCGTCTTGCTTGGGCCTCTCTCCTGGAGGCGCTCAGTCAGACCCAGTGGTGACATGTGGCAAGACGCTCCTCGGGGCGCGTATTGCTTGGGCCTCTCTCCTGGAGGCCCTCTGTCAGACCCAGTGTTGACATGTGGCAAGACGCTCATCGGGGCGCGTCTTGGTTGGGCCTCTCTCCTGGAGGCCCTCAATCAGACCCAGTGTTGACACGTTGCAAGACGCTACTCGGGGCGCATCTTCCTTGGGCCTCTCTCCTGGAGGCTCTCAGTCAGACCGAGTAGTGACATGTGGCATGACGCTCCTCGGGGCGCCTTCTTGCTTGGGCCTCTCTCCTGGAGTCGCTCAGTCAGACCCAGTGGTGACATGTGGCAAGACGCTCCTCGGGGCGCGTCTTGCTTGGGCCTCTCTCCTGGAGGCGCTCAGTCAGATCCAGTGTTGACATGTGGCAAGACTTTCCTCGGGGCGCGTCTTGCTTGGGCCTCTCTCCTGGAGGCCCTCTGTCAGACCCAGTGTTGACATGTGGCAAGACGCTCTTCGGGGGGCGTCTTGGTTGGGCCTCTCTCCTGGAGGCCCTCAATCAGACCCAGTGTTGACACGTTGCAAGACGCTCCTCGGGGCGCATCTTCCTTGGGCCTCTCTCCTGGAGGCTCTCAGTAAGACCGAGTAGTGACATGTGGCATGACGCTCCTCGGGGCGCCTTCTTGCTTGGGCCTCTCTCCTGGAGTTGCTCAGTCAGACCCAGTGGTGACATGTGGCAAGACACTCCTCGGGGCGCATCTTGCTTGGGCCTCTCTCCCGGAGGCCCTCTGTCAGACCCAGTGTTGACATGTGTCAAGACGCTCCTCGGGGCGCGTCTTGCTTGGGCCTCTCTCCTGGAGGCGCTCAGTCAGACCGAGTGCTGACATGTGGCAAGACGCTCCTCGGGGCGCGTCTTGCTTGGGCCTCTCTCCTGGAGGCGCTCAGTCAGACCGAGTGCTGACATGTGGCAAGACGCTCCTCGGGCCGCGTGTTGCTTGGGCTTCTCTCCTGGAGGCCCTCAGTCAGACCCATTGTTGACATGTGGCAATATGCTCCTCGGGGCGCGTCTTGCTTGGGCTTCTCTCATGGAGGCCCTCAGTCAGACCCAGTGTTGATATGTGTCAAGACGCTCCTCCGGGCGCGTCTTTCTTGGGCCCCTCTCCTGGAGGCGCTCAGTCAGACCCAGTGTTGACATGTGGCAAGACGCTCCTCGGGGCGCGTCTTGCTGGGGCTTCTCTCATGGAGGCCCTCAATCAGAGCCAGTGTTGACACGTTGCAAGACGCTCCTCGGGGCGCATCTTCCTTGGGCCTCTCTCCTGGAGGCCCTCTGTCAGACCCAGTGTTGACATGTGGCATGACGCTCCTCGGGGCGCCTTCTTGCTTGGGCCTCTCTCCTGGAGTCGCTCAGTCAGACCCAGTGGTGACATGTGGCAAGACACTCCTCGGGGCGCGTCTTGCTTGGGCCTCTCTCCCGGAGGCCCTCTGTCAGACCCAGTGTTGACATGTGTCAAGACGCTCCTCGGGGCGCGTCTTGTTTGGGCCTCTCTCCTGGAGGCGCTCAGTCAGACCGAGTGCTGACATGTGGCAAGACGCTCCTCGGGGCGCGTCTTGCTTGGGCCTCTCTCCTGCAGGGGCTCAGTCAGACCGAGTGCTGACATGTGGCAAGACGCTCCTCGGGCCGCGTCTTGCTTGGGCCTCTCTCCTGGAGGCGCTCAGTCAGACCCAGTGTTGACATGTGGCAAGACGCTCCTCGGGGCGCGTCTTGCTTGGGCCTCTCACCTGGAGGCGCTCAGTCAGACCCAGTGTTGACATGTGGCAAGACGCTCCTCGGGGCGCGTCTTGCTTGGGCCTCTCTCCTGGAGGCGCTCAGTCAGACCGAGTGCTGACATGTGGCAAGACGCTCCTCGGGCCGCGTGTTGCTTGGGCTTCTCTCCTGGAGGCCCTCAGTCAGACCCATTGTTGACATGTGGCAATACGCTCCTCGGGGCGCGTCTTGCTGGGGCTTCTCTCATGGAGGCACTCAGTCAGACCCAGTGTTGAAATGTGGCAAGACGCTCCTCGGGGCACGTCTTGCTTGGGCCTCTCTCCTGGAGGCGCTCAGTCAGACCCAGTGTTGACACGTTGCAAGACGCTTCTCGCGGCGCGTCTTCCTTGGGCCTCTCTCCTGGAGGCTCTCAGTCAGACCGAGTAGTGACATGTGGCATGACGCTCCTCGGGGTGCGTCTTAATTGGGCCTCTCTCCTGAAGTCGCTCAGTCAGACCCAGTGGTGACATGTGGCAAGACACTCCTCGGGGCACGTCTTGCTTGGGCTTCTCTCCTGGAGGCCCTCAGTCAGACCCATTGTTGACATGTGGCAAGAAGCTCCTCGGGGTGCGTCTTACTTGGGCCTCTCTCCTGGAGGTGCTCAGTCAGACCGAGTGCTGACATGTGGCAAGACGCTCCTCGGGCCGCGTGTTGCTTGGGCCTCTCTCCTGGAGGCTCTCAGTCAGACCCAGTGGTGACATGTGGCAAGACGCTCCTCGGGGCGCGTCTTGCTTGGGCCTCTCTCCTGGAGGCGCTCAGTCAGACCGAGTGCTGACATGTGGCAAGACGCTCCTCGGGGCGCCTCTTGCTTGGGACTCTCTCCTGGAGGCGCTCAGTCAGACCCAGTGGTGACATGTGGCTAGACGCTCCTCGGGGCACGTATTGCTTGGGCCTCGCACCTGGAGGCCCTCTGTCAGACCCAGTGTTGACATGTGGCATGACGCTCCTCGGGGCGCCTTCTTGCTTGGGCCTCTCTCCTGGAGTCGCTCAGTCAGACCCAGTGTTGACATGTGGCAAGACACTCCTCGGGGCGCGTCTTGCTTGGGCCTCTCTCCTGGAGGCCCTCAGTCAGACCCAGTGTTGACAAGTGTCAAGACGCTCCTTGGGGCACGTCTTGCTTGGGACCCTCTCCTGGAGGCGCTCAGTCAGACCCATTGTTGACATGTGGCAAGACGCTCCTCGGGGCGCGTCTTGCTTGGGCCTCTCTCCTGGAGGCGCTCAGTCAGACCCAGTGTTGACATGTGGCAAGACGCTCCTCGGGGCGCGTCTTGCTTGGGCCTCTCTCCTGGAGGCGCTCAGTCAGACCCAGTGTTGACATGTGGAAAGACGCTCCTCGGGGTGCGTCTTGCTTGGGCCTCTCTCCTGGAGGCGCTCAGTCAGACCCAGTGTTGACATGTGGCAAGACGCTCCTCGGGGCGCGTCTTGCTTGGGCCTCTCTCCTGGAGGCGCTCAGTCAGACCCAGTGGTGACATGTGGCAAGACGCTCCTCGGGGCGCGTATTGCTTGGGCCTCTCTCCTGGAGGCCCTCTGTCAGACCCAGTGTTGACATGTGGCAAGACGCTCATCGGGGCGCGTCTTGGTTGGGCCTCTCTCCTGGAGGCCCTCAATCAGACCCAGTGTTGACACGTTGCAAGACGCTCCTCGGGGCGCATCTTCCTTGGGCCTCTCTCCTGGAGGCTCTCAGTCAGACCGAGTAGTGACATGTGGCATGACGCTCCTCGGGGCGCCTTCTTGCTTTGGCCTCTCTCCTGGAGTCGCTCAGTCAGACCCAGTGGTGACATGTGGCAAGACGCTCCTCGGGGCGCGTCTTGCTTGGGCCTCTCTCCTGGAGGCGCTCAGTCAGACCCAGTGTTGACATGTGGCAAGACGCTCCTCGGGGCGCGTCTTGCTTGGGCCTCTCTCCTGGAGGCGCTCAGTCAGACCCAGTGTTGACATGTGGCAAGATGCTCCTCGGGGCGCGTCTTGCTTGGGCCTCTCTCCTGGAGGCCCTCTGTCAGACCCAGTGTTGACATGTGGCAAGACGCTCTTCGGGGGGCGTCTTGGTTGGGCCTCTCTCCTGGAGGCCCTCAATCAGACCCAGTGTTGACACGTTGCAAGACACTCCTCGGGGCGCATCTTCCTTGGGCCTCTCTCCTGGAGGCTCTAAGTCAGACCGAGTAGTGACATGTGGCATGACGCTCCTCGGGGCGCCTTCTTGCTTGGGCCTCTCTCCTGGAGTCGCTCAGTCAGACCCAGTGGTGACATGTGGCAAGACACTCCTCGGGGCGCGTCTTGATTGGGCCTCTCTCCCGGAGGCCCTCTGTCAGACCCAGTGTTGACATGTGTCAAGACGCTCCTCGGGGCGCGTCTTGCTTGGGCCTCTCTCCTGGAGGCGCTCAGTCAGACCGAGTGCTGACATGTGGCAAGACGCTCCTCGGGGCGCGTCTTGCTTGGGCCTCTCTCCTGGAGGCGCTCTTTCAGACCCAGTGTTGACATGTGGCAAGACGCTCCTCGGGCTGCGTGTTGCTTGGGCTTCTCGCCTGGAGGCCCTCAGTCAGACCCATTGTTGACATGTGGCAATACGCTCCTCGGGGCGCGTCTTGCTTGGGCTTCTCTCATGGAGGCCCTCAGTCAGACCCAGTGTTGATATGTGTCAAGACGCTCCTCCGGGCGCGTCTTTCTTGGGCCCCTCTCCTGGAGGCGCTCAGTCAGACCCAGTGTTGACATGTGGCAAGACGCTCCTCGGGGCGCGTCTTGCTGGGGCTTCTCTCATGGAGGCACTCAGTCAGACCCAGTGTTGACATGTGGCAAGACGCTTCTTCGGGGCGCGTCTTGCTTGGGCCTCTCTCCTGGAGGCGCTCAGTCAGACCCAGTGTTGACATGTGGCAAGACGCTCCTCGGGGCGCGTCTTGCTTGGGCCTCTCTCCAGGAGGCGCTCAGTCAGACCGAGTAGTGACATGTGGAATGACGCTCCTCGGGGCGCGTCTTGCTTGGGCCTCTCTCCTGGAGGCGCTCAGTCAGACCCAGTGGTGACATGTGGCAAGACACTCCTCGGGGCGTGTCTTGCTTGGGCCTCTCTCCTGGAGGCCCTCTGTCAGACCCAGTGTTTACATGTGGCAAGACGCTCCTAGGGGCGCGTCTTGCTTGGGCCTCTCTCCTGGAGGCGCTCAGTCAGACCGAGTGCTGACATGTGGCAAGACGCTCCTCGGTGCGCGTCTTGCTTGGGCCTCTCTCCTGGAGGCGCTAAGTCAGACCCAGTGGTGACATATGGCAAGACGCTCCTCGGTGCGCGTCTTGCTTGGGCCGCTCTCCTGGAGGCGCTCAGTCAGACCCAGTCGTGACATATGGCAAGATGCTCCTTGGGGCGCGTGTTGCTTGGGCCTCTCTCCTGGAGGCCCTCTGTCAGACCCAGTGTTGACATGTGGCAAGACACTCCTCGGGGCGCGTCTTGCTTGGGCTTCTCTCCTGGAGGCCCTCAGTCAGACCCACTGTTGACAAGTGTCAAGATGCTCCTTGGGGCACGTCTTGCTTGGGACCCTCTCCTGGAGGCGCTCAGTCAGACCCATTGTTGACATGTGGCAAGACGCTCCTCGGGGCGCGTCTTGCTGGGGCTTCTCTCATGGAGGCGCTCAGTCAGACCCAGTGTTAACATGTGGCAAGACGCTCCTCGGGGCGCGTCTTGCTTGGGCCTCTCTCCTGGAGACGCTCAGTCAGACCCAGTGTTGACATGTGGCAAGACGCTCCTCGGGGCGCGTCTTGCTTGGGCCTCTCTCCTGGAGGCGCTCAGTCAGACCCAGTGTTGACATGTGGCAAGACGCTCCTCGGGGCGCGTCTTGCTTGGGCCTCTCTCCTGGAGGCGCTCAGTCAGACCCAGTGTTGACATGTGGCAAGACGCTCCTCGGGGCGCGTCTAGCTTGGGCCTCTCTCCTGGAGGCGCTCAGTCAGACCCAGTGTTGACATGTGGCAAGACGCTCATCGGGGCGCGTCTTGGTTGGGCCTCTCTCCTGGAGGCCCTCAATCAGACCCAGTGTTGACACGTTGCAAGACGCTCCTCGGGGCGCATCTTCCTTGGGCCTCTCTCCTGGAGGCTCTCAGTCAGACCGAGTAGTGACATGTGGCATGACGCTCCTCGGGGCGCCTTCTTGCTTGGGCATCTCTCCTGGAGTCGCTCAGTCAGACCCAGTGGTGACATGTGGCAAGACACTCCTCGGGGCGCGTCTTGCTTGGGCCTCTCTCCCGGAGGCCCTCTGTCAGACCCAGTGTTGACATGTGTCAAGACGCTCCTCGGGGCGCGTCTTGCTTGGGCCTCTCTCCTGGAGGCGCTCAGTCAGACCGAGTGCTGACATGTGGCAAGACGCTCCTCGGGCCGCGTCTTGCTTGGGCCTCTCTCCTGGAGGCGCTCAGTCAGACCCAGTGTTGACATGTGGCAAGACACTCCTCGGGGCGCGTCTTGCTTGGGCCTCTCACCTGGAGGCGCTCAGTCAGACCCAGTGTTGACATGTGGCAAGACGCTCCTCGGGGCGCATCTTCCTTGGGCCTCTCTCCTGGAGGCTCTCAGTCAGACCGAGTAGTGACATGTGGCATGACGCTCCTCGGGGCGCCTTCTTGCTTGGGCCTCTCTCCTGGAGTCGCTCAGTCAGACCCAGTTGTGACATGTGGCAAGACGCTCCTCGGGGCGCGTCTTGCTTGGGCCTCTCTCCTGGAGGCGCTCAGTCAGACCCAGTGTTGACATGTGGCAAGACGCTCCTCGGGGCGCGTCTTGCTTGGGCCTCTCTCCTGGAGGCGCTCAGTCAGACCCAGTGTTGACATGTGGCAAGATGCTCCTCGGGGCGCGTCTTGCTTGGGCCTCTCTCCTGGAGGCCCTCTGTCAGACCCAGTGTTGACATGTGGCAAGACGCTCTTCGGGGGGCGTCTTGGTTGGGCCTCTCTCCTGGAGGCCCTCAATCAGACCCAGTGTTGACACGTTGCAAGACGCTCCTCGGGGCGCATCTTCCTTGGGCCTCTCTCCTGGAGGCTCTAAGTCAGACCGAGTAGTGACATGTGGCATGACGCTCCTCGGGGCGCCTTCTTGCTTGGGCCTCTCTCCTGGAGTCGCTCAGTCAGACCCAGTGGTGACATGTGGCAAGACACTCCTCGGGGCGCGTCTTGCTTGGGCCTCTCTCCCGGAGGCCCTCTGTCAGACCCAGTGTTGACATGTGTCAAGACGCTCCTCGGGGCGCGTCTTGCTTGGGCCTCTCTCCTGGAGGCGCTCAGTCAGACCGAGTGCTGACATGTGGCAAGACGCTCCTCGGGGCGCGTCTTGCTTGGGCCTCTCTCCTGGAGGCGCTCAGTCAGACCGAGTGCTGACATGTGGCAAGACGCTCCTCGGGCTGCGTGTTGCTTGGGCTTCTCTCCTGGAGGCCCTCAGTCAGACCCATTGTTGACATGTGGCAATACGCTCCTCGGGGCGCGTCTTGCTTGGGCTTCTCTCATGGAGGCCCTCAGTCAGACCCAGTGTTGATATGTGTCAAGACGCTCCTCCGGGCGCGTCTTTCTTGGGCCCCTCTCCTGGAGGCGCTCAGTCAGACCCAGTGATGACATGTGGCAAGACGCTCCTCGGGGCGCGTCTTGCTGGGGCTTCTCTCATGGAGGCACTCAGTCAGACCCAGTGTTGACATGTGGCAAGACGCTTCTTCGGGGCGCGTCTTGCTTGGGCCTCTCTCCTGGAGGCGCTCAGTCAGACCCAGTGTTGACATGTGGCAAGACGCTCCTCGGGGCGCGTCTTGCTTGGGCCTCTCTCCAGGAGGCGCTCAGTCAGACCGAGTAGTGACATGTGGAATGACGCTCCTCGGGGCGCGTCTTGCTTGGGCCTCTCTCCTGGAGGCGCTCAGTCAGACCCAGTGGTGACATGTGGCAAGACACTCCTCGGGGCGTGTCTTGCTTGGGCCTCTCTCCTGGAGGCCCTCTGTCAGACCCAGTGTTTACATGTGGCAAGACGCTCCTAGGGGCGCGTCTTGCTTGGGCCTCTCTCCTGGAGGCGCTCAGTCAGACCGAGTGCTGACATGTGGCAAGACGCTCCTCGGTGCGCGTCTTGCTTGGGCCTCTCTCCTGGAGGCGCTAAGTCAGACCCAGTGGTGACATATGGCAAGACGCTCCTCGGTGCGCGTCTTGCTTGGGCTTCTCTCCTGGAGGCCCTCAGTCAGACCCAGTGTTGACAAGTGTCAAGATGCTCCTTGGGGCACGTCTTGCTTGGGACCCTCTCCTGGAGGCGCTCAGTCAGACCCATTGTTGACATGTGGCAAGACGCTCCTCGGGGCGCGTCTTGCTGGGGCTTCTCTCATGGAGGCGCTCAGTCAGACCCAGTGTTAACATGTGGCAAGACGCTCCTCGGGGCGCGTCTTGCTTGGGCCTCTCTCCTGGAGGTGCTCAGTCAGACCCAGTGTTGACATGTGGCAAGACGCTCCTCGGGGCGCGTCTTGCTTGGGCCTCTCTCCTGGAGGCGCTCAGTCAGACCCAGTGTTGACATGTGGCAAGACGCTCCTCGGGGCGCATCTTGCTTGAGCCTCTCTCCTGGAGGCGCTCAGTCAGACCCAGTGTTGACATGTGGCAAGACGCTCCTCGGGGCGCGTCTAGCTTGGGCCTCTCTCCTGGAGGCGCTCAGTCAGACCCAGTGTTGACATGTGGCAAGACGCTCATCGGGGCGCGTCTTGGTTGGGCCTCTCTCCTGGAGGCCCTCAATCAGACCCAGTGTTGACACGTTGCAAAACGCTCCTCGGGGCGCTTCTTCCTTGGGCCTCTCTCCTGGAGGCTCTCAGTCAGACCGAGTATTGACATGTGGCATGACGCTCCTCGGGGCGCCTTCTTGCTTGGGCCTCTCTCCTGGAGTCGCTCAGTCAGACCCAGTGGTGACATGTGGCAAGACACTCCTCGGGGCGCGTCTTGCTTGGGCCTCTCTCCCGGAGGCCCTCTGTCAGACCCAGTGTTGACATGTGTCAAGACGCTCCTCGGGGCGCGTCTTGCTTGGGCCTCTCTCCTGGAGGCGCTCAGTCAGACCGAGTGCTGACATGTGGCAAGACGCTCCTCGGGGCGCGTCTTGCTTGGGCCTCTCTCCTGCAGGGGCTCAGTCAGACCGAGTGCTGGCATGTGGCAAGACGCTCCTCGGGCCGCGTCTTGCTTGGGCCTCTCTCCTGGAGGCGCTCAGTCAGACCCAGTGTTGACATGTGGCAAGACGCTCCTCGGGGCGCGTCTTGCTTGGGCCTCTCACCTGGAGGCGCTCAGTCAGACCCAGTGTTGACATGTGGCAAGACGCTCCTCGGGGCGCGTGTTGCTTGGGCTTCTCTCCTGGAGGCCCTCAGTCAGACCCATTGTTGACATGTGGCAATACGCTCCTCGGGGCGCGTCTTGCTGGGGCTTCTCTCATGGAGGCACTCAGTCA
The DNA here is from genome assembly GCF_043380555.1 of Nothobranchius furzeri. Classification (NCBI taxonomy): domain Eukaryota; kingdom Metazoa; phylum Chordata; class Actinopteri; order Cyprinodontiformes; family Nothobranchiidae; genus Nothobranchius; species Nothobranchius furzeri. The sequence continues at coordinate 429,773 of NC_091750.1, forward strand.
GACCCAGTGTTGACATGTGGCAAGACGCTCCTCGGGGCGCGTCTTGCTTGGGCCTCTCTCCTGGAGGCGCTCAGTCAGACCCAGTGTTGACACGTTGCAAGACGCACCTCGCGGCGCGTCTTCCTTGGGCCTCTCTCCTGGAGGCTCTCAGTCAGACCGAGTAGTGACATGTGGCATGACGCTCCTCGGGGTGCGTCTTAATTGGGCCTCTCTCCTGGAGTCGCTCAGTCAGACCCAGTGGTGACATGTGGCAAGACACTCCTCGGGGCGCGTCTTGCTTGGGCTTCTCTCCTGGAGGCCCTCAGTCAGGCCCATTGTTGACATGTGGCAAGACGCTCCTCGGGGTGCGTCTTGCTTGGGCCTCTCTCCTGGAGGTGCTCAGTCAGACCGAGTGCTGACATGTGGCAAGACGCTCCTCGGGCCGCGTGTTGCTTGGGCCTCTCTCCTGGAGGCTCTCAGTCAGACCCAGTGGTGACATGTGGCAAGACGCTCCTCGGGGCGCGTCTTGCTTGGGCCTCTCTCCTGGAGGCGCTCAGTCAGACCGAGTGCTGACATGTGGCAAGACGCTCCTCGGGGCGCCTCTTGCTTGGGACTCTCTCCTGGAGGCGCTCAGTCAGACCCAGTGGTAACATGTGGCTAGACGCTCCTCGGGGCGCGTGTTGCTTGGGCCTCGCTCCTGGAGGCCCTCTGTCAGACCCAGTGTTGACATGTGGCAAGACGCTCCTCGGGGCGCATCTTGCTTGGGCCTCTCTCCTGGAGGCCCTTAATCAGACCCAGTGTTGACACGTGGCAAGACGCTCCTCGGGGCGCGTCTTGCTTGGCTATCTCTCCAGGAGGCGCTCAGTCAGACCGAGTAGCGACATGTGGCATGACGCTCCTCGGGGCGCGTCTTGCTTGGGCCTCTCTCCTGGAGGCGCTCAGTCAGACCCAGTGGTGACATGTGGCAAGACACTCCTCGGGGCGTGTCTTGCTTGGGCCTCTCTCCTGGAGGCCCTCTGTCAGACCCAGTGTTGACATGTGGCAAGACGCTCCTAGGGGCGCGTCTTGCTTGGGCCTCTCTCCTGGAGGCGCTCAGTCAGACCGAGTGCTGACATGTGGCAAGACGCTCCTCGGTGCGCGTCTTGCTTGGGCCTCTCTCCTGGAGGCGCTCAGTCAGACCCCGTGGTGACATATGGCAAGACACTCCTCGGTGCGCGTCTTGCTTGGGCCTCTCTTCCGGAGGCGCTCAGTCAGACCCAGTGGTGACATATGGCAAGATGCTCCTTGGGGCGCGTGTTGCTTGGGCCTCTCTCCTGGAGGCCCTCTGTCAGACCCAGTGTTGACATGTGGCAAGACGCTCCTCGGGCCGTGTCTTGCTTGGGCTTCTCTCCTGGAGGCCCTCAGTCAGACCCAGTGTTGACAAGTGTCAAGACGCTCCTTGGGGCGCGTCTTGCTGGGGCTTCTCTCATGGAGGCGCTCAGTCAGACCCAGTGTTGACATGTGGCAAGACGCTCCTCGGGGCGCGTCTTGCTTGGGCCTCTCTCCTGGAGGACCTCTGTCAGACCCAGTGTTGACATGTGGCAAGAAACTCTTCGGGGCGCGTCTTGGTTGGGCCTCTCTCCTGGAGGCCCTCAATCAGACCCAGTGTTGACACGTTGCAAGACGCTCCTCGGGGCGCATCTTCCTTGGGCCTCTCTCCTGGAGGCTCTCAGTCAGACCGAGTAGTGACATGTGGCAAGACGCTCCTCGGGGCGCCTTCTTGCTTGGGCCTCTCTCCTGGAGTCGCTCAGTCAGACAAAGTGGTGACATGTGGCAAGACACTCCTCGGGGCGCATCTTGTTTGGGCCTCTCTCCCGGAGGCCCTCTGTCAGACCCAGTGTTGACATGTGTCAAGACGCTCCTCGGGGCGCGTCTTGCTTGGGCCTCTCTCCTGGAGGCGCTCAGTCAGACCGAGTGCTGACATGTGGCAAGACGCTCCTCGGGCCGCGTGTTGCTTGGGCTTCTCTCCTGGAGGCCCTCAGTCAGACCCATTGTTGACATGTGGCAATACTCTCCTCGGGGTGCGTCTTGCTTGGGCTTCTCTCATGGAGGCCCTCAGTCAGACCCAGTGTTGATATGTGTCAAGACGCTCCTCGGGGCGTGTCTTGCTTGGGCCTCTCTCCTGGAGGCGCTCAGTCAGACCCAGTGTTGACATGTGGCAAGACGCTCCTCGGGGCGCGTCTTGCTTGGGCCTCTCTCCTGGAGGCGCTCAGTCAGACCCAGTGTTGACATGTGGCAAGACGCTCTTCGGGGCGCGTCTTGCTTGGGCCTCTCTCCTGGAGGCGCTCAGTCAGACCCAGTGTTGACATGTGGCAAGATGCTCCTCGGGGCGCGTCTTGCTTGGGCCTCTTTCATGGAGGCGCTCAGTCAGACCCAGTGTTGACATGTGGCAAGACGCTCCTCGGGGCGCGTCTTGCTTGGGCCTCTCTCCTGGAGGACCTCTGTCAGACCCAGTGTTGACATGTGGCAAGAAACTCTTCGGGGCGCGTCTTGGTTGGGCCTCTCTCCTGGAGGCCCTCAATCAGACCCAGTGTTGACACGTTGCAAGACGCTCCTCGGGGCGCATCTTCCTTGGGCCTCTCTCCTGGAGGCTCTCAGTCAGACCGAGTAGTGACATGTGGCAAGACGCTCCTCGGGGCGCCTTCTTGCTTGGGCCTCTCTCCTGGAGTCGCTCAGTCAGACCCAGTGGTGACATGTGGCAAGACACTCCTCGGGGCGCATCTTGTTTGGGCCTCTCTCCCGGAGGCCCTCTGTCAGACCCAGTGTTGACATGTGTCAAGACGCTCCTCGGGGCGCGTCTTGCTTGGGCCTCTCTCCTGGAGGCGCTCAGTCAGACCGAGTGCTGACATGTGGCAAGACGCTCCTCGGGCCGCGTGTTGCTTGGGCTTCTCTCCTGGAGGCCCTCAGTCAGACCCATTGTTGACATGTGGCAATACGCTCCTCGGGGCGCGTCTTGCTTGGGCTTCTCTCATGGAGGCCCTCAGTCAGACCCAGTGTTGATATGTGTCAAGATGCTCCTCGGGGCGTGTCTTGCTTGGGCCTCTCTCCTGGAGGCGCTCAGTCAGACCCAGTGTTGACATGTGGCAAGACGCTCCTCGGGGCGCGTCTTGCTTGGGCCTCTCTCCTGGAGGCGCTCAGTCAGACCCAGTGTTGACATGTGGCAAGACGCTCTTCGGGGCGCGTCTTGCTTGGGCCTCTCTCCTGGAGGCGCTCAGTCAGACCCAGTGTTGACATGTGGCAAGATGCTCCTCGGGGCGCGTCTTGCTTGGGCCTCTCTCCTGGAGGCGCTCAGTCAGACCCAGTGTTGACAAGTGGTAAGACGCTCCTCGGGGCGCCTCTTGCTTGTGCCTCTCTCCTGGAGGCACTCAGTCAGACCCAGTGGTGATATGTGGCAAGACGCTCCTCGGGGCGCGTATTGCTTGGGCCTCTCTCCTGGAGGCCCTCTGTCAGACCCAGTGTTGACATGTGGCAAGACGCTCCTCGGGGCGCGTCTTGGTTGGGCCTCTCTCCTGGAGGCCCTCTGTCAGACCCAGTGTTGACATGTGGCAAGACGCTCCTCGGGGCTCGTCTTGCTTGGGCCTCTCTCCTGGAGGCGCTCAGTCAGACCCAGTGGTGACACGTGGCAAGACGCTCCTCGGGGCGCGTCTTGCCTGGGCCTCTCTCCTGGAGGCGCTCAGTCAGACCCAGTGGTGACACGTGGCAAGACGCTCCTCGGGGCGTGTCTTGCTTGGGCCTCTCTCCTGGAGGAGCTCAGTCAGACCGAGTGCTGACATGTGGCAAGAAGCTCCTCGGGGCGCGTCTTGCTTGGGCTTCTCTCCTGGAGGCCCTCAGTAAGACCCATTGTTGACAAGTGTCAAGACGCTCCTCGGGGCGCTTCTTGCTTGGGCCTCTCTCCCGGAGGCCCTCTGTCAGACCCAGTGTTGACATGTGTCAAGACGCTCCTCGGGGCGTGTCTTGCTTGGGCCTCTCTCCTGGAGGCGCTCAGTCAGACCGAGTGCTGACATGTGGCAAGACGCTCCTCGGGGCGCGTCTTGCTTGGGCTTCTCTCCTGGAGGCCCTAATTCAGACCCATTGTTGACATGTGGCAAGACGCTCCTCGGGGCGCGTCTTGCTTGGGCCTCTCTCCTGGAGGCGCTCAGTCAGACCGAGTGCTGACATGTGGCAAGACGCTCCTGGGGCCGCGTGTTGCTTGGGCTTCTCTCCTGGAGGCTCTCAGTCAGACCCATTGTTGACATGTGGCAATACGCTCCTCAGGGCGCGTCTTGCTTGGGCATCTCTCATGGAGGCCCTCAGTCAGACCCAGTGTTGATATGTGTCAAGACACTCCTCGGTTCGCGTCTTGCTTGGGCCGCTCTCCTGGAGGCGCTCAGTCAGACCCAGTGGTGACATATGGCAAGATGCTCCTTGGGGCGCGTGTTGCTTGGGCCTCTCTCCTGGAGGCCCTCTGTCAGACCCAGTGTTGACATGTGGCAAGACACTCCTCGGGGCGCGTCTTGCTTGGGCTTCTCTCCTGGAGGCCCTCAGTCAGACCCAGTGTTGACAAGTGTCAAGACGCTCCTTGGGGCACGTCTTGCTTGGGACCCTCTCCTGGAGGCGCTCAGTCAGACCCATTGTTGACATGTGGCAAGACGCTCCTCGGGGCGCGTCTTGCTGGGGCTTCTCTCATGGAGGCGCTCAGTCAGACCCAGTGTTAACATGTGGCAAGACGCTCCTCGGGGTGCGTCTTGCTTGGGCCTCTCTCCTGGAGGCGCTCAGTCAGACCCAGTGTTGACATGTGGCAAGACGCTCCTCGGGGCGCGTCTTGCTTGGGCCTCTCTCCTGGAGGCGCTCAGTCAGACCCAGTGTTGACATGTGGCAAGACGCTCCTCGGGGCGCGTCTTGCTTGGGCCTCTCTCCTGGAGGCGCTCAGTCAGACCCAGTGTTGACATGTGGCAAGACGCTCCTCGGGGCGCGTCTAGCTTGGGCCTCTCTCCTGGAGGCGCTCAGTCAGACCCAGTGTTGACATGTGGCAAGACGCTCCTCGGGGCGCGTCTTGCTTGGGCTTCTCTCCTGGAGGCCCTCAGTAAGACCCATTGTTGACAAGTGTCAAGACGCTCCTCGGGGCGCTTCTTGCTTGGGCCTCTCTCCCGGAGGCCCTCTGTCAGACCCAGTGTTGACATGTGTCAAGACGCTCCTCGGGGCGTGTCTTGCTTGGGCCTCTCTCCTGGAGGCGCTCAGTCAGACCGAGTGCTGACATGTGGCAAGACGCTCCTCGGGGCGCGTCTTGCTTGGGCTTCTCTCCTGGAGGCCCTAATTCAGACCCATTGTTGACATGTGGCAAGACGCTCCTCGGGGTGCGTCTTGCTTGGGCCTCTCTCCTGGAGGCGCTCAGTCAGACCCAGTGTTGACATGTGGCAAGACGCTCCTCGGGGCGCGTCTTGCTTGGGCCTCTCTCCTGGAGGCGCTCAGTCAGACCCAGTGTTGACATGTGGCAAGACGCTCCTCGGGGCGCGTCTTGCTTGGGCCTCTCTCCTGGAGGCGCTCAGTCAGACCCAGTGTTGACATGTGGCAAGACGCTCCTCGGGGCGCGTCTAGCTTGGGCCTCTCTCCTGGAGGCGCTCAGTCAGACCCAGTGTTGACATGTGGCAAGACGCTCCTCGGGGCGCGTCTTGCTTGGGCTTCTCTCCTGGAGGCCCTCAGTAAGACCCATTGTTGACAAGTGTCAAGACGCTCCTCGGGGCGCTTCTTGCTTGGGCCTCTCTCCCGGAGGCCCTCTGTCAGACCCAGTGTTGACATGTGTCAAGACGCTCCTCGGGGCGTGTCTTGCTTGGGCCTCTCTCCTGGAGGCGCTCAGTCAGACCGAGTGCTGACATGTGGCAAGACGCTCCTCGGGGCGCGTCTTGCTTGGGCTTCTCTCCTGGAGGCCCTAATTCAGACCCATTGTTGACATGTGGCAAGACGCTCCTCGGGGCGCGTCTTGCTTGGGCCTCTCTCCTGGAGGCGCTCAGTCAGACCGAGTGCTGACATGTGGCAAGACGCTCCTCGGGCCGCGTGTTGCTTGGGCTTCTCTCCTGGAGGCTCTCAGTCAGACCCATTGTTGACATGTGGCAATACGCTCCTCAGGGCGCGTCTTGCTTGGGCTTCTCTCATGGAGGCCCTCAGTCAGACCCAGTGTTGATATGTGTCAAGACACTCCTCGGTTCGCGTCTTGCTTGGGCCGCTCTCCTGGAGGCGCTCAGTCAGACCCAGTGGTGACATATGGCAAGATGCTCCTTGGGGCGCGTGTTGCTTGGGCCTCTCTCCTGGAGGCCCTCTGTCAGACCCAGTGTTGACATGTGGCAAGACACTCCTCGGGGCGCGTCTTGCTTGGGCTTCTCTCCTGGAGGCCCTCAGTCAGACCCAGTGTTGACAAGTGTCAAGACGCTCCTTGGGGTACGTCTTGCTTGGGACCCTCTCCTGGAGGCGCTCAGTCAGACCCATTGTTGACATGTGGCAAGACGCTCCTCGGGGCGCGTCTTGCTGGGGCTTCTCTCATGGAGGCGCTCAGTCAGACCCAGTGTTGACATGTGGCAAGACGCTCCTCGGGGCGCGTCTTGCTTGGGCCTCTCTCCTGGAGGCGCTCAGTCAGACCCAGTGTTGACATGTGGCAAGACGCTCCTCGGGGCGCGTCTTGCTTGGGCCTCTCTCCTGGAGGCGCTCAGTCAGACCCAGTGTTGACATGTGGCAAGACGCTCCTCGGGGCGCGTCTTGCTTGGGCCTCTCTCCTGGAGGCGCTCAGTCAGACCCAGTGTTGACATGTGGCAAGACGCTCCTCGGGGCGCGTCTTGCTTGGGCCTCTCTCCTGGAGGCGCTCAGTCAGACCCAGTGTTGACATGTGGCAAGACGCTCCTCGGGGCGCGTCTAGCTTGGGCCTCTCTCCTGGAGGCGCTCAGTCAGACCCAGTGTTGACATGTGGCAAGACGCTCCTCGGGGCGCGTCTTGCTTGGGCCTCTCTCCTGGAGGCGCTCAGTCAGACCCATTGGTGACATGTGGCAAGACGCTCCTCGGGGCGCGTATTGCTTGGGCCTCTCTCCTGGAGGCCCTCTGTCAGACCCAGTGTTGACATGTGGCAAGACGCTCATCGGGGCGCGTCTTGGTTGGGCCTCTCTCCTGGAGGCCCTCAATCAGACCCAGTGTTGACACGTTGCAAGACGCTCCTCGGGGCACATCTTCCTTGGGCCTCTCTCCTGGAGGCTCTCAGTCAGACCGAGTAGTGAAATGTGGCATGACGCTCCTCGGGGCGCCTTCTTGCTTGGACCTCTCTCCTGGAGTCGCTCAGTCAGACCCAGTGGTGACATGTGGCAAGACACTCCTCGGGGCGCGTCTTGCTTGGGCCTCTCTCCCGGAGGCCCTCTGTCAGACCCAGTGTTGACATGTGTCAAGACGCTCCTCGGGGCGCATCTTGCTTGGGCCTCTCTCCTGGAGGCGCTCAGTCAGACCGAGTGCTGACATGTGGCAAGACGCTCCTCGGGGCGCGTCTTGCTTGGGCCTCTCTCCTGCAGGGGCTCAGTCAGACCGAGTGCTGACATGTGGCAAGACGCTCCTCGGGCCGCGTCTTGCTTGGGCCTCTCTCCTGGAGGCGCTCAGTCAGACCCAGTGTTGACATGTGGCAAGACGCTCCTCGGGGCGCGTCTTGCTTGGGCCTCTCACCTGGAGGCGCTCAGTCAGACCCAGTGTTGACATGTGGCAAGACGCTCCTCGGGGCGCGTGTTGCTTGGGCTTCTCTCCTGGAGGCCCTCAGTCAGACCCATTGTTGACATGTGGCAATACGCTCCTCGGGGCGCGTCTTGCTGGGGCTTCTCTCATGGAGGCACTCAGTCAGACCCAGTGTTGACATGTGGCAAGACGCTCCTCGGGGCGCGTCTTGCTTGGGCCTCTCTCCTGGAGGCGCTCAGTCAGACCCAGTGTTGACACGTTGCAAGACGCTCCTCGCGGCGCGTCTTCCTTGGGCCTCTCTCCTGGAGGCTCACAGTCAGACCGAGTAGTGACATGTGGCATGACGCTCATCGGGGTGCGTCTTAATTGGGCCTCTCTCCTGGAGTCGCTCAGTCAGACCCAGTGGTGACATGTGGCAAGACGCTCCTCGGGGCGCGTCTTGCTTGGGCCTCTCTCCTGGAGGCCCTTAATCAGACCCAGTGTTGACACGTGGCAAGACGCTCCTCGGGGCGCGTCTTGCTTGGCTATCTCTCCAGGAGGCGCTCAGTCAGACCGAGTAGTGACATGTGGCATGACGCTCCTCGGGGCGCGTCTTGCTTGGGCCTCTCTCCTGGAGGCGCTCAGTCAGACCCAGTGTTGACACGTTGCAAGACGCTCCTCGCGGCGCGTCTTCCTTGGGCCTCTCTCCTGGAGGCTCTCAGTCAGACCGAGTAGTGACATGTGGCATGACGCTCCTCGGGGTGCGTCTTAATTGGGCCTCTCTCCTGGAGTCGCTCAGTCAGACCCAGTGGTGACATGTGGCAAGACACTCCTCGGGGCGCGTCTTGCTTGGGCTTCTCTCCTGGAGGCCCTCAGTCAGACCCATTGTTGACATGTGGCAAGACGCTCCTCGGGGTGCGTCTTGCTTGGGCCTCTCTCCTGGAGGTGCTCAGTCAGACCGAGTGCTGACATGTGGCAAGACGCTCCTCGGGCCGCGTGTTGCTTGGGCCTCTCTCCTGGAGGCTCTCAGTCAGACCCAGTGGTGACATGTGGCAAGACGCTCCTCGGGGCGCATCTTGCTTGGGCCTCTCTCCTGGAGGCCCTTAATCAGACCCAGTGTTGACACGTGGCAAGACGCTCCTCGGGGCGCGTCTTGCTTGGCTATCTCTCCAGGAGGCGCTCAGTCAGACCGAGTAGCGACATGTGGCATGACGCTCCTCGGGGCGCGTCTTGCTTGGGCCTCTCTCCTGGAGGCGCTCAGTCAGACCCAGTGGTGACATGTGGCAAGACACTCCTCGGGGCGTGTCTTGCTTGGGCCTCTCTCCTGGAGGCCCTCTGTCAGACCCAGTGTTGACATGTGGCAAGACGCTCCTAGGGGCGCGTCTTGCTTGGGCCTCTCTCCTGGAGGCGCTCAGTCAGACCGAGTGCTGACATGTGGCAAGACGCTCCTCGGTGCGCGTCTTGCTTGGGCCTCTCTCCTGGAGGCGCTCAGTCAGACCCCGTGGTGACATATGGCAAGACACTCCTCGGTGCGCGTCTTGCTTGGGCCTCTCTTCCGGAGGCGCTCAGTCAGACCCAGTGGTGACATATGGCAAGATGCTCCTTGGGGCGCGTGTTGCTTGGGCCTCTCTCCTGGAGGCCCTCTGTCAGACCCAGTGTTGACATGTGGCAAGACGCTCCTCGGGCCGTGTCTTGCTTGGGCTTCTCTCCTGGAGGCCCTCAGTCAGACCCAGTGTTGACAAGTGTCAAGACGCTCCTTGGGGCACGTCTTGCTTGGGCCCCTCTCCTGGAGGCGCTCAGTCAGACCCATTGTTGACATGTGGCAAGACGCTCCTCGGGGCGCGTCTTGCTGGGGCTTCTCTCATGGAGGCGCTCAGTCAGACCCAGTGTTGACATGCGGCAAGACGCTCCTCGGGGCGCGTCTTGCTTGGGCCTCTCTCCTGGAGGACCTCTGTCAGACCCAGTGTTGACATGTGGCAAGAAACTCTTCGGGGCGCGTCTTGGTTGGGCCTCTCTCCTGGAGGCCCTCAATCAGACCCAGTGTTGACACGTTGCAAGACGCTCCTCGGGGCGCATCTTCCTTGGGCCTCTCTCCTGGAGGCTCTCAGTCAGACCGAGTAGTGACATGTGGCAAGACGCTCCTCGGGGCGCCTTCTTGCTTGGGCCTCTCTCCTGGAGTCGCTCAGTCAGACCCAGTGGTGACATGTGGCAAGACACTCCTCGGGGTGCATCTTGTTTGGGCCTCTCTCCCGGAGGCCCTCTGTCAGACCCAGTGTTGACATGTGTCAAGACGCTCCTCGGGGCGCGTCTTGCTTGGGCCTCTCTCCTGGAGGCGCTCAGTCAGACCGAGTGCTGACATGTGGCAAGACGCTCCTCGGGCCGCGTGTTGCTTGGGCTTCTCTCCTGGAGGCCCTCAGTCAGACCCATTGTTGACATGTGGCAATACGCTCCTCGGGGCGCGTCTTGCTTGGGCTTCTCTCATGGAGGCCCTCAGTCAGACCCAGTGTTGATATGTGTCAAGACGCTCCTCGGGGCGTGTCTTGCTTGGGCCTCTCTCCTGGAGGCGCTCAGTCAGACCCAGTGTTGACATGTGGCAAGACGCTCCTCGGGGCGCGTCTTGCTTGGGCCTCTCTCCTGGAGGCGCTCAGTCAGACCCAGTGTTGACATGTGGCAAGACGCTCTTCGGGGCGCGTCTTGCTTGGGCCTCTCTCCTGGAGGCGCTCAGTCAGACCCAGTGTTGACATGTGGCAAGATGCTCCTCGGGGCGCGTCTTGCTTGGGCCTCTCTTCTGGAGGCGCTCAGTCAGACCCAGTGTTGACAAGTGGCAAGACGCTCCTCGGGGCGCCTCTTGCTTGTGCCTCTCTCCTGGAGGCACTCAGTCAGACCCAGTGGTGATATGTGGCAAGACGCTCCTCGGGGCGCGTATTGCTTGGGCCTCTCTCCTGGAGGCCCTCTGTCAGACCCAGTGTTGACATGTGGCAAGACGCTCCTCGGGGCGCGTCTTGGTTGGGCCTCTCTCCTGGAGGCCCTCTGTCAGACCCAGTGTTGACATGTGGCAAGACGCTCCTCGGGGCTCGTCTTGCTTGGGCCTCTCTCCTGGAGGCGCTCAGTCAGACCCAGTGGTGACACGTGGCAAGACGCTCCTCGGGGCGCGTCTTGCCTGGGCCTCTCTCCTGGAGGCGCTCAGTCAGACCCAGTGGTGACATATGGCAAGATGCTCCTTGGGGCGCGTGTTGCTTGGGCCTCTCTCCTGGAGGCCCTCTGTCAGACCCAGTGTTGACATGTGGCAAGACACTCCTCGGGGCGCGTCTTGCTTGGGCTTCTCTCCTGGAGGCCCTCAGTCAGACCCAGTTTTGACAAGTGTCAAGACGCTCCTTGGGGCACGTCTTGCTTGGGACCCTCTCCTGGAGGCGCTCAGTCAGACCCATTGTTGACATGTGGCAAGACGCTCCTCGGGGCGCGTCTTGCTGGGGCTTCTCTCATGGAGGCGCTCAGTCAGACCCAGTCTTAACATGTGGCAAGACGCTCCTCGGGGTGCGTCTTGCTTGGGCCTCTCTCCTGGAGGCGCTCAGTCAGACCCAGTGTTGACATGTGGCAAGACGCTCCTCGGGGCGCGTCTTGCTTGGGCCTCTCTCCTGGAGGCGCTCAGTCAGACCCAGTGTTGACATGTGGCAAGACGCTCCTCGGGGCGCGTCTTCCTTGGGCCTCTCTCCTGGAGGCGCTCAGTCAGACCCAGTGTTGACATGTGGCAAGACGCTCCTCGGGGCGCGTCTTGCTTGGGCTTCTCTCCTGGAGGCCCTCAGTAAGACCCATTGTTGACAAGTGTCAAGACGCTCCTCGGGGCGCTTCTTGCTTGGGCCTCTCTCCCGGAGGCCCTCTGTCAGACCCAGTGTTGACATGTGTCAAGACGCTCCTCGGGGCGTGTCTTGCTTGGGCCTCTCTCCTGGAGGCGCTCAGTCAGACCGAGTGCTGACATGTGGCAAGACGCTCCTCGGGGCGCGTTTTGCTTGGGCTTCTCTCCTGGAGGCCCTAATTCAGACCCATTGTTGACATGTGGCAAGACGCTCCTCGGGGCGCGTCTTGCTTGGGCCTCTCTCCTGGAGGCGCTCAGTCAGACCGAGTGCTGACATGTGGCAAGACGCTCCTCGGGCCGCGTGTTGCTTGGGCTTCTCTCCTGGAGGCTCTCAGTCAGACCCATTGTTGACATGTGGCAATACGCTCCTCAGGGCGCGTCTTGCTTGGGCTTCTCTCATGGAGGCCCTCAGTCAGACCCAGTGTTGATATGTGTCAAGACACTCCTCGGTTCGCGTCTTGCTTGGGCCGCTCTCCTGGAGGCGCTCAGTCAGACCCAGTGGTGACATATGGCAAGATGCTCCTTGGGGCGCGTGTTGCTTGGGCCTCTCTCCTGGAGGCCCTCTGTCAGACCCAGTGTTGACATGTGGCAAGACACTCCTCGGGGCGCGTCTTGCTTGGGCTTCTCTCCTGGAGGCCCTCAGTCAGACCCAGTGTTGACAAGTGTCAAGACGCTCCTTGGGGCACGTCTTGCTTGGGACCCTCTCCTGGAGGCGCTCAGTCAGACCCATTGTTGACATGTGGCAAGACGCTCCTCGGGGCGCGTCTTGCTGGGGCTTCTCTCATGGAGGCGCTCAGTCAGACCCAGTGTTAACATGTGGCAAGACGCTCCTCGGGGTGCGTCTTGCTTGGGCCTCTCTCCTGGAGGCGCTCAGTCAGACCCAGTGTTGACATGTGGCAAGACGCTCCTCGGGGCGCGTCTTGCTTGGGCCTCTCTCCTGGAGGCGCTCAGTCAGACCCAGTGTTGACATGTGGCAAGACGCTCCTCGGGGCGCGTCTTGCTTGGGCCTCTCTCCTGGAGGCGCTCAGTCAGACCCAGTGTTGACATGTGGCAAGACGCTCCTCGGGGCGCGTCTAGCTTGGGCCTCTCTCCTGGAGGCGCTCAGTCAGACCCAGTGTTGACATGTGGCAAGACGCTCCTCGGGGCGCGTCTTGCTTGGGCCTCTCTCCTGGAGGCGCTCAGTCAGACCCATTGGTGACATGTGGCAAGACGCTCCTCGGGGCGCGTATTGCTTGGGCCTCTCTCCTGGAGGCCCTCTGTCAGACCCAGTGTTGACATGTGGCAAGACGCTCATCGGGGCGCGTCTTGGTTGGGCCTCTCTCCTGGAGGCCCTCAATCAGACCCAGTGTTGACACGTTGCAAGACGCTCCTCGGGGCACATCTTCCTTGGGCCTCTCTCCTGGAGGCTCTCAGTCAGACCGAGTAGTGACATGTGGGATGACGCTCCTCGGGGCGCCTTCTTGCTTGGGCCTCTCTCCTGGAGTCGCTCAGTCAGACCCAGTGGTGACATGTGGCAAGACACTCCTCGGGGCGCGTCTTGCTTGGGCCTCTCTCCCGGAGGCCCTCTGTCAGACCCAGTGTTGACATGTGTCAAGACGCTCCTCGGGGCGCATCTTGCTTGGGCCTCTCTCCTGGAGGCGCTCAGTCAGACCGAGTGCTGACATGTGGCAAGACGCTCCTCGGGGCGCGTCTTGCTTGGGCCTCTCTCCTGCAGGGGCTCAGTCAGACCGAGTGCTGACATGTGGCAAGACGCTCCTCGGGCCGCGTCTTGCTTGGGCCTCTCTCCTGGAGGCGCTCAGTCAGACCCAGTGTTGACATGTGGCAAGACGCTCCTCGGGGCGCGTCTTGCTTGGGCCTCTCACCTGGAGGCGCTCAGTCAGACCCAGTGTTGACATGTGGCAAGACGCTCCTCGGGGCGCGTGTTGCTTGGGCTTCTCTCCTGGAGGCCCTCAGTCAGACCCATTGTTGACATGTGGCAATACGCTCCTCGGGGCGCGTCTTGCTGGGGCTTCTCTCATGGAGGCACTCAGTCAGACCCATTGTTGACATGTGGCAATACGCTCCTCGGGGCGCGTCTTGCTGGGGCTTCTCTCATGGAGGCACTCAGTCAGACCCAGTGTTGACATGTGGCAAGACGCTCCTCGGGGCGCGTCTTGCTTGGGCCTCTCTCCTGGAGGCGCTCAGTCAGACCCAGTGTTGACACGTTGCAAGACGCTCCTCGCGGCGCGTCTTCCTTGGGCCTCTCTCCTGGAGGCTCACAGTCAGACCGAGTAGTGACATGTGGCATGACGCTCATCGGGGTGCGTCTTAATTGGTCCTCTCTCCTGGAGTCGCTCAGTCAGACCCAGTGGTGACATGTGGCAAGACGCTCCTCGGGGCGCGTCTTGCTTGGGCCTCTCTCCTGGAGGCCCTTAATCAGACCCAGTGTTGACACGTGGCAAGACGCTCCTCGGGGCGCGTCTTGCTTGGCTATCTCTCCAGGAGGCGCTCAGTCAGACCGAGTAGTGACATGTGGCATGACGCTCCTCGGGGCGCGTCTTGCTTGGGCCTCTCTCCTGGAGGCGCTCAGTCAGACCCAGTGGTGACATGTGGCAAGACACTCCTCGGGGCGTGTCTTGCTTGGGCCTCTCTCCTGGAGGCCCTCTGTCAGACCCAGTGTTGACATGTGGCAAGACGCTCCTCGGGGTGCGTCTTGCTTGGGCCTCTCTCCTGGAGGCGCTCAGTCAGACCCAGTGTTGACATGTGGCAAGACGCTCCTCGGGGCGCGTCTTGCTTGGGCCTCTCTCCTGGAGGCGCTCAGTCAGACCCAGTGTTGACATGTGGCAAGACGCTCCTCGGGGCACGTCTTGCTTGGGCCTCTCTCCTGGAGGCGCTCAGTCAGACCCAGTGTTGACATGTGGCAAGACGCTCCTCGGGGCGCGTCTAGCTTGGGCCTCTCTCCTGGAGGCGCTCAGTCAGACCCAGTGTTGACATGTGGCAAGACGCTCCTCGGGGCGCGTCTTGCTTGGGCCTCTCTCCTGGAGGCGCTCAGTCAGACCCAGTGGTGACATGTGGCAAGACGCTCCTCGGGGCGCATATTGCTTGGGCCTCTCTCCTGGAGGCCCTCTGTCAGACCCAGTGTTGACATGTGGCAAGACGCTCATCGGGGCGCGTCTTGGTTGGGCCTCTCTCCTGGAGGCCCTCAATCAGACCCAGTGTTAACACGTTGTAAGACGCTCCTCGGGGCACATCTTCCTTGGGCCTCTCTCCTGGAGGCTCTCAGTCAGACCGAGTAGTGACATGTGGCATGACGCTCCTCGGGACGCCTTCTTGCTTGGGCCTCTCTCCTGGAGTCGCTCAGTCAGACCCAGTGGTGACATGTGGCAAGACACTCCTCGGGGCGCGTCTTGCTTGGGCCTCTCTCCCGGAGGCCCTCTGTCAGACCCAGTGTTGACATGTGTCAAGACGCTCCTCGGGGCGCGTCTTGCTTGGGCCTCTCTCCTGGAGGCGCTCAGTCAGACCGAGTGCTGACATGTGGCAAGACGCTCCTCGGGGCGCGTCTTGCTTGGGCCTCTCTCCTGCAGGGGCTCAGTCAGACCGAGTGCTGACATGTGGCAAGACGCTCCTCGGGCCGCGTCTTGCTTGGGCCTCTCTCCTGGAGGCGCTCAGTCAGACCCAGTGTTGACATGTGGCAAGACGCTCCTCGGGGTGCGTCTTGCTTGGGCCTCTCACCTGGAGGCGCTCAGTCAGACCCAGTGTTGACATGTGGCAAGACGCTCCTCGGGGCGCGTGTTGCTTGGGCTTCTCTCCTGGAGGCCCTCAGTCAGACCCATTGTTGACATGTGGCAATACGCTCCTCGGGGCAGTTCTAGCTGGGGCTTCTCTCATGGAGGCACTCAGTCAGACCCAGTGTTGACATGTGGCAAAACGCTCCTCGGGGCGCGTCTTGCTTGGGCCTCTCTCCTGGAGGCGCTCAGTCAGACCCAGTGTTGACACGTTGCAAGACGCTCCTCGCGGCGCGTCTTCCTTGGGCCTCTCTCCTGGAGGCTCTCAGTCAGACCGAGTAGTGACATGTGGCATGACGCTCCTCGGGGTGCGTCTTAATTGGGCCTCTCTCCTGGAGTCGCTCAGTCAGACCCAGTGGTGACATGTGGCAAGACGCTCCTCGGGGCGCGTCTTGCTTGGGCCTCTCTCCTGGAGGCCCTTAATCAGACCCAGTGTTGACACGTGGCAAGACGCTCCTCGGGGCGCGTCTTGCTTGGCTATCTCTCCAGGAGGCGCTCAGTCAGACCGAGTAGTGACATGTGGCATGACGCTCCTCGGGGTGCGTCTTGCTTGGGCCTCTCTCCTGGAGGCGCTCAGTCAGACCCAGTGGTGACATGTGGCAAGACACTCCTCGGGGCGTGTCTTGCTTGGGCCTCTCTCCTGGAGGCCCTCTGTCAGACCCAGTGTTGACATGTGGCAAGACGCTCCTAGGGGCGCGTCTTGCTTGGGCCTCTCTCCTGGAGGCGCTCAGTCAGACCGAGTGCTGACATGTGGCAAGACGCTCCTCGGGCCGCGTGTTGCTTGGGCTTCTCTCCTGGAGGCCCTCAGTCAGACCCATTGTTGACATGTGGCAATACGCTCCTCGGGGCGCGTCTTGCTTGGGCTTCTCTCATGGAGGCCCTCAGTCAGACCCAGTGTTGATATGTGTCAAGACGCTCCTCGGGGCGTGTCTTGCTTGGGCCTCTCTCCTGGAGGCGCTCAGTCAGACCCAGTGTTGACATGTGGAAAGTAGCTCCTCGGGGCGCGTCTTGCTTGGGCCTCTCTCCTGGAGGCGCTCAGTCAGACCCAGTGTTGACATTTGGCAAGACGCTCTTCGGGGCGCGTCTTGCTTGGGCCTCTCTCCTGGAGGCGCTCAGTCAGACCCAGTGTTGACATGTGGCAAGATGCTCCTCGGGGCGCGTCTTGCTTGGGCCTCTCTCCTGGAGGCGCTCAGTCAGACCCAGTGTTGACATGTGGCAAGACGCTCCTCGGGGCGCGTCTTGCTTGGGCCTCTCTCCTGGAGGCGCTCAGTCAGACCCAGTGTTGACATGTGGCAAGACGCTCCTCGGGGCGCCTCTTGATTGGGCCTCTCTCCTGCAGGTGCTCAGTCAGACCCAGTGTTGACATGTGGCAAGACGCTCTTCGGGGCGCGTCTTGCTTGGGCCTCTCTCCTGGAGGCGCTCAGTCAGACCCAGTGTTGACATGTGGCAAGATGCTCCTCGGGGCACGTCTTGCTTGGGCCTCTCTCCTGGAGGCGCTCAGTCAGACCCAGTGTTGACATGTGGCAAGACGCTCCTCGGGGCGCCTCTTGCTTGTGCCTCTCTCCTGGAGGCACTCAGTCAGACCCAGTGGTGATATGTGGCAAGACGCTCCTCGGGGCGCGTCTTGGTTGGGCCTCTCTCCTGGAGGCCCTCTGTCAGACCCAGTGTTGACATGTGGCAAGACGCTCCTCGGGGCTTGTCTTGCTTGGGCCTCTCTCCTGGAGGCGCTCAGTCTGACCCAGTGGTGACACGTGGCAAGACGCTCCTCGGGGCGCGTCTTGCCTGGGCCTCTCTCCTGGAGGCGCTCAGTCAGACCCAGTGGTGACACGTGGCAAGACGCTCCTCGGGGCGTGTCTTGCTTGGGTCTCTCTCCTGGAGGAGCTCAGTCAGACCGAGTGCTGACATGTGGCAAGAAGCTCCTCGGGGCGCGTCTTGCTTGGGCTTCTCTCCTGGAGGCCCTCAGTAAGACCCATTGTTGACAAGTGTCAAGACGCTCCTCGGGGCGCTTCTTGCTTGGGCCTCTCTCCCGGAGGCCCTCTGTCAGACCCAGTGTTGACATGTGTCAAGACGCTCCTCGGGGCGTGTCTTGCTTGGGCCTCTCTCCTGGAGGCGCTCAGTCAGACCGAGTGCTGACATGTGGCAAGACGCTCCTCGGGGCGCGTCTTGCTTGGGCTTCTCTCCTGGAGGCCCTAATTCAGACCCATTGTTGACATGTGGCAAGACGCTCCTCGGGGCGCGTCTTGCTTGGGCCTCTCTCCTGGAGGCGCTCAGTCAGACCCAGTGTTGACATGTGGCAAAACGCTCCTCGGGGTGCGTCTTGCTGGGGCTTCTCTCATGGAGTCACTCAGTCAGACCCAGTGTTGACATGTGGCAAGACGCTCCTCGGGGTGCGTTTTGCTTGGGCCTCTCTCCTGGAGGCGCTCAGTCAGACCCAGTGTTGACACGCTGCAAGACGCTCCTCGGGGCGCGTCTTCCTTGGGCCTCTCTCCTGGAGGCTCTCAGTCAGACCGAGTAGTGACATGTGGCATGACGCTCCTCGGGGTGCGTCTTAATTGGGCCTCTCTCCTGGAGTTGCTCAGTCAGACCCAGTGGTGACATGTGGCAAGACACTCCTCGGGGCGCGTCTTGCTGGGCTTCTCTCCTGGAGGCCCTCAGTCAGACCCATTGTTGACATGTGGCAAGACGCTCCTCGGGGCGCGTCTTGCTTGGGCCTCTCTCCTGGAGGCGCTCAGTCAGACCGAGTGCTGACATGTGGCAAGACGCTCCTCGGGCCGCGTGTTGCTTGGGCTTCTCTCCTGGAGGCCCTCAGTCAGACCCATTGTTGACATGTGGCAAGACGCTCCTCGGGGAGCGTCTTGCTTGGGCCTCTCTCCTGGAGGCGCTCAGTCAGACCGAGTGCTGACATGTGGCAAGATGCTCCTCGGGGCGCGTCTTGCTTGGGCCTCTCTCCTGGAGGCGCTCAGTCAGAACCAGAGGTGACATGTGGCAACACGCTCCTCGGGGCGCGTCTTGCTTGGGCCTCTCTCGTGGAGGCCCTCTGTCAGACCCAGTGTTGACATGTGGCAAGACGCTCCTCGGGGCGCGTCTTGCTTGGTCCTCTCTCCTGGAGGCCCTCAATCAGACCCAGTGTTGACACGTGGCAAGACGCTCCTCGGGGCGTGTCTTGCTTGGGCCTCTCTCCTGGAGGCGCTCAGTCAGACCCAGTGTTGACATGTGGCAAGACGCTCCTCGGGGCGCGTCTTGCTTGGGCCTCTATCCTGGAAGCGCTCAGTCAGAACCAGAGGTGACATGTGGCAAGACGCTCCTCG
The DNA here is from genome assembly GCF_043380555.1 of Nothobranchius furzeri. Lineage (NCBI taxonomy): Eukaryota > Metazoa > Chordata > Actinopteri > Cyprinodontiformes > Nothobranchiidae > Nothobranchius > Nothobranchius furzeri. The sequence goes on from NC_091750.1 coordinate 448,369, forward strand.
GGGCGCGTCTTGCTTGGGCCTCTCTCCTGGAGGCCCTCTGTTAGACCCAGTGTTGACATGTGGCAAGACGCTCCTCCGGGCGCGTCTTGCTTGGGCCTCTCTCCTGGAGGCCCTCAGTCAGACCCATTGTTGACATGTGGCAAGACGCTCCTCGGGGCGCGTCTTGCTTGGGCCTCTCTCCTGGAGGCGCTCAGTCAGACCGAGTGCTGACATAAGGCAAGACGCTCCTCAGGGCGCGTTATGCTGGGGACTCTCTCCTGGAGGCGCTCAGTCAGACCCAGTGCTGACATGTGGCAAGACGCTCCTCGGGGCGCGTCTTGCTTGGGCCTCTCTCCTGGAGGCGCTCAGTCAGACCCAGTGTTGACATGTGGCAAGACGCTCCTCGGGGCGCGTCTTGCTTGGGCCTCTCGCCTGGAGGCGCTCAGTCAGACCCAGTGTTGACATGTGGCAAGACGCTGCTCGGGGCGCATCTTGCTTGGGCCTCTCTCCTGGAGGCGCTCAGTCAGACCCAGTGTTGACATGTGGCAAGACGCTCCTCGGGGCGTGTCTTGCTTGGGCTTCTCTCCTGGAGGCCCTCAGTCAGACCCATTGTTGACATGTGGCAAGACGCTCCTCGGTGTGCGTCTTGCTTGGGCCTCTCTCCTGGAGGTGCTCAGTCAGACCGAGTAGTGACATGTGGCAAGATGCTCCTCGGGGCGCTTCTTGCTTGGGCCTCTCTCCTGGAGGCGCTCAGTCAGAACGAGTGCTGACATGTGGCAAGACGCTCCTCGGGGCGCGTCTTGCTGTGTCTTCTCTCATGGAGGCACTCAGTTAGACCCAGTGTTGACATGTGGCAAGACGCTCCTCGGGGCGCGTCTTGCCTGGGCCTCTTTCCTGGAGGCGCTCAGTCAGACCCAGTGGTGACACGTGGCAAGACGCTCCTCGGGGCGTGTCTTGCTTGGGCCTCTCTCCTGGAGGCGCTCAGTCAGACCGAGTGCTGACATGTGGCAAGAAGCTCCTCGGGGCGCGTTTTGCTTGGGCTTCTCTCCTGGAGGCCCTCAGTAAGACCCATTGTTGACAAGTGTCAAGACGCTCCTCGGGGCGCGTCTTGCTTGGGCCTCTCTCCTGGAGGCCCTCAATCAGACCCAGTGTTGACATGTGGCAAGACGCTCCTCGGGGCGCATCTTGCTTGGGCCTCTCTCCTGGAGGCGCTCAGTCAGACCCAGTGTTGACATGTGGCAAGACGCTCCTCGGGGAGCGTCTTGCTTGGGCCTCTCTCCTGGAGGCGCTCAGTCAGACCGAGTGCTGACATGTGGCAAGATGCTCCTCGGGGCGCGTCTTGCTTGGGCCTCTCTCCTGGAGGCGCTCAGTCAGAACCAGAGGTGACATGTGGCAACACGCTCCTCGGGGCGCGTCTTGCTTGGGCCTCTCTCGTGGAGGCCCTCTGTCAGACCCAGTGTTGACATGTGGCAAGACGCTCCTCGGGGCGCGTCTTGCTTGGTCCTCTCTCCTGGAGGCCCTCAATCAGACCCAGTGTTGACACGTGGCAAGACGCTCCTCGGGGCGTGTCTTGCTTGGGCCTCTCTCCTGGAGGCGCTCAGTCAGACCCAGTGTTGACATGTGGCAAGACGCTCCTCGGGGCGCGTCTTGCTTGGGCCTCTATCCTGGAAGCGCTCAGTCAGAACCAGAGGTGACATGTGGCAAGACGCTCCTCGGGGCGCGTCTTGCTTGGGCCTCTCTCCTGGAGGCCCTCTGTTAGACCCAGTGTTGACATGTGGCAAGACGCTCCTCCGGGCGCGTCTTGCTTGGGCCTCTCTCCTGGAGGCCCTCAGTCAGACCCATTGTTGACATGTGGCAAGACGCTCCTCGGGGCGCGTCTTGCTTGGGCCTCTCTCCTGGAGGCGCTCAGTCAGACCGAGTGCTGACATAAGGCAAGACGCTCCTCAGGGCGCGTTATGCTGGGGACTCTCTCCTGGAGGCGCTCAGTCAGACCCAGTGCTGACATGTGGCAAGACGCTCCTCGGGGCGCGTCTTGCTTGGGCCTCTCTCCTGGAGGCGCTCAGTCAGACCCAGTGTTGACATGTGGCAAGACGCTCCTCGGGGCGCGTCTTGCTTGGGCCTCTCTCCTGGAGGCGCTCAGTCAGACCCAGTGTTGACATGTGGCAAGACGCTGCTCGGGGCGCATCTTGCTTGGGCCTCTCTCCTGGAGGCGCTCAGTCAGACCCAGTGTTGACATGTGGCAAGACGCTCCTCGGGGCGTGTCTTGCTTGGGCTTCTCTCCTGGAGGCCCTCAGTCAGACCCATTGTTGACATGTGGCAAGACGCTCCTCGGTGTGCGTCTTGCTTGGGCCTCTCTCCTGGAGGTGCTCAGTCAGACCGAGTAGTGACATGTGGCAAGATGCTCCTCGGGGCGCTTCTTGCTTGGGCCTCTCTCCTGGAGGCGCTCAGTCAGAACGAGTGCTGACATGTGGCAAGACGCTCCTCGGGGCGCGTCTTGCTGTGTCTTCTCTCATGGAGGCACTCAGTTAGACCCAGTGTTGACATGTGGCAAGACGCTCCTCGGGGCGCGTCTTGCCTGGGCCTCTTTCCTGGAGGCGCTCAGTCAGACCCAGTGGTGACACGTGGCAAGACGCTCCTCGGGGCGTGTCTTGCTTGGGCCTCTCTCCTGGAGGCGCTCAGTCAGACCGAGTGCTGACATGTGGCAAGAAGCTCCTCGGGGCGCGTTTTGCTTGGGCTTCTCTCCTGGAGGCCCTCAGTAAGACCCATTGTTGACAAGTGTCAAGACGCTCCTCGGGGCGCGTCTTGCTTGGGCCTCTCTCCTGGAGGCCCTCAATCAGACCCAGTGTTGACATGTGGCAAGACGCTCCTCGGGGCGCATCTTGCTTGGGCCTCTCTCCTGGAGGCGCTCAGTCAGACCCAGTGTTGACATGTGGCAAGACGCTCCTCGGGGCGCATCTTGCTTGGGCTTCTCTCCTGGAGGCCCTCAGTCAGACCGAGTAGTGACATGTGGCATGACGCTCCTCGGGGCGCGTCTTGTTTGGGCCTCTCTCCTGGAGGCGCTCAGTCAGACCCAGTGGTGACATGTGGCAAGACGCTCCTCGGGGTGCGTCTTGCTTGGGCCTCTCTCCTGGAGGCGCTCAGTCAGACCCAGTGGTGACATATGGCAAGACGCTCCTCGGGGCGCGTATTGCTTGGGCCTCTCTCCTGGATGCCCTCTGTCAGACCCAGTGTTGACATGTGCCAAGACACTCCTCGGGGCGCGTCTTGCTTGGGCTTCTCTCATGGAGGCCCTCAGTCAGACCCAGTGTTGACAAGTGTCAAGACGCTCCTCGGGGCGCGTCTTGCTTGGGCCTCTCTCCTGGAGGCGCTCAGTCAGAGCCATTGTTGACATGTGGTAAGACGCTCCTCGGGGCGCGTCTTGCTTGGGCTTCTCTCCTAGAGGCCCTCAGTCAGATTCATTGTTGACATGTGGCAAGATGCTCCTCGGGGCGCATCTTGCTTGGGCCTCTCTCCTGGAGGCCCTCAGTCAGACCCATTGTTGACATGTGGCAATACGCTCCTCGGGGCGCGTCTTGCTGGGGCTTCTCTCATGGAGGCACTCAGTCAGACACAGTGTTGACATGTGGCAAGACGCTCCTCGGGGCGCGTCTTGCTTGGGCCTCTCTCCTGGAGGCGCTCAGTCAGACCCAGTGTTGACATGTGGCAAGACGCTCCTCGGGGCGTGTCTTGCTTGGGCCTCTCTCCTGGAGGCGCTCAGTCAGACCGAGTGCTGACATGTGGCAAGAAGCTCCTCGGGGCGCGTTTTGCTTGGGCTTCTCTCCTGGAGGCCCTCAGTAAGACCCATTGTTGACAAGTGTCAAGACGCTCCTCGGGGCGCGTCTTGCTTGGGCCTCTCTCCTGGAGGCCCTCAATCAGACCCAGTGTTGACATGTGGCAAGACGCTCCTCGGGGCGCATCTTGCTTGGGCCTCTCTCCTGGAGGCGCTCAGTCAGACCCAGTGTTGACATGTGGCAAGACGCTCCTCGGGGCGCATCTTGCTTGGGCTTCTCTCCTGGAGGCCCTCAGTCAGACCGAGTAGTGACATGTGGCATGACGCTCCTCGGGGCGCGTCTTGTTTGGGCCTCTCTCCTGGAGGCGCTCAGTCAGACCCAGTGGTGACATGTGGCAAGACGCTCCTCGGGGTGCGTCTTGCTTGGGCCTCTCTCCTGGAGGCGCTCAGTCAGACCCAGTGGTGACATATGGCAAGACGCTCCTCGGGGCGCGTATTGCTTGGGCCTCTCTCCTGGATGCCCTCTGTCAGACCCAGTGTTGACATGTGCCAAGACACTCCTCGGGGCGCGTCTTGCTTGGGCTTCTCTCATGGAGGCCCTCAGTCAGACCCAGTGTTGACAAGTGTCAAGACGCTCCTCGGGGCGCGTCTTGCTTGGGCCTCTCTCCTGGAGGCGCTCAGTCAGAGCCATTGTTGACATGTGGTAAGACGCTCCTCGGGGCGCGTCTTGCTTGGGCTTCTCTCCTAGAGGCCCTCAGTCAGATTCATTGTTGACATGTGGCAAGATGCTCCTCGGGGCGCATCTTGCTTGGGCCTCTCTCCTGGAGGCCCTCAGTCAGACCCATTGTTGACATGTGGCAATACGCTCCTCGGGGCGCGTCTTGCTGGGGCTTCTCTCATGGAGGCACTCAGTCAGACACAGTGTTGACATGTGGCAAGACGCTCCTCGGGGCGCGTCTTGCTTGGGCCTCTCTCCTGGAGGCGCTCAGTCAGACCCAGTGTTGACATGTGGCAAGACGCTCCTCGGGGCGCGTCTTGCTTGGGCCTCTCTCCTGGAGGCGCTCAGTCAGAACCAGTGGTGACAAGTGGCAAGACGCTCCTCGGGGGGCGTATTGCTTGGGCCTCTCTCCTGGAGGCCCTCTGTCAGACCCAGTGTTGACATGTGGCAAGACGCTCCTCGGGGCGCGTCTTGGTTGGGCCTCTCTCCTGGAGGCCCTCAATCAGACCCAGTGTTGACACGTTGCAAGACGCTCCTCGGGGCGCATCTTCCTTGGGCCTCTCTCCTGGAGGCTCTCAGTCAGACCGAGTAGTGACATGTGGCAAGAAGCTCCTCGGGGCGCCTTCTTGCTTGGGCCTCTCTCCTGGAGTCGCTCAGTCAGACCCAGTGGTGACATGTGGAAAGACACTCCTCGGGGCGCGTCTTGCTTGGGCCTCTCTCCCGGAGGCCCTCTGTCAGACCCAGTGTTGACATGTGTCAAGACACTCCTCGGGGCGTGTCTTTCTTGGGCCTCTCTCCTGGAGGCGCTCAGTCAGACCGAGTGCTGACATGTGGCAAGACGCTCCTCGGGCCGCGTGTTGCTTGGGCTTCTCTCCTGGAGGCCCTCAGTCAGACCCATTGTTGACATGTGGCAATACTCTCCTCGGGGCGCGTCTTGCTGGGGCTTCTCTCCTGGAGGCCCTTAATCAGACCCAGTGTTGACACGTGGCAAGACGCTCCTCGGGGCGCGTCTTCCTTGGGCCTCTCTCCTGGAGGCTCTCAGTCAGACCGAGTAGTGACATGTGGCATGACGCTCCTCGGGGAGCGTCTTAATTGGGCCTCTCTCCTGGAGTCGCTCAGTCAGACCCAGTGGTGACATGTGGCAAGACACTCCTCGGGGCGCGTCTTGCTTGGGCTTCTCTCCTGGAGGCCCTCAGTCAGACCCATTGTTGACATGTGGCAAGACGCTCCTCGGGGCGCGTCTTGCTTGGGCCTCTCTCCTGGAGGCGCTCAGTCAGACCGAGTGCTGACATGTGGCAAGACGCTCCTCGGGCCGCGTGTTGCTTGGGCCTCTCTCCTGGAGGCTCTCAGTCAGACCCAGTGGTGACATGTGGCAAGACGCTCCTCGGGGTGCGTCTTGCTTGGGCCTCTCTCCTGGAGGTGCTCAGTCAGACCGAGTGCTGACATGTGGCAAGACGCTCCTCGGGGCGCCCCTTGCTTGGGACTCTCTCCTGGAGGCGCTCAGTCAGACCCAGTGGTGACATGTGGCTAGACGCTCCTCGGGGCACGTATTGCTTGGGCCTCTCTCCTGGAGGCCCTCTGTCAGACCCAGTGTTGACATGTGGCAAGACGCTCCTCGGGGCGCGTCTTGCTTGGGCCTCTCTCCTGGAGGCCCTTAATCAGACCCAGTGTTGACACGTGGCAAGACGCTCCTCATGGCGCGTCTTGCTTGGGCCTCTCTCCAGGAGGCGCTCAGTCAGACCGAGTAGTGACATGTGCCAATACGCTCCTCGGGGCGTGTCTTGCTTGGGCCTCTCTCCTGGAGGTGCTCAGTGAGACCCAGTGGTGACATGTGGCAAGACACTCCTCGGGGCGTGTCTTGCTTGGGCCTCTCTCCTGGAGGCCCTCTGTCAGACCCAGTGTTGACATGTGGCAAGACGCTCCTAGGGGCGCGTCTTGCTTGGGCCTCTCTCCTGGAGGCGCTCAGTCAGACCGAGTGCTGACATGTGGCAAGACGCTCCTCGGTGCGCGTCTTGCTTGGGCCTCTCTCCTGGAGGCGCTCAGTCAGACCCAGTGGTGACATATGGCAAGACACTCCTCGGTGCGCGTCTTGCTTGGGCCTCTCTCCTGGAGGCGCTCAGTCAGACCCAGTGTTGACATGTGGCAAGACGCTCCTCGGGGCGCGTCTTGCTTGGGCCTCTCTCCTGGAGGCGCTCAGTCAGACCCAGTGTTGACATGTGGCAAGACGCTCCTCGGGGCGCGTCTTGCTTGGGCCTCTCTCCTGGAGGCGCTCAGTCAGACCCAGTGTTGACATGTGGCAAGACGCTCCTCGGGGCGCGTCTTGCTTGGGCCTCTCTCCTGGAGGCCATCTGTCAGACCCAGTGTTGACATGTGGCAAGACGCTCTTCGGGGCGCGTCTTGGTTGGGCCTCTCTCCTGGAGGCCCTCAATCAGACCCAGTGTTGACACGTTGCAAGACGCTCCTCGGGGCGCATCTTCCTTGGGCCTCTCTCCTGGAGGCTCTCAGTCAGACCGAGTAGTGACATGTGGCATGACGCTCCTCGGGGCGCCTTCTTGCTTGGGCCTCTCTCCTGGAGTCGCTCAGTCAGACCCAGTGGTGACATGTGGCAAGACACTCCTCGGGGCGCGTCTTGCTTGGGCCTCTCTCCCGGAGGCCCTCTGTCAGACCCAGTGTTGACATGTGTCAAGACGCTCCTCGGGACGCGTGTTGCTTGGGCCTCTCTCCTGGAGGCGCTCAGTCAGACAGAGTGCTGACATGTGGCAAGACGCTCCTCGGGGCACGTCTTGCTTGGGCCTCTCTCCTGGAGGCGCTCAGTCAGACCCAGTGTTGACATGTGGCAAGACGCTCCTCGGGGCGCGTCTTGCTTGGGCCTCTCTCCTGGAGGCGCTCAGTCAGACCCAGTGTTGACATGTGGCAAGACGCTCCTCGGGGCGCGTCTTGCTTGGGCCTCTCTCCTGGAGGCGCTCAGTCAGACCCAGTGTTGACATGTGGCAAGACGCTCCTCGGGGCGCGTCTTGCTTGGGCCTCTCTCCTGGAGGCGCTCAGTCAGACCCAGTGGTGACATGTGGCAAGACGCTCCTCGGGGCGCGTCTTGCTTGGGCCTCTCTCCTGGAGGCCCTCTGTCAGACCCAGTGTTGACATGTGGCAAGACGCTCTTCGGGGCGCGTCTTGGTTGGGCCTCTCTCCTGGAGGCCCTCAATCAGACCCAGTGTTGACACGTTGCAAGACGCTCCTCGGGGCGCATCTTCCTTGGGCCTCTCTCCTGGAGGCTCTCAGTCAGACCGAGTAGTGACATGTGGCATGAAGCTCCTCGGGGCGCCTTCTTGCTTGGGCCTCTCTCCTGGAGTCGCTCAGTCAGACCCAGTGCTGACATGTGGCAAGACGCTCCTGGGGTGCGTCTTGCTTGGGCTTCTCTCCTGGAGGCCCTCAGTCAGACCCATTGTTGACATGTGGCAAGACGCTCCTCGGGACGCGTCTTGCTTGGGCCTCTCTCCTGGAGGCACTCAGTCAGACCGAGTGCTGACATGTGGCAAGACGCTCCTCGGGCCGCGTCTTGCTTGGCTATCTCTCCAGGAGGCGCTCAGTCAGACCGAGTAGTGACATGTGGCATGACGCTCCTCGGGGTGCGTCTTGCTTGGGCCTCTCTCCTGGAGGCGCTCAGTCAGACCCAGTGGTGACATGTGGCAAGACACTCCTCGGGGCGTGTCTTGCTTGGGCCTCTCTCCTGGAGGCCCTCTGTCAGACCCAGTGTTGACATGTGGCAAGACGCTCCTAGGGGCGCGTCTTGCTTGGGCCTCTCTCCTGGAGGCGCTCAGTCAGACCGAGTGCTGACATGTGGCAAGACGCTCCTCGGGCCGCGTGTTGCTTGGGCTTCTCTCCTGGAGGCCCTCAGTCAGACCCATTGTTGACATGTGGCAATACGCTCCTCGGGGCGCGTCTTGCTTGGGCTTCTCTCATGGAGGCCCTCAGTCAGACCCAGTGTTGATATGTGTCAAGACGCTCCTCGGGGCGTGTCTTGCTTGGGCCTCTCTCCTGGAGGCGCTCAGTCAGACCCAGTGTTGACATGTGGAAAGTAGCTCCTCGGGGCGCGTCTTGCTTGGGCCTCTCTCCTGGAGGCGCTCAGTCAGACCCAGTGTTGACATGTGGCAAGACGCTCTTCGGGGCGCGTCTTGCTTGGGCCTCTCTCCTGGAGGCGCTCAGTCAGACCCAGTGTTGACATGTGGGAAGATGCTCCTCGGGGCGCGTCTTGCTTGGGCCTCTCTCCTGGAGGCGCTCAGTCAGACCCAGTGTTGACATGTGGCAAGACGCTCCTCGGGGCGCGTCTTGCTTGGGCCTCTCTCCTGGAGGCGCTCAGTCAGACCCAGTGTTGACATGTGGCAAGACGCTCCTCGGGGCGCCTCTTGATTGGGCCTCTCTCCTGCAGGTGCTCAGTCAGACCCAGTGTTGACATGTGGCAAGACGCTCTTCGGGGCGCGTCTTGCTTGGGCCTCTCTCCTGGAGGCGCTCAGTCAGACCCAGTGTTGACATGTGGCAAGATGCTCCTCGGGGCACGTCTTGCTTGGGCCTCTCTCCTGGAGGCGCTCAGTCAGACCCAGTGTTGACATGTGGCAAGACGCTCCTCGGGGCGCCTCTTGCTTGTGCCTCTCTCCTGGAGGCACTCAGTCAGACCCAGTGGTGATATGTGGCAAGACGCTCCTCGGGGCGCGTCTTGGTTGGGCCTCTCTCCTGGAGGCCCTCTGTCAGACCCAGTGTTGACATGTGGCAAGACGCTCCTCGGGACTTGTCTTGCTTGGGCCTCTCTCCTGGAGGCGCTCAGTCAGACCCAGTGGTGACACGTGGCAAGACGCTCCTCGGGGCGCGTCTTGCCTGGGCCTCTCTCCTGGAGGCGCTCAGTCAGACCCAGTGGTGACACGTGGCAAGACGCTCCTCGGGGCGTGTCTTGCTTGGGTCTCTCTCCTGGAGGAGCTCAGTCAGACCGAGTGCTGACATGTGGCAAGAAGCTCCTCGGGGCGCGTCTTGCTTGGGCTTCTCTCCTGGAGGCCCTCAGTAAGACCCATTGTTGACAAGTGTCAAGACGCTCCTCGGGGCGCTTCTTGCTTGGGCCTCTCTCCCGGAGGCCCTCTGTCAGACCCAGTGTTGACATGTGTCAAGACGCTCCTCGGGGCGTGTCTTGCTTGGGCCTCTCTCCTGGAGGCGCTCAGTCAGACCGAGTGCTGACATGTGGCAAGACGCTCCTCGGGGCGCGTCTTGCTTGGGCTTCTCTCCTGGAGGCCCTAATTCAGACCCATTGTTGACATGTGGCAAGACGCTCCTCGGGGCGCGTCTTGCTTGGGCCTCTCTCCTGGAGGCGCTCAGTCAGACCCAGTGTTGACATGTGGCAAAACGCTCCTCGGGGTGCGTCTTGCTGGGGCTTCTCTCATGGAGTCACTCAGTCAGACCCAGTGTTGACATGTGGCAAGACGCTCCTCGGGGTGCGTTTTGCTTGGGCCTCTCTCCTGGAGGCGCTCAGTCAGACCCAGTGTTGACACGCTGCAAGACGCTCCTCGGGGCGCGTCTTCCTTGGGCCTCTCTCCTGGAGGCTCTCAGTCAGACCGAGTAGTGACATGTGGCATGACGCTCCTCGGGGTGCGTCTTAATTGGGCCTCTCTCCTGGAGTTGCTCAGTCAGACCCAGTGGTGACATGTGGCAAGACACTCCTCGGGGCGCGTCTTGCTGGGCTTCTCTCCTGGAGGCCCTCAGTCAGACCCATTGTTGACATGTGGCAAGACGCTCCTCGGGGCGCGTCTTGCTTGGGCCTCTCTCCTGGAGGCGCTCAGTCAGACCGAGTGCTGACATGTGGCAAGACGCTCCTCGGGCCGCGTGTTGCTTGGGCTTCTCTCCTGGAGGCCCTCAGTCAGACCCATTGTTGACATGTGGCAAGACGCTCCTCGGGGAGCGTCTTGCTTGTGCCTCTCTCCTGGAGGCGCTCAGTCAGACCGAGTGCTGACATGTGGCAAGATGCTCCTCGGGGCGCGTCTTGCTTGGGCCTCTCTCCTGGAGGCGCTCAGTCAGAACCAGAGGTGACATGTGGCAACACGCTCCTCGGGGCGCGTCTTGCTTGGGCCTCTCTCGTGGAGGCCCTCTGTCAGACCCAGTGTTGACATGTGGCAAGACGCTCCTAGGGGCGCGTCTTGCTTGGGCCTCTCTCCTGGAGGCGCTCAGTCAGACCGAGTGCTGACATGTGGCAAGACGCTCCTCGGTGCGCGTCTTGCTTGGGCCTCTCTCCTGGAGGCGCTCAGTCAGACCCAGTGGTGACATATGGCAAGACACTCCTCGGTGCGCGTCTTGCTTGGGCCTCTCTCCTGGAGGCGCTCAGTCAGACCCAGTGTTGACATGTGGCAAGACGCTCCTCGGGGCGCGTCTTGCTTGGGCCTCTCTCCTGGAGGCGCTCAGTCAGACCCAGTGTTGACATGTGGCAAGACGCTCCTCGGGGCGCGTCTTGCTTGGGCCTCTCTCCTGGAGGCGCTCAGTCAGACCCAGTGTTGACATGTGGCAAGACGCTCCTCGGGGCGCGTCTTGCTTGGGCCTCTCTCCTGGAGGCCATCTGTCAGACCCAGTGTTGACATGTGGCAAGACGCTCTTCGGGGCGCGTCTTGGTTGGGCCTCTCTCCTGGAGGCCCTCAATCAGACCCAGTGTTGACACGTTGCAAGACGCTCCTCGGGGCGCATCTTCCTTGGGCCTCTCTCCTGGAGGCTCTCAGTCAGACCGAGTAGTGACATGTGGCATGACGCTCCTCGGGGCGCCTTCTTGCTTGGGCCTCTCTCCTGGAGTCGCTCAGTCAGACCCAGTGGTGACATGTGGCAAGACACTCCTCGGGGCGCGTCTTGCTTGGGCCTCTCTCCCGGAGGCCCTCTGTCAGACCCAGTGTTGACATGTGTCAAGACGCTCCTCGGGACGCGTGTTGCTTGGGCCTCTCTCCTGGAGGCGCTCAGTCAGACAGAGTGCTGACATGTGGCAAGACGCTCCTCGGGGCACGTCTTGCTTGGGCCTCTCTCCTGGAGGCGCTCAGTCAGACCCAGTGTTGACATGTGGCAAGACGCTCCTCGGGGCGCGTCTTGCTTGGGCCTCTCTCCTGGAGGCGCTCAGTCAGACCCAGTGTTGACATGTGGCAAGACGCTCCTCGGGGCGCGTATTGCTTGGGCCTCTCTCCTGGAGGCGCTCAGTCAGACCCAGTGTTGACATGTGGCAAGACGCTCCTCGGGGCGCGTCTTGGTTGGGCCTCTCTCCTGGAGGCCCTCAATCAGACCCAGTGTTGACACGTTGCAAGACGCTCCTCGGGGCGCATCTTCCTTGGGCCTCTCTCCTGGAGGCTCTCAGTCAGACCGAGTAGTGACATGTGGCAAGAAGCTCCTCGGGGCGCCTTCTTGCTTGGGCCTCTCTCCTGGAGTCGCTCAGTCAGACCCAGTGGTGACATGTGGAAAGACACTCCTCGGGGCGCGTCTTGCTTGGGCCTCTCTCCCGGAGGCCCTCTGTCAGACCCAGTGTTGACATGTGTCAAGACACTCCTCGGGGCGTGTCTTTCTTGGGCCTCTCTCCTGGAGGCGCTCAGTCAGACCGAGTGCTGACATGTGGCAAGACGCTCCTCGGGCCGCGTGTTGCTTGGGCTTCTCTCCTGGAGGCCCTCAGTCAGACCCATTGTTGACATGTGGCAATACTCTCCTCGGGGCGCGTCTTGCTGGGGCTTCTCTCCTGGAGGCCCTTAATCAGACCCAGTGTTGACACGTGGCAAGACGCTCCTCGGGGCGCGTCTTCCTTGGGCCTCTCTCCTGGAGGCTCTCAGTCAGACCGAGTAGTGACATGTGGCATGACGCTCCTCGGGGAGCGTCTTAATTGGGCCTCTCTCCTGGAGTCGCTCAGTCAGACCCAGTGGTGACATGTGGCAAGACACTCCTCGGGGCGCGTCTTGCTTGGGCTTCTCTCCTGGAGGCCCTCAGTCAGACCCATTGTTGACATGTGGCAAGACGCTCCTCGGGGCGCGTCTTGCTTGGGCCTCTCTCCTGGAGGCGCTCAGTCAGACCGAGTGCTGACATGTGGCAAGACGCTCCTCGGGCCGCGTGTTGCTTGGGCCTCTCTCCTGGAGGCTCTCAGTCAGACCCAGTGGTGACATGTGGCAAGACGCTCCTCGGGGTGCGTCTTGCTTGGGCCTCTCTCCTGGAGGTGCTCAGTCAGACCGAGTGCTGACATGTGGCAAGACGCTCCTCGGGGCGCCTCTTGCTTGGGCCTCTCTCCTGGAGGCGCTCAGTCAGACCCAGTGGTGACATGTGGCTAGACGCTCCTCGGGGCACGTATTGCTTGGGCCTCTCTCCTGGAGGCCCTCTGTCAGACCCAGTGTTGACATGTGGCAAGACGCTCCTCGGGGCGCGTCTTGCTTGGGCCTCTCTCCTGGAGGCCCTTAATCAGACCCAGTGTTGACACGTGGCAAGACGCTCCTCATGGCGCGTCTTGCTTGGGCCTCTCTCCAGGAGGCGCTCAGTCAGACCGAGTAGTGACATGTGCCAATACGCTCCTCGGGGCGCGTCTTGCTTGGGCCTCTCTCCTGGAGGTGCTCAGTGAGACCCAGTGGTGACATGTGGCAAGACACTCCTCGGGGCGTGTCTTGCTTGGGCCTCTCTCCTGGAGGCCCTCTGTCAGACCCAGTGTTGACATGTGGCAAGACGCTCCTAGGGGCGCGTCTTGCTTGGGCCTCTCTCCTGGAGGCGCTCAGTCAGACCGAGTGCTGACATGTGGCAAGACGCTCCTCGGTGCGCGTCTTGCTTGGGCCTCTCTCCTGGAGGCGCTCAGTCAGACCCAGTGGTGACATATGGCAAGACACTCCTCGGTGCGCGTCTTGCTTGGGCCTCTCTCCTGGAGGCGCTCAGTCAGACCCAGTGTTGACATGTGGCAAGACGCTCCTCGGGGCGCGTCTTGCTTGGGCCTCTCTCCTGGAGGCGCTCAGTCAGACCCAGTGTTGACATGTGGCAAGACGCTCCTCGGGGCGCGTCTTGCTTGGGCCTCTCTCCTGGAGGCGCTCAGTCAGACCCAGTGTTGACATGTGGCAAGACGCTCCTCGGGGCGCGTCTTGCTTGGGCCTCTCTCCTGGAGGCCATCTGTCAGACCCAGTGTTGACATGTGGCAAGACGCTCTTCGGGGCGCGTCTTGGTTGGGCCTCTCTCCTGGAGGCCCTCAATCAGACCCAGTGTTGACACGTTGCAAGACGCTCCTCGGGGCGCATCTTCCTTGGGCCTCTCTCCTGGAGGCTCTCAGTCAGACCGAGTAGTTACATGTGGCATGACGCTCCTCGGGGCGCCTTCTTGCTTGGGCCTCTCTCCTGGAGTCGCTCAGTCAGACCCAGTGGTGACATGTGGCAAGACACTCCTCGGGGCGCGTCTTGCTTGGGCCTCTCTCCCGGAGGCCCTCTGTCAGACCCAGTGTTGACATGTGTCAAGACGCTCCTCGGGACGCGTGTTGCTTGGGCCTCTCTCCTGGAGGCGCTCAGTCAGACAGAGTGCTGACATGTGGCAAGACGCTCCTCGGGGCACGTCTTGCTTGGGCCTCTCTCCTGGAGGCGCTCAGTCAGACCCAGTGTTGACATGTGGCAAGACGCTCCTCGGGGCGCGTCTTGCTTGGGCCTCTCTCCTGGAGGCGCTCAGTCAGACCCAGTGGTGACATGTGGCAAGACGCTCCTCGGGGCGCGTCTTGCTTGGGCCTCTCTCCTGGAGGCCCTCTGTCAGACCCAGTGTTGACATGTGGCAAGACGCTCTTCGGGGCGCGTCTTGGTTGGGCCTCTCTCCTGGAGGCCCTCAATCAGACCCAGTGTTGACACGTTGCAAGACGCTCCTCGGGGCGCATCTTCCTTGGGCCTCTCTCCTGGAGGCTCTCAGTCAGACCGAGTAGTGACATGTGGCATGAAGCTCCTCGGGGCGCCTTCTTGCTTGGGCCTCTCTCCTGGAGTCGCTCAGTCAGACCCAGTGCTGACATGTGGCAAGACGCTCCTGGGGTGCGTCTTGCTTGGGCTTCTCTCCTGGAGGCCCTCAGTCAGACCCATTGTTGACATGTGGCAAGACGCTCCTCGGGACGCGTCTTGCTTGGGCCTCTCTCCTGGAGGCACTCAGTCAGACCGAGTGCTGACATGTGGCAAGACGCTCCTCGGGCCGCGTCTTGCTTGGCTATCTCTCCAGGAGGCGCTCAGTCAGACCGAGTAGTGACATGTGGCATGACGCTCCTCGGGGTGCGTCTTGCTTGGGCCTCTCTCCTGGAGGCGCTCAGTCAGACCCAGTGGTGACATGTGGCAAGACACTCCTCGGGGCGTGTCTTGCTTGGGCCTCTCTCCTGGAGGCGCTCAGTCAGACCGAGTGCTGACATGTGGCAAGACGCTCCTCGGGCCGCGTGTTGCTTGGGCCTCTCTCCTGGAGGCGCTCAGTCAGACCCAGTGGTGACATGTGGCAAGACGCTCCTAGGGGCGCGTCTTGCTTGGGCCTCTCTCCTGGAGGCGCTCAGTCAGACCGAGTGCTGACATGTGGCAAGACGCTCCTCGGGCCGCGTGTTGCTTGGGCTTCTCTCCTGGAGGCCCTCAGTCAGACCCATTGTTGACATGTGGCAATACGCTCCTCGGGGCGCGTCTTGCTTGGGCTTCTCTCATGGAGGCCCTCAGTCAGACCCAGTGTTGATATGTGTCAAGACGCTCCTCGGGGCGTGTCTTGCTTGGGCCTCTCTCCTGGAGGCGCTCAGTCAGACCCAGTGTTGACATGTGGAAAGTAGCTCCTCGGGGCGCGTCTTGCTTGGGCCTCTCTCCTGGAGGCGCTCAGTCAGACCCAGTGTTGACATGTGGCAAGACGCTCTTCGGGGCGCGTCTTGCTTGGGCCTCTCTCCTGGAGGCGCTCAGTCAGACCCAGTGTTGACATGTGGCAAGATGCTCCTCGGGGCACGTCTTGCTTGGGCCTCTCTCCTGGAGGCGCTCAGTCAGACCCAGTGTTGACATGTGGCAAGACGCTCCTCGGGGCGCGTCTTGCTTGGGCCTCTCTCCTGGAGGCGCTCAGTCAGACCCAGTGTTGACATGTGGCAAGACGCTCCTCGGGGCGCCTCTTGATTGGGCCTCTCTCCTGCAGGTGCTCAGTCAGACCCAGTGTTGACATGTGGCAAGACGCTCTTCGGGGCGCGTCTTGCTTGGGCCTCTCTCCTGGAGGCGCTCAGTCAGACCCAGTGTTGACATGTGGCAAGATGCTCCTCGGGGCACGTCTTGCTTGGGCCTCTCTCCTGGAGGCGCTCAGTCAGACCCAGTGTTGACATGTGGCAAGACGCTCCTCGGGGCGCCTCTTGCTTGTGCCTCTCTCCTGGAGGCACTCAGTCAGACCCAGTGGTGATATGTGGCAAGACGCTCCTCGGGGCGCGTCTTGGTTGGGCCTCTCTCCTGGAGGCCCTCTGTCAGACCCAGTGTTGACATGTGGCAAGACGCTCCTCGGGGCTTGTCTTGCTTGGGCCTCTCTCCTGGAGGCGCTCAGTCAGACCCAGTGGTGACACGTGGCAAGACGCTCCTCGGGGCGCGTCTTGCCTGGGCCTCTCTCCTGGAGGCGCTCAGTCAGACCCAGTGGTGACACGTGGCAAGACGCTCCTCGGGGCGTGTCTTGCTTGGGTCTCTCTCCTGGAGGAGCTCAGTCAGACCGAGTGCTGACATGTGGCAAGAAGCTCCTCGGGGCGCGTCTTGCTTGGGCTTCTCTCCTGGAGGCCCTCAGTAAGACCCATTGTTGACAAGTGTCAAGACGCTCCTCGGGGCGCTTCTTGCTTGGGCCTCTCTCCCGGAGGCCCTCTGTCAGACCCAGTGTTGACATGTGTCAAGACGCTCCTCGGGGCGTGTCTTGCTTGGGCCTCTCTCCTGGAGGCGCTCAGTCAGACCGAGTGCTGACATGTGGCAAGACGCTCCTCGGGGCGCCTCTTGCTTGGGCTTCTCTCCTGGAGGCCCTAATTCAGACCCATTGTTGACATGTGGCAAGACGCTCCTCGGGGCGCGTCTTGCTTGGGCCTCTCTCCTGGAGGCGCTCAGTCAGACCCAGTGTTGACATGCGGCAAAACGCTCCTCTGGGTGTGTCTTGCTGGGGCTTCTCTCATGGAGTCACTCAGTCAGACCCAGTGTTGACATGTGGCAAGACGCTCCTCGGGGTGCGTTTTGCTTGGGCCTCTCTCCTGGAGGCGCTCAGTCAGACCCAGTGTTGACACGCTGCAAGACGCTCCTCGGGGCGCGTCTTCCTTGGGCCTCTCTCCTGGAGGCTCTCAGTCAGACCGAGTAGTGACATGTGGCATGACGCTCCTCGGGGTGCGTCTTAATTGGGCCTCTCTCCTGGAGTTGCTCAGTCAGACCCAGTGGTGACATGTGGCAAGACACTCCTCGGGGCGCGTCTTGCTGGGCTTCTCTCCTGGAGGCCCTCAGTCAGACCCATTGTTGACATGTGGCAAGACGCTCCTCGGGGCGCGTCTTGCTTGGGCCTCTCTCCTGGAGGCGCTCAGTCAGACCGAGTGCTGACATGTGGCAAGACGCTCCTCGGGCCGCGTGTTGCTTGGGCTTCTCTCCTGGAGGCCCTCAGTCAGACCCATTGTTGACATGTGGCAAGACGCTCCTCGGGGAGCGTCTTGCTTGGGCCTCTCTCCTGGAGGCGCTCAGTCAGACCGAGTGCTGACATGTGGCAAGATGCTCCTCGGGGCGCGTCTTGCTTGGGCCTCTCTCCTGGAGGCGCTCAGTCAGAACAAGAGGTGACATGTGGCAACACGCTCCTCGGGGCGCGTCTTGCTTGGGCCTCTCTCGTGGAGGCCCTCTGTCAGACCCAGTGTTGACATGTGGCAAGACGCTCCTCGGGGCGCGTCTTGCTTGGTCCTCTCTCCTGGAGGCCCTCAATCAGACCCAGTGTTGACACGTGGCAAGACGCTCCTCGGGGCGTGTCTTGCTTGGGCCTCTCTCCTGGAGGCGCTCAGTCAGACCCAGTGTTGACATGTGGCAAGACGCTCCTCGGGGCGCGTCTTGCTTGGGCCTCTATCCTGGAAGCACTCAGTCAGAACCAGAGGTGACATGTGGCAAGACGCTCCTCGGGGCGCGTCTTGCTTGGGCCTCTCTCCTGGAGGCCCTCTGTTAGACCCAGTGTTGACATGTGGCAAGACGCTCCTCCGGGCGCGTCTTGCTTGGGCCTCTCTCCTGGAGGCCCTCAGTCAGACCCATTGTTGACATGTGGCAAGACGCTCCTCGGGGCGCGTCTTGCTTGGGCCTCTCTCCTGGAGGCGCTCAGTCAGACCGAGTGCTGACATAAGGCAAGACGCTCCTCAGGGCGCGTTATGCTGGGGACTCTCTCCTGGAGGCGCTCAGTCAGACCCAGTGCTGACATGTGGCAAGACGCTCCTCGGGGCGCGTCTTGCTTGGGCCTCTCTCCTGGAGGCGCTCAGTCAGACCCAGTGTTGACATGTGGCAAGACGCTCCTCGGGGCGCGTCTTGCTTGGGCCTCTCGCCTGGAGGCGCTCAGTCAGACCCAGTGTTGACATGTGGCAAGACGCTGCTCGGGGCGCATCTTGCTTGGGCCTCTCTCCTGGAGGCGCTCAGTCAGACCCAGTGTTGACATGTGGCAAGACGCTCCTCGGGGCGTGTCTTGCTTGGGCTTCTCTCCTGGAGGCCCTCAGTCAGACCCATTGTTGACATGTGGCAAGACGCTCCTCGGTGTGCGTCTTGCTTGGGCCTCTCTCCTGGAGGTGCTCAGTCAGACCGAGTAGTGACATGTGGCAAGATGCTCCTCGGGGCGCTTCTTGCTTGGGCCTCTCTCCTGGAGGCGCTCAGTCAGAACGAGTGCTGACATGTGGCAAGACGCTCCTCGGGGCGCGTCTTGCTGTGTCTTCTCTCATGGAGGCACTCAGTTAGACCCAGTGTTGACATGTGGCAAGACGCTCCTCGGGGCGCGTCTTGCCTGGGCCTCTTTCCTGGAGGCGCTCAGTCAGACCCAGTGGTGACACGTGGCAAGACGCTCCTCGGGGCGTGTCTTGCTTGGGCCTCTCTCCTGGAGGCGCTCAGTCAGACCGAGTGCTGACATGTGGCAAGAAGCTCCTCGGGGCGCGTTTTGCTTGGGCTTCTCTCCTGGAGGCCCTCAGTAAGACCCATTGTTGACAAGTGTCAAGACGCTCCTCGGGGCGCGTCTTGCTTGGGCCTCTCTCCTGGAGGCCCTCAATCAGACCCAGTGTTGACATGTGGCAAGACGCTCCTCGGGGCGCATCTTGCTTGGGCCTCTCTCCTGGAGGCGCTCAGTCAGACCCAGTGTTGACATGTGGCAAGACGCTCCTCGGGGCGCATCTTGCTTGGGCTTCTCTCCTGGAGGCCCTCAGTCAGACCGAGTAGTGACATGTGGCATGACGCTCCTCGGGGCGCGTCTTGTTTGGGCCTCTCTCCTGGAGGCGCTCAGTCAGACCCAGTGGTGACATGTGGCAAGACGCTCCTCGGGGTGCGTCTTGCTTGGGCCTCTCTCCTGGATGCCCTCTGTCAGACCCAGTGTTGACATGTGCCAAGACACTCCTCGGGGCGCGTCTTGCTTGGGCTTCTCTCATGGAGGCCCTCAGTCAGACCCAGTGTTGACAAGTGTCAAGACGCTCCTCGGGGCGCGTCTTGCTTGGGCCTCTCTCCTGGAGGCGCTCAGTCAGAGCCATTGTTGACATGTGGTAAGACGCTCCTCGGGGCGCGTCTTGCTTGGGCTTCTCTCCTAGAGGCCCTCAGTCAGATTCATTGTTGACATGTGGCAAGATGCTCCTCGGGGCGCATCTTGCTTGGGCCTCTCTCCTGGAGGCCCTCAGTCAGACCCATTGTTGACATGTGGCAATACGCTCCTCGGGGCGCGTCTTGCTGGGGCTTCTCTCATGGAGGCACTCAGTCAGACACAGTGTTGACATTTGGCAAGACGCTCCTCGGGGCGCGTCTTGCTTGGGCCTCTCTCCTGGAGGCGCTCAGTCAGACCCAGTGTTGACATGTGGCAAGACGCTCCTCGGGGCGCGTCTTGCTTGGGCCTCTCTCCTGGAGGCGCTCAGTCAGAACCAGTGGTGACAAGTGGCAAGACGCTCCTCGGGGGGCGTATTGCTTGGGCCTCTCTCATGGAGGCCCTCTGTCAGACCCAGTGTTGACATGTGGCAAGACGCTCCTCGGGGCGCGTCTTGGTTGGGCCTCTCTCCTGGAGGCCCTCAATCAGACCCAGTGTTGACACGTTGCAAGACGCTCCTCGGGGCGCATCTTCCTTGGGCCTCTCTCCTGGAGGCTCTCAGTCAGACCGAGTAGTGACATGTGGCAAGAAGCTCCTCGGGGCGCCTTCTTGCTTGGGCCTCTCTCCTGGAGTCGCTCAGTCAGACCCAGTGGTGACATGTGGAAAGACACTCCTCGGGGCGCGTCTTGCTTGGGCCTCTCTCCCGGAGGCCCTCTGTCAGACCCAGTGTTGACATGTGTCAAGACACTCCTCGGGGCGTGTCTTTCTTGGGCCTCTCTCCTGGAGGCGCTCAGTCAGACCGAGTGCTGACATGTGGCAAGACGCTCCTCGGGCCGCGTGTTGCTTGGGCTTCTCTCCTGGAGGCCCTCAGTCAGACCCATTGTTGACATGTGGCAATACTCTCCTCGGGGCGCGTCTTGCTGGGGCTTCTCTCCTGGAGGCCCTTAATCAGACCCAGTGTTGACACGTGGCAAGACGCTCCTCGGGGCGCGTCTTCCTTGGGCCTCTCTCCTGGAGGCTCTCAGTCAGACCGAGTAGTGACATGTGGCATGACGCTCCTCGGGGAGCGTCTTAATTGGGCCTCTCTCCTGGAGTCGCTCAGTCAGACCCAGTGGTGACATGTGGCAAGACACTCCTCGGGGCGCGTCTTGCTTGGGCTTCTCTCCTGGAGGCCCTCTGTCAGACCCATTGTTGACATGTGGCAAGACGCTCCTCGGGGCGCGTCTTGCTTGGGCCTCTCTCCTGGAGGCGCTCAGTCAGACCGAGTGCTGACATGTGGCAAGACGCTCCTCGGGCCGCGTGTTGCTTGGGCCTCTCTCCTGGAGGCTCTCAGTCAGACCCAGTGGTGACATGTGGCAAGACGCTCCTCGGGGTGCGTCTTGCTTGGGCCTCTCTCCTGGAGGTGCTCAGTCAGACCGAGTGCTGACATGTGGCAAGACGCTCCTCGGGGCGCCTCTTGCTTGGGACTCTCTCCTGGAGGCGCTCAGTCAGACCCAGTGGTGACATGTGGCTAGACGCTCCTCGGGGCACGTATTGCTTGGGCCTCTCTCCTGGAGGCCCTCTGTCAGACCCAGTGTTGACATGTGGCAAGACGCTCCTCGGGGCGCGTCTTGCTTGGGCCTCTCTCCTGGAGGCCCTTAATCAGACCCAGTGTTGACACGTGGCAAGACGCTCCTCATGGCGCGTCTTGCTTGGGCCTCTCTCCAGGAGGCGCTCAGTCAGACCGAGTAGTGACATGTGCCAATACGCTCCTCGGGGCGCGTCTTGCTTGGGCCTCTCTCCTGGAGGTGCTCAGTGAGACCCAGTGGTGACATGTGGCAAGACACTCCTCGGGGCGTGTCTTGCTTGGGCCTCTCTCCTGGAGGCCCTCTGTCAGACCCAGTGTTGACATGTGGCAAGACGCTCCTAGGGGCGCGTCTTGCTTGGGCCTCTCTCCTGGAGGCGCTCAGTCAGACCGAGTGCTGACATGTGGCAAGACGCTCCTCGGTGCGCGTCTTGCTTGGGCCTCTCTCCTGGAGGCGCTCAGTCAGACCCAGTGGTGACATATGGCAAGACACTCCTCGGTGCGCGTCTTGCTTGGGCCTCTCTCCTGGAGGCGCTCAGTCAGACCCAGTGTTGACATGTGGCAAGACGCTCCTCGGGGCGCGTCTTGCTTGGGCCTCTCTCCTGGAGGCGCTCAGTCAGACCCAGTGTTGACATGTGGCAAGACGCTCCTCGGGGCGCGTCTTGCTTGGGCCTCTCTCCTGGAGGCGCTCAGTCAGACCCAGTGTTGACATGTGGCAAGACGCTCCTCGGGGCGCGTCTTGCTTGGGCCTCTCTCCTGGAGGCCATCTGTCAGACCCAGTGTTGACATGTGGCAAGACGCTCTTCGGGGCGCGTCTTGGTTGGGCCTCTCTCCTGGAGGCCCTCAATCAGACCCAGTGTTGACACGTTGCAAGACGCTCCTCGGGGCGCATCTTCCTTGGGCCTCTCTCCTGGAGGCTCTCAGTCAGACCGAGTAGTGACATGTGGCATGACGCTCCTCGGGGCGCCTTCTTGCTTGGGCCTCTCTCCTGGAGTCGCTCAGTCAGACCCAGTGGTGACATGTGGCAAGACACTCCTCGGGGCGCGTCTTGCTTGGGCCTCTCTCCCGGAGGCCCTCTGTCAGACCCAGTGTTGACATGTGTCAAGACGCTCCTCGGGACGCGTGTTGCTTGGGCCTCTCTCCTGGAGGCGCTCAGTCAGACAGAGTGCTGACATGTGGCAAGACGCTCCTCGGGGCACGTCTTGCTTGGGCCTCTCTCCTGGAGGCGCTCAGTCAGACCCAGTGTTGACATGTGGCAAGACGCTCCTCGGGGCGCGTCTTGCTTGGGCCTCTCTCCTGGAGGCGCTCAGTCAGACCCAGTGTTGACATGTGGCAAGACGCTCCTCGGGGCGCGTCTTGCTTGGGCCTCTCTCCTGGAGGCGCTCAGTCAGACCCAGTGTTGACATGTGGCAAGACGCTCCTCGGGGCGCGTCTTGCTTGGGCCTCTCTCCTGGAGGCGCTCAGTCAGACCCAGTGGTGACATGTGGCAAGACGCTCCTCGGGGCGCGTCTTGCTTGGGCCTCTCTCCTGGAGGCCCTCTGTCAGACCCAGTGTTGACATGTGGCAAGACGCTCTTCGGGGCGCGTCTTGGTTGGGCCTCTCTCCTGGAGGCCCTCAATCAGACCCAGTGTTGACACGTTGCAAGACGCTCCTCGGGGCGCATCTTCCTTGGGCCTCTCTCCTGGAGGCTCTCAGTCAGACCGAGTAGTGACATGTGGCATGAAGCTCCTCGGGGCGCCTTCTTGCTTGGGCCTCTCTCCTGGAGTCGCTCAGTCAGACCCAGTGCTGACATGTGGCAAGACGCTCCTGGGGTGCGTCTTGCTTGGGCTTCTCTCCTGGAGGCCCTCAGTCAGACCCATTGTTGACATGTGGCAAGACGCTCCTCGGGACGCGTCTTGCTTGGGCCTCTCTCCTGGAGGCACTCAGTCAGACCGAGTGCTGACATGTGGCAAGACGCTCCTCGGGCCGCGTGTTGCTTGGGCCTCTCTCCTGGAGGCCCTTAATCAGACCCAGTGTTGACACGTGGCAAGAAGCTCCTCGGGGCGCGTCTTGCTTGGGCCTCTCTCCAGGAGGCCCTCAGTCAGACCGAGTAGTGACATGTGGCATGACGCTCCTCGGGGCGCGTCTTGCTTGGGCCTCTCTCCTGGAGGCGCTCAGTCACTCCCAGTGGTGACATGTGGCAAGACACTCCTCGGGGCGTGTCTTGCTTGGGCCTCTCTCCTGGAGGCCCTCTGTCAGACCCAGTGTTGACATGTGGCAAGACGCTCCTAGGGGCGCGTCTTTCTTGGGCCTCTCTCCTGGAGTCGCTCAGTCAGACCCAGTGGTGACATGTGGCAAGACACTCCTCGGGGCGCGTCTTGCTTGGGCCTCTCTCCCGGAGGCCCTCTGTCAGACCCAGTGTTGACATGTGTCAAGACGCTTCTCGGGGCGCGTCTTGCTTGGGCCTCTCTCCTGGAGGCGCTCAGTCAGACCGAGTGCTGACATGTGGCAAGACGCTCCTCGGGGCGCGTCTTGCTTGGGCCTCTCTCCTGGAGGCGCTCAGTCAGACCGAGTTCTGACATGTGGCAAGACGCTCCTCAGGCCGCGTGTTGCTTGGGCTTCTCTCCTGGAGGCCCTCAGTCAGACCCATTGTTGACATATGGCAATACGCTCCTCGGGGCGCGTCTTGCTTGGGCTTCTCTCATGGAGGCCCTCAGTCAGACCCAGTGTTGATATGTGTCAAGACGCTCCTCGGGGCGCGTCTTGCTTGGGCCCCTCTCCTGGAGGCGCTCAGTCAGACCCAGTGTTGACATGTGGCAAGACGCTCCTCGGGGCGCGTCTTGCTGGGGCTTCTCTCATGGAGGCACTCAGTCAGACCCAGTGTTGACATGTGGCAAGACGCTCCTCGGGGCGCGTCTTGCTTGGGCCTCTCTCCTGGAGGCGCTCAGTCAGACCCATTGTTGACATGTGGCAAGACGCTCCTCAGGGCGTGTCTTGCTTGGGCCTCTCACATGGAGGCGCTCAGTCAGACCCAGTGTTGACATGTGGCAAGACGCTCCTCGGGGCGCGTCTTGCTTGGGCCTCTCTCCTGGAGGCGCTCAGTCAGACCCAGTGTTGACATGTGGCAAGACGCTCCTCGGGGCGCGTCTTGCTTGGGCCTCTCTCCTGGAGGTGCTCAGTCAGACCCAGTGGTGACATGTGGCAAGACGCTCCTCGGGGCGCGTATTGCTTGGGCCTCTCTCCTTTAGGCCCTCTGTCAGACCCAGTGTTGACATGTGGCAAGACGCTCCTCGGGGCGCGTCTTGGTTGGGCCTATCTCCTGGAGGCCCTCAATCAGACCCATTGTTGACACGTTGCAAGACGCTCCTCGGGGCACATCTTCCTTGGGCCTCTCTCCTGGAGGCCCTCTGTCAGACCCAGTGTTGACATGTGGCAAGACACTCCTCGGGGCGCGTCTTGGTTGGGCCTATATCCTGGAGGCCCTCAATCAGACCCAGTGTTGACACGTTGCAAGACACTCCTCGGGGCGCGTCTTGCTTTGGCCTCTCTCACGGAGGCCCTCTGTCAGACCCAGTGTTGACATGTGTCAAGACGCTCCTCGGGGCGCGTCTTGCTTGGGCCTCTCTCCTGGAGGCGCTCAGTCAGACCGAGTGCTGACATGTGGCAAGACGCTCCTCGGGGCGCGTCTTGCTTGGGCCTCTCTCCTGGAGGCGCTCAGTCAGACCGAGTGCTGACATGTGGCAAGACGCTCCTCGGGCCGCGTGTTGCTTGGGCTTCTCTCCTGGAGGCCCTCAGTCAGACCCATTGTTGACATGTGGCAATACGCTCCTCGGGGCGCGTCTTGCTTGGGCTTCTCTCATGGAGGCCCTCAGTCAGACCCAGTGTTGATATGTGTCAAGACACTCCTCGGGGCGCGTCTTGCTTGGGCCCCTCTCCTGGAGGCGCTCAGTCAGACCCAGTGTTGACATGTGGCAAGACGCTCCTCGGGGCGCGTCTTGCTGGGGCTTCTCTCATGGAGGCCCTCAGTCAGACCCAGTGTTGACATGTGGCAAGACGCTCCTCGGGGCGCATCTTGCTTGGGCCTCTCTCCTGGAGGCGCTCAGTCAGACCCATTGTTAACATGTGGCAAGACCCTCCTCAGGGCGCGTCTTGCTTGGGCCTCTCTCCTGGAGGCGCTCAGTCAGACCCAGTGTTGACATGTGGCAAGACGCTCCTCGGGGCGTGTCTTGCTTGGGCCTCTCTCCTGGAGGCGCTCAGTCAGACCCAGTGTTGACATGTGGCAAGACGCTCCTCGGGGCGCGTCTTGCTTGGGCCTCTCTCCTGGAGGTATTCAGTCAGACCCAGTGGTGACATGTGGCAAGACGCTCCTCGGGGCGCGTATTGCTTGGGCCTCTCTCCTTTAGGCCCTCTGTCAGACCCAGTGTTGACATGTGGCAAGACGCTCCTCGGGGCGCGTCTTGGTTGGGCCTCTCTCCCGGAGGCCCTCTGTCAGACCCAGTGTTGACATGTGTCAAGACGCTCCTCGGGACGCGTGTTGCTTGGGCCTCTCTCCTGGAGGCGCTCAGTCAGACAGAGTGCTGACATGTGGCAAGACGCTCCTCGGGGCACGTCTTGCTTGGGCCTCTCTCCTGGAGGCGCTCAGTCAGACCCAGTGGTGACATGTGGCAAGACACTCCTCGGGGCGCGTCTTGCTTGGGCCTCTCCCCCGGAGGCCCTCTGTCAGACCCAGTGTTGACATGTGTCAAGACGCTCCTCGGGACGCGTGTTGCTTGGGCCTCTCTCCTGGAGGCGCTCAGTCAGACAGAGAGCTGACATGTGGCAAGACGCTCCTCGGGGCACGTCTTGCTTGGGCCTCTCTCCTGGAGGCGCTCAGTCAGACCCAGTGTTGACATGTGGCAAGACGCTCCTCGGGGCGCGTCTTGCTTGGGCCTCTCTCCTGGAGGCGCTCAGTCAGACCCAGTGTTGACATGTGGCAAGACGCTCCTCGGGGCGCGTCTTGCTTGGGCCTCTCTCCTGGAGGCGCTCAGTCAGACCCAGTGTTGACATGTGGCAAGACGCTCCTCGGGGCGCGTCTTGCTTGGGCCTCTCTCCTGGAGGCGCTCAGTCAGACCCAGTGGTGACATGTGGCAAGACGCTCCTCGGGGCGCGTCTTGCTTGGGCCTCTCTCCTGGAGGCCCTCTGTCAGACCCAGTGTTGACATGTGGCAAGACGCTCTTCGGGGCGCGTCTTGGTTGGGCCTCTCTCCTGGAGGCCCTCAATCAGACCCAGTGTTGACACGTTGCAAGACGCTCCTCGGGGCGCATCTTCCTTGGGCCTCTCTCCTGGAGGCTCTCAGTCAGACCGAGTAGTGACATGTGGCATGAAGCTCCTCGGGGCGCCTTCTTGCTTGGGCCTCTCTCCTGGAGTCGCTCAGTCAGACCCAGTGCTGACATGTGGCAAGACGCTCCTGGGGTGCGTCTTGCTTGGGCTTCTCTCCTGGAGGCCCTCAGTCAGACCCATTGTTGACATGTGGCAAGACGCTCCTCGGGACGCGTCTTGCTTGGGCCTCTCTCCTGGAGGCGCTCAGTCAGACCGAGTGCTGACATGTGGCAAGACGCTCCTCGGGCCGCGTGTTGCTTGGGCCTCTCTCCTGGAGGCCCTTAATCAGACCCAGTGTTGACACGTGGCAAGACGCTCCTCGGGGCGCGTCTTGCTTGGGCCTCTCTCCAGGAGGCGCTCAGTCAGACCGAGTAGTGACATGTGGCATGACGCTCCTCGGGGCGCGTCTTGCTTGGGCCTCTCTCCTGGAGGCGCTCAGTCACTCCCAGTGGTGACATGTGGCAAGACACTCCTCGGGGCGTGTCTTGCTTGGGCCTCTCTCCTGGAGGCCCTCTGTCAGACCCAGTGTTGACATGTGGCAAGACGCTCCTAGGGGCGCGTCTTTCTTGGGCCTCTCTCCTGGAGTCGCTCAGTCAGACCCAGTGGTGACATGTGGCAAGACACTCCTCGGGGCGCGTCTTGCTTGGGCCTCTCTCCCGGAGGCCCTCTGTCAGACCCAGTGTTGACATGTGTCAAGACGCTTCTCGGGGCGCGTCTTTCTTGGGCCTCTCTCCTGGAGGCGCTCAGTCAGACCGAGTGCTGACATGTGGCAAGACGCTCCTCGGGGCGCGTCTTGCTTGGGCCTCTCTCCTGGAGGCGCTCAGTCAGACCGAGTTCTGACATGTGGCAAGACGCTCCTCGGGCCGCGTGTTGCTTGGGCTTCTCTCCTGGAGGCCCTCAGTCAGACCCATTGTTGACATATGGCAATACGCTCCTCGGGGCGCGTCTTGCTTGGGCTTCTCTCATGGAGGCCCTCAGTCAGACCCAGTGTTGATATGTGTCAAGACGCTCCTCGGGGCGCGTCTTGCTTGGGCCCCTCTCCTGGAGGCGCTCAGTCAGACCCAGTGTTGACATGTGGCAAGACACTCCTCGGGGCGCGTCTTGCTGGGGCTTCTCTCATGGAGGCACTCAGTCAGACCCAGTGTTGACATGTGGCAAGACGCTCCTCGGGGCGCGTCTTGCATGGGCCTCTCTCCTGGAGGCGCTCAGTCAGACCCATTGTTGACATGTGGCAAGACGCTCCTCAGGGCGTGTCTTGCTTGGGCCTCTCACATGGAGGCGCTCAGTCAGACCCAGTGTTGACATGTGGCAAGACGCTCCTCGGGGCGCGTCTTGCTTGGGCCTCTCTCCTGGAGGCGCTCAGTCAGACCCAGTGTTGACATGTGGCAAGACGCTCCTCGGGGCGCGTCTTGCTTGGGCCTCTCTGCTGGAGGCGCTCAGTCAGACCCAGTGTTGACATGTGGCAAGACGCTCCTCGGGGCGCGTCTTGGTTGGGCCTATATCCTGGAGGCCCTCAATCAGACCCAGTGTTGACACGTTGCAAGACACTCCTCGGGGCGCGTCTTGCTTTGGCCTCTCTCACGGAGGCCCTCTGTCAGACCCAGTGTTGACATGTGTCAAGACGCTCCTCGGGGCGCGTCTTGCTTGGGCCTCTCTCCTGGAGGCGCTCAGTCAGACCGAGTGCTGACATGTGGCAAGACGCTCCTCGGGGCGCGTCTTGCTTGGGCCTCTCTCCTGGAGGCGCTCAGTCAGACCCAGTGTTGACATGTGGCAAGACGCTCCTCGGGGCGCGTCTTGCTTGGGCCTCTCTGCTGGAGGCGCTCAGTCAGACCCAGTGTTGACATGTGGCAAGACGCTCCTCGGTGCGCGTCTTGGTTGGGCCTATATCCTGGAGGCCCTCAATCAGACCCAGTGTTGACACGTTGCAAGACACTCCTCGGGGCGCGTCTTGCTTTGGCCTCTCTCACGGAGGCCCTCTGTCAGACCCAGTGTTGACATGTGTCAAGACGCTCCTCGGGGCGCGTCTTGCTTGGGCCTCTCTCCTGGAGGCGCTCAGTCAGACCGAGTGCTGACATGTGGCAAGACGCTCCTCGGGGCGCGTCTTGCTTGGGCCTCTCTCCTGGAGGCGCTCAGTCAGACCGAGTGCTGACATGTGGCAAGACGCTCCTCGGGCCGCGTGTTGCTTGGGCTTCTCTCCTGGAGGCCCTCAGTCAGACCCATTGTTGACATGTGGCAATACGCTCCTCGGGGCGCGTCTTGCTTGGGCTTCTCTCATGGAGGCCCTCAGTCAGACCCAGTGTTGATATGTGTCAAGACACTCCTCGGGGCGCGTCTTGCTTGGGCCCCTCTCCTGGAGGCGCTCAGTCAGACCCAGTGTTGACATGTGGCAAGACGCTCCTCGGGGCGCGTCTTGCTGGGGCTTCTCTCATGGAGGCACTCAGTCAGACCCAGTGTTGACATGTGGCAAGACGCTCCTCGGGGCGCGTCTTGCTTGGGCCTCTCTCCTGGAGGCGCTCAGTCAGACCCATTGTTAACATGTGGCAAGACGCTCCTCAGGGCGCGTCTTGCTTGGGCCTCTCTCCTGGAGGCGCTCAGTCAGACCCAGTGTTGACATGTGGCAAGACGCTCCTCGGGGCGTGTCTTGCTTGGGCCTCTCTCCTGGAGGCGCTCAGTCAGACCCAGTGTTGACATGTGGCAAGACGCTCCTCGGGGCGCGTCTTGCTTGGGCCTCTCTCCTGGAGGTATTCAGTCAGACCCAGTGGTGACATGTGGCAAGACACTCCTCGGGGCGCGTATTGCTTGGGCCTCTCTCCTTTAGGCCCTCTGTCAGACCCAGTGTTGACATGTGGCAAGACGCTCCTCGGGGCGCGTCTTGGTTGGGCCTATCTCCTGGAGGCCCTCAATCAGACCCAGTGTTGACACGTTGCAAGACGCTCCTCGGGGCACATCTTCCTTGGGCCTCTCTCCTGGAGGCCCTCTGTCAGACCCAGTGTTGACATGTGGCAAGACGCTCCTCGGGGCGCGTCTTGGTTGGGCCTATCTCCTGGAGGCCCTCAATCAGACCCAGTGTTGACACGTTGCAAGACACTCCTCGGGGCGCGTCTTGCTTGGGCCTCTCTCCCGGAGGTCCTCTGTCAGACCCAGTGTTGACATGTGTCAAGACGCTCCTCGGGGCGCGTCTTGCTTGGGCCTCTCTCCTGGAGGCGCTCAGTCAGACCGAGTGCTGTCATGTGGCAAGACGCTCCTCGGGGCGCGTCTTGCTTGGGCTTCTCTCCTGGAGGCCCTCAGTCAGACCCATTGTTGACATGTGGCAAGACGCTCCTCGGGGCGCGTCTTGCTTGGGCCTCTCTCCTGGAGGCGCTCAGTCAGACCAAGTGCTGACATGTGGCAAGACGCTACTCGGGCCGCGTCTTGCTTGGGCTTCTCTCCTGGAGGCCCTCAGTCAAACCCATTGTTGACATGTGGCAAGACGCTCCTCGGGGCGCGTCTTGCTGGGGCTTCTCTCATGGAGGCACTCAGTCAGACCCAGTGTTGACATGTGGCAAGACGCTCCTCGGGGCGTGTCTTGCTTGGGCCTCTCTCCTGGAGGCGCTCAGTCAGACCCAGTGGTGACATGTGGCTAGACGCTCCTCGGGGCACGTATTGCTTGGGCCTCTCTCCTGGAGGCCCTCTGTCAGACCCAGTGTTGACATGTGGCAAGACGCTCCTCGGGGCGCGTCTTGCTTGGGCTTCTCTCCTGGAGGCCCTTAATCAGACCCAGTGTTGACAAGTGTCAAGACGCTCCTTGGGGCACGTCTTGCTTGGGCCCCTCTCCTGGAGGCGCTCAGTCAGACCCATTGTTGACATGTGGCAAGACGCTCCTCGGGGCGCGTCTTGCTGGGGCTTCTCTCATGGAGGCGCTCAGTCAGACCCAGTGTTGACATGTGGCAAGACGCTCCTCGGTGCGCGTCTTGCTTGGGCCTCTCTCCTGGAGGCGCTCAGTCAGACCCAGTGGTGACATATGGCAAGATGCTCCTTGGGGCGCGTGTTGCTTGGGCCTCTCTCCTGGAGGCCCTCTGTCAGACCCAGTGTTGACATGTGGCAAGACACTCCTCGGGGCGCGTCTTGCTTGGGCTTCTCTCCTGGAGGCCCTCAGTCAGACCCAATGTTGACAAGTGTCAAGACGCTCCTTGGGGCACGTCTTGCTTGGGACCCTCTCCTGGAGGCGGTCAGTCAGACCCATTGTTGACATGTGGCAAGACGCTCCTCGGGGCGCGTCTTGCTGGGGCTTCTCTCATGGAGGCGCTCAGTCAGACCCAGTGTTGACATGTGGTAAGACGCTCCTCGGGGCGCGTCTTGCTTGGGCCTCTCTCCTGGAGGCGCTCAGTCAGACCCAGTGTTGACATGTGGCAAGACGCTCCTCGGGGCGCGTCTTGCTTGGGCCTCTCTCCTGGAGGCGCTCAGTCAGACCCAGTGTCTACATGTGGCAAGACGCTCCTCGGGGCGCGTCTTGCTTGGGCCTCTCTCCTGGAGGCACTCAGTCAGACCCAGTGTTGACATGTGGCAAGACGCTCCTCGGGGCACGTCTTGCTTGGGCCTCTGTCCTGGAGGTGCTCAGTCAGACCCAGTGTTGACATGTGGCAAGACGCTCCTCGGGGCGCGTCTTGCTTGGGCCTCTCTCCTGGAGGCGCTCAGTCAGACCCAGTGGTGACATGTGGCAAGACGCTCCTCGGGGCGCGTATTGCTTGGGCCTCTCTCCTGGAGGCCCTCTGTCAGACCCAGTGTTGACATGTGGCAAGACGCTCATCGGGGCGTGTCTTGGTTGGGCCTCTCTCCTGGAGGACCTCAATCAGACCCAGTGTTGACACGTTGCAAGACGCTCCTCGGGGCGCATCTTCCTTGGGCCTCTCTCCTGGAGGCTCTCAGTCAGACCAAGTAGTGACATGTGGCATGATGCTCCTCGGGGCGCCTTCTTGCTTGGGCCTCTCTCCTGGAGTCGCTCAGTCAGACCCAGTGGTGACATGTGGCAAGACACTCCTCGGGGCGCGTCTTGCTTGGGCCTCTCTCCCGGAGGCCCTCTGTCAGACCCAGTGTTGACATGTGTCAAGACGCTTCTCGGGGCGCGTCTTGCTTGGGCCTCTCTCCTGGAGGCGCTCAGTAAGACCGAGTGCTGACATGTGGCAAGACGCTCCTCGGGGCGCGTCTTGCTTGGGCCTCTCTCCTGGAGGCGCTCAGTCAGACCGAGTGCTGACATGTGGCAAGACGCTCCTTCGGGCCGCGTGTTGCTTGGGCTTCTCTCCTGGAGGCCCTCAGTCAGACCCATTGTTGACATATGGCAATACGCTCCTCGGGGCGCGTCTTGCTTGGGCTTCTCTCATGGAGGCCCTCAGTCAGACCCAGTGTTGATATGTGTCAAGACGCTCCTCGGGGCGCGTCTTGCTTGGGCCCCTCTCCTGGAGGCGCTCAGTCAGACCCAGTGTTGACATGTGGCAAGAAGCTCCTCGGGGCGCGTCTTGCTGGGGCTTCTCTCATGGAGGCACTCAGTCAGACCCAGTGTTGACATGTGGCAAGACGCTCCTCGGGGCGCGTCTTGCTTGGGCCTCTCTCCTGGAGGCGCTCAGTCAGACCCAGTGTTGACATGTGGCAAGACGCTCCTCGGGGCGCGTCATGCTTGGGCCTCTCTCCTGGAGGCGCTCAGTCAGACCCAGTGTTGACATGTGGCAAGACGCTCCTCGGGGCGCGTCTTGCTTGGGCCTCTCTCCTGGAGGTGCTCAGTCAGACCCAGTGGTGACATGTGGCAAGACGCTCCTCGGGGCGCGTATTGCTTGGGCCTCTCTCCTTTAGGCCCTCTGTCAGACCCAGTGTTGACATGTGGCAAGACGCTCCTCGGGGCGCGTCTTGGTTGGGCCTATCTCCTGGAGGCCCTCAATCAGACCCAGTGTTGACACGTTGCAAGACGCTCCTCGAGGCACATCTTCCTTGGGCCTCTCTCCTGGAGGCCCTCTGTCAGACCCAGTGTTGACATGTGGCAAGACGCTCCTCGGGGCGCGTCTTGGTTGGGCCTATCTCCTGGAGGCCCTCAATAAGACCCAGTGTTGACACGTTGCAAGACACTCCTCGGGGCGCGTCTTGCTTGGGCCTCTCTCCCGGAGGCCCTCTGTCAGACCCAGTGTTGACATGTGTCAAGACGCTCCTCGGGGCGCGTCTTGGTTGGGCCTATCTCCTGGAGGCCCTCAATCAGACCCAGTGTTGACACGTTGCAAGACTCTCCTCGGGGCGCGTCTTAATTGGGCCTCTCTCCCGGAGGCCCTCTGTCAGACCCAGTGTTGACATGTGTCAAGACGCTCCTCGGGGCGCGTCTTTCTTGGGCCTCTCTCCTGGAGGCGCTCAGTCAGACCGAGTGCTGACATGTGGCAAGACGCTCCTCGGGGCGCGTCTTGCTTGGGCCTCTCTCCTGGAGGCGCTCAGTCAGACCGAGTGCTGACATGTGGCAAGACGCTCCTCGGGCCGCGTGTTGCTTGGGCTTCTCTCCTGGAGGCCCTCAGTCAGACCCATTGTTGACATATGGCAATACGCTCCTCGGGGCGCGTCTTGCTTGGGCTTCTCTCATGGAGGCCCTCAGTCAGACCCAGTGTTGATATGTGTCAAGACGCTCCTCGGGGCGCGTCTTGCTTGGGCCCCTCTCCTGGAGGCGCTCAGTCAGACCCAGTGTTGACATGTGGCAAGACGCTCCTCGGGGCGCGTCTTGCTGGGGCTTCTCTCATGGAGGCCCTCAGTCAGACCCAGTGTTGACATGTGGCAAGACGCTCCTCGGGGCACGTCTTGCTTGGGCCTCTCTCCTGGAGGCGCTCAGTCAGACCCAGTGTTGACATGTGGCAAGACGCTCCTCGGGGCGCGTCTTGCTTGGGCCTCTCTCCTGGAGGCGCTCAGTCAGACCCAGTGTTGACATGTGGCAAGACGCTCCTCGGGGCGCTTCTTGCTTGGGCCTCTCTCCTGGAGGTGCTCAGTCAGACCCAGTGGTGACATGTGGCAAGACGCTCCTCGGGGCGCGTATTGCTTGGGCCTCTCTCCTTTAGGCCCTCTGTCAGACCCAGTGTTGACATGTGGCAAGACGCTCCTCGGGGCGCGTCTTGGTTGGGCCTATCTCCTGGAGGCCCTCAATCAGACCCAGTGTTGACACGTTGCAAGACGCTCCTCGGGGCACATCTTCCTTGGGCCTCTCTCCTGGAGGCCCTCTGTCAGACCCAGTGTTGACATGTGGCAAGACGCTCCTCGGGGCGCGTCTTGGTTGGGCCTATCTCCTGGAGGCCCTCAATCAGACCCAGTGTTGACACGTTGCAAGACACTCCTCGGGGCGCGTCTTGCTTGGGCCTCTCTCCCGGAGGCCCTCTGTCAGACCCAGTGTTGACATGTGTCAAGACGCTCCTCGGGGCGCGTCTTTCTTGGGCCTCTCTCCTGGAGGCGCTCAGTCAGACCGAGTGCTGACATGTGGCAAGAAGCTCCTCGGGGCGCGTCTTGCTTGGGCCTCTCTCCTGGAGGCGCTCATTCAGACCGAGTGCTGACATGTGGCAAGACGCTCCTCGGGCCGTGTGTTGCTTGGGCTTCTCTCCTGGAGGCCCTCAGTCAGACCCATTGTTGACATGTGGCAATACGCTCCTCGGGGCGCGTCTTTCTTGGGCCTCTCTCCTGGAGGCGCTCAGTCAGACCGAGTGCTGACATGTGGCAAGACGCTCCTCGGGGCGCGTCTTGCTTAGGCCTCTCTCCTGGAGGCGCTCAGTCAGACCGAGTGCTGACATGTGGCAAGACGCTCCTCGGGCCGCGTGTTGCTTGGGCTTCTCTCCTGGAGGCCCTCAGTCAGACCCAGTGTTGATATGTGTCAAGACGCTCCTCGGGGCGCGTCTTGCTTGGGCCCCTCTCCTGGAGGCGCTCAGTCAGACCCAGTGTTGACATGTGGCAAGACGCTCCTCGGTGCGCATCTTGCTGGGGCTTCTCTCATGGAGGCACTCAGTCAGACCCAGTGTTGACATGTGGCACGACGCTCCTCGGGGCGCGTCTTGCTTGGGCCTCTCACCTGGAGGCGCTCAGTCAGACCCAGTTTTGACATGTGGCAAGACGCTCCTCGGGGCGCGTCTTGCTTGGGCCTCTCTCCTGGAGGCGCTCAGTCAGACCCAGTGTTGACATGTGGCAAGACGCTCCTCGGGGCGCGTCTTGCTTGGGCCTCTCTCCTGGAGGCGCTCAGTCAGACCCAGTGTTGACATGTGGCAAGACGCTCCTCGGGGCGCGTCTTGCTTGGGCCTCTCTCCTGGAGGTATTCAGTCAGACCCAGTGGTGACATGTGGCAAGACGCTCCTCGGGGCGCGTATTGCTTGGGCCTCTCTCCTTTAGGCCCTCTGTCAGACCCAGTGTTGACATGTGGCAAGACGCTCCTCGGGGCGCGTCTTGGTTGGGCCTATCTCCTGGAGGCCCTCAATCAGACCCAGTGTTGACACGTTGCAAGACGCTCCTCGGGGCACATCTTCCTTGGGCCTCTCTCCTGGAGGCCCTCAGTCAGACCCATTGTTGACATATGGCAATACGCTCCTCGGGGCGCGTCTTGCTTGGGCTTCTCTCATGGAGGCCCTCAGTCAGACCCAGTGTTGATATGTGTCAAGACGCTCCTCGGGGCGCGTCTTGCTTGGGCCCCTCTCCTGGAGGCGCTCAGTCAGACCCAGTGTTGACATGTGGCAAGACGCTCCTCGGGGCGCGTCTTGCTGGGGCTTCTCTCATGGAGGCCCTCAGTCAGACCCAGTGTTGACATGTGGCAAGACGCTCCTCGGGGCACGTCTTGCTTGGGCCTCTCTCCTGGAGGCGCTCAGTCAGACCCAGTGTTGACATGTGGCAAGACGCTCCTCGGGGCGCGTCTTGCTTGGGCCTCTCTCCTGGAGGCGCTCAGTCAGACCCAGTGTTGACATGTGGCAAGACGCTCCTCGGGGCGCTTCTTGCTTGGGCCTCTCTCCTGGAGGTGCTCAGTCAGACCCAGTGGTGACATGTGGCAAGACGCTCCTCGGGGCGCGTATTGCTTGGGCCTCTCTCCTTTAGGCCCTCTGTCAGACCCAGTGTTGACATGTGGCAAGACGCTCCTCGGGGCGCGTCTTGGTTGGGCCTCTCTCCCGGAGGCCCTCTGTCAGACCCAGTGTTGACATGTGTCAAGACGCTCCTCGGGGCGCGTCTTGGTTGGGCCTATCTCCTGGAGGCCCTCAATCAGACCCAGTGTTGACACGTTGCAAGACGCTCCTTGGGGCGCGTCTTGCTTGGGCCTCTCTCCCGGAGGCCCTCTGTCAGACCCAGTGTTGACATGTGTCAAGACGCTCCTCGGGGCGCGTCTTTCTTGGGCCTCTCTCCTGGAGGCGCTCAGTCAGACCGAGTGCTGACATGTGGCAAGAAGCTCCTCGGGGCGCGTCTTGCTTGGGCCTCTCTCCTGGAGGCGCTCAGTCAGACCGAGTGCTGACATGTGGCAAGACGCTCCTCGGGCCGTGTGTTGCTTGGGCTTCTCTCCTGGAGGCCCTCAGTCAGACCCATTGTTGACATGTGGCAATACGCTCCTCGGGGCGCGTCTTTCTTGGGCCTCTCTCCTGGAGGCGCTCAGTCAGACCGAGTGCTGACATGTGGCAAGACGCTCCTCGGGGCGCGTCTTGCTTGGGCCTCTCTCCTGGAGGCGCTCAGTCAGACCGAGTGCTGACATGTGGCAAGACGCTCCTCGGGCCGCGTGTTGCTTGGGCTTCTCTCCTGGAGGCCCTCAGTCAAACCCATTGTTGACATGTGGCAAGACGCTCCTCGGGGCGCGTCTTGCTTGGGCCTCTCTCCTGGAGGCGCTCAGTCAGACCCATTGTTAACATGTGGCAAGACGCTCCTCAGGGCGCGTCTTGCTTGGGCCTCTCTCCTGGAGGCGCTCAGTCAGACCCAGTGTTGACATGTGGCAAGACGCTCCTCGGGGCGTGTCTTGCTTGGGCCTCTCTCCTGGAGGCGCTCAGTCAGACCCAGTGTTGACATGTGGCAAGACGCTCCTCGGGGCGCGTCTTGCTTGGGCCTCTCTCCTGGAGGTATTCAGTCAGACCCAGTGGTGACATGTGGCAAGACACTCCTCGGGGCGCGTATTGCTTGGGCCTCTCTCCTTTAGGCCCTCTGTCAGACCCAGTGTTGACATGTGGCAAGACGCTCCTCGGGGCGCGTCTTGGTTGGGCCTATCTCCTGGAGGCCCTCAATCAGACCCAGTGTTGACACGTTGCAAGACGCTCCTCGGGGCACATCTTCCTTGGGCCTCTCTCCTGGAGGCCCTCTGTCAGACCCAGTGTTGACATGTGGCAAGACGCTCCTCGGGGCGCGTCTTGGTTGGGCCTATCTCCTGGAGGCCCTCAATCAGACCCAGTGTTGACACGTTGCAAGACACTCCTCGGGGCGCGTCTTGCTTGGGCCTCTCTCCCGGAGGTCCTCTGTCAGACCCAGTGTTGACATGTGTCAAGACGCTCCTCGGGGCGCGTCTTGCTTGGGCCTCTCTCCTGGAGGCGCTCAGTCAGACCGAGTGCTGTCATGTGGCAAGACGCTCCTCGGGGCGCGTCTTGCTTGGGCTTCTCTCCTGGAGGCCCTCAGTCAGACCCATTGTTGACATGTGGCAAGACGCTCCTCGGGGCGCGTCTTGCTTGGGCCTCTCTCCTGGAGGCGCTCAGTCAGACCAAGTGCTGACATGTGGCAAGACGCTACTCGGGCCGCGTCTTGCTTGGGCTTCTCTCCTGGAGGCCCTCAGTCAAACCCATTGTTGACATGTGGCAAGACGCTCCTCGGGGCGCGTCTTGCTGGGGCTTCTCTCATGGAGGCACTCAGTCAGACCCAGTGTTGACATGTGGCAAGACGCTCCTCGGGGCGTGTCTTGCTTGGGCCTCTCTCCTGGAGGCGCTCAGTCAGACCCAGTGGTGACATGTGGCTAGACGCTCCTCGGGGCACGTATTGCTTGGGCCTCTCTCCTGGAGGCCCTCTGTCAGACCCAGTGTTGACATGTGGCAAGACGCTCCTCGGGGCGCGTCTTGCTTGGGCTTCTCTCCTGGAGGCCCTTAATCAGACCCAGTGTTGACAAGTGTCAAGACGCTCCTTGGGGCACGTCTTGCTTGGGCCCCTCTCCTGGAGGCGCTCAGTCAGACCCATTGTTGACATGTGGCAAGACGCTCCTCGGGGCGCGTCTTGCTGGGGCTTCTCTCATGGAGGCGCTCAGTCAGACCCAGTGTTGACATGTGGCAAGACGCTCCTCGGTGCGCGTCTTGCTTGGGCCTCTCTCCTGGAGGCGCTCAGTCAGACCCAGTGGTGACATATGGCAAGATGCTCCTTGGGGCGCGTGTTGCTTGGGCCTCTCTCCTGGAGGCCCTCTGTCAGACCCAGTGTTGACATGTGGCAAGACACTCCTCGGGGCGCGTCTTGCTTGGGCTTCTCTCCTGGAGGCCCTCAGTCAGACCCAATGTTGACAAGTGTCAAGACGCTCCTTGGGGCACGTCTTGCTTGGGACCCTCTCCTGGAGGTGGTCAGTCAGACCCATTGTTGACATGTGGCAAGACGCTCCTCGGGGCGCGTCTTGCTGGGGCTTCTCTCATGGAGGCGCTCAGTCAGACCCAGTGTTGACATGTGGTAAGACGCTCCTCGGGGCGCGTCTTGCTTGGGCCTCTCTCCTGGAGGCGCTCAGTCAGACCCAGTGTTGACATGTGGCAAGACGCTCCTCGGGGCGCGTCTTGCTTGGGCCTCTCTCCTGGAGGCGCTCAGTCAGACCCAGTGTCTACATGTGGCAAGACGCTCCTCGGGGCGCGTCTTGCTTGGGCCTCTCTCCTGGAGGCACTCAGTCAGACCCAGTGTTGACATGTGGCAAGACGCTCCTCGGGGCACGTCTTGCTTGGGCCTCTGTCCTGGAGGTGCTCAGTCAGACCCAGTGTTGACATGTGGCAAGACGCTCCTCGGGGCGCGTCTTGCTTGGGCCTCTCTCCTGGAGGCGCTCAGTCAGACCCAGTGGTGACATGTGGCAAGACGCTCCTCGGGGCGCGTATTGCTTGGGCCTCTCTCCTGGAGGCCCTCTGTCAGACCCAGTGTTGACATGTGGCAAGACGCTCATCGGGGCGTGTCTTGGTTGGGCCTCTCTCCTGGAGGACCTCAATCAGACCCAGTGTTGACACGTTGCAAGACGCTCCTCGGGGCGCATCTTCCTTGGGCCTCTCTCCTGGAGGCTCTCAGTCAGACCAAGTAGTGACATGTGGCATGATGCTCCTCGGGGCGCCTTCTTGCTTGGGCCTCTCTCCTGGAGTCGCTCAGTCAGACCCAGTGGTGACATGTGGCAAGACACTCCTCGGGGCGCGTCTTGCTTGGGCCTCTCTCCCGGAGGCCCTCTGTCAGACCCAGTGTTGACATGTGTCAAGACGCTTCTCGGGGCGCGTCTTGCTTGGGCCTCTCTCCTGGAGGCGCTCAGTAAGACCGAGTGCTGACATGTGGCAAGACGCTCCTCGGGGCGCGTCTTGCTTGGGCCTCTCTCCTGGAGGCGCTCAGTCAGACCGAGTGCTGACATGTGGCAAGACGCTCCTTCGGGCCGCGTGTTGCTTGGGCTTCTCTCCTGGAGGCCCTCAGTCAGACCCATTGTTGACATATGGCAATACGCTCCTCGGGGCGCGTCTTGCTTGGGCTTCTCTCATGGAGGCCCTCAGTCAGACCCAGTGTTGATATGTGTCAAGACGCTCCTCGGGGCGCGTCTTGCTTGGGCCCCTCTCCTGGAGGCGCTCAGTCAGACCCAGTGTTGACATGTGGCAAGAAGCTCCTCGGGGCGCGTCTTGCTGGGGCTTCTCTCATGGAGGCACTCAGTCAGACCCAGTGTTGACATGTGGCAAGACGCTCCTCGGGGCGCGTCTTGCTTGGGCCTCTCTCCTGGAGGCGCTCAGTCAGACCCAGTGTTGACATGTGGCAAGACGCTCCTCGGGGCGCGTCATGCTTGGGCCTCTCTCCTGGAGGCGCTCAGTCAGACCCAGTGTTGACATGTGGCAAGACGCTCCTCGGGGCGCGTCTTGCTTGGGCCTCTCTCCTGGAGGTGCTCAGTCAGACCCAGTGGTGACATGTGGCAAGACGCTCCTCGGGGCGCGTATTGCTTGGGCCTCTCTCCTTTAGGCCCTCTGTCAGACCCAGTGTTGACATGTGGCAAGACGCTCCTCGGGGCGCGTCTTGGTTGGGCCTATCTCCTGGAGGCCCTCAATCAGACCCAGTGTTGACACGTTGCAAGACGCTCCTCGAGGCACATCTTCCTTGGGCCTCTCTCCTGGAGGCCCTCTGTCAGACCCAGTGTTGACATGTGGCAAGACGCTCCTCGGGGCGCGTCTTGGTTGGGCCTATCTCCTGGAGGCCCTCAATAAGACCCAGTGTTGACACGTTGCAAGACACTCCTCGGGGCGCGTCTTGCTTGGGCCTCTCTCCCGGAGGCCCTCTGTCAGACCCAGTGTTGACATGTGTCAAGACGCTCCTCGGGGCGCGTCTTGGTTGGGCCTATCTCCTGGAGGCCCTCAATCAGACCCAGTGTTGACACGTTGCAAGACTCTCCTCGGGGCGCGTCTTAATTGGGCCTCTCTCCCGGAGGCCCTCTGTCAGACCCAGTGTTGACATGTGTCAAGACGCTCCTCGGGGCGCGTCTTTCTTGGGCCTCTCTCCTGGAGGCGCTCAGTCAGACCGAGTGCTGACATGTGGCAAGACGCTCCTCGGGGCGCGTCTTGCTTGGGCCTCTCTCCTGGAGGCGCTCAGTCAGACCGAGTGCTGACATGTGGCAAGACGCTCCTCGGGCCGCGTGTTGCTTGGGCTTCTCTCCTGGAGGCCCTCAGTCAGACCCATTGTTGACATATGGCAATACGCTCCTCGGGGCGCGTCTTGCTTGGGCTTCTCTCATGGAGGCCCTCAGTCAGACCCAGTGTTGATATGTGTCAAGACGCTCCTCGGGGCGCGTCTTGCTTGGGCCCCTCTCCTGGAGGCGCTCAGTCAGACCCAGTGTTGACATGTGGCAAGACGCTCCTCGGGGCGCGTCTTGCTGGGGCTTCTCTCATGGAGGCCCTCAGTCAGACCCAGTGTTGACATGTGGCAAGACGCTCCTCGGGGCACGTCTTGCTTGGGCCTCTCTCCTGGAGGCGCTCAGTCAGACCCAGTGTTGACATGTGGCAAGACGCTCCTCGGGGCGCGTCTTGCTTGGGCCTCTCTCCTGGAGGCGCTCAGTCAGACCCAGTGTTGACATGTGGCAAGACGCTCCTCGGGGCGCTTCTTGCTTGGGCCTCTCTCCTGGAGGTGCTCAGTCAGACCCAGTGGTGACATGTGGCAAGACGCTCCTCGGGGCGCGTATTGCTTGGGCCTCTCTCCTTTAGGCCCTCTGTCAGACCCAGTGTTGACATGTGGCAAGACGCTCCTCGGGGCGCGTCTTGGTTGGGCCTATCTCCTGGAGGCCCTCAATCAGACCCAGTGTTGACACGTTGCAAGACGCTCCTCGGGGCACATCTTCCTTGGGCCTCTCTCCTGGAGGCCCTCTGTCAGACCCAGTGTTGACATGTGGCAAGACGCTCCTCGGGGCGCGTCTTGGTTGGGCCTATCTCCTGGAGGCCCTCAATCAGACCCAGTGTTGACACGTTGCAAGACACTCCT
Organism: Nothobranchius furzeri; assembly: GCF_043380555.1. NCBI lineage: Eukaryota > Metazoa > Chordata > Actinopteri > Cyprinodontiformes > Nothobranchiidae > Nothobranchius > Nothobranchius furzeri. Next base: position 489,109 of record NC_091750.1, read on the forward strand.
CGGGGCGCGTCTTGCTTGGGCCTCTCTCCCGGAGGCCCTCTGTCAGACCCAGTGTTGACATGTGTCAAGACGCTCCTCGGGGCGCGTCTTTCTTGGGCCTCTCTCCTGGAGGCGCTCAGTCAGACCGAGTGCTGACATGTGGCAAGAAGCTCCTCGGGGCGCGTCTTGCTTGGGCCTCTCTCCTGGAGGCGCTCATTCAGACCGAGTGCTGACATGTGGCAAGACGCTCCTCGGGCCGTGTGTTGCTTGGGCTTCTCTCCTGGAGGCCCTCAGTCAGACCCATTGTTGACATGTGGCAATACGCTCCTCGGGGCGCGTCTTTCTTGGGCCTCTCTCCTGGAGGCGCTCAGTCAGACCGAGTGCTGACATGTGGCAAGACGCTCCTCGGGGCGCGTCTTGCTTAGGCCTCTCTCCTGGAGGCGCTCAGTCAGACCGAGTGCTGACATGTGGCAAGACGCTCCTCGGGCCGCGTGTTGCTTGGGCTTCTCTCCTGGAGGCCCTCAGTCAGACCCAGTGTTGATATGTGTCAAGACGCTCCTCGGGGCGCGTCTTGCTTGGGCCCCTCTCCTGGAGGCGCTCAGTCAGACCCAGTGTTGACATGTGGCAAGACGCTCCTCGGTGCGCATCTTGCTGGGGCTTCTCTCATGGAGGCACTCAGTCAGACCCAGTGTTGACATGTGGCACGACGCTCCTCGGGGCGCGTCTTGCTTGGGCCTCTCACCTGGAGGCGCTCAGTCAGACCCAGTTTTGACATGTGGCAAGACGCTCCTCGGGGCGCGTCTTGCTTGGGCCTCTCTCCTGGAGGCGCTCAGTCAGACCCAGTGTTGACATGTGGCAAGACGCTCCTCGGGGCGCGTCTTGCTTGGGCCTCTCTCCTGGAGGCGCTCAGTCAGACCCAGTGTTGACATGTGGCAAGACGCTCCTCGGGGCGCGTCTTGCTTGGGCCTCTCTCCTGGAGGTATTCAGTCAGACCCAGTGGTGACATGTGGCAAGACGCTCCTCGGGGCGCGTATTGCTTGGGCCTCTCTCCTTTAGGCCCTCTGTCAGACCCAGTGTTGACATGTGGCAAGACGCTCCTCGGGGCGCGTCTTGGTTGGGCCTATCTCCTGGAGGCCCTCAATCAGACCCAGTGTTGACACGTTGCAAGACGCTCCTCGGGGCACATCTTCCTTGGGCCTCTCTCCTGGAGGCCCTCAGTCAGACCCATTGTTGACATATGGCAATACGCTCCTCGGGGCGCGTCTTGCTTGGGCTTCTCTCATGGAGGCCCTCAGTCAGACCCAGTGTTGATATGTGTCAAGACGCTCCTCGGGGCGCGTCTTGCTTGGGCCCCTCTCCTGGAGGCGCTCAGTCAGACCCAGTGTTGACATGTGGCAAGACGCTCCTCGGGGCGCGTCTTGCTGGGGCTTCTCTCATGGAGGCCCTCAGTCAGACCCAGTGTTGACATGTGGCAAGACGCTCCTCGGGGCACGTCTTGCTTGGGCCTCTCTCCTGGAGGCGCTCAGTCAGACCCAGTGTTGACATGTGGCAAGACGCTCCTCGGGGCGCGTCTTGCTTGGGCCTCTCTCCTGGAGGCGCTCAGTCAGACCCAGTGTTGACATGTGGCAAGACGCTCCTCGGGGCGCTTCTTGCTTGGGCCTCTCTCCTGGAGGTGCTCAGTCAGACCCAGTGGTGACATGTGGCAAGACGCTCCTCGGGGCGCGTATTGCTTGGGCCTCTCTCCTTTAGGCCCTCTGTCAGACCCAGTGTTGACATGTGGCAAGACGCTCCTCGGGGCGCGTCTTGGTTGGGCCTCTCTCCCGGAGGCCCTCTGTCAGACCCAGTGTTGACATGTGTCAAGACGCTCCTCGGGGCGCGTCTTGGTTGGGCCTATCTCCTGGAGGCCCTCAATCAGACCCAGTGTTGACACGTTGCAAGACGCTCCTTGGGGCGCGTCTTGCTTGGGCCTCTCTCCCGGAGGCCCTCTGTCAGACCCAGTGTTGACATGTGTCAAGACGCTCCTCGGGGCGCGTCTTTCTTGGGCCTCTCTCCTGGAGGCGCTCAGTCAGACCGAGTGCTGACATGTGGCAAGAAGCTCCTCGGGGCGCGTCTTGCTTGGGCCTCTCTCCTGGAGGCGCTCAGTCAGACCGAGTGCTGACATGTGGCAAGACGCTCCTCGGGCCGTGTGTTGCTTGGGCTTCTCTCCTGGAGGCCCTCAGTCAGACCCATTGTTGACATGTGGCAATACGCTCCTCGGGGCGCGTCTTTCTTGGGCCTCTCTCCTGGAGGCGCTCAGTCAGACCGAGTGCTGACATGTGGCAAGACGCTCCTCGGGGCGCGTCTTGCTTGGGCCTCTCTCCTGGAGGCGCTCAGTCAGACCGAGTGCTGACATGTGGCAAGACGCTCCTCGGGCCGCGTGTTGCTTGGGCTTCTCTCCTGGAGGCCCTCAGTCAGACCCAGTGTTGATATGTGTCAAGACGCTCCTCGGGGCGCGTCTTGCTTGGGCCCCTCTCCTGGAGGCGCTCAGTCAGACCCAGTGTTGACATGTGGCAAGACGCTCCTCGGTGCGCATCTTGCTGGGGCTTCTCTCATGGAGGCACTCAGTCAGACCCAGTGTTGACATGTGGCACGACGCTCCTCGGGGCGCGTCTTGCTTGGGCCTCTCACCTGGAGGCGCTCAGTCAGACCCAGTTTTGACATGTGGCAAGACGCTCCTCGGGGCGCGTCTTGCTTGGGCCTCTCTCCTGGAGGCGCTCAGTCAGACCCAGTGTTGACATGTGGCAAGACGCTCCTCGGGGCGCGTCTTGCTTGGGCCTCTCTCCTGGAGGCGCTCAGTCAGACCCAGTGTTGACATGTGGCAAGACGCTCCTCGGGGCGCGTCTTGCTTGGGCCTCTCTCCTGGAGGTATTCAGTCAGACCCAGTGGTGACATGTGGCAAGACGCTCCTCGGGGCGCGTATTGCTTGGGCCTCTCTCCTTTAGGCCCTCTGTCAGACCCAGTGTTGACATGTGGCAAGACGCTCCTCGGGGCGCGTCTTGGTTGGGCCTATCTCCTGGAGGCCCTCAATCAGACCCAGTGTTGACACGTTGCAAGACGCTCCTCGGGGCACATCTTCCTTGGGCCTCTCTCCTGGAGGCCCTCTGTCAGACCCAGTGTTGACATGTGGCAAGACGCTCCTCGGGGCGCGTCTTGGTTGGGCCTATCTCCTGGAGGCCCTCAATCAGACCCAGTGTTGACACGTTGCAAGACACTCCTCGGGGCGCGTCTTGCTTGGGCCTCTCTCCCGGAGGCCCTCTGTCAGACCCAGTGTTGACATGTGTCAAGACGCTCCTCGGGGCGCGTCTTGCTTGGGCCTCTCTCCTGGAGGCGCTCAGTCAGACCGAGTGCTGACATGTGGCAAGACGCTCCTCGGGGCGCGTCTTGCTTGGGCCTCTCTCCTGGAGGCGCTCAGTCAGACCGAGTGCTGACATGTGGCAAGACGCTCCTCGGGCCGCGTCTTGCTTGGGCTTCTCTCCTGGAGGCCCTCAGTCAGACCCATTGTTGACATGTGGCAAGACGCTCCTCGGGGCGCGTCTTGCTGGGGCTTCTCTCATGGAGGCACTCAGTCAGACCCAGTGTTGACATGTGGCAAGACGCTCCTCGGGGCGCGTCTTGCTTGGGCCTCTCTCCTGGAGGTGCTCAGTCAGACCCAGTGTTGACACGTTGCAAGACGCTTTTCGGGCCGCATCTTCCTTGGATCTCTCTCCTGGAGTCGCTCAGTCAGACCGAGTAGTGACAAGTGGCATGACGCTCCTCGGGATGTGTCTTAATTGGGCCTCTCTCCTGGAGTCGCTCAGTCAGACCCAGTGGTGACATGTGGCAAGACACTCCTCGGGGCGCGTCTTGCTTGGGCTTCTCTCCTGGAGGCCCTCAGTCAGACCCATTGTTGACATGTGGCAAGACGCTCCTCGGGGCGCGTCTTGCTTGGGCCTCTCTCCTGGAGGCGCTCAGTCAGACCGAGTGCTGACATGTGGCAAGACGCTCCTCGGGCCGCGTGTTGCTTGGGCCTCTCTCCTGGAGGCTCTCAGTCAGACCCAGTGGTGACATGTGGCAAGACGCTCCTCGGGGCGCGTCTTGCTTGGGCCTCTCTCCTGGAGGCGCTCATTCAGACCGAGTGCTGACATGTGGCAAGACGCTCCTCGGGGCGCCTCTTGCTTGGGACTCTCTCCTGGAGGCGCTCAGTCAGACCCAGTGGTGACATGTGGCTAGACGCTCCTCGGGGCACGTATTGCTTGGGCCTCTCTCCTGGAGGCCCTCTGTCAGACCCAGTGTTGACATGTGGCAAGACGCTCCTCGGGGCGCGTCTTGCTTGGGCTTCTCTCCTGGAGGCCCTTAATCAGACCCAGTGTTGACAAGTGTCAAGACGCTCCTTGGGGCACGTCTTGCTTGGGCCCCTCTCCTGGAGGCGCTCAGTCAGACCCATTGTTGACATGTGGCAAGACGCTCCTCGGGGCGCGTCTTGCTGGGGCTTCTCTCATGGAGGCGGTCAGTCAGACCCAGTGTTGACATGTGGCAAGACGCTCCTCGGGGCGCGTCCTGCTTGGGCCTCTCTCCTGGAGGCGCTCAGTCAGACCCAGTGTTGACATGTGGCAAGACGCTCCTAGGGGCGCGTCTTGCTTGGGCCTCTCTCCTGGAGGCGCTCAGTCAGACCCAGTGGTGACATGTGGCAAGACGCTCCTCGGGGCGCGTATTGCTTGGGCCTCTCTCCTGGAGGCCCTCTGTCAGACCCAGTGTTGACATGTGGCAAGACGCTCCTCGGGGCGCGTCTTGGTTGGGCCTCTCTCCTGGAGGCTCTCAATCAGACCCAGTGTTGACACGTTGCAAGACGCTCCTCGGGGCTCATCTTCCTTGGGCCTCTCTCCTGGAGGCTCTCAGTCAGACCGAGTAGTGACATGTGGCATGAAGCTCCTCGGGGCGCCTTCTTGCTTGGGCCTCTCTCCTGGAGTCGCTCAGTCAGACCGAGTGCTGACATGTGGCAAGACGCTCCTCGGGGCGCGTCTTGCTTGGGCTTCTCTCCTGGAGGCCCTCAGTCAGACCCATTGTTGACATGTGGCAAGACGCTCCTCGGGGCGCGTGTTGCTTGGGCTTCTCTCCTGGAGGCGGTCAGTCAGACCCATTGTTGACATGTGGCAAGACGCTCCTTGGGCCGCGTGTTGCTTGGGCTTCTCTCCTGGAGGCGGTCAGTCAGACCCATTGTTGACATGTGGCAAGACGCTCCTCGGGGCGCTTCTTGCTTGGGCCTCTCTCCTGGAGGCGCTCAGTCAGACCGAGTGCTGACATGTGGCAAGACGCTCCTCGGGCCGCGTCTTGCTTGGGCCTCTCTCCTGGAGGCGCTCAGTCAAACCGAGTGCTGACATGTGGCAAGACGCTCCTTCGGGCCGCGTGTTGCTTGGGCTTCTCTCCTGGAGGCCCTCAGTCAGACCCATTGTTGACATATGGCAATACGCTCCTCGGGGCGCGTCTTGCTTGGGCTTCTCTCATGGAGGCCCTCAGTCAGACCCAGTGTTGATATGTGTCAAGACGCTCCTCGGGGCGCGTCTTGCTTGGGCCCCTCTCCTGGAGGCGCTCAGTCAGACCCAGTGTTGACATGTGGCAAGAAGCTCCTCAGGGCGCGTCTTGCTGGGGCTTCTCTCATGGAGGCACTCAGTCAGACCCAGTGTTGACATGTGGCAAGACGCTCCTCGGGGCGCGTCTTGCTTGGGCCTCTCTCCTGGAGGCGCTCAGTCAGACCCAGTGTTGACATGTGGCAAGACGCTCCTCGGGGCGCGTCTTGCTTGGGCCTCTCTCCTGGAGGCGCTCAGTCAGACCCAGTGTTGACATGTGGCAAGACGCTCCTCGGGGCGCGTCTTGCTTGGGCCTCTCTCCTGGAGGTGCTCAGTCAGACCCAGTGGTGACATGTGGCAAGACGCTCCTCGGGGCGCGTATTGCTTGGGCCTCTCTCCTGGAGGCCCTCTGTCAGACCCAGTGTTGACATGTGGCAAGACGCTCCTCGGGGCGCGTCTTGGTTGGGCCTATCTCCTGGAGGCCCTCAATCAGACCCAGTGTTGACACGTTGCAAGACACTCCTCGGGGCGCGTCTTGCTTGGGCCTCTCTCCCGGAGGCCCTCTGTCAGACCCAGTGTTGACATGTGTCAAGACGCTCCTCGGGGCGCGTCTTGGTTGGGCCTATCTCCTGGAGGCCCTCAATCAGACCCAGTGTTGACACGTTGCAAGACGCTCCTTGGGGCGCGTCTTGCTTGGGCCTCTCTCCCGGAGGCCCTCTGTCAGACCCAGTGTTGACATGTGTCAAGACGCTCCTCGGGGCGCGTCTTTCTTGGGCCTCTCTCCTGGAGGCGCTCAGTCAGACCGAGTGCTGACATGTGGCAAGACGCTCCTCGGGGCGCGTCTTGCTTGGGCCTCTCTCCTGGAGGCGCTCAGTCAGACCGAGTGCTGACATGTGGCAAGACGCTCCTCGGGCCGTGTGTTGCTTGGGCTTCTCTCCTGGAGGCCCTCAGTCAGACCCATTGTTGACATGTGGCAATACGCTCCTCGGGGCGCGTCTTTCTTGGGCCTCTCTCCTGGAGGCGCTCAGTCAGACCGAGTGCTGACATGTGGCAAGACGCTCCTCGGGGCGCGTCTTGCTTGGGCCTCTCTCCTGGAGGCGCTCAGTCAGACCGAGTGCTGACATGTGGCAAGACGCTCCTCGGGCCGCGTGTTGCTTGGGCTTCTCTCCTGGAGGCCCTCAGTCAGACCCAGTGTTGATATGTGTCAAGACGCTCCTCGGGGCGCGTCTTGCTTGGGCCCCTCTCCTGGAGGCGCTCAGTCAGACCCAGTGTTGACATGTGGCAAGACGCTCCTCGGTGCGCATCTTGCTGGGTCTTCTCTCATGGAGGCACTCAGTCAGACCCAGTGTTGACATGTGGCACGACGCTCCTCGGGGCGCGTCTTGCTTGGGCCTCTCACCTGGAGGCGCTCAGTCAGACCCAGTTTTGACATGTGGCAAGACGCTCCTCGGGGCGCGTCTTGCTTGGGCCTCTCTCCTGGAGGCGCTCAGTCAGACCCAGTGTTGACATGTGGCAAGACGCTCCTCGGGGCGCGTCTTGCTTGGGCCTCTCTCCTGGAGGCGCTCAGTCAGACCCAGTGTTGACATGTGGCAAGACGCTCCTCGGGGCGCGTCTTGCTTGGGCCTCTCTCCTGGAGGTATTCAGTCAGACCCAGTGGTGACATGTGGCAAGACGCTCCTCGGGGCGCGTATTGCTTGGGCCTCTCTCCTTTAGGCCCTCTGTCAGACCCAGTGTTGACATGTGGCAAGACGCTCCTCGGGGCGCGTCTTGGTTGGGCCTATCTCCTGGAGGCCCTCAATCCGACCCAGTGTTGACACGTTGCAAGACGCTCCTCGGGGCACATCTTCCTTGGGCCTCTCTCCTGGAGGCCCTCTGTCAGACCCAGTGTTGACATGTGGCAAGACGCTCCTCGGGGCGCGTCTTGGTTGGGCCTATCTCCTGGAGGCCCTCAATCAGACCCAGTGTTGACACGTTGCAAGACACTCCTCGGGGCGCGTCTTGCTTGGGCCTCTCTCCCGGAGGCCCTCTGTCAGACCCAGTGTTGACATGTGTCAAGACGCTCCTCGGGGCGCGTCTTGCTTGGGCCTCTCTCCTGGAGGCGCTCAGTCAGACCGAGTGCTGACATGTGGCAAGACGCTCCTCGGGCCGCGTCTTGCTTGGGCCTCTCTCCTGGAGGCGCTCAGTCAGACCGAGTGCTGACATGTGGCAAGACGCTCCTCGGGCCGCGTCTTGCTTGGGCTTCTCTCCTGGAGGCCCTCAGTCAGACCCATTGTTGACATGTGGCAAGACGCTCCTCGGGGCGCGTCTTGCTGGGGCTTCTCTCATGGAGGCACTCAGTCAGACCCAGTGTTGACATGTGGCAAGACGCTCCTCGGGGCGCGTCTTGGTTGGGCCTATCTCCTGGAGGCCCTCAATCAGACCCAGTGTTGACACGTTGCAAGACACTCCTCGGGGCGCGTCCTGCTTGGTGATTTTAATATTCATATGGACAATATGGCCCTCCCCCTCAGCAAAGACTTCTCCTCATCTTTGGACAGCCTCAGTTTTCATCAATATGCCAATTTTCCCACTCACATTAAAGGTCACACCCTGGATTTAATCTGCTGCTCCGGCCTGACCCCCTCCAACTGTACAGCTGACCCGCTCCCTTTCACGGACCACTTCCTCATCTCCTTTTCTGTTCCCCTCCGTCTCTCCATCATCAAGTCACCACGTATCATTTCTTTTCGTAATATTAAGGACATTGATCTAGCCTCCCTGTCCTCCAGTTTTGCCACCTTGACCCCTAATTTGTCCTCTACTCCCGATGATCTTGTCATTCAGTACAATAACGGTCTGGTTTCTATCCTTAATTCATTTGCTCCCATCAAATCCCGCTCTGTATATTTTACTCGGTCTGCTCCATGGTTCACCCCTGCCCTTCGCTCCTTGAAAGCTACCAACCGGAGGCTTGAAAGACTCTACAAGAAAACCGGTCTCACCATCCATAAAGACTTATATTCTGCTCAGATTTCTCTCTACAAGGACTCCATCTCCCATGCCAAATCTCAGTATTACTCCGGTCTCATCTCGTCCAACTCCAGCAACACTAAAACATTATTTTCCATCATGAACAGCATTTTTCAGCCTCCCGACTCCTTACCCATCCATCTTTACTCTTCAGAAACCTGTAACTCTCTCCTTCAGTTTTTTAATGAGAAGGTCAATAGAATCCATCTCTCTTTACCTCATTCCTCCCCTCCCTCTCCTGATTTATTTGAACCCACCATTCCGTTCTCCTCCTTTGAACTTCCCCATCCCTCAGAAATATTAGATTACATCACCAAATCCAAACCTTCCACCTGTCAACTGGACCCTATTCCAACTGTTTTAGTTAAATCCTGCCTTTCTTCTCTGCTCCCTTTTATAACAGCCATTATTCATTCCTCACTATCCTCTGGTACGGTCCCATCCCTATTCAAATCCGCTTCAGTCAGCCCTATTCTAAAAAAACCTGGTTTAGATCCCAATGATTTCAATAACCTCCGTCCCATTTCCCATCTTCCCTTCATTTCCAAAGTCCTTGAGAAAACTGTTGCATCTCAGCTCCATTCACATCTCACCCGCAATAACCTTTATGAACAGTTTCAGTCTGGCTTCCGTCCCCACCACAGCACAGAAACAGCACTTATTAAGATCACTAACGACCTACTCATTGCTGCTGATTCTGGTTTAATCTCTATTCTTATTCTCCTCGATCTGAGTGCGGCCTTTGACACCATTTCTCATCCCATCCTCCTTAATAGACTCTATTCCTTAGGCATCACTCACACCCCCCTCCGCTGGTTTCAATCTTACATTACTGGCCGCACTCAGTTCATCCAGTTAAAATCCTTTACCTCAGAACCCTCCCCAGTCAAGTCAGGTGTGCCCCAGGGCTCTGTCCTGGGGCCCCTCCTCTTCATAGTATATCTCCTCCCTATCGGCAAAATCTTCCGCAAATTCAATATCCAGTTTCACTGCTTTGCAGATGACACCCAGCTCTACATTTCCAGTAAGCCCAACTCAACTCTCCCACCATCCTCCCTTACACTCTGCCTCTCTGAAATCAAATCATGGTTCACCTCTAATTTCCTCAAACTCAACGGCAATAAAACTGAACTTCTTCTAGTTGGCACTAACTCCACCCTCTCAACATCTGACAGCTTTTCTTTAACTATTGACAGTGCCACAGTCTCCCCCTCACCTCATGTCAAGAGTCTGGGTGTCATTCTCGACAGCTCCCTTTCTTTTCAGGCTCACATTAATAACTTAATTCGGTCAGCATACTTCCATCTACGTTCCATAAACCGTCTTCGTCCCTCACTGACCCCTCACACTGCCGCCATTCTCGTCCACAGCCTCGTCACCTCCCGTCTCGACTATTGCAATTCACTTCTTTATGGTCTCCCCAACAAACTCCTTCATAAACTGCAACTGGTCCAGAATTCAGCAGCCCGTATTATCACCAGAACCCCTTCCTTTCACCACATCACGCCGGTTCTCCAGCAGCTCCACTGGCTCCCAGTTAAATTCAGGCCCATCTTCAAAATTCTCCTCCATACCTTCAAAGCAATCCACAACCTCTCTCCTCCATATATCTCAGACCTTATAAGTATTCACACCCCGTCCCGTTCACTCAGATCTTCTTCTTCCATCCATCTTGCGGTTCCTTCTGCCCGTCTCGCTACCATGGGGAGCAGAGCTTTCAGCCGCTCTGCTCCTCGACTCTGGAACTCACTTCCCCCAGACATCAGGAACATCGACAGTTTTACCCTTTTCCAATCAAAACTCAAAACACACATGTTTAAATCTGCCTACAACCTCTGATTTTATTGAAATGTTTCTCTCTGTTTTTTCTTCTTTGGGTTTTATTATTGTTTTATTGTATTTTATTACGTGTGTTGTGTAAAGTGACCTTGGGTGTCCTGAAAGGCGCTTTGAAATAAAATGTATTATTATTATTATTATTGCTTGGGCCTCTCTCCTGGAGGTGCTCAGTCAGACCCAGTGTTGACACGTTGCAAGACGCTCCTCGGGGCGCATCTTCCTTGGATCTCTCTCCTGGAGTCGCTCAGTCAGACCGAGTAGTGACATGTGGCATGACGCTCCTCGGGATGTGTCTTAATTGGGCCTCTCTCCTGGAGTCGCTCAGTCAGACCCAGTGGTGACATGTGGCAAGACACTCCTCGGGGCGCGTCTTGCTTGGGCTACTCTCCTGGAGGCCCTCAGTCAGACCCATTGTTGACATGTGGCAAGACGCTCCTCGGGGCGCGTCTTGCTTGGGCCTCTCTCCTGGAGGCGCTCAGTCAGACCGAGTGCTGACATGTGGCAAGACGCTCCTCGGGCCGCGTGTTGCTTGGGCCTCTCTCCTGGAGGCTCTCAGTCAGACCCAGTGGTGACATGTGGCAAGACGCTCCTCGGGGCGCGTCTTGCTTGGGCCTCTCTCCTGGAGGCGCTCATTCAGACCGAGTGCTGACATGTGGCAAGACGCTCCTCGGGGCGCCTCTTGCTTGGGACTCTCTCCTGGAGGCGCTCAGTCAGACCCAGTGGTGACATCTGGCTAGACGCTCCTCGGGGCACGTATTGCTTGGGCCTCTCTCCTGGAGGCCCTCTGTCAGACCCAGTGTTGACATGTGGCAAGACGCTCCTCGGGGCACGTCTTGCTTGGGCTTCTCTCCTGGAGGCCCTTAATCAGACCCAGTGTTGACAAGTGTCAAGACGCTCCTTGGGGCACGTCTTGCTTGGGCCCCTCTCCTGGAGGCGCTCAGTCAGACCCATTGTTGACATGTGGCAAGACGCTCCTCGGGGCGCGTCTTGCTGGGGCTTCTCTCATGGAGGCGGTCAGTCAGACCCAGTGTTGACATGTGGCAAGACGCTCCTCGGGGCGCGCCCTGCTTGGGCCTCTCTCCTGGAGGCGCTCAGTCAGACCCAGTGTTGACATGTGGCAAGACGCTCCTAGGGGCGCGTCTTGCTTGGGCCTCTCTCCTGGAGGCGCTCAGTCAGACCCAGTGGTGACATGTGGCAAGACGCTCCTCGGGGCGCGTATTGCTTGGGCCTCTCTCCTGGAGGCCCTCTGTCAGACCCAGTGTTGACATGTGGCAAGACGCTCCTCGGGGCGCGTCTTGGTTGGGCCTCTCTCCTGGAGGCTCTCAATCAGACCCAGTGTTGACACGTTGCAAGACGCTCCTCGGGGCTCATCTTCCTTGGGCCTCTCTCCTGGAGGCTCTCAGTCAGACCGAGTAGTGACATGTGGCATGAAGCTCCTCGGGGCGCCTTCTTGCTTGGGCCTCTCTCCTGGAGTCGCTCAGTCAGACCGAGTGCTGACATGTGGCAAGACGCTCCTCGGGGCGCGTCTTGCTTGGGCTTCTCTCCTGGAGGCCCTCAGTCAGACCCATTGTTGACATGTGGCAAGACGCTCCTCGGGGCGCGTGTTGCTTGGGCTTCTCTCCTGGAGGCGGTCAGTCAGACCCATTGTTGACATGTGGCAAGACGCTCCTTGGGCCGCGTGTTGCTTGGGCTTCTCTCCTGGAGGCGGTCAGTCAGACCCATTGTTGACATGTGGCAAGACGCTCCTCGGGGCGCGTCTTGCTTGGGCCTCTCTCTTGGAGGCGCTCAGTCAGACCGAGTGCTGACATGTGGCAAGACGCTCCTCGGGCCGCGTGTTGCTTGGGCCTCTCTCCTGGAGGCTCTCAGTCAGACCCAGTGGTGACATGTGGCAAGACGCTCCTCGGGGCGCGTCTTGCTTGGGCCTCTCTCCTGGAGGCGCTCAGTCAGACCGAGTGCTGACATGTGGCAAGACGCTCCTCGGGACGCCTCTTGCTTGGGCCTCTCTCCTGGAGGCCCTCTGTCAGACCCAGTGTTGACATGTGGCAAGACGCTCCTCGGGGCGCGTCTTGCTTGGGCTTCTCTCCTGGAGGCCCTTAATCAGACCCAGTGTTGACAAGTGTCAAGACGCTCCTTGGGGCACGTCTTGCTTGGGCCCCTCTCCTGGAGGCGCTCAGTCAGACCCATTGTTGACATGTGGCAAGACGCTCCTCGGGGCGCGTCTTGCTGGGGCTTCTCTCATGGAGGCGGTCAGTCAGACCCAGTGTTGACATGTGGCAAGACGCTCCTCGGGGCGCGTCCTGCTTGGGCCTCTCTCCTGGAGGCGCTCAGTCAGACCCAGTGTTGACATGTGGCAAGACGCTCCTAGGGGCGCATCTTGCTTGGACCTCTCTCCTCGAGGCGCTCAGTCAGACCCAGTGGTGACATGTGGCAAGACGCTCCTCGGGGCGCGTATTGCTTGGGCCTCTCTCCTGGAGGCCCTCTGTCAGACCCAGTGTTGACATGTGGCAAGACGCTCCTCGGGGCGCGTCTTGGTTGGGCCTCTCTCCTGGAGGCCCTCAATCAGACCCAGTGTTGACACGTTTCAAGACGCTCCTCGGGGCTCATCTTCCTTGGGCCTCTCTCCTGGAGGCTCTCAGTCAGACCGAGTAGTGACATGTGGCATGAAGCTCCTCGGGGCGCCTTCTTGCTTGGGCCTCTCTCCTGGAGTCGCTCAGTCAGACCCAGTGGTGACATGTGGCAAGACACTCCTCGGGGCGCGTCTTGCTTGGGCCTCTCTCCCGGAGGCCCTCTGTCAGACCCAGTGTTGACATGTGTCAAGACGCTCCTCGGGGCGCGTCTTGCTTGGGCCTCTCTCCTGGAGGCGCTCAGTCAGACCGAGTGCTGTCATGTGGCAAGACGCTCCTCGGGGCGCGTCTTGCTTGGGCTTCTCTCCTGGAGGCCCTCAGTCAGACCCATTGTTGACATGTGGCAAGACGCTCCTCGGGGCGCGTCTTGCTTGGGCCTCTCTCCTGGAGGCGCTCAGTCAGACCGAGTGCTGACATTTGGCAAGACGCTCCTTGGGCCGCGTGTTGCTTGGGCTTCTCTACTGGAGGCGGTCAGTCAGACCCATTGTTGACATGTGGCAATACGCTCCTCGGGGCGCGTCTTGCTGGGGCTTCTCTCATGGAGGCACTCAGTCAGACACAGTGTTGACATGTGGCAAGACGCTCCTCAGGGCGCGTCTTGCTTGGGCCTCTCTCCTGGAGGCGCTCAGTCAGACCCAGTGTTGACACGTTGCAAGACGCTCCTCGGGGCGCGTCTTCCTTGGGCCTCTCTCCTGGAGGCTCTCAGTCAGACCGAGTAGTGACATGTGGCATGACGCTCCTCGGGGTGCGTCTTAATTGGGCCTCTCTCCTGGAGTCGCTCAGTCAGACCCATTGGTGACATGTGGCAAGACACTCCTCGGGGCGCGTCTTGCTTGGGCTTCTCTCCTGGAGGCCCTCAGTCAGACCCATTGTTGACATGTGGCAAGACGCTCCTCGGGGCCCGTCTTGCTTGGGCCTCTCTCCTGGAGGCGCTCAGTCAGACCCAGTGGTGACATGTGGCAAGACACTCCTCGGGGCGCGTCTTGCTTGGGCCTCTCTCCCGGAGGCCCTCTGTCAGACCCAGTGTTGACATGTGTCAAGACGCTCCTCGGGGCGCGTCTTGCTTGGGCCTCTCTCCTGGAGGCGCTCAGTCAGACCGAGTGCTGACATGTGGCAAGACTCTCCTCGGGGCGCGTCTTGCTTGGGCTTCTCTCCTCGAGGCCCTCAGTCAGACCCATTGTTGACATGTGGCAAGACGCTCCTCGGGGCGCGTCTTGCTTGGGCCTCTCTCCTGGAGGCGCTCAGTCAGACCGAGTGCTGACATTTGGCAAGACGCTCCTTGGGCCGCGTGTTGCTTGGGCTTCTCTCCTGGAGGCGGTCAGTCAGACCCATTGTTGACATGTGGCAATACGCTCCTCGGGGCGCGTCTTGCTGGGGCTTCTCTCATGGAGGCACTCAGTCAGACACAGTGTTGACATGTGGCAAGACGCTCCTCAGGGCGCGTCTTGCTTGGGCCTCTCTCCTGGAGGCGCTCAGTCAGACCCAGTGTTGACACGTTGCAAGACGCTCCTCGGGGCGCGTCTTCCTTGGGCCTCTCTCCTGGAGGCTCTCAGTCAGACCGAGTAGTGACATGTGGCATGACGCTCCTCGGGGTGCGTCTTAATTGGGCCTCTCTCCTGGAGTCGCTCAGTCAGACCCATTGGTGACATGTGGCAAGACACTCCTCGGGGCGCGTCTTGCTTGGGCTTCTCTCCTGGAGGCCCTCAGTCAGACCCATTGTTGACATGAGGCAAGACGCTCCTCGGGGCCCGTCTTGCTTGGGCCTCTCTCCTGGAGGCGCTCAGTCAGACCGAGTGCTGACATGTGGCAAAACGCTCCTCGGGCCGCGTGTTGCTTGGGCCTCTCTCCTGGAGGCTCTCAGTCAGACCCAGTGGTGACATGTGGCAAGACGCTCCTCGGGGCGCGTCTTGCTTGGGCCTCTCTCCTGGAGGCGCTCAGTCAGACCGAGTGCTGACATGTGGCAAGACGCTCCTCGGGGCGCCTCTTGCTTGGGACTCTCTCCTGGAGGCGCTCAGTCAGACCCAGTGGTGACATGTGGCTAGACGCTCCTCGGGGCACGTAATGCTTGGGCCTCTCTCCTGGAGGCCCTCTGTCAGACCCAGTGTTGACATGTGGCAAGACGCTCCTCGGGGCGCGTCTTGCTTGGGCCTCTCTCCTGGAGGCCCTTAATCAGACCCAGTGTTGACACGTGGCAAGACGCTCCTCGGCGAGCGTTTTGCTTGGGCCTCTCTCCAGGAGGCGCTCAGTCAGACCGAGTAGTGACATGTGGCATGACGCTCCTCGGGGTGCGTCTTGCTTGGGCCTCTCTCCTGGAGGCGCTCAGTCAGACCCAGTGGTGACATGTGGCAAGACACTCCTCGGGGCGTGTCTTGCTTGGGCCTCTCTCCTGGAGGCCCTCTGTCAGACCCAGTGTTGACATGTGGCAAGACGCTCCAAGGGGCGCGTCTTGCTTGGGCCTCTCTCCTGGAGGCGCTCAGTCAGACCGAGTGCTGACATGTGGCAAGACGCTCCTTGGTGCGCGTCTTGCTTGGGCCTCTCTCCTGGAGGCGCTCAGTCAGACCCAGTGGTGACATATGGCAAGACACTCCTCGGTGCGCGTCTTGCTTGGGCCTCTCTCCTGGAGTCGCTCAGTCAGACCCAGTGGTGACATATGGCAAGATGCTCCTTGGGGCGCGTGTTGCTTGGGCCTCTCTCCTGGTGGCCCTCTGTCAGACCCAGTGTTGACATGTGGCAAGACACTCCTCGGGGCGCGTCTTGCTTGGGCTACTCTCCTGGAGGCCCTCAGTCAGAACCAGTGGTGACAAGTGTCAAGACGCTCCTTGGGGCACGTCTTGCTTGGGCCCCTCTCCTGGAGGCGCTCAGTCAGACCCATTGTTGACATGTGGCAAGACGCTCCTCGGGGCGCGTCTTGCTGGGGCTTCTCTCATGGAGGCGCTCAGTCAGACCCAGTGTTGACATGTGGCAAGACGCTCCTCGGGGCGCGTCTTGCTTGGGCCTCTCTCCTGGAGGCGCTCAGTCAGACCCAGTGTTGACATGTGGCAAGACGCTCCTCGGGGCGCGTCTTGCTTGGGCCTCTCTCCTGGAGGCGCTCAGTCAGACCCAGTGTTGACATGTGGCAAGACGCTCCTCGGGGCGCGTCTTGCTTGGGCCTCTCTCCTGGAGGCGCTCAGTCAGACCCATTGTTGACATGTGGCAAGACGCTCCTCGGGGCGCGTCTTGCTTGGGCCTCTCTCCTGGAGGTGCTCAGTCAGACCCAGTGTTGACATGTGGCAAGACGCTCCTCGGGGTGCATCTTGGTTGGGTCTCTCTCCTGGAGGCCCTCAATCAGACCCAGTGTTGACACGTTGCAAGACGCTCCTCGGGGCGCATCTTCCTTGGGCCTCTCTCCTGGAGGCTCTCAGTCAGACCGAGTAGTGACATGTGGCATGACGCTCCTCGGGGCGCCTTCTTGCTTGGGCCTCTCTCCTGGAGTCGCTCAGTCAGACCCAGTGGTGACATGTGGCAAGACACTCCTCGGGGCGCGTCTTGCTTGGGCCTCTCTCCCGGAGGCCCTCTGTCAGACCCAGTGTTGACATGTGTCAAGACGCTCCTCGGGGCGCGTCTTGCTTGGGCCTCTCTCCTGGAGGCGCTCAGTCAGACCGAGTGCTGACATGTGGCAAGACGCTCCTCGGGGCGCGTCTTGCTTGGGCCTCTCTCCTGGAGGCGCTCAGTCAGACCGAGTGCTGACATGTGGCAAGACGCTCCTCGGGCCGCGTGTTGCTTGGGCTTCTCTCCTGGAGGCCCTCAGTCAGACCGATTGTTGACATGTGGCAATACGCTACTCGGGGCGCGTCTTGCTTGGCCTTCTCTCATGGAGGCCCTCAGTCAGACCCAGTGTTGACATGTGGCAAGACAATCCTCGGGGCGCGTCTTGCTGGGGCTTCTCTCATGGAGGCACTCAGTCAGACCCAGTGTTGACATGTGGCAAGACGCTCCTTCGGGGCGGGTCTTGCTTGGGCCTCTCTCCTGGAGGCGCTAAGTCAGACCCAGTGTTGACATGTGGCAAGACGCTCCTCGGGGCGCGTCTTGCTTGGGCCTCTCTCCAGGAGGCGCTCAGTCAGACCCAGTGGTGACATATGGCAAGATGCTCCTTGGGGCGCGTGTTGCTTGGGCCTCTCTCCTGGAGGCCCTCTGTCAGACCCAGTGTTGACATGTGGCAAGACGCTCCTCGGGGCGCGTCTTGGTTGGGCCTATCTCCTGGAGGCCCTCAATCAGACCCAGTGTTGACACGTTGCAAGACACTCCTCGGGGCGCGTCTTGCTTGGGCCTCTCTCCCGGAGGCCCTCTCTCAGACCCAGTGTTGACATGTGTCAAGACGCTCCTCGGGGCGCGTCTTGCTTGGGCCTCTCTCCTGGAGGCGCTCAGTCAGACCGAGTGCTGACATGTGGCAAGACGCTCCTCGGGGCGCGTCTTGCTTGGGCTTCTCTCCTGGAGGCCCTCAGTCAGACCCATTGTTGACATGTGGCAAGACGCTCCTCGGGGCGCGTCTTGCTTGGGCCTCTCTCCTGGAGGCGCTCAGTCAGACCGAGTGCTGACATGTGGCAAGACGCTCCTCGGGCCGCGTCTTGCTTGGGCTTCTCTCCTGGAGGCCCTCAGTCAGACCCAATGTTGACATGTGGCAAGACGCTCCTCGGGGCGCGTCTTGCTGGGGCTTCTCTCATGGAGGCACTCAGTCAGACCCAGTGTTGACATGTGGCAAGACGCTCCTCGGGGCGCGTCTTGCTTGGGCCTCTCTCCTGGAGGCGCTCAGTCAGACCCAGTGTTGACACGTTGCAAGACGCTCCTCGGGGCGCAACTTCCTTGGATCTCTCTCCTGGAGGCTCTCAGTCAGACCGAGTAGTGACATGTGGCATGACGCTCCTCGGGGTGTGTCTTAATTGGGCCTCTCTCCTGGAGTCGCTCAGTCAGACCCAGTGGTGACATGTGGCAAGACACTCCTCGGGGCGCGTCTTGCTTGGGCTTCTCTCCTGGAGGCCCTCAGTCAGACCCATTGTTGACATGTGGCAAGACGCTCCTCGGGGCGCGTCTTGCTTGGGCCTCTCTCCTGGAGGCGCTCAGTCAGACCGAGTGCTGACATGTGGCAAGACGCTCCTCGGGCCGCGTGTTGCTTGGGCCTCTCTCCTGGAGGCTCTCAGTCAGACCCAGTGGTGACATGTGGCAAGATGCTCCTCGGGGCGCGTCTTGCTTGGGCCTCTCTCCTGGAGGCGCTCAGTCAGACCGAGTGCTGACATGTGGCAAGACGCTCCTCGGGGCGCCTCTTGCTTGGGACTCTCTCCTGGAGGCGCTCAGTCAGACCCAGTGGTGACATGTGGCTAGACGCTCCTCGGGGCACGTATTGCTTGGGCCTCTCTCCTGGAGGCCCTCTGTCAGACCCAGTGTTGACATGTGGCAAGACGCTCCTCGGGGCGCGTCTTGCTTGGGCTTCTCTCCTGGAGGCCCTTAATCAGACCCAGTGTTGACAAGTGTCAAGACGCTCCTTGGGGCACGTCTTGCTTGGGCCCCTCTCCTGGAGGCGCTCAGTCAGACCCATTGTTGACATGTGGCAAGACGCTCCTCGGGGCGCATCTTGCTGGGGCTTCTCTCATGGAGGCGCTCAGTCAGACCCAGTGTTGACATGTGGCAAGACGCTCCTCGGGGCGCGTCCTGCTTGGGCCTCTCTCCTGGAGGCGCTCAGTCAGACCCAGTGTTGACATGTGGCAAGACGCTCCTAGGGGCGCGTATTGCTTGGGCCTCTCTCCTGGAGGCCCTCTGTCAGACCCAGTGTTGACATGTGGCAAGACGCTCCTCGGGGCGCGTCTTGGTTGGGCCTCTCTCCTGGAGGCCCTCAATCAGACCCAGTATTGACATGTTGCAAGACGCTCCTCGGGGCGCATCTTCCTTGGGCCTCTCTCCTGGAGGCTCTCAGTCAGACCGAGTAGTGACATGTGGCATGAAGCTCCTCGGGGCGCCTTCTTGCTTGGGCCTCTCTCCTGGAGTCGCTCAGTCAGACCCAGTGGTGACATGTGGCAAGACACTCCTCGGGGCGCGTCTTGCTTGGGCCTCTCTCCCGGAGGCCCTCTGTCAGACCCAGTGTTGACATGTGTCAAGACGCTCCTCGGGGCGCGTCTTGCTTGGGCCTCTCTCCTGGAGGCGCTCAGTCAGACCGAGTGCTGACATGTGGCAAGACGCTCCTCGGGGCGCGTGTTGCTTGGGCTTCTCTCCTGGAGGCGGTCAGTCAGACCCATTGTTGACATGTGGCAATACGCTCCTCGGGGCGCGTCTTGCTGGGGCTTCTCTCATGGAGGCACTCAGTCAGACACAGTGTTGACATGTGGCAAGACGCTCCTCAGGGCGCGTCTTGCTTGGGCCTCTCTCCTGGAGGCGCTCAGTCAGACCCAGTGTTGACACGTTGCAAGACGCTCCTCGGTTCGCGTCTTCCTTGGGCCTCTCTCCTGGAGGCTCTCAGTCAGACCGAGTAGTGACATGTGGCATGACGCTCCTCGGGGTGCGTCTTAATTGGGCCTCTCTCCTGGAGTCGTTCAGTCAGACCCAGTGGTGACATGTGGCAAGACACTCCTCGGGGCGCGTCTTGCTTGGGCTTCTCTCCTGGAGGCCCTCTGTCAGACCCATTGTTGACATGTGGCAAGACGCTCCTCGGGGCGCGTCTTGCTTGGGCCTCTCTCCTGGAGGCGCTCAGTCAGACCGAGTGCTGACATGTGGCAAGACGCTCCTCGGGCCGCGTGTTGCTTGGGCCTCTCTCCTGGAGGCTCTCAGTCAGACCCAGTGGTGACATGTGGCAAGACGCTCCTCGGGGCGCGTCTTGCTTGGGCCTCTCTCCTGGAGGCGCTCAGTCAGACCGAGTGCTGACATGTGGCAAGACGCTCCTCGGGGCGCCTCTTGCTTGGGACTCTCTCCTGGAGGCGCTCAGTCAGACCCAGTGGTGACATGTGGCTAGACGCTCCTCGGGGCACGTAATGCTTGGGCCTCTCTCCTGGAGGCCCTCTGTCAGACCCAGTGTTGACATGTGGCAAGATGCTCCTCGGGGCGCGTCTTGCTTGGGCCTCTCTCCTGGAGGCCCTTAATCAGACCCAGTGTTGACACGTGGCAAGACGCTCCTCGGCGAGCGTTTTGCTTGGGCCTCTCTCCAGGAGTCCCTCTGTCAGACCCAGTGTTGACATGTGGCAAGACGCTCCAAGGGGCGCGTCTTGCTTGGGCCTCTCTTCTGGAGGCGCTCAGTCAGACCGAGTGCTGACATGTGGCAAGACGCTCCTCGGTGCGCGTCTTGCTTGGGCCTCTCTCCTGGAGGCGCTCAGTCAGACCCAGTGGTGACATATGGCAAGACACTCCTCGGTGCGCGTCTTGCTTGGGCCTCTCTCCTGGAGGCGCTCAGTCAGACCCAGTGGTGACATATGGCAAGATGCTCCTTGGGGCGCGTGTTGCTTGGGCCTCTCTCCTGGTGGCCCTCTGTCAGACCCAGTGTTGACATGTGGCAAGACACTCCTCGGGGCGCGTCTAGCTTGGGCTTCTCTCCTGGAGGCCCTCAGTCAGACCCAGTGGTGACAAGTGTCAAGACGCTCCTTGGGGCACGTCTTGCTTGGGCCCCTCTCCTGGAGGCGCTCAGTCAGACCCATTGTTGACATGTGGCAAGACGCTCCTCGGGGCGCGTCTTGCTGGGGCTTCTCTCATGGAGGCGCTCAGTCAGACCCAGTGTTGACATGTGGCAAGACGCTCCTCGGGGCGCGTCTTGCTTGGGCCTCTGTCCTGGAGGCGCTCAGTCAGACCCAGTGTTGACATGTGGCAAGACGCTCCTCGGGGCGCGTCTTGCTTGGGCCTCTCTCCTGGAGGCGCTCAGTAAGACCCAGTGTTGACATGTGGCAAGACGCTCCTCGGGGCACGTCTTGCTTGGGCCTCTCTCCTGGAGGCGCTCAGTCAGACCCATTGTTGACATGTGGCAAGACGCTCCTCGGGGCGCGTCTTGCTTGGTCCTCTCTCCTGGAGGCGCTCAGTCAGACCCAGTGTTGACATGTGGCAAGACGCTCCTCGGGGTGCGTCTTGGTTGGGTCTCTCTCCTGGAGGCCCTCAACCAGACCCAGTGTTGACACGTTGCAAGACGCTCCTCGGGGCGCATCTTCCTTGGGCCTCTCTCCTGGAGGCTCTCAGTCAGACCGAGTAGTGACATGTGGCATGACGCTCCTCGGGGCGCCTTCTTGCTTGGGCCTCTCTCCTGGAGTCGCTCAGTCAGACCCAGTGGTGACATGTGGCAAGACACTCCTCGGGGCGCGTCTTGCTTGGGCCTCTCTCCCGGAGGCCCTCTGTCAGACCCAGTGTTGACATGTGGCAAGACGCTCCTCGGGGCGCGTCTTGCTTGGGCCTCTCTCCTGGAGGCGCTCAGTCAGACCGAGTGCTGACATGTGGCAAGACGCTCCTCGGGGCGCGTCTTGCTTGGGCCTCTCTCCTGGAGGCGCTCAGTCAGACCGAGTGCTGACATGTGGCAAGACGCTCCTCGGGCCGCGTGTTGCTTGGGCTTCTCTCCTGGAGGCCCTCAGTCAGACCCATTGTTGACATGTGGCAATACGCTCCTCGGGGCGCGTCTTGCTTGGCCTTCTCTCATGGAGGCCCTCAGTCAGACCCAGTGTTGACATGTGGCAAGACGCTCCTCGGGTCGCGTCTTGCTGGGGCTTCTCTCATGGAGGCACTCAGTCAGACCCAGTGTTGACATGTGGCAAGACGCTCCTTCGGGGCGCGTCTTGCTTGGGCCTCTCTCCTGGAGGCGCTAAGTCAGACCCAGTGTTGACATGTGGCAAGACGCTCCTCGGGGCGCGTCTTGCTTGGGCCTCTCTCCAGGAGGCGCTCAGTCAGACCGAGTAGTGACATGTGGAATGACGCTCCTCGGGGCGCGTCTTGCTTGGGCCTCTCTCCTGGAGGCGCTCAGTCAGACCCAGTGGTGACATGAGGCAAGACACTCCTCGGGGCGTGTCTTGCTTGGGCCTCTCTCCTGGAGGCCCTCTGTCAGACCCAGTGTTGACATGTGGCAAGACGCTCCTAGGGGCGCGTCTTGCTTGGGCCTCTCTCCTGGAGGCGCTCAGTCAGACCGAGTGCTGACATGTGGCAAGACGCTCCTCGGTGCGCGTCTTGCTTGGGCCTCTCTCCTGGAGGCGCTCAGTCAGACCCAGTGGTGACATATGGCAAGACGCTCCTCGGTGCGCGTCTTGCTTGGGCCTCTCTCCTGGAGGCGCTCAGTCAGACCCAGTGGTGACATATGGCAAGATGCTCCTTGGGGCGCGTGTTGCTTGGGCCTCTCTCCTGGAGGCCCTCTGTCAGACCCAGTGTTGACATGTGGCAAGACACTCCTCGGGGCGCGTCTTGCTTGGGCTTCTCTCCTGGAGGCCCTCAGTCAGACCCAGTGTTGACAAGTGTCAAGACGCTCCTTGGGGCACGTCTTGCTTGGGACCCTCTCCTGGAGGCGCTCAGTCAGACCCATTGTTGACATGTGGCAAGACGCTCCTCGGGGTGCGTCTTGCTGGGGCTTCTCTCATGGAGGCGCTCAGTCGGACCCAGTGTTGACATGTGGCATGACGCTCCTCGGGGCGCCTTCTTGCTTGGGCCTCTCTCCTGGAGTCACTCAGTCAGACCCAGTGGTGACATGTGGCAAGACGCTCCTCGGGGCGCGTCTTGCTTGGGCCTCTCTCCTGGAGGCGCTCAGTCAGACCCAGTGTTGACATGTGGCAAGAAGCTCCTCGGGGCACGTCTTGCTTGGGCCTCTCTCCTGGAGGCGCTCAGTCAGACCCAGTGTTGACATGTGGCAAGACGCTCCTCGGGGCGCGTCTTGCTTGGGCCTCTCTCCTGGAGGCCCTCTGTCAGACCCAGTGTTGACACGTTGCAAGACGCTCCTCGGGGCGCATCTTCCTTGGGCCTCTCTCCTGGAGGCTCTCAGTCAGACCGAGTAGTGACATGTGGCATGACGCTCCTCGGGGCGCCTTCTTGCTTGGGCCTCTCTCCTGGAGTCGCTCAGTCAGACCCAGTGGTGACATGTGGCAAGACACTCCTCGGGGCGCGTCTTGCTTGGGCCTCTCTCCCGGAGGCCCTCTGTCAGACCCAGTGTTGACATGTGTCAAGACACTCCTCGGGGCGCGTCTTGCTTGGGCCTCTCTCCTGGAGGCGCTCAGTCAGACCGAGTGCTGACATGTGGCAAGACGCTCCTCGGGGCGCGTCTTGCTTGCGCCTCTCTCCTGGAGGCGCTCAGTCAGACCGAGTGCTGACATGTGGCAAGACGCTCCTCGGGCCGCGTGTTGCTTGGGCTTCTCTCCTGGAGGCCCTCAGTCAGACCCATTGTTGACATGTGGCAATACGCTCCTCGGGGCGCGTCTTGCTTGGGCTTCTCTCATGGAGGCCCTCAGTCAGACCCAGTGTTGATATGTGTCAAGACGCTCCTCCGGGCGCGTCTTTCTTGGGCCCCTCTCCTGGAGGCGCTCAGTCAGACCCAGTGATGACATGTGGCAAGACGCTCCTCGGGGCGCGTCTTGCTGGGGCTTCTCTCATGGAGGCGCTCAGTCGGACCCAGTGTTGACATGTGGCATGACGCTCCTCGGGGCGCCTTCTTGCTTGGGCCTCTCTCCTGGAGTCACTCAGTCAGACCCAGTGGTGACATGTGGCAAGACGCTCCTCGGGGCGCGTCTTGCTTGGGCCTCTCTCCTGGAGGCGCTCAGTCAGACCCAGTGTTGACATGTGGCAAGACGCTCCTCGGGGCACGTCTTGCTTGGGCCTCTCTCCTGGAGGCGCTCAGTCAGACCCAGTGTTGACATGTGGCAAGACGCTCCTCGGGGCGCGTCTTGCTTGGGCCTCTCTCCTGGAGGCCCTCTGTCAGACCCAGTGTTGACACGTTGCAAGACGCTCCTCGGGGCGCATCTTCCTTGGGCCTCTCTCCTGGAGGCTCTCAGTCAGACCGAGTAGTGACATGTGGCATGACGCTCCTCGGGGCGCCTTCTTGCTTGGGCCTCTCTCCTGGAGTCGCTCAGTCAGACCCAGTGGTGACATGTGGCAAGACACTCCTCGGGGCGCGTCTTGCTTGGGCCTCTCTCCCGGAGGCCCTCTGTCAGACCCAGTGTTGACATGTGTCAAGACACTCCTCGGGGCGCGTCTTGCTTGGGCCTCTCTCCTGGAGGCGCTCAGTCAGACCGAGTGCTGACATGTGGCAAGACGCTCCTCGGGGCGCGTCTTGCTTGCGCCTCTCTCCTGGAGGCGCTCAGTCAGACCGAGTGCTGACATGTGGCAAGACGCTCCTCGGGCCGCGTGTTGCTTGGGCTTCTCTCCTGGAGGCCCTCAGTCAGACCCATTGTTGACATGTGGCAATACGCTCCTCGGGGCGCGTCTTGCTTGGGCTTCTCTCATGGAGGCCCTCAGTCAGACCCAGTGTTGATATGTGTCAAGACGCTCCTCCGGGCGCGTCTTTCTTGGGCCCCTCTCCTGGAGGCGCTCAGTCAGACCCAGTGATGACATGTGGCAAGACGCTCCTCGGGGCGCGTCTTGCTGGGGCTTCTCTCATGGAGGCACTCAGTCAGACCCAGTGTTGACATGTGGCAAGACGCTTCTTCGGGCCGCGTCTTGCTTGGGCCTCTCTCCTGGAGGCGCTCAGTCAGACCCAGTGTTGACATGTGGCAAGACGCTCCTCGGGGCGCGTCTTGCTTGGGCCTCTCTCCTGGAGGCGCTCAGTCAGACCCAGTGGTGACATATGGCAAGACGCTCCTCGGTGCGCGTCTTGCTTGGGCCTCTCTCCTGGAGGCGCTCAGTCAGACCCAGTGGTGACATATGGCAAGATGCTCCTTGGGGCGCGTGTTGCTTGGGCCTCTCTCCTGGAGGCCCTCTGTCAGACCCAGTGTTGACATGTGGCAAGACACTCCTCGGGGCGCGTCTTGCTTGGGCTTCTCTCCTGGAGGCCCTCAGTCAGACCCAGTGTTGACAAGTGTCAAGACGCTCCTTGGGGCACGTCTTGCTTGGGACCCTCTCCTGGAGGCGCTCAGTCAGACCCATTGTTGACATGTGGCAAGACGCTCCTCGGGGTGCGTCTTGCTGGGGCTTCTCTCATGGAGGCGCTCAGTCAGACCCAGTGTTGACATGTGGCATGACGCTCCTCGGGGCACCTTCTTGCTTGGGCCTCTCTCCTGGAGTCACTCAGTCAGACCCAGTGGTGACATGTGGCAAGACGCTCCTCGGGGCGCGTCTTGCTTGGGCCTCTCTCCTGGAGGCGCTCAGTCAGACCCAGTGTTGACATGTGGCAAGACGCTCCTCGGGGCGCGTCTTGCTTGGGCCTCTCTCCTGGAGGCGCTCAGTCAGACCCAGTGTTGACATGTGGCAATACGCTCCTCGGGGCGCGTCTTGCTTGGGCTTCTCTCATGGAGGCCCTCAGTCAGACCCAGTGTTGATATGTGTCAAGACGCTCCTCCGGGCGCGTCTTTCTTGGGCCCCTCTCCTGGAGGCGCTCAGTCAGACCCAGTGTTGACATGTGGCAAGACGCTCCTCGGGGCGCGTCTTGCTGGGGCTTCTCTCATGGAGGCACTCAGTCAGACCCAGTGTTGACATGTGGCAAGACGCTCCTCGGGGCGTGTCTTGCTTGGGCCTCTCTCCTGGAGGCGCTCAGTCAGACCCAGTGGTGACATGTGGCTAGACGCTCCTCGGGGCACGTATTGCTTGGGCCTCTCTCCAGGAGGCTCTCAGTCAGACCGAGTAGTGACATGTGGAATGACGCTCCTCGGGGCGCGTCTTGCTTGGGCCTCTCTCCTGGAGGCGCTCAGTCAGACCCAGTGGTGACATGTGGCAAGACACTCCTCGGGGCGTGTCTTGCTTGTGCCTCTCTCCTGGAGGCCCTCTGTCAGACCCAGTGTTTACATGTGGCAAGACGCTCCTAGGGGCGCGTCTTGCTTGGGCCTCTCTCCTGGAGGCGCTCAGTCAGACCGAATGCTGACATGTGGCAAGACGCTCCTCGGTGCGCGTCTTGCTTGGGCCTCTCTCCTGGAGGCGCTAAGTCAGACCCAGTGGTGACATATGGCAAGACGCTCCTCGGTGCGCGTCTTGCTTGGGCCGCTCTCCTGGAGGCGCTCAGTCAGACCCAGTGGTGACATATGGCAAGATGCTCCTTGGGGCGCGTGTTGCTTGGGCCTCTCTCCTGGAGGAACCTCTGTCAGACCCAGTGTTGACATGTGGCAAGACACTCCTCGGGGCGCGTCTTGCTTGGGCTTCTCTCCTGGTGGCCCTCAGTCAGACCCAGTGTTGACAAGTGTCAAGACGCTCCTTGGGGCACGTCTTGCTTGGGACCCTCTCCTGGAGGCGCTCAGTCAGACCCATTGTTGACATGTGGCAAGTCGCTCCTCGGGGCGCGTCTTGCTGGGGCTTCTCTCATGGAGGCGCTCAGTCAGACCCAGTGTTGACATGTGGCAAGACGCTCCTCGGGGCGGGTCTTGCTTGGGCCTCTCTCCTGAAGGCGCTCAGTCAGACCCAGTGTTGACATGTGGCAAGACGCTCCTCGGGGCGCGTCTTGCTTGGGCCTCTCTCCTGGAGGCGCTCAGTCAGACCCAGTGTTGACATGTGGCAAGACGCTCCTCGGGGCGCGTCTTGCTTGGGCCTCTCTCCTGGAGGCGCTCAGTCAGACCCAGTGTTGACATTTGGCAAGACGCTGCTCGGGGCGCATCTTGCTTGGGCCTCTCTCCTGGAGGCGCTCAGTCAGACCCAGTGGTGACATATGGCAAGACGCTCCTCGGGGACCGTATTGCTTGGGCCTCTCTCCTGGATGCCCTCTGTCAGACCCAGTGTTGACATGTGCCAAGACACTCCTCGGGGCGCGTCTTGCTTGGGCTTCTCTCATGGAGGCCCTCAGTCAGACCCAGTGTTGACAAGTGTCAAGACGCTCCTCGGGGCGCGTCTTGCTTGGGCCTCTCTCCTGGAGGCGCTCAGTCAGAGCCATTGTTGACATGTGGTAAGACGCTCCTCGGGGCGCGTCTTGCTTGGGCTTCTCTCCTAGAGGCCCTCAGTCAGATTCATTGTTGACATGTGGCAAGACGCTCCTCGGGGCGCGTCTTGCTTGGGCCTCTCTCCTGGAGGCGCTCAGTCAGACCCAGTGTTGACACGTTGCAAGACGCTCCTCGGGGCGCATCTTCCTTGGGCCTCTCTCCTGGAGGCTCTCAGTCAGACCGAGTAGTGACATGTGGCATGACGCTCCTCGGGGCGCCTTCTTGCTTGGGCCTCTCTCCTGGAGTCGCTCAGTCAGACCCAGTGGTGACATGTGGCAAGACACTCCTCTGGGCGCGTCTTGTTTGGGCCTCTCTCCCGGAGGCCCTCTGTCAGACCCAGTGTTGACATGTGTCAAGACGCTCCTCGGGGCGCGTCTTGCTTGGGTCTCTCTCCTGGAGGCGCTCAGTCAGACCGAGTGCTGACATGTGGCAAGACGCTCCTCGGGCCGCGTGTTGCTTGGGCTTCTCTCCTGGAGGCCCTCAGTCAGACCCATTGTTGACATGTGGCAATACGCTCCTCGGGGCGCGTCTTGCTTGGGCTTCTCTCATGGAGGCCCTCAGTCAGACCCAGTGTTGATATGTGTCAAGACGCTCCTCGGGGCGTGTCTTGCTTGGGCCTCTCTCCTGGAGGCGCTCAGTCAGACCCAGTGTTGACATGTGGCAAGACGCTCCTCGGGGCGCGTCTTGCTTGGGCCTCTCTCCTGGAGGGGCTCAGTCAGACCCAGTGTTGACATGTGGCAAGATGCTCCTCGGGGCGCGTCTTGCTTGGGCCTCTCTCCTGGAGGCGCTCAGTCAGACCCAGTGTTGACATGTGGCAAGACGCTCCTCGGGGCGCCTCTTGCTTGTGCCTCTCTCCTGGAGGCACTCAGTCAGACCCAGTGGTGAGATGTGGCAAGACGCTCCTCGGGGCGCGTATTGCTTGGGCCTCTCTCCTGGAGGCCCTTTGTCAGACCCAGTGTTGACATGTGGCAAGGCGCTCCTCGGGGCGCGTCTTGGTTGGGCCTCTCTCCTGGAGGCCCTCTGTCAGACCCAGTGTTGACATGTGGCAACACGCTCCTCGGGGATTGTCTTGCTTGGGCCTCTCTCCTGGAGGCGCTCAGTCAGACCCAGTGGTGACACGTGGCAAGACGCTCCTCGGGGCGCGTCTTGCCTGGGCCTCTCTCCTGGAGGCGCTCAGTCAGACCCAGTGGTGACACGTGGCAAGACGCTCCTCGGGGCGTGTCTTGCTTGGGCCTCTCTCCTGGAGGAGCTCAGTCAGACCGAGTGCTGACGTGGCAAGAAGCTCCTCGGGGCGCGTCTTGCTTGGGCTTCTCTCCTGGAGGCCCTCAGTAAGACCCATTGTTGACAAGTGTCAAGACGCTCCTCGGGGCGCTTCTTGCTTGGGCCTCTCTCCTGGAGGCCCTCAGTCAGACCCATTGTTGACATGTGGCAAGACGCTCCTCGGGGCGTGTCTTGCTGGGGCTTCTCTCCTGGAGGCACTCAGTCAGACCCAGTGTTGACATGTGGCAAGACGCTCCTCGGGGCGCGTCTTGCTTGGGCCTCTCTCCTGGAGGCGCTCAGTCAGACCCAGTGTTGACACATTGCAAGACGCTCCTCGGGGCGCATCTTCCTTGGATCTCTCTCCTGGAGGCTCTCAGTCAGACCGAGTGGTGACATGTGGCATGACGCTCCTCGGGGTGTGTCTTAATTGGGCCTCTCTCCTGGAGTCGCTCAGTCAGACCCAGTGGTGACATGTGGCAAGACACTCCTCGGGGCGCGTCTTGCTTGGGCTTCTCTCCTGGAGGCCCTCAGTCAGACCCATTGTTTACATGTGGCAAGACGCTCCTCGGGGCGCGTCTTGCTTGGGCCTCTCTCCTGGAGGCGCTCAGTCAGACCGAGTGCTGACATGTGGCAAGACGCTCCTCGGGCCGCGTGTTGCTTGGGCCTCTCTCCTGGAGGCTCTCAGTCAGACCCAGTGGTGACATGTGGCAAGACGCTCCTCGGGGCGCGTCTTGCTTGGGCCTCTCTCCTGGAGGCGCTCAGTCAGACCGAGTGCTGACATGTGGCAAGACGCTCCTCGGGGCGCCTCTTGCTTGGGACTCTCTCCTGGAGGCGCTCAGTCAGACCCAGTGGTGACATGTGGCTAGATGCTCCTCGGGGCACGTATTGCTTGGGCCTCTCTCCTGGAGGCCCTCTGTCAGACCCAGTGTTGACATGTGGCAAGACGCTCCTCGGGGCGCGTCTTGCTTGGGCTTCTCTCCTGGAGGCCCTTAATCAGACCCAGTGTTGACAAGTGTCAAGACGCTCCTTGGGGCACGTCTTGCTTGGGCCCCTCTCCTGGAGGCGCTCAGTCAGACCCATTGTTGACATGTGGCAAGACGCTCCTCGGGGCGCGTCTTGCTGGGGCTTCTCTCATGGAGGCGCTCAGTCAGACCCAGTGTTGACATGTGGCAAGACGCTCCTCGGGGCGCGTCCTGCTTGGGTCTCTCTCCTGGAGGCGCTCAGTCAGACCCAGTGTTGACATGTGGCAAGACGCTCCTAGGGGCGCGTCTTGCTTGGGCCTCTCTCCTGGAGGCGCTCAGTCAGACCCAGTGGTGACATGTGGCAAGACGCTCCTCGGGGCGCGTCTTGGTTGGGCCTCTCTCCTGGAGGCCCTCTGTCAGACCCAGTGTTGACAGGTGGCAAGAAGCTCCTCGGGGCGCGTCTTGCTCAGGCTTCTCTCCTGGAGGCCCTCAGTAAGACCCATTGTTGACAAGTGTCAAGACGCTCCTCGGGGCGCTTCTTGCTTGGGCCTCTCTCCTGGAGGCCCTCAGTCAGACCCATTGTTGACATGTGGCAAGACGCTCCTCGGGGCGTGTCTTGCTGGGGCTTCTCTCCTGGAGGCACTCAGTCAGACCCAGTGTTGACATGTGGCAAGACGCTCCTCGGGGCGCGTCTTGCTTGGGCCTCTCTCCTGGAGGCGCTCAGTCAGACCCAGTGTTGACACGTTGCAAGACGCTCCTCGGGGCGCATCTTCCTTGGGCCTCTCTCCTGGAGGCTCTCAGTCAGACCGAGTAGTGACATGTGGCATGACGCTCCTCGGGGTGTGTCTTAATTGGGCCTCTCTCCTGGAGTCGCTCAGTCAGACCCAGTGGTGACATGTGGCAAGACACTCCTCGGGGCGCGTCTTGCTTGGGCTTCTCTCCTGGAGGCCCTCAGTCAGACCCATTGTTGACATGTGGCAAGACGCTCCTCGGGGCGCGTCTTGCTTGGGCCTCTCTCCTGGAGGCGCTCAGTCAGACCGAGTGCTGACATGTGGCAAGACGCTCCTCGGGCCGCGTGTTGCTTGGGCCTCTCTCCTGGAGGCTCTCAGTCAGACCCAGTGGTGACATGTGGCAAGACGCTCCTCGGGGCGCGTCTTGCTTGGGCCTCTCTCCTGGAGGCGCTCAGTCAGACCGAGTGCTGACATGTGGCAAGACGCTCCTCGGGGCGCCTCTTGCTTGGGACTCTCTCCTGGAGGCGCTCAGTCAGACCCAGTGGTGACATGTGGCTAGACGCTCCTCGGGGCACGTATTGCTTGGGCCTCTCTCCTGGAGGCCCTCTGTCAGACCCAGTGTTGACATGTGGCAAGACGCTCCTCGGGGCGCGTCTTGCTGGGGCTTCTCTCATGGAGGCGCTCAGTCAGACCCAGTGTTGACATGTGGCAAGACGCTCCTCGGGGCGCTTCCTGCTTGGGTCTCTCTCCTGGAGGCGCTCAGTCAGACCCAGTGTTGACATGTGGCAAGACGCTCCAAGGGGCGCGTCTTGCTTGGGCCTCTCTCCTGGAGGCGCTCAGTCAGACCCAGTGGTGTCATGTGGCAAGACGCTCCTCGGGGCGCGTATTGCTTGGGCCTCTCTCCTGGAGGCCCTCTGTCAGACCCAGTGTTGACATGTGGCAAGACGCTCCTCGGGGCTCATCTTCCTTGGGCCTCTCTCCTGGAGGCTCTCAGTCAGACCGAGTAGTGACATGTGGCATGAAGCTCCTCGGGGCGCCTTCTTGCTTGAACCTCTCTCCTGGAGTCGCTCAGTCAGACCCAGTGGTGACATGTGGCAAGACACTCCTCGGGGCGCTTCTTGCTTGGGCCTCTCTCCCGGAGGCCCTCTGTCAGACCCAGTGTTGACATGTGTCAAGACGCTCCTCGGGGCGCGTCTTGCTTGGGCCTCTCTCCTGGAGGCGCTCAGTCAGACCGAGTGCTGACATGTGGCAAGACGCTCCTCGGGGCGCGTCTTGCTTGGGCTTCTCTCCTGGAGGCCCTCAGGCAGACCCATTGTTGACATGTGGCAAGACGCTCCTCGGGGCGCGTCTTGCTTGGGCCTCTCTCCTGGAGGCGCTCAGTCAGACCGAGTGCTGACATTTGGCAAGACGCTCCTTGGGCCGCGTGTTGCTTGGGCTTCTCTCCTGGAGGCGGTCAGTCAGACCCATTGTTGACATGTGGCAATACGCTCCTCGGGGCGCGTCTTGCTGGGGCTTCTCTCATGGAGGCACTCAGTCAGACACAGTGTTGACATGTGGCAAGACGCTCCTCAGGGCGCGTCTTGCTTGGGCCTCTCTCCTGGAGGCGCTCAGTCAGACCCAGTGTTGACACGTTGCAAGACGCTCCTCGGGGCGCGTCTTCCTTGGGCCTCTCTCCTGGAGGCTCTCAGTCAGACCGAGTAGTGACATGTGGCATGACGCTCCTCGGGGTGCGTCTTAATTGGGCCTCTCTCCTGGAGTCGCTCAGTCGGACCCAGTGGTGACATGTGAAAAGACACTCCTCGGGGCGCGTCTTGCTTGGGCTTCTCTCCTGGAGGCCCTCAGTCAGACCCATTGTTGACATGTGGCAAGACGCTCCTCGGGGCGCGTCTTGCTTGGGCCTCTCTCCTGGAGGCGCTCAGTCAGACCGAGTGCTGACATGTGGCAAGACGCTCCTCGGGCCGCGTGTTGCTTGGGCCTCTCTCCTGGAGGCTCTCAGTCAGACCCAGTGGTGACATGTGGCAAGACGCTCCTCGGGGCGCGTCTTGCTTGGGCCTCTCTCCTGGAGGCGCTCAGTCAGACCGAGTGCTGACATGTGGCAAGACGCTCCTCGGGGCGCCTCTTGCTTGGGACTCTCTCCTGGAGGCGCTCAGTCAGACCCAGTGGTGACATGTGGCTAGACGCTCCTCGGGGCACGTAATGCTTGGGCCTCTCTCCTGGAGGCCCTCTGTCAGACCCAGTGTTGACATGTGGCAAGACGCTCCTCGGGGCGCGTCTTGCTTGGGCCTCTCTCCTGGAGGCCCTTAATCAGACCCAGTGTTGACACGTGGCAAGACGCTCCTCGGCGAGCGGTTTGCTTGGGCCTCTCTCCAGGAGGCGCTCAGTCAAACCGAGTAGTGACATGTGGCATGACGCTCCTCGGGGTGCGTCTTGCTTGGGCCTCTCTCCTGGAGGCGCTCAGTCAGACCCAGTGGTGACATATGGCAAGACACTCCTCGGTGCGCGTCTTGCTTGGGCCTCTCTCCTGGTGGCCCTCTGTCAGACCCAGTGTTGACATGTGGCAAGACGCTCCTCGGGGCGCGTCTTGCTTGGGCCTCTCTCCTGGAGGCGCTCAGTCAGACCCAGTGTTGACATGTGGCAAGACGCTCCTCGGGGCGCGTCTTGCTTGGGCCTCTCTCCTGGAGGCGCTCAGTCAGACCCAGTGTTGACATGTGGCAAGACGCTCCTCGGGGCGCGTCTTGCTTGGGCCTCTCTCCTGGAGGCGCTCAGTCAGACCCAGTGTTGACATGTGGCAAGACGCTCCTCGGGGCGCGTCTTGCTTGGGCCTCTATCCTGGAGGCGCTCCGTCAGACCCATTGTTGACATGTGGCAAGACGCTCCTCGGGGCGCATCTTCCTTGGGCCTCTCTCCTGGAGGCTCTCAGTCAGACCGAGTATTGACATGTGGCATGTCGCTCCTCGGGGCGCCTTTCTTGCTTGGGCCTCTCTCCTGGAGTCGCTCAGTCAGACCCAGTGGTGACATGTGGCAAGACACTCCTCGGGGCGCGTCTTGCTTGGGCCTCTCTCCCGGAGGCCCTCTGTCAGACCCAGTGTTGACATGTGTCAAGACGCTCCTTCGGGGCGCGTCTTGCTTGGGCCTCTATCCTGGAGGCGCTAAGTCAGACCCAGTGTTGACATGTGGCAAGACGCTCCTCGGGGCGCGTCTTGCTTGGGCCTCTCTCCAGGAGGCGCTCAGTCAGACCGAGTAGTGACATGTGGAATGACGCTCCTCGGGGCGCGTCTTGCTTTGGCCTCTCTCCTGGAGGCGCTCAGTCAGACCCAGTGGTGACATGTGGCAAGACACTCCTCGGGGCGTGTCTTGCTTGGGCCTCTCTCCTGGAGGCCCTCTGTCAGACCCAGTGTTGACATGTGGCAAGACGCTCCTAGGGGCGCGTCTTGCTTGGGCCTCTCTCCTGGAGGCGCTCAGTCAGACCGAGTGCTGACATGTGGCAAGACGCTCCTCGGTGCGCGTCTTGCTTGGGCCTCTCTCCTGGAGGCGCTCAGTCAGACCCAGTGGTGACATATGGCAAGACGCTCCTCGGTGCGCGTCTTGCTTGGGCCTCTCTCCTGGAGGCGCTCAGTCAGACCCAGTGGTGACATATGGCAAGATGCTCCTTGGGGCGCGTGTTGCTTGGGCCTCTCTCCTGGAGGCCCTCTGTCAGACCCAGTGTTGACATGTGGCAAGACGCTCCTCGGGGCGCGTCTTGGTTGGGCCTATCTCCTGGAGGCCCTCAATCAGACCCAGTGTTGACACATTGCAAGACACTCCTCGGGGCGCGTCTTGCTTGGGCCTCTCTCCCGGAGGCCCTCTGTCAGACCCAGTGTTGACATGTGTCAAGACGCTCCTCGGGGCGCGTCTTGCTTGGGCCTCTCTCCTGGAGGCGCTCAGTCAGACCGAGTGCTGACATGTGGCAAGACGCTCCTCGGGGCGCGTCTTGCTTGGGCTTCTCTCCTGGAGGCCCTCAGTCAGACCCATTGTTGACATGTGGCAAGACGCTCCTCGGGGCGCGTCTTGCTTGGGCCTCTCTCCTGGAGGCGCTCAGTCAGACCGAGTGCTGACATGTGGCAAGACGCTCCTCGGACCGCGTCTTGCTTGGGCTTCTCTCCTGGAGGCCCTCAGTCAGACCCATTGTTGACATGTGGCAAGACGCTCCTCGGGGCGCGTCTTGCTGGGTTTTCTCTCATGGAGGCACTCAGTCAGACCCAGTGTTGACATGTGGCAAGACGCTCCTCGGGGCGCGTCTTGCTTGGGCTTCTCTCCTGGAGGCCCTCAGTCAGACCCATTGTTGACATGTGGCAAGACGCTCCTCGGGGCGCGTCTTGCTTGGGCCTCTCTCCTGGAGGCGCTCAGTCAGACCGAGTGCTGACATTTGGCAAGACGCTCCTTGGGCCGCGTGTTGCTTGGGCATCTCTCCTGGAGGCGGTCAGTCAGACCCATTGTTGACATGTGGCAATACGCTCCTCGGGGCGCGTCTTGCTGGGGCTTCTCTCATGGAGGCACTCAGTCAGACACAGTGTTGACATGTGGCAAGACGCTCCTCAGGGCGCGTCTTGCTTGGGCCTCTCTCCTGGAGGCGCTCAGTCAGACCCAGTGTTGACACGTTGCAAGACGCTCCTCGGGGCACGTCTTCCTTGGGCCTCTCTCCTGGAGGCTCTCAGTCAGACCGAGTAGTGACATGTGGCATGACGCTCCTCGGGGTGCGTCTTAATTGGGCCTCTCTCCTGGAGTCGCTCAGTCAGACCCAGTGGTGACATGTGGCAACACACTCCTCGGGGCGCGTCTTGCTTGGGCCTCTCTCCTGGAGGCTCTCAGTCAGACCCAGTGGTGACATGTGGCAAGACGCTCCTCGGGGCACGTCTTGCTTGGGCCTCTCTCCTGGAGGCGCTCAGTCAGACCGAGTGCTGACATGTGGCAAGACGCTCCTCGGGGCGCCTCTTGCTTGGGACTCTCTCCTGGAGGCGCTCAGTCAGACCCAGTGGTGACATGTGGCTAGACGCTCCTCGGGACACGTAATGCTTGGGCCTCTCTCCTGGAGGCCCTCTGTCAGACCCAGTGTTGACATGTGGCAAGACGCTCCTCGGGGCGCATCTTGCTTGGGCCTCTCTCCTGGAGGCCCTTAATCAGACCCAGTGTTGACACGTTGCAAGACGCTCCTCGGCGAGCGTTTTGCTTGGGCCTCTCTCCAGGAGGCGCTCAGTCAGACCGAGTAGTGACATGTGGCATGACGCTCCTCGGGGTGCGTCTTGCTTGGGCCTCTCTCCTGGAGGCGCTCAGTCAGACCCAGTGGTGACATGTGGCAAGACACTCCTCGGGGCGTGTCTTGCTTGGGCCTCTCTCCTGGAGGCCCTCTGTCAGACCCAGTGTTGACATGTGGCAAGACGCTCCAAGGGGCGCGTCTTCCTTGGGCCTCTCTCCTGGAGGCGCTCAGTCAGACCCAGTGGTGACATATGGCAAGATGCTCCTTGGGGCGCGTGTTGCTTGGGCCTCTCTCCTGGTGGCCCTCTGTCAGACCCAGTGTTGACATGTGGCAAGACACTCCTCGGGGCGCGTCTTGCTTGGGCTTCTCTCCTGGAGGCCCTCAGTCAGACCCAGTGGTGACAAGTGTCAAGACGCTCCTTGGGGCACGTCTTGCTTGGGCCCCTCTCCTGGAGGCGCTCAGTCAGACCCATTGTTGACATGTGGCAAGACACTCCTCGGGGCGCGTCTTGCTGGGGCTTCTCTCATGGAGGCGCTCAGTCAGACCCAGTGTTGACATGTGGCAAGACGCTCCTCGGGGCGCGTCTTGCTTGGGCCTCTCTCCTGGAGGGGCTCAGTCAGACCCAGTGTTGACATGTGGCAAGACGCTCCTCGGGGCGCGTCTTGCTTGGGCCTCTCTCCTGGAGGCGCTCAGTC
The DNA here is from genome assembly GCF_043380555.1 of Nothobranchius furzeri. Classification (NCBI taxonomy): domain Eukaryota; kingdom Metazoa; phylum Chordata; class Actinopteri; order Cyprinodontiformes; family Nothobranchiidae; genus Nothobranchius; species Nothobranchius furzeri. The sequence continues at coordinate 525,041 of NC_091750.1, forward strand.
AGACCCATTGTTGACATGTGGCAAGACGCTCCTCGGGGCGCGTCTTGCTTGGGCCTCTCTCCTGGAGGCGCTCAGTAAGACCCAGTGTTGACATGTGGCAAGACGCTCCTCGGGGTGCGTCTTGGTTGGGTCTCTCTCCTGGAGGCCCTCAATCAGACCCAGTGTTGACACGTTGCAAGACGCTCCTCGGGGCGCATCTTCCTTGGGCCTCTCTCCTGGAGGCTCTCAGTCAGACCGAGTAGTGACATGTGGCATGACGCTCCTCGGGGCGCCTTCTTGCTTGGGCCTCTCTCCTGGAGTCGCTCAGTCAGACCCAGTGGTGACATGTGGCAAGACACTCCTCGGGGCGCGTCTTGCTTGGGCCTCTCTCCCGGAGGCCCTCTGTCAGACCCAGTGTTGACATGTGTCAAGATGCTCCTCGGGGCGCGTCTTGATTGGGCCTCTCTCCTGGAGGCGCTCAGTCAGACCGAGTGCTGACATGTGGCAAGACGCTCCTCGGGGCGCGTCTTGCTTGGGCCTCTCTCCTGGAGGCGCTCAGTCAAACCGAGTGCTGACATGTGGCAAGACGCTCCTCGGGCCGCGTGTTGCTTGGGCTTCTCTCCTGGAGGCCCTCAGTCAGACCCATTGTTGACATATGGCAATACGCTCCTCGGGGCGCGTCTTGCTTGGCCTTCTCTCATGGAGGCCCTCAGTCAGACCCAGTGTTGACATGTGGCAAGACGCTCCTCGGGGCGCGTCTTGCTGGGGCTTCTCTCATGGAGGCACTCAGTCAGACCCAGTGTTGACATGTGGCAAGACGCTCCTTCGGGGCGCGTCTTGCTTGGGCCTCTCTCCTGGAGGCGCTAAGTCAGACCCAGTGTTGACATGTGGCAAGATGCTCCTCGGGGCGCGTCTTGCTTGGGCCTCTCTCCAGGAGGCGCTCAGTCAGACCGAGTAGTGACATGTGGAATGATGCTCCTCGGGGCGCGTCTTGCTTGGGCCTCTCTCCTGGAGGCGCTCAGTCAGACCGAGTGCTGACATGTGGCAAGACGCTCCTCGGTGCGCGTCTTGCTTGGGCCTCTCTCCTGGAGGCGCTCAGTCAGACCCAGTGGTGACATATGGCAAGACGCTCCTCGGTGCGCGTCTTGCTTGGGCCTCTCTCCTGGAGGCGCTCAGTCAGACCCAGTGGTTACATTTGGCAAGATGCTCCTTGGGGCGCGTGTTGCTTGGGCCTCTCTCCTGGAGGCCCTCTGTCAGACCGAGTGTTGACATGTGGCAAGACACTCCTCGGGGTGCGTCTTGCTTGGGCCTCTCTCCTGGAGGCGCTCAGTCAGACCCAGTGTTGACATGTGGCAAGACGCTCCGCGGGGCGCGTCTTGCTTGGGCCTCTCTCCTGGAGGCGCTCAGTCAGACCCAGTGGTGACATGTGGCAAGACGCTCCTCAGGGCGCGTATTGCTTGGGCCTCTCTCCTGGAGGCCCTCTGTCAGACCCAGTGTTGACATGTGGCAAGACGCTCATCGGGGCGCGTCTTGCTTGGGCCTCTCTCCTGGAGGCCCTCAATCAGACCCAGTGTTGACACGTTGCAAGACGCTCCAAGGGGCGCATCTTCCTTGGGCCTCTCTCCTGGAGGCTCTCAGTCAGACCGAGTAGTGACATGTGGCATGACGCTCCTCGGGGCGCCTTCTTGCTTGGGCCTCTCTCCTGGAGTCACTCAGTCAGACGCAGTGGTGACATGTGGCAAGACGCTCCTCGGGGCGCGTCTTGCTTGGGCCTCTCTCCTGGAGGCGCTCAGTCAGACCCAGTGTTGACATGTGGCAAGACGCTCCTCGGGGCGCGTCTTGCTTGGGCCTCTCTCCTGGAGGCGCTCAGTCAGACCCAGTGTTGACATGTGGCAAGACGCTCCTCGGGGCGCGTCTTGCTTGGGCCTCTCTCCTGGAGGCCCTCTGTCAGACCCAGTGTTGACATGTGCTCCTCGGGGCGCGTCTTGCTTGGGCTTCTCTCCTGGAGGCCCTCAGGCAGACCCATTGTTGACATGTGGCAAGACGCTCCTCGGGGCGCATCTTGCTTGGGCCTCTCTCCTGGAGGCGCTCAGTCAGACCGAGTGCTGACATTTGGCAAGACGCTCCTTGGGCCGCGTGTTGCTTGGGCTTCTCTCCTGGAGGCGGTCAGTCAGACCCATTGTTGACATGTGGCAATACGCTCCTCGGGGCGCGTCTTGCTGGGGCTTCTCTCATGGAGGCACTCAGTCAGACACAGTGTTGACATGTGGCAAGACGCTCCTCAGGGCGCGTCTTGCTTGGGCCTCTCTCCTGGAGGCGCTCAGTCAGACCCAGTGTTGACACGTTGCAAGACGCTCCTCGGGGCGCGTCTTCCTTGGGCCTCTCTCCTGGAGGCTCTCAGTCAGACCGAGTAGTGACATGTGGCATGACGCTCCTCGGGGTGCGTCTTAATTGGGCCTCTCTCCTGGAGTCGCTCAGTCAGACCCAGTGGTGACATGTGAAAAGACACTCCTCGGGGCGCGTCTTGCTTGGGCTTCTCTCCTGGAGGCCCTCAGTCAGACCCATTGTTGACATGTGGCAAGACGCTCCTCGGGGCGCGTCTTGCTTGGGCCTCTCTCCTGGAGGCGCTCAGTCAGACCGAGTGCTGACATGTGGCAAGACGCTCCTCGGGCCGCGTGTTGCTTGGGCCTCTCTCCTGGAGGCTCTCAGTCAGACCCAGTGGTGACATGTGGCAAGACGCTCCTCGGGGCGCGTCTTGCTTGGGCCTCTCTCCTGGAGGCGCTCAGTCAGACCGAGTGCTGACATGTGGCAAGACGCTCCTCGGGGCGCCTCTTGCTTGGGACTCTCTCCTGGAGGCGCTCAGTCAGACCCAGTGGTGACATGTGGCTAGACGCTCCTCGGGGCACGTAATGCTTGGGCCTCTCTCCTGGAGGCCCTCTGTCAGACCCAGTGTTGACATGTGGCAAGACGCTCCTCGGGACGCGTCTTGCTTGGGCCTCTCTCCTGGAGGCCCTTAATCAGACCCAGTGTTGACACGTGGCAAGACGCTCCTCGGCGAGCGGTTTGCTTGGGCCTCTCTCCAGGAGGCGCTCAGTCAAACCGAGTAGTGACATGTGGCATGACGCTCCTCGGGGTGCGTCTTGCTTGGGCCTCTCTCCTGGAGGCGCTCAGTCAGACCCAGTGGTGACATGTGGCAAGACACTCCTCGGGGCGTGTCTTGCTTGGGCCTCTCTCCTGGAGGCCCTCTGTCAGACCCAGTGTTGACATGTGGCAAGACGCTCCAAGGGGCGCGTCTTGCTTGGGCCTCTCTCCTGGAGGCGCTCAGTCAGACCCAGTGGTGACATATGGCAAGACACTCCTCGGTGCGCGTCTTGCTTGGGCCTCTCTCCTGGTGGCCCTCTGTCAGACCCAGTGTTGACATGTGGCAAGACACTCCTCGGGGCGCGTCTTGCTTGGGCTTCTCTCCTGGAGGCCCTCAGTCAGACACAGTGGTGACATATGGCAAGACACTCCTCGGTGCGCGTCTTGCTTGGGCCTCTCTCCTGGTGGCCCTCTGTCAGACCCAGTGTTGACATGTGGCAAGACACTCCTCGGGGCGCGTCTTGCTTGGGCTTCTCTCCTGGAGGCCCTCAGTCAGACCCAGTGGTGACAAGTGTCAAGACGCTCCTTGGGGCACGTCTTGCTGGGGCTTCTCTCATGGAGGCGCTCAGTCAGACCCAGTGTTGACATGTGGCAAGACGCTCCTCGGGGCGCGTCTTGCTTGGGCCTCTCTCCTGGAGGCGCTCAGTCAGACCCAGTGTTGACATGTGGCAAGACGCTCCTCGGGGCGCGTCTTGCTTCGGCCTCTCTCCTGGAGGCGCTCAGTCAGACCCAGTGTTGACATGTGGCAAGACGCTCCTCGGGGCGCGTCTTGCTTGGGCCTCTCTCCTGGAGGCGCTCCGTCAGACCCATTGTTGACATGTGGCAAGACGCTCCTCGGGGCGCATCTTCCTTGGGCCTCTCTCCTGGAGGCTCTCAGTCAGACCGAGTATTGACATGTGGCATGACGCTCCTCGGGGCGCCTTTCTTGCTTGGGCCTCTCTCCTGGAGTCGCTCAGTCGGACCCAGTGGTGACATGTGGCAAGACACTCCTCGGGGCGCGTCTTGCTTGGGCCTCTCTCCCGGAGGCCCTCTGTCAGACCCAGTGTTGACATGTGTCAAGACGCTCCTTCGGGGCGCGTCTTGCTTGGGCCTCTCTCCTGGAGGCGCTAAGTCAGACCCAGTGTTGACATGTGGCAAGACGCTCCTCGGGGCGCGTCTTGCTTGGGCCTCTCTCCAGGAGGCGCTCAGTCAGACCGAGTAGTGACATGTGGAATGACGCTCCTCGGGGCGCGTCTTGCTTGGGCCTCTCTCCTGGAGGCGCTCAGTCAGACCCAGTGGTGACATGTGGCAAGACACTCCTCGGGGCGTGTCTTGCTTGGGCCTCTCTCCTGGAGGCCCTCTGTCAGACCCAGTGTTGACATGTGGCAAGACGCTCCTAGGGGCGCGTCTTGCTTGGGCCTCTCTCCTGGAGGCGCTCAGTCAGACCGAGTGCTGACATGTGGCAAGACGCTCCTCGGTGCGCGTCTTGCTTGGGCCTCTCTCCTGGAGGCGCTCAGTCAGACCCAGTGGTGACATATGGCAAGACGCTCCTCGGTGCGCGTCTTGCTTGGGCCTCTCTCCTGGAGGCGCTCAGTCAGACCCAGTGGTGACATATGGCAAGATGCTCCTTGGGGCGCGTGTTGCTTGGGCCTCTCTCCTGGAGGCCCTCTGTCAGACCCAGTGTTGACATGTGGCAAGACGCTCCTCGGGGCGCGTCTTGGTTGGGCCTATCTCCTGGAGGCCCTCAATCAGACCCAGTGTTGACACGTTGCAAGACACTCCTCGGGGCGCGTCTTGCTTGGGCCTCTCTCCCGGAGGCCCTCTGTCAGACCCAGTGTTGACATGTGTCAAGACGCTCCTCGGGGCGCGTCTTGCTTGGGCCTCTCTCCTGGAGGCGCTCAGTCAGACCGAGTGCTGACATGTGGCAAGACGCTCCTCGGGGCGCGTCTTGCTTGGGCTTCTCTCCTGGAGGCCCTCAGTCAGACCCATTGTTGACATGTGGCAAGACGCTCCTCGGGGCGCGTCTTGCTTGGGCCTCTCTCCTGGAGGCGCTCAGTCAGACCGAGTGCTGACATGTGGCAAGACGCTCCTCGGGCCGCGTCTTGCTTGGGCTTCTCTCCTGGAGGCCCTCAGTCAGACCCATTGTTGACATGTGGCAAGACGCTCCTCGGGGCGCGTCTTGCTGGGTTTTCTCTCATGGAGGCACTCAGTCAGACCCAGTGTTGACATGTGGCAAGACGCTCCTCGGGGCGCGTCTTGCTTGGGCTTCTCTCCTGGAGGCCCTCAGTCAGACCCATTGTTGACATGTGGCAAGACGCTCCTCGGGGCGCGTCTTGCTTGGGCCTCTCTCCTGGAGGCGCTCAGTCAGACCGAGTGCTGACATTTGGCAAGACGCTCCTTGGGCCGCGTGTTGCTTGGGCATCTCTCCTGGAGGCGGTCAGTCAGACCCATTGTTGACATGTGGCAATACGCTCCTCGGGGCGCGTCTTGCTGGGGCTTCTCTCATGGAGGCACTCAGTCAGACACAGTGTTGACATGTGGCAAGACGCTCCTCAGGGCGCGTCTTGCTTGGGCCTCTCTCCTGGAGGCGCTCAGTCAGACCCAGTGTTGACACGTTGACAGACGCTCCTCGGGGCGCGTCTTCCTTGGGCCTCTCTCCTGGAGGCTCTCAGTCAGACCGAGTAGTGACATGTGGCATGACGCTCCTCGGGGTGCGTCTTAATTGGGCCTCTCTCCTGGAGTCGCTCAGTCAGACCCAGTGGTGACATGTGGCAAGACACTCCTCGGGGCGCGTCTTGCTTGGGCTTCTCTCCTGGAGGCCCTCAGTCAGACCCATTGTTGACATGTGGCAAGACGCTCCTCGGGTGCATCTTGCTTGGGCCTCTCTCCTGGAGGCGCTCAGTCAGACCGAGTGCTGACATGTGGCAAGACGCTCCTCGGGCCGCGTGTTGCTTGGGCCTCTCTCCTGGAGGCTCTCAGTCAGACCCAGTGGTGACATGTGGCAAGACGCTCCTCGGGGCACGTCTTGCTTGGGCCTCTCTCCTGGAGGCGCTCAGTCAGACCGAGTGCTGACATGTGGCAAGACGCTCCTCGGGGCGCCTCTTGCTTGGGACTCTCTCCTGGAGGCGCTCAGTCAGACCCAGTGGTGACATGTGGCTAGACGCTCCTCGGGACACGTAATGCTTGGGCCTCTCTCCTGGAGGCCCTCTGTCAGACCCAGTGTTGACATGTGGCAAGACGCTCCTCGGGGCGCATCTTGCTTGGGCCTCTCTCCTGGAGGCCCTTAATCAGACCCAGTGTTGACACGTGGCAAGACGCTCCTCGGCGAGCGTTTTGCTTGGGCCTCTCTCCAGGAGGCGCTCAGTCAGACCGAGTAGTGACATGTGGCATGACGCTCCTCGGGGTGCGTCTTGCTTGGGCCTCTCTCCTGGAGGCGCTCAGTCAGACCCAGTGGTGACATGTGGCAAGACACTCCTCGGGGCGTGTCTTGCTTGGGCCTCTCTCCTGGAGGCCCTCTGTCAGTCCCAGTGTTGACATGTGGCAAGACGCTCCAAGGGGCGCGTCTTCCTTGGGCCTCTCTCCTGGAGGCGCTCAGTCAGACCCAGTGGTGACATATGGCAAGATGCTCCTTGGGGCGCGTGTTGCTTGGGCCTCTCTCCTGGTGGCCCTCTGTCAGACCCAGTGTTGACATGTGGCAAGACACTCCTCGGGGCGCGTCTTGCTTGGGCTTCTCTCCTGGAGGCCCTCAGTCAGACCCAGTGGTGACAAGTGTCAAGACGCTCCTTGGGGCACGTCTTGCTTGGGCCCCTCTCCTGGAGGCGCTCAGTCAGACCCATTGTTGACATGTGGCAAGACGCTCCTCGGGGCGCGTCTTGCTGGGGCTTCTCTCATGGAGGCGCTCAGTCAGACCCAGTGTTGACATGTGGCAAGACGCTCCTCGGGGCGCGTCTTGCTTGGACCTCTCTCCTGGAGGCGCTCAGTCAGACCCAGTGTTGACATGTGGCAAGACGCTCCTCGGGGCGCGTCTTGCTTGGGCCTCTCTCCTGGAGGCGCTCAGTCAGACCCATTGTTGACATGTGGCAAGACGCTCCTCGGGGCGCGTCTTGCTTGGGCCTCTCTCCTGGAGGCGCTCAGTCAGACCCAGTGTTGACATGTGGCAAGACGCTCCTCGGGGTGCGTCTTGGTTGGGTCTCTCTCCTGGAGGCCCTCAATCAGACCCAGTGTTGACACGTTGCAAGACGCTCCTCGGGGCGCATCTTCCTTGGGCCTCTCTCCTGGAGGCTCTCAGTCAGACCGAGTAGTGACATGTGGCATGACGCTCCTCGGGGCGCCTTCTTGCTTGGGCCTCTCTCCTGGAGTCGCTCAGTCAGACCCAGTGGTGACATGTGGCAAGACACTCCTCGGGGCGCGTCTTGCTTGGGCCTCTCTCCCGGAGGCCCTCTGTCAGACCCAGTGTTGACATGTGTCAAGATGCTCCTCGGGGCGCGTCTTGATTGGGCCTCTCTCCTGGAGAAGCTCAGTCAGACCGAGTGCTGACATGTGGCAAGACGCTCCTCGGGGCGCGTCTTGCTTGGGCCTCTCTCCTGGAGGCGCTCAGTCAGACCGAGTGCTGACATGTGGCAAGACGCTCCTCGGGCCGCGTGTTGCTTGGGCTTCTCTCCTGGAGGCCCTCAGTCAGACCCATTGTTGACATGTGGCAATACGCTCCTCGGGGCGCGTCTTGCTTGGCCTTCTCTCATGGAGGCCCTCAGTCAGACCCAGTGTTGACATGTGGCAAGACGCTCCTCGGGGCGCGTCTTGCTGGGGCTTCTCTCATGGAGGCACTCAGTCAGACCCAGTGTTGACATGTGGCAAGACGCTCCTTCGGGGCGCGTCTTGCTTGGGCCTCTCTCCTGGAGGCGCTAAGTCAGACCCAGTGTTGACATGTGGCAAGACGCTCCTCGGGGCGCGTCTTGCTTGGGCCTCTCTCCAGGAGGCGCTCAGTCAGACCGAGTAGTGACATGTGGAATGATGCTCCTCGGGGCGCGTCTTGCTTGGGCCTCTCTCCTGGAGGCGCTCAGTCAGACCGAGTGCTGACATGTGGCAAGACGCTCCTCGGTGCGCGTCTTGCTTGGGCCTCTCTCCTGGAGGCGCTCAGTCAGACCCAGTGGTGACATATGGCAAGACGCTCCTCGGTGCGCGTCTTGCTTGGGCCTCTCTCCTGGAGGCGCTCAGTCAGACCCAGTGGTTACATTTGGCAAGATGCTCCTTGGGGCGCGTGTTGCTTGGGCCTCTCTCCTGGAGGCCCTCTGTCAGACCCAGTGTTGACATGTGGCAAGACACTCCTCGGGGCGCGTCTTGCTTGGGCTTCTCTCCTGGAGGCCCTCAGTCAGACCCAGTGTTGACAAGTGTCAAGACGCTCCTTGGGGCATGTCTTCCTTGGGACCCTCTCCTGGAGGCGCTCAGTCAGACCCATTGTTGACATGTGGCAAGACGCTCCTCGGGGCGCGTCTTGCTGGGGCTTCTCTCATGGAGGCGCTCAGTCAGACCCAGTGTTGACATGTGGCAAGACGCTCCTCGGGGCACGTCTTGCTTGGGCCTCTCTCCTGGAGGCGCTCAGTCAGACCCAGTGTTGACATGTGGCAAGACGCTCCTCGGGGCGCGTCTTGCTTGGGCCTCTCTCCTGGAGGCACTCAGTCAGACCCAGTGTTGACATGTGGCAAGACGCGCCTCGGGGTGCGTCTTGCTTGGGCCTCTCTCCTGGAGGCGCTCAGTCAGACCCAGTGTTGACATGTGGCAAGACGCTCCTCGGGGCGCGTCTTGCTTGGGCCTCTCTCCTGGAGGCGCTCAGTCAGACCCAGTGGTGACATGTGGCAAGACGCTCCTCAGGGCGCGTATTGCTTGGGCCTCTCTCCTGGAGGCCCTCTGTCAGACCCAGTGTTGACATGTGGCAAGACGCTCATCGGGGCGCGTCTTGGTTGGGCCTCTCTCCTGGAGGCCCTCAATCAGACCCAGTGTTGACACGTTGCAAGACGCTCCAAGGGGCGCATCTTCCTTGGGCCTCTCTCCTGGAGGCTCTCAGTCAGACCGAGTAGTGACATGTGGCATGACGCTCCTCGGGGCGCCTTCTTGCTTGGGCCTCTCTCCTGGAGTCACTCAGTCAGACGCAGTGGTGACATGTGGCAAGACGCTCCTCGGGGCGCGTCTTGCTTGGGCCTCTCTCCTGGAGGCGCTCAGTCAGACCCAGTGTTGACATGTGGCAAGACGCTCCCTGGGGCGCGTCTTGCTTGGGCCTCTCTCCTGGAGGCGCTCAGTCAGACCCAGTGTTGACATGTGGCAAGACGCTCCTCGGGGCGCGTCTTGCTTGGGCCTCTCTCCTGGAGGCCCTCTGTCAGACCCAGTGTTGACATGTGGCAAGACGCTCTTCGGGGCGCGTCTTGGTTGGGCCTCTCTCCTGGAGGCCCTCAATCAGACCCAGTGTTGACACGTTGCAAGACGCTCCTCGGGGCGCATCTTCCTTGGGCCTCTCTCCTGGAGGCTCTCAGTCAGACCGAGTAGTGACATGTGGCATGACGCTCCTCGGGGCGCCTTCTTGCTTGGGCCTCTCTCCTGGAGTCGCTCAGTCAGACCCAGTGGTGACATGTGGCAAGACACTCCTCGGGGCGCGTCTTGCTTGGGCCTCTCTCCCGGAGGCCCTCTGTCAGACCCAGTGTTGACATGTGTCAAGACGCTCCTCGGGGCGCGTCTTGCTTGGGCCTCTCTCCTGGAGGCGCTCAGTCAGACCGAGTGCTGACATGTCGCAAGACGCTCCTCGGGGCGCGTCTTGCTTGGGCCTCTCTCCTGGAGGCCCTCTGTCAGACCCAGTGTTGACATGTGGCAAGACGCTCATCGGGGCGCGTCTTGGTTGGGCCTCTCTCCTGGAGGCCCTCAATCAGACCCAGTGTTGACACGTTGCAAGACGCTCCAAGGGGTGCATCTTCCTTGGGCCTCTCTCCTGGAGGCTCTCAGTCAGACCGAGTAGTGACATGTGGCATGACGCTCCTCGGGGCGCCTTCTTGCTTGGGCCTCTCTCCTGGAGTCACTCAGTCAGACGCAGTGGTGACATGTGGCAAGACGCTCCTCGGGGCGCGTCTTGCTTGGGCCTCTCTCCTGGAGGCGCTCAGTCAGACCCAGTGTTGACATGTGGCAAGACGCTCCTCGGGGCGCGTCTTGCTTGGGCCTCTCTCCTGGAGGCGCTCAGTCAGACCCAGTGTTGACATGTGGCAAGACGCTCCTCGGGGCGCGTCTTGCTTGGGCCTCCCTCCTGGAGGCCCTCTGTCAGACCCAGTGTTGACATGTGGCAAGACGCTCTTCGGGGCGCGTCTTGGTTGGGCCTCTCTCCTGGAGGCCCTCAATCAGACCCAGTGTTGACACGTTGCAAGACGCTCCTCGGGGCGCATCTTCCTTGGGCCTCTCTCCTGGAGGCTCTCAGTCAGACCGAGTAGTGACATGTGGCATGACGCTCCTCGGGGCGCCTTCTTGCTTGGGCCTCTCTCCTGGAGTCGCTCAGTCAGACCCAGTGGTGACATGTGGCAAGACACTCCTCGGGGCGCGTCTTGCTTGGGCCTCTCTCCCGGAGGCCCTCTGTCAGACCCAGTGTTGACATGTGTCAAGACGCTCCTCGGGGCGCGTCTTGCTTGGGCCTCTCTCCTGGAGGCGCTCAGTCAGACCGAGTGCTGACATGTCGCAAGACGCTCCTCGGGGCGCGTCTTGCTTGGGCCTCTCTCCTGGAGGCGCTCAGTCAGACCGAGTGCTGACATGTGGCAAGACGCTCCTCGGGCCGCGTGTTGCTTGGGCTTCTCTCCTGGAGGCCCCCAGTCAGACCCATTGTTGACATGTGGCAATACGCTCCTCGGGGCGCGTCTTGCTTGGGCTTCTCTCATGGAGGCCCTCAGTCAGACCCAGTGTTGATATGTGTCAAGACGCTCCTCCGGGCGCGTCTTTCTTGGGCCCCTCTCCTGGAGGCGCTCAGTCAGACCCAGTGTTGACATGTGGCAAGACGCTCCTCGGGGCGCGTCTTGCTGGGGCTTCTCTCATGGAGGCACTCAGTCAGACCCAGTGTTGACATGTGGCAAGACGCTTCTTCGGGGCGCGTCTTGCTTGGGCCTCTCTCCTGGAGGCGCTCAGTCAGACCCAGTGTTGACATGTGGCAAGACGCTCCTCGGGGCGCGTCTTGCTTGGGCCTCTCTCCAGGAGGCTCTCAGTCAGACCGAGTAGTGACATGTGGAATGACGCTCCTCGGGGCGCGTCTTGCTTGGGCCTCTCTCCTGGAGGCGCTCAGTCAGACCCAGTGGTGACATGTGGCAAGACACTCCTCGGGGCGTGTCTTGCTTGTGCCTCTCTCCTGGAGGCCCTCTGTCAGACCCAGTGTTTACATGTGGCAAGACGCTCCTAGGGGCGCGTCTTGCTTGGGCCTCTCTCCTGGAGGCGCTCAGTCAGACCGAGTGCTGACATGTGGCAAGACGCTCCTCGGTGCGCGTCTTGCTTGGGCCTCTCTCCTGGAGGCGCTAAGTCAGACCCAGTGGTGACATATGGCAAGACGCTCCTCGGTGCGCGTCTTGCTTGGGCCGCTCTCCTGGAGGCGCTCAGTCAGACCCAGTGGTGACATATGGCAAGATGCTCCTTGGGGCGCGTGTTGCTTGGGCCTCTCTCCTGGAGGAACCTCTGTCAGACCCAGTGTTGACATGTGGCAAGACACTCCTCGGGGCGCGTCTTGCTTGGGCTTCTCTCCTGGAGGCCCTCAGTCAGACCCAGTGTTGACAAGTGTCAAGACGCTCCTTGGGGCACGTCTTGCTTGGGACCCTCTCCTGGAGGCGCTCAGTCAGACCCATTGTTGACATGTGGCAAGACGCTCCTCGGGGCGCGTCTTGCTGGGGCTTCTCTCATGGAGGCGCTCAGTCAGACCCAGTGTTGACATGTGGCAAGACGCTCCTCGGGGCGGGTCTTGCTTGGGCCTCTCTCCTGGAGGCGCTCAGTCAGACCCAGTGTTGACATGTGGCAAGACGCTCCTCGGGGCGCGACTTGCTTGGGCCTCTCTCCTGGAGGCGCTCAGTCAGACCCAGTGGTGACATGTGGCAAGACGCTCCTCGGGGCGCGTATTGCTTGGGCCTCTCTCCTGGAGGCCCTCTGTCAGACCCAGTGTTGACATGTGGCAAGACGCTCATCGGGGCGCGTCTTGGTTGGGCCTCTCTCCTGGAGGCCCTCAATCAGACCCAGTGTTGACACGTTGCAAGACGCTCCTCGGGGCGCATCTTCCTTGGGCCTCTCTCCTGGAGGCTCTCAGTCAGACCGAGTAGTGACATGTGGCATGACGCTCCTCGGGGCGCCTTCTTGCTTGGGCCTCTCTCCTGGAGTCGCTCAGTCAGACCCAGTGGTGACATGTGGCAAGACGCTCCTCGGGGCGCGTCTTGCTTGGGCCTCTCTCCTGGAGGCGCTCAGTCAGACCCAGTGTTGACACGTTGCAAGACGCTCCTCGCGGCGCGTCTTCCTTGGGCCTCTCTCCTGGAGGCTCTCAGTCAGACCGAGTAGTGACATGTGGCATGACGCTCCTCGGGGTGCGTCTTAATTGGGCCTCTCTCCTGGAGTCGCTCAGTCAGACCCAGTGGTGACATGTGGCAAGACACTCCTCGAGGCGCGTCTTGCTTGGGCTTCTCTCCTGGAGGCCCTCAGTCAGACCCATTGTTGACATGTGGCAAGACGCTCCTCGGGCCACGTGTTGCTTGGGCCTCTCTCCTGGAGGCTCTCAGTCAGACCCAGTGGTGACATGTGGCAAGACACTCCTCGAGGCGCGTCTTGCTTGGGCCTCTCTCCTGGAGGTGCTCAGTCAGACCGAGTGCTGACATGTGGCAAGATGCTCCTCGGGCCACGTGTTGCTTGGGCCTCTCTCCTGGAGGCTCTCAGTCAGACCCAGTGGTGACATGTGGCAAGATGCTCCTCGGGGCGCGTCTTGCTTGGGCCTCTCTCCTGGAGGCGCTCAGTCAGACCGAGTGCTGACATGTGGCAAGACGCTCCTCGGGGCGCCTCTTGCTTGGGACTCTCTCCTGGAGGCGCTCAGTCAGACCCAGTGGTGACATGTGGCTAGACGCTCCTCGGGGCACGTATTGCTTGGGCCTCGCTCCTGGAGGCCCTCTGTCAGACCCAGTGTTGACATGTGGCAAGACGCTCTTCGGGGCGCGTCTTGGTTGGGCCTCTCTCCTGGAGGCCCTCAATCAGACCCAGTGTTGACACGTTGCAAGACGCTCCTCGGGGCGCATCTTCCTTGGGCCTCTCTCCTGGAGGCTCTCAGTCAGACCGAGTAGTGACATGTGGCATGACGCTCCTCGGGGCGCCTTCTTGCTTGGGCCTCTCTCCTGGAGTCGCTCAGTCAGACCCAGTGGTGACATGTGGCAAGACACTCCTCGGGGCGCGTCTTGCTTGGGCCTCTCTCCCGGAGGCCCTCTGTCAGACCCAGTGTTGACATGTGTCAAGACGCTCCTCGGGGCGCGTCTTGCTTGGGCCTCTCTCCTGGAGGCGCTCAGTCAGACCGAGTGCTGACATGTCGCAAGACGCTCCTCGGGGCGCGTCTTGCTTGGGCCTCTCTCCTGGAGGCGCTCAGTCAGACCGAGTGCTGACATGTGGCAAGACGCTCCTCGGGCCGCGTGTTGCTTGGGCTTCTCTCCTGGAGGCCCCCAGTCAGACCCATTGTTGACATGTGGCAATACGCTCCTCGGGGCGCGTCTTGCTTGGGCTTCTCTCATGGAGGCCCTCAGTCAGACCCAGTGTTGATATGTGTCAAGACGCTCCTCCGGGCGCGTCTTTCTTGGGCCCCTCTCCTGGAGGCGCTCAGTCAGACCCAGTGTTGACATGTGGCAAGACGCTCCTCGGGGCGCGTCTTGCTGGGGCTTCTCTCATGGAGGCACTCAGTCAGACCCAGTGTTGACATGTGGCAAGACGCTTCTTCGGGGCGCGTCTTGCTTGGGCCTCTCTCCTGGAGGCGCTCAGTCAGACCCAGTGTTGACATGTGGCAAGACGCTCCTCGGGGCGCGTCTTGCTTGGGCCTCTCTCCAGGAGGCTCTCAGTCAGACCGAGTAGTGACATGTGGAATGACGCTCCTCGGGGCGCGTCTTGCTTGGGCCTCTCTCCTGGAGGCGCTCAGTCAGACCCAGTGGTGACATGTGGCAAGACACTCCTCGGGGCGTGTCCTACTTGTGCCTCTCTCCTGGAGGCCCTCTGTCAGACCCAGTGTTTACATGTGGCAAGACGCTCCTAGGGGCGCGTCTTGCTTGGGCCTCTCTCCTGGAGGCGCTCAGTGAGACCGAGTGCTGACATGTGGCAAGACGCTCCTCGGTGCGCGTCTTGCTTGGGCCTCTCTCCTGGAGGCGCTAAGTCAGACCCAGTGGTGACATATGGCAAGACGCTCCTCGGTGCGCGTCTTGCTTGGGCCGCTCTCCTGGAGGCGCTCAGTCAGACCCAGTGGTGACATATGGCAAGATGCTCCTTGGGGCGCGTGTTGCTTGGGCCTCTCTCCTGGAGGAACCTCTGTCAGACCCAGTGTTGACATGTGGCAAGACACTCCTCGGGGCGCGTCTTGCTTGGGCTTCTCTCCTGGAGGCCCTCAGTCAGACCCAGTGTTGACAAGTGTCAAGACGCTCCTTGGGGCACGTCTTGCTTGGGACCCTCTCCTGGAGGCGCTCAGTCAGACCCATTGTTGACATGTGGCAAGACGCTCCTCGGGGCGCGTCTTGCTGGGGCTTCTCTCATGGAGGCGCTCAGTCAGACCCAGTGTTGACATGTGGCAAGACGCTCCTCGGGGCGGGTCTTGCTTGGGCCTCTCTCCTGGAGGCGCTCAGTCAGACCCAGTGTTGACATGTGGCAAGACGCTCCTCGGGGCGCGACTTGCTTGGGCCTCTCTCCTGGAGGCGCTCAGTCAGACCCAGTGGTGACATGTGGCAAGACGCTCCTCGGGGCGCGTATTGCTTGGGCCTCTCTCCTGGAGGCCCTCAGTCAGACCCAGTGGTGACATGTGGCAAGACGCTCCTCGGGGCGCGTCTTGCTTGGGCCTCTCTCCTGGAGGCGCTCAGTCAGACCCAGTGTTGACACGTTGCAAGACGCTCCTCGCGGCGCGTCTTCCTTGGGCCTCTCTCCTGGAGGCTCTCAGTCAGACCGAGTAGTGACATGTGGCATGACGCTCCTCGGGGTGCGTCTTAATTGGGCCTCTCTCCTGGAGTCGCTCAGTCAGACCCAGTGGTGACATGTGGCAAGACACTCCTCGAGGCGCGTCTTGCTTGGGCTTCTCTCCTGGAGGCCCTCAGTCAGACCCATTGTTGACATGTGGCAAGACGCTCCTCGGGCCACGTGTTGCTTGGGCCTCTCTCCTGGAGGCTCTCAGTCAGACCCAGTGGTGACATGTGGCAAGACACTCCTCGAGGCGCGTCTTGCTTGGGCCTCTCTCCTGGAGGTGCTCAGTCAGACCGAGTGCTGACATGTGGCAAGATGCTCCTCGGGCCACGTGTTGCTTGGGCCTCTCTCCTGGAGGCTCTCAGTCAGACCCAGTGGTGACATGTGGCAAGACGCTCCTCGGGGCGCGTCTTGCTTGGGCCTCTCTCCTGGAGGCGCTCAGTCAGACCGAGTGCTGACATGTGGCAAGACGCTCCTCGGGGCGCCTCTTGCTTGGGACTCTCTCCTGGAGGCGCTCAGTCAGACCCAGTGGTGACATGTGGCTAGACGCTCCTCGGGGCACGTATTGCTTGGGCCTCGCTCCTGGAGGCCCTCTGTCAGACCCAGTGTTGACATGTGGCAAGACGCTCCTCGGGGCGCGTCTTGCTTGGGCCTCTCTCCTGGAGGCCCTTAATCAGACCCAGTGTTGACACGTGGCAAGACGCTCCTCGGGGCGCGTCTTGCTTGGCTCTCTCTCCAGGAGGCGCTCAGTCAGACCCAGTAGTGACATGTGGCATGACGCTCCTCAGGGCGCGTCTTGCTTGGGCCTCTCTCCTGGAGGCGCTCAGTCAGACCCAGTGGTGACATGTGGCAAGACACTCCTCGGGGCGTGTCTTGCTTGGGCCTCTCTCCTGGAGGCCCTCTGTCAGACCCAGTGTTGACATGTGGCAAGACGCTCCTAGGGGCGCGTCTTGCTTGGGCCTCTCTCCTGGAGGCGCTCAGTCAGACCGAGTGCTGACATGTGGCAAGACGCTCCTCGGTGCGCGTCTTGCTTGGGCCTCTCTCCTGGAGGCGCTCAGTCAGACCCAGTGGTGACATATGGCAAGACACTCCTCGGTGCGCGTCTTGCTTGGGCCTCTCTCCTGGAGGCGCTCAGTCAGACCCAGTGGTGACTTATGGCAAGATGCTCCTTGGGGCGCGTGTTGCTTGGGCCTCTCTCCTGGAGGCCCTCTGTCAGACCCAGTGTTGACATGTGGCAAGACACTCCTCGGGGCGCGTCTTGCTTGGGCTTCTCTCCTGGAGGCCCTCAGTCAGACCCAGTGTTGACAAGTGTCAAGACGCTCCTTGGGGCACGTCTTGCTTGGGCCCCTCTCCTGGAGGCGCTCAGTCAGACCCATTGTTGACATGTGGCAAGACGCTCCTCGGGGGGCGTCTTGCTGGGGCTTCTCTCATGGAGGCGCTCAGTCAGACCCAGTGTTGACATGTGGCAAGACGCTCCTCGGGGCGCGTCTTGCTTGGGCCTCTCTCCTGGAGGACCTCTGTCAGACCCAGTGTTGACATGTGGCAAGACACTCTACGGGGCGCGTCTTGGTTGGGCCTCTCTCCTGGAGGCCCTCAATCAGACCCAGTGTTGACACGTTGCAAGACGCTCCTCGGGGCGCATCTTCCTTGGGCCTCTCTCCTGGAGGCTCTCAGTCAGACCGAGTAGTGACATGTGGCATGACGCTCCTCGGGGCGCCTTCTTGCTTGGGCCTCTCTCCTGGAGTCGCTCAGTCAGACCCAGTGGTGACATGTGGCAAGACACTCCTCGGGGCGCGTCTTGTTTGGGCCTCTCTCCCGGAGGCCCTCTGTCAGACCCAGTGTTGACATGTGTCAAGACGCTCCTCGGGGCGCGTCTTGCTTGGGCCTCTCTCCTGGAGGCGCTCAGTCAGACCGAGTGCTGACATGTGGCAAGACGCTCCTCGGGCCGCGTGTTGCTTGGGCTTCTCTCCTGGAGGCCCTCAGTCAGACCCATTGTTGACATGTGGCAATACGCTCCTCGGGGCGCGTCTTGCTTGGGCTTCTCTCATGGAGGCCCTCAGTCAGACCCAGTGTTGATATGTGTCAAGACGCTCCTCGGGGCGTGTCTTGTTTGGGCCTCTCTCCTGGAGGCGCTCAGTCAGACCCAGTGTTGACATGTGGCAAGACGCTCCTCGGGGCGCGTCTTGCTTGGGCCTCTCTCCTGGAGGCGCTCAGTCAGACCCAGTGTTGACATGTGGCAAGACGCTCTTCGGGGCGCGTCTTGCTTGGGCCTCTCTCCTGGAGGCGCTCAGTCAGACCCAGTGTTGACATGTGGCAAGACGCTCCTCGGGGCGCCTCTTGCTTGTGCCTCTCTCCTGGAGGCACTCAGTCAGACCCAGTGGTGATATGTGGCAAGACGCTCCTCGGGGCGCGTATTGCTTGGGCCTCTCTCCTGGAGGCCCTCTGTCAGACCCAGTGTTGACATGTGGCAAGACGCTCCTCGGGGCGCGTCTTGGTTGGGCCTCTCTCCTGGAGGCCCTCTGTCAGACCCAGTGTTGACATGTGGCAAGACGCTCCTCGGGGCTCGTCTTGCTTGGGCCTCTCTCCTGGAGGCGCTCAGTCAGACCCAGTGGTGACACGTGGCAAGACGCTCCTCGGGGCGCGTCTTGCTTGTGCCTCTCTCCTGGAGGAGCTCAGTCAGACCGAGTGCTGACATGTGGCAAGAAGCTCCTCGGGGCGCGTCTTGCTTGGGCTTCTCTCCTGGAGTCCCTCAGTAAGACCCATTGTTGACAAGTGTCAAGACGCTCCTCGGGGCGCTTCTTGCTTGGGCCTCTCTCCCGGAGGCCCTCTGTCAGACCCAGTGTTGACATGTGTCAAGACGCTCCTCGGGGCGCGTCTTGCTTGGGCCTCTCTCCTGGAGGCGCTCAGTCAGACCCAGTGTTGACATGTGGCAAGATGCTCCTCGGGGCGCGTCTTGCTTGGGCCTCTCTCCTGGAGGCGCTCAGTCAGACCCAGTGTTGACATGTGGCAAGACGCTCCTCGGGGCGCCTCTTGCTTGTGCCTCTCTCCTGGAGGCACTCAGTCAGACCCAGTGGTGATATGTGGCAAGACGCTCCTCGGGGCGCGTATTGCTTGGGCCTCTCTCCTGGAGGCCCTTTGTCAGACCCATTGTTGACATGTGGCAAGACGCTCCTCGGGGCGCGTCTTGCTTGGGCCTCTCTCCTGGAGGCCCTCAATCAGACCCAGTGTTGACATGTGGCAAGACGCTCCTCGGGGCGCATCTTGCTTGGGCCTCTCTCCTGGAGGCGCTCAGTCAGACCCAGTGTTGACATGTGGCAAGACGCTCCTCGGGGCGCATCTTGCTTGGGCTTCTCTCCTGGAGGCCCTCAGTCAGACCGAGTAGTGACATGTGGCATGACGCTCCTCGGGGCGCGTCTTGTTTGGGCCTCTCTCCTGGAGGCGCTCAGTCAGACCCAGTGGTGACATGTGGCAAGACGCTCCTCGGGGTGCGTCTTGCTTGGGCCTCTCTCCTGGAGGCGCTCAGTCAGACCCAGTGGTGACATATGGCAAGACGCTCCTCGGGGCGCGTATTGCTTGGGCCTCTCTCCTGGATGCCCTCTGTCAGACCCAGTGTTGACATGTGCCAAGACACTCCTCGGGGCGCGTCTTGCTTGGGCTTCTCTCATGGAGGCCCTCAGTCAGACCCAGTGTTGATAAGTGTCAAGACGCTCCTCGGGGCGCGTCTTGCTTGGGCCTCTCTCCTGGAGGCGCTCAGTCAGAGCCATTGTTGACATGTGGTAAGACGCTCCTCGGGGCGCGTCTTGCTTGGGCTTCTCTCTTAGAGGCCCTCAGTCAGATTCATTGTTTACATGTGGCAAGACGCTCCTCGGGGCGCGTCTTGCTTGGGCCTCTCTCCTGGAGGCGCTCAGTCAGACCCAGTGTTGACATGTGGGAAGACGCTCCTCGTTGCGAGTCTTGCTTGGGCCTCTCTCCTGGAGGCTCTCAGTCAGACCCAGTGGTGACATGTGGCAAGACGCTCCTCGGGGCGCATCTTGCTTGGGCTTCTCTCCTGAAAGCCCTCAGTCAGATTCATTGTTGACATGTGGCAAGATGCTCCTCGGGGCGCTTCTTGCTTGGGCGTCTCTCCTGGAGGCGCTCAGTCAGACCCAGTGTTGACATGTGGCAAGACGCTCCTCGGGGCACATCTTGCTTGGGCCTCTCTCCTGGAGGCGCTCAGTCAGACCCAGTGTTGACATGTGACAAGACGCTCCTCGGGGCGCGTCTTGCTTGGGCCTCTCTCCTGGAGGCGCTCAGTCAGACCCAGTGGTGACACGTGGCAAGACGCTCCTCCGGGCGCGTCTTGCCTGGGCCTCTCTCCTGGAGGCGCTCAGTCAGACCCAGTGGTGACACGTGGCAAGACGCTCCTTGGGGCGTGTCTTGCTTGGGCCTCTCTCCTGGAGGTGCTCAGTCAGACCGAGTGCTGACATGTGGCAAGACGCTCCTCGGGGCGCGTCTTGCTTGGGCTTCTCTCCTGGAGGCCCTAAATCAGACCCATTGTTGACATGTGGCAAGACGCTCCTCGGGGCGCGTATTGCTTGGGCCTCTCTCCTGGAGGCGCTCAGTCAGACCGAGTGCTGACATGTGGCAAGACGCTCCTCGGGCCGCGTGTTGCTTGGGCTTCTCTCCTGGAGGCCCTCAGTCAGACCCATTGTTGACATGTGGCAATACGCTCCTCGGGGCGCGTCTTGCTTGGGCTTCTCTCATGGAGGCCCTCAGTCAGACCCAGTGTTGATATGTGTCAAGACGCTCCTCGGGGCGCGTCTTGCTTGGGCCTCTCTCCTGGAGGCGCTCAGTCAGACCCAGTGTTGACATGTGGCAAGACGCTCCTCGGGGCGCGTCTTGCTGGGGCTTCTCTCATTGAGGCACTCAGTCAGACCCAGTGTTGACATGTGGCAAGACGCTCCTCGGGGCGCGTCTTGCTTGGGCCTCTCTCCTGGAGTCGCTCAGTCAGACCCAGTGGTGACATGTGGCAAGACACTCCTCGGGGCGCGTCTTGCTTGGGCTTCTCTCCTGGAGGCCCTCAGTAAGACCCATTGTTGACAAGTGTCAAGACGCTCCTCGGGGCACGTCTTCCTTGGGCCTCTCTCCTGGAGGCTCTCAGTCAGACCGAGTAGTGACATGTGGCATGACGCTCCTCGGGGTGCGTCTTAATTGGGCCTCTCTCCTGGAGTCGCTCAGTCAGACCCAGTGTTGACATGTGGGTAGACGCTCCTCGGGGCGCGTCTTGCTTGGGCCTCTCTCCTGGAGGCTCTCAGTCAGTCCCAGTGGTGACATGTGGCAAGACGCTCCTCGGGGCGCGTCTTGCTTGGGCCTCTCTCCTGGAGGCCCTCAGTCAGATTCATTGTTGACATGTGGCAAGATGCTCCTCGGGGCGCTTCTTGCTTGGGCCTCTCTCCTGGAGGCGCTCAGTCAGACCCAGTGTTGACATGTGGCAAGACGCTCCTCGGGGCACGTCTTGCTTGGGCCTCTCTCCTGGAGGCGCTCAGTCAGACCCAGTGTTGACATGTGACAAGACGCTCCTCGGGGCGCGTCTTGCTTGGGCCTCTCTCCTGGAGGCGCTCAGTCAGACCGAGTGGTGACACGTGGCAAGACGCTCCTCGGGGCGCGTCTTGCCTGGGCCTCTCTCCTGGAGGCGCTCAGTCAGACCCAGTGGTGACACGTGGCAAGACGCTCCTTGGGGCGTGTCTTGCTTGGGCCTCTCTCCTGGAGGCGCTCATTCAGACCGAGTGCTGACATGTGGCAAGAAGCTCCACGGGGCGCGTCTTGCTTGGGCTTCTCTCCTGGAGGCCCTAATTCAGACCCATTGTTGACATGTGGCAAGACACTCCTCGGGGTGCGTCTTGCTTGGGCCTCTCTCCTGGAGGCGCTCAGTCAGACCGAGTGCTGACATGTGGCAAGACGCTCCTCGGGCCGCGTGTTGCTTGGGCCTCTCTCCTGGAGGTGCTCAGTCAGACCGAGTGCTGACATGTGGCAAGATGCTCCTCGGGCCACGTGTTGCTTGGGCCTCTCTCCTGGAGGCTCTCAGTCAGACCCAGTGGTGACATGTGGCAAGACGCTCCTCGGGGCGCGTCTTGCTTGGGCCTCTCTCCTGGAGGCGCTCAGTCAGACCGAGTGCTGACATGTGGCAAGACGCTCCTCGGGGCGCCTCTTGCTTGGGACTCTCTCCTGGAGGCGCTCAGTCAGACCCAGTGGTGACATGTGGCTAGACGCTCCTCGGGGCACGTATTGCTTGGGCCTCGCTCCTGGAGGCCCTCTGTCAGACCCAGTGTTGACATGTGGCAAGACGCTCCTCGGGGCGCGTCTTGCTTGGGCCTCTCTCCTGGAGGCCCTTAATCAGACCCAGTGTTGACACGTGGCAAGACGCTCCTCGGGGCGCGTCTTGCTTGGCTCTCTCTCCAGGAGGCGCTCAGTCAGACCCAGTAGTGACATGTGGCATGACGCTCCTCGGGGCGCGTCTTGCTTGGGCCTCTCTCCTGGAGGCGCTCAGTCAGACCCAGTGGTGACATGTGGCAAGACACTCCTCGGGGCGTGTCTTGCTTGGGCCTCTCTCCTGGAGGCCCTCTGTCAGACCCAGTGTTGACATGTGGCAAGACGCTCCTAGGGGCGCGTCTTGCTTGGGCCTCTCTCCTGGAGGCGCTCAGTCAGACCGAGTGCTGACATGTGGCAAGACGCTCCTCGGTGCGCGTCTTGCTTGGGCCTCTCTCCTGGAGGCGCTCAGTCAGACCCAGTGGTGACATATGGCAAGACACTCCTCGGTGCGCGTCTTGCTTGGGCCTCTCTCCTGGAGGCGCTCAGTCAGACCCAGTGGTGACTTATGGCAAGATGCTCCTTGGGGCGCGTGTTGCTTGGGCCTCTCTCCTGGAGGCCCTCTGTCAGACCCAGTGTTGACATGTGGCAAGACACTCCTCGGGGCGCGTCTTGCTTGGGCTTCTCTCCTGGAGGCCCTCAGTCAGACCCAGTGTTGACAAGTGTCAAGACGCTCCTTGGGGCACGTCTTGCTTGGGCCCCTCTCCTGGAGGCGCTCAGTCAGACCCATTGTTGACATGTGGCAAGACGCTCCTCGGGGCGCGTCTTGCTGGGGCTTCTCTCATGGAGGCGCTCAGTCAGACCCAGTGTTGACATGTGGCAAGACGCTCCTCGGGGCGCGTCTTGCTTGGGCCTCTCTCCTGGAGGACCTCTGTCAGACCCAGTGTTGACATGTGGCAAGACACTCTACGGGGCGCGTCTTGGTTGGGCCTCTCTCCTGGAGGCCCTCAATCAGACCCAGTGTTGACACGTTGCAAGACGCTCCTCGGGGCGCATCTTCCTTGGGCCTCTCTCCTGGAGGCTCTCAGTCAGACCGAGTAGTGACATGTGGCATGACGCTCCTCGGGGCGCCTTCTTGCTTGGGCCTCTCTCCTGGAGTCGCTCAGTCAGACCCAGTGGTGACATGTGGCAAGACACTCCTCGGGGCGCGTCTTGTTTGGGCCTCTCTCCCGGAGGCCCTCTGTCAGACCCAGTGTTGACATGTGTCAAGACGCTCCTCGGGGCGCGTCTTGCTTGGGCCTCTCTCCTGGAGGCGCTCAGTCAGACCGAGTGCTGACATGTGGCAAGACGCTCCTCGGGCCGCGTGTTGCTTGGGCTTCTCTCCTGGAGGCCCTCAGTCAGACCCATTGTTGACATGTGGCAATACGCTCCTCGGGGCGCGTCTTGCTTGGGCTTCTCTCATGGAGGCCCTCAGTCAGACCCAGTGTTGATATGTGTCAAGACGCTCCTCGGGGCGTGTCTTGCTTGGGCCTCTCTCCTGGAGGCGCTCAGTCAGACCCAGTGTTGACATGTGGCAAGACGCTCCTCGGGGCGCGTCTTGCTTGGGCCTCTCTCCTGGAGGCGCTCAGTCAGACCCAGTGTTGACATGTGGCAAGACGCTCTTCGGGGCGCGTCTTGCTTGGGCCTCTCTCCTGGAGGCGCTCAGTCAGACCCAGTGTTGACATGTGGCAAGACGCTCCTCGGGGCGCCTCTTGCTTGTGCCTCTCTCCTGGAGGCACTCAGTCAGACCCAGTGGTGATATGTGGCAAGACGCTCCTCGGGGCGCGTATTGCTTGGGCCTCTCTCCTGGAGGCCCTCTGTCAGACCCAGTGTTGACATGTGGCAAGACGCTCCTCGGGGCGCGTCTTGGTTGGGCCTCTCTCCTGGAGGCCCTCTGTCAGACCCAGTGTTGACATGTGGCAAGACGCTCCTCGGGGCTCGTCTTGCTTGGGCCTCTCTCCTGGAGGCGCTCAGTCAGACCCAGTGGTGACACGTGGCAAGACGCTCCTCGGGGCGCGTCTTGCTTGTGCCTCTCTCCTGGAGGAGCTCAGTCAGACCGAGTGCTGACATGTGGCAAGAAGCTCCTCGGGGCGCGTCTTGCTTGGGCTTCTCTCCTGGAGTCCCTCAGTAAGACCCATTGTTGACAAGTGTCAAGACGCTCCTCGGGGCGCTTCTTGCTTGGGCCTCTCTCCCGGAGGCCCTCTGTCAGACCCAGTGTTGACATGTGTCAAGACGCTCCTCGGGGCGCGTCTTGCTTGGGCCTCTCTCCTGGAGGCGCTCAGTCAGACCCAGTGTTGACATGTGGCAAGATGCTCCTCGGGGCGCGTCTTGCTTGGGCCTCTCTCCTGGAGGCGCTCAGTCAGACCCAGTGTTGACATGTGGCAAGACGCTCCTCGGGGCGCCTCTTGCTTGTGCCTCTCTCCTGGAGGCACTCAGTCAGACCCAGTGGTGATATGTGGCAAGACGCTCCTCGGGGCGCGTATTGCTTGGGCCTCTCTCCTGGAGGCCCTTTGTCAGACCCATTGTTGACATGTGGCAAGACGCTCCTCGGGGCGCGTCTTGCTTGGGCCTCTCTCCTGGAGGCCCTCAATCAGACCCAGTGTTGACATGTGGCAAGACGCTCCTCGGGGCGCATCTTGCTTGGGCCTCTCTCCTGGAGGCGCTCAGTCAGACCCAGTGTTGACATGTGGCAAGACGCTCCTCGGGGCGCATCTTGCTTGGGCTTCTCTCCTGGAGGCCCTCAGTCAGACCGAGTAGTGACATGTGGCATGACGCTCCTCGGGGCGCGTCTTGTTTGGGCCTCTCTCCTGGAGGCGCTCAGTCAGACCCAGTGGTGACATGTGGCAAGACGCTCCTCGGGGTGCGTCTTGCTTGGGCCTCTCTCCTGGAGGCGCTCAGTCAGACCCAGTGGTGACATATGGCAAGACGCTCCTCGGGGCGCGTATTGCTTGGGCCTCTCTCCTGGATGCCCTCTGTCAGACCCAGTGTTGACATGTGCCAAGACACTCCTCGGGGCGCGTCTTGCTTGGGCTTCTCTCATGGAGGCCCTCAGTCAGACCCAGTGTTGATAAGTGTCAAGACGCTCCTCGGGGCGCGTCTTGCTTGGGCCTCTCTCCTGGAGGCGCTCAGTCAGAGCCATTGTTGACATGTGGTAAGACGCTCCTCGGGGCGCGTCTTGCTTGGGCTTCTCTCTTAGAGGCCCTCAGTCAGATTCATTGTTTACATGTGGCAAGACGCTCCTCGGGGCGCGTCTTGCTTGGGCCTCTCTCCTGGAGGCGCTCAGTCAGACCCAGTGTTGACATGTGGGAAGACGCTCCTCGTTGCGAGTCTTGCTTGGGCCTCTCTCCTGGAGGCTCTCAGTCAGACCCAGTGGTGACATGTGGCAAGACGCTCCTCGGGGCGCATCTTGCTTGGGCTTCTCTCCTGAAAGCCCTCAGTCAGATTCATTGTTGACATGTGGCAAGATGCTCCTCGGGGCGCTTCTTGCTTGGGCGTCTCTCCTGGAGGCGCTCAGTCAGACCCAGTGTTGACATGTGGCAAGACGCTCCTCGGGGCACATCTTGCTTGGGCCTCTCTCCTGGAGGCGCTCAGTCAGACCCAGTGTTGACATGTGACAAGACGCTCCTCGGGGCGCGTCTTGCTTGGGCCTCTCTCCTGGAGGCGCTCAGTCAGACCCAGTGGTGACACGTGGCAAGACGCTCCTCCGGGCGCGTCTTGCCTGGGCCTCTCTCCTGGAGGCGCTCAGTCAGACCCAGTGGTGACACGTGGCAAGACGCTCCTTGGGGCGTGTCTTGCTTGGGCCTCTCTCCTGGAGGTGCTCAGTCAGACCGAGTGCTGACATGTGGCAAGACGCTCCTCGGGGCGCGTCTTGCTTGGGCTTCTCTCCTGGAGGCCCTAATTCAGACCCATTGTTGACATGTGGCAAGACGCTCCTCGGGGCGCGTATTGCTTGGGCCTCTCTCCTGGAGGCGCTCAGTCAGACCGAGTGCTGACATGTGGCAAGACGCTCCTCGGGCCGCGTGTTGCTTGGGCTTCTCTCCTGGAGGCCCTCAGTCAGACCCATTGTTGACATGTGGCAATACGCTCCTCGGGGCGCGTCTTGCTTGGGCTTCTCTCATGGAGGCCCTCAGTCAGACCCAGTGTTGATATGTGTCAAGACGCTCCTCGGGGCGCGTCTTGCTTGGGCCTCTCTCCTGGAGGCGCTCAGTCAGACCCAGTGTTGACATGTGGCAAGACGCTCCTCGGGGCGCGTCTTGCTGGGGCTTCTCTCATTGAGGCACTCAGTCAGACCCAGTGTTGACATGTGGCAAGACGCTCCTCGGGGCGCGTCTTGCTTGGGCCTCTCTCCTGGAGTCGCTCAGTCAGACCCAGTGGTGACATGTGGCAAGACACTCCTCGGGGCGCGTCTTGCTTGGGCTTCTCTCCTGGAGGCCCTCAGTAAGACCCATTGTTGACAAGTGTCAAGACGCTCCTCGGGGCACGTCTTCCTTGGGCCTCTCTCCTGGAGGCTCTCAGTCAGACCGAGTAGTGACATGTGGCATGACGCTCCTCGGGGTGCGTCTTAATTGGGCCTCTCTCCTGGAGTCGCTCAGTCAGACCCAGTGTTGACATGTGGGTAGACGCTCCTCGGGGCGCGTCTTGCTTGGGCCTCTCTCCTGGAGGCTCTCAGTCAGTCCCAGTGGTGACATGTGGCAAGACGCTCCTCGGGGCGCGTCTTGCTTGGGCCTCTCTCCTGGAGGCCCTCAGTCAGATTCATTGTTGACATGTGGCAAGATGCTCCTCGGGGCGCTTCTTGCTTGGGCCTCTCTCCTGGAGGCGCTCAGTCAGACCCAGTGTTGACATGTGGCAAGACGCTCCTCGGGGCACGTCTTGCTTGGGCCTCTCTCCTGGAGGCGCTCAGTCAGACCCAGTGTTGACATGTGACAAGACGCTCCTCGGGGCGCGTCTTGCTTGGGCCTCTCTCCTGGAGGCGCTCAGTCAGACCGAGTGGTGACACGTGGCAAGACGCTCCTCGGGGCGCGTCTTGCCTGGGCCTCTCTCCTGGAGGCGCTCAGTCAGACCCAGTGGTGACACGTGGCAAGACGCTCCTTGGGGCGTGTCTTGCTTGGGCCTCTCTCCTGGAGGCGCTCATTCAGACCGAGTGCTGACATGTGGCAAGAAGCTCCTCGGGGCGCGTCTTGCTTGGGCTTCTCTCCTGGAGGCCCTAATTCAGACCCATTGTTGACATGTGGCAAGACACTCCTCGGGGTGCGTCTTGCTTGGGCCTCTCTCCTGGAGGCGCTCAGTCAGACCGAGTGCTGACATGTGGCAAGACGCTCCTCGGGCCGCGTGTTGCTTGGGCTTCTCTCCTGGAGGCCCTCAGTCAGACCCATTGTTGACATGTGGCAATACGCTCCTCGGGGCGCGTCTTGCTTGGGCTTCTCTCATGGAGGCCCTCATTCAGACCCAGTGTTGATATGTGTCAAGACGCTCCTCGGGGCGCGTCTTGCTTGGGCCTCTCTCCTGGACGCGCTCAGTCAGACCCAGTGTTGACATGTGGCAAGACGCTCCTCAGGACGCGTCTTGCTGGGGCTTCTCTCATGGAGGCACTCAGTCAGACCCAGTGTTGACATGTGGCAAGACGCTCCTCGGGGCCGTCTTGCTTGGGCCTCTCTCCTGGAGGCGCTCAGTCAGACCCAGTGTTGACACGTTGCAAGACGCTCCTCGGGGCGCGTCTTCCTTGGGCCTCTCTCCTGGAGGCTCTCAGTCAGACCGAGTAGTGACATGTGGCATGTCGCTCCTCGGGGTGCGTCTTAATTGGGCCTCTCTCCTGGAGTCGCTCAGTCAGACCCAGTGGTGACATGTGGCAAGACACTCCTCGGGGCGCGTCTTGCTTGGGCTTCTCTCCTGGAGGCCCTCAGTCAGACCCATTGTTGACATGTGGCAAGACGCTCCTCGGGGCGTGTCTTGCTTGGGCCTCTCTCCTGGAGGCGCTCAGTCAGACCGAGTGCTGACATGTGGCAAGACGCTCCTCGGGCCGCGTGTTGCTTGGGCTTCTTTCCTGGATCCCTCAGTCAGACCCATTGTTGACATGTGGCAAGACGCTCCTCGGGGTGCGTCTTGCTTGGGCTTCTCTCCTGGAGGCCCTCAGTCAGACCGAGTAGTGACATGTGGCATGACGCTCCTCGGGGCGCGTCTTGTTTGGGCCTCTCTCCTGGAGGCGCTCAGTCAGAGCCAGTGGTGACATGTGGCAAGACGCTCCTCGGGGCGCGTCTTGCTTGGGCCTCCCTCCTGGAGGCGCTCAGTCAGACCAAGTGTTGACATGTGCCAAGACGCTCCTCGGGGAGCGTCTTGCTTGGGCTTCTCTCATGGAGGCCCTCAGTCAGACCCAGTGTTGACAAGTGTCAAGAAGCTCCTCGGGGCGCGTCTTGCTTGGGCTTCTCTCCTGGAGGCCCTCAGTCAGACCGAGTAGTGACATGTGGGAAGACGCTCCTCGGGGCGCGTCTTGCTTGGGCCTCTCTCCTGGAGGCTCTCAGTCAGACCCAGTGGTGACATGTGGCAAGACGCTCCTCGGGGCGCGTCTTGCTTGGGCTTCTCTCCTGGAGGCCCTCAGTCAGATTCATTGTTGACATGTGGCAAGACGCTCCTCGGGGCGCTTCTTGCTTGGGCCTCTCTCCTTGAGGCGCTCAGTCAGACCGAGTGCTGACATGTGGCAAGAAGCTCCGCGGGGCGCGTCTTGCTTGGGCTTCTCTCCTGGAGGCCCTCAGTAAGACCCATTGTTGACAAGTGTCAAGACGCTCCTCGGGGCGCGTCTTGCTTGGGCCTCTCTCCTGGAGGCCCTCAATCAGACCCAGTGTTGACATGTGGCAAGAAGCTCCTCGGGGCGCATCTTGCTTGGGCCTCTCTCCTGGAGGCGCTCAGTCAGACCCAGTGTTGACATGTGGCAAGACGCTCCTCGGGGCGCGTCTTGCTTGGGCTTCTCTCCTGGAGGCCCTCAGTCAGACCGAGTAGTGACATGTGGCATGACGCTCCTCGGGGCGCGTCTTGTTTGGGCCTCTCTCCTGGAGGCGCTCAGTCAGACCCAGTGTTGACACGTTGCAAGACGCTCCTCGGGGCGCGTCTTCCTTGGGCCTCTCTCCTGGAGGCTCTCAGTCAGACCGAGTAGTGACATGTGGCATGTCGCTCCTCGGGGTGCGTCTTAATTGGGCCTCTCTCCTGGAGTCGCTCAGTCAGACCCAGTGGTGACATGTGGCAAGACACTCCTCGGGGCGCGTCTTGCTTGGGCTTCTCTCCTGGAGGCCCTCAGTCAGACCCATTGTTGACATGTGGCAAGACGCTCCTCGGGGCGTGTCTTGCTTGGGCCTCTCTCCTGGAGGCGCTCAGTCAGACCGAGTGCTGACATGTGGCAAGACGCTCCTCGGGCCGCGTGTTGCTTGGGCTTCTTTCCTGGATCCCTCAGTCAGACCCATTGTTGACATGTGGCAAGACGCTCCTCGGGGTGCGTCTTGCTTGGGCTTCTCTCCTGGAGGCCCTCAGTCAGACCGAGTAGTGACATGTGGCATGACGCTCCTCGGGGCGCGTCTTGTTTGGGCCTCTCTCCTGGAGGCGCTCAGTCAGAGCCAGTGGTGACATGTGGCAAGACGCTCCTCGGGGCGCGTCTTGCTTGGGCCTCCCTCCTGGAGGCGCTCAGTCAGACCAAGTGTTGACATGTGCCAAGACGCTCCTCGGGGAGCGTCTTGCTTGGGCTTCTCTCATGGAGGCCCTCAGTCAGACCCAGTGTTGACAAGTGTCAAGACGCTCCTCGGGGCGCGTCTTGCTTGGGCTTCTCTCCTGGAGGCCCTCAGTCAGACCGAGTAGTGACATGTGGGAAGACGCTCCTCGGGGCGCGTCTTGCTTGGGCCTCTCTCCTGGAGGCTCTCAGTCAGACCCAGTGGTGACATGTGGCAAGACGCTCCTCGGGGCGCGTCTTGCTTGGGCTTCTCTCCTGGAGGCCCTCAGTCAGATTCATTGTTGACATGTGGCAAGACGCTCCTCGGGGCGCTTCTTGCTTGGGCCTCTCTCCTTGAGGCGCTCAGTCAGACCGAGTGCTGACATGTGGCAAGAAGCTCCGCGGGGCGCGTCTTGCTTGGGCTTCTCTCCTGGAGGCCCTCAGTAAGACCCATTGTTGACAAGTGTCAAGACGCTCCTCGGGGCGCGTCTTGCTTGGGCCTCTCTCCTGGAGGCCCTCAATCAGACCCAGTGTTGACATGTGGCAAGAAGCTCCTCGGGGCGCATCTTGCTTGGGCCTCTCTCCTGGAGGCGCTCAGTCAGACCCAGTGTTGACATGTGGCAAGACGCTCCTCGGGGCGCGTCTTGCTTGGGCTTCTCTCCTGGAGGCTCTCAGTCAGACCGAGTAGTGACATGTGGCATGTCGCTCCTCGGGGTGCGTCTTAATTGGGCCTCTCTCCTGGAGTCGCTCAGTCAGACCCAGTGGTGACATGTGGCAAGACACTCCTCGGGGCGCGTCTTGCTTGGGCTTCTCTCCTGGAGGCCCTCAGTCAGACCCATTGTTGACATGTGGCAAGACGCTCCTCGGGGCGTGTCTTGCTTGGGCCTCTCTCCTGGAGGCGCTCAGTCAGACCGAGTGCTGACATGTGGCAAGACGCTCCTCGGGCCGCGTGTTGCTTGGGCTTCTTTCCTGGATCCCTCAGTCAGACCCATTGTTGACATGTGGCAAGACGCTCCTCGGGGTGCGTCTTGCTTGGGCTTCTCTCCTGGAGGCCCTCAGTCAGACCGAGTAGTGACATGTGGCATGACGCTCCTCGGGGCGCGTCTTGTTTGGGCCTCTCTCCTGGAGGCGCTCAGTCAGAGCCAGTGGTGACATGTGGCAAGACGCTCCTCGGGGCGCGTCTTGCTTGGGCCTCCCTCCTGGAGGCGCTCAGTCAGACCAAGTGTTGACATGTGCCAAGACGCTCCTCGGGGAGCGTCTTGCTTGGGCTTCTCTCATGGAGGCCCTCAGTCAGACCCAGTGTTGACAAGTGTCAAGACGCTCCTCGGGGCGCGTCTTGCTTGGGCTTCTCTCCTGGAGGCCCTCAGTCAGACCGAGTAGTGACATGTGGGAAGACGCTCCTCGGGGCGCGTCTTGCTTGGGCCTCTCTCCTGGAGGCTCTCAGTCAGACCCAGTGGTGACATGTGGCAAGACGCTCCTCGGGGCGCGTCTTGCTTGGGCTTCTCTCCTGGAGGCCCTCAGTCAGATTCATTGTTGACATGTGGCAAGACGCTCCTCGGGGCGCTTCTTGCTTGGGCCTCTCTCCTTGAGGCGCTCAGTCAGACCGAGTGCTGACATGTGGCAAGAAGCTCCGCGGGGCGCGTCTTGCTTGGGCTTCTCTCCTGGAGGCCCTCAGTAAGACCCATTGTTGACAAGTGTCAAGACGCTCCTCGGGGCGCGTCTTGCTTGGGCCTCTCTCCTGGAGGCCCTCAATCAGACCCAGTGTTGACATGTGGCAAGAAGCTCCTCGGGGCGCATCTTGCTTGGGCCTCTCTCCTGGAGGCGCTCAGTCAGACCCAGTGTTGACATGTGGCAAGACGCTCCTCGGGGCGCGTCTTGCTTGGGCTTCTCTCCTGGAGGCCCTCAGTCAGACCGAGTAGTGACATGTGGCATGACGCTCCTCGGGGCGCGTCTTGTTTGGGCCTCTCTCCTGGAGGCGCTCAGTCAGACCCAGTGTTGACACGTTGCAAGACGCTCCTCGGGGCGCGTCTTCCTTGGGCCTCTCTCCTGGAGGCTCTCAGTCAGACCGAGTAGTGACATGTGGCATGTCGCTCCTCGGGGTGCGTCTTAATTGGGCCTCTCTCCTGGAGTCGCTCAGTCAGACCCAGTGGTGACATGTGGCAAGACACTCCTCGGGGCGCGTCTTGCTTGGGCTTCTCTCCTGGAGGCCCTCAGTCAGACCCATTGTTGACATGTGGCAAGACGCTCCTCGGGGCGTGTCTTGCTTGGGCCTCTCTCCTGGAGGCGCTCAGTCAGACCGAGTGCTGACATGTGGCAAGACGCTCCTCGGGCCGCGTGTTGCTTGGGCTTCTTTCCTGGATCCCTCAGTCAGACCCATTGTTGACATGTGGCAAGACGCTCCTCGGGGTGCGTCTTGCTTGGGCTTCTCTCCTGGAGGCCCTCAGTCAGACCGAGTAGTGACATGTGGCATGACGCTCCTCGGGGCGCGTCTTGTTTGGGCCTCTCTCCTGGAGGCGCTCAGTCAGAGCCAGTGGTGACATGTGGCAAGACGCTCCTCGGGGCGCGTCTTGCTTGGGCCTCCCTCCTGGAGGCGCTCAGTCAGACCAAGTGTTGACATGTGCCAAGACGCTCCTCGGGGAGCGTCTTGCTTGGGCTTCTCTCATGGAGGCCCTCAGTCAGACCCAGTGTTGACAAGTGTCAAGACGCTCCTCGGGGCGCGTCTTGCTTGGGCTTCTCTCCTGGAGGCCCTCAGTCAGACCGAGTAGTGACATGTGGGAAGACGCTCCTCGGGGCGCGTCTTGCTTGGGCCTCTCTCCTGGAGGCTCTCAGTCAGACCCAGTGGTGACATGTGGCAAGACGCTCCTCGGGGCGCGTCTTGCTTGGGCTTCTCTCCTGGAGGCCCTCAGTCAGATTCATTGTTGACATGTGGCAAGACGCTCCTCGGGGCGCTTCTTGCTTGGGCCTCTCTCCTTGAGGCGCTCAGTCAGACCGAGTGCTGACATGTGGCAAGAAGCTCCGCGGGGCGCGTCTTGCTTGGGCTTCTCTCCTGGAGGCCCTCAGTAAGACCCATTGTTGACAAGTGTCAAGACGCTCCTCGGGGCGCGTCTTGCTTGGGCCTCTCTCCTGGAGGCCCTCAATCAGACCCAGTGTTGACATGTGGCAAGAAGCTCCTCGGGGCGCATCTTGCTTGGGCCTCTCTCCTGGAGGCGCTCAGTCAGACCCAGTGTTGACATGTGGCAAGACGCTCCTCGGGGCGCGTCTTGCTTGGGCTTCTCTCCTGGAGGCCCTCAGTCAGACCGAGTAGTGACATGTGGCATGACGCTCCTCGGGGCGCGTCTTGTTTGGGCCTCTCTCCTGGAGGCGCTCAGTCAGAGCCAGTGGTGACATGTGGCAAGACGCTCCTCGGGGCAAGTCTTGCTTGGGCCTCTCTCCTGGAGGCGCTCAGTCAGACCCAGTGTTGACATGTGCCAAGACACTCCTCGGGGCGCGTCTTGCTTGGGCTTCTCTCATGGAGGCCCTCAGTCAGACCCAGTGTTGACAAGTGTCAAGACGCTCCTCGGGGCGCGTCTTGCTTGGGCTTCTCTCCTGGAGGCCCTCAGTCAGACCGAGTAGTGACATGAGGGAAGACGCTCCTCGGGGCGCGTCTTGCTTGGGCCTCTCTCCTGGAGGCTCTCAGTCAGAGCCAGTGGTGACATGTGGTAAGACGCTCCTCGGGGCGCGTCTTGCTTGGGCTTCTCTCCTGGAGGCCCTCAGTCAGATTCATTGTTGACATGTGGCAAGACGCTCCTCGGGGCGCTTCTTGCTTGGGCCTCTCTCCTGGAGGCGCTCAGTCAGACCCAGTGTTGACATGTGGCAAGACGCTCCTCGGGGCATGTCTTGCTTGGGCCTCTCTCCTGGAGGCGCTCAGTCAGACCCAGTGTTGACATGTGACAAGATGCTCCTCGGGGCGCGTCTTGCTTGGGACTCTCTCCTGGAGGCCCTCTGTCAGACCCAGTGTTGACATGTGGCAAGACGCTCCTCCGGGCGCGTCTTGTTGGGGCCTCTCGCCTGGAGGCGCTCAGTCAGACCCAGTGTTGACATGTGGCAAGACGCTCCTCGGGGCGCGTCTTGATTGGGCTTCTCTCCTGGAGGCCCTCAGTCAGACCCATTGTTGACATGTGGCAAGACGCTCCTCGGGGCGCGTCTTGCTTGGGCCTCTCTCCTGGAGGCGCTCAGTCAGACCGAGTGCTGACATAAGGCAAGACGCTCCTCGGGGCGCGTTATGCTGGGGACTCTCTCCTGGAGGCCCTCAATCAGACCTAGTGTTGACACGTGGCAAGACGCTCCTTGGGGCGCGTCTTGCTTGGGCCTCTCTCCTGGAGGCGCTCAGTCAGACCCAGTGTTGACATGTGGCAAGACGCTCCTCGGGGCGCATCTTGCTTGGGCCTCTCTCCTGGAGGCGCTCAGTCAGACCCAGTGTTGACATGTGGCAAGACGCTCCTCGGGGCGCGTCTTGCTTGGGCTTCTCTCCTGGAGGCCCTCAGTCAGACCGAGTAGTGACATGTGGCATGACGCTCCTCAGGGCGCGTCTTGTTTGGGCCTCTCTCCTGGAGGCGCTCAGTCAGACCCAGTGGTGACATGTGGCAAGACGCTCCTCGGGGCGCGTCTTGCTTGGGCCTCTCTCCTGGAGGCGCTCAGTCAGACCCAGTGGTGACATATGGCAAGACGCTCCTCGGGGCGCGTATTGCTTGGGCCTCTCTCCTGGAGGCCCTCTGTCAGACCCAGTGTTGACATGTGCCAAGACACTCCTCGGGGCGCTTCTTGCTTGGGCCTCTCTCCTGGAGGCGCTCAGTCAGACCCAGTGTTGACATGTGGCAAGACGCTCCTCGGGGCACGTTTTGCTTGGGCCTCTCTCCTGGAGGCGCTCAGTCAGACCCAGTGTTGACATGTGGCAAGACGCTCCTCGGGGCACGTTTTGCTTGGGCCTCTCTCCTGGAGGTGCTCAGTCAGACCCAGTGTTGACATGTGACAAGACGCTCCTCGGGGCACGTCTTGCTTGGGCCTCTCTCCTGGAGGCTCTCAGTCAGACCCAGTGGTGACATGTGGCAAGACGCTCCTCGGGGCGCGTCTTGCTTGGGCCTCTCTCCTGGAGGCGCTCAGTCAGACCGAGTGCTGACATGTGGCAAGACGCTCCTCGGGGCGCCTCTTGCTTGGGACTCTCTCCTGGAGGCGCTCAGTCAGACCCAGTGGTGACATGTGGCTAGACGCTCCTCGGGGCACGTATTGCTTGGGCCTCTCTCCTGGAGGCCCTCTGTCAGACCCAGTGTTGACATGTGGCAAGACGCTCCTCAGGGCGCGTCTTGCTTGGGCCTCTCTCCTGGAGGCGCTCAGTCAGACCGAGTAGTGACATGTGGCATGACGCTCCTCGGGGCACGTCTTGCTTGGGCCTCTTTCCTGGAGGCGCTCAGTCAGACCCAGTGAGACCTATGGCAAGACGCTCCTTGGGGCGCGTGTTGCTTGGGCCTCTCTCCTGGAGGCCCTCTGTCAGACCCAGTGTTGACATTTGGCAAGACACTCCTCGGGGCGCGTCTTGCTTGGGCTTCTCTCCTGGAGGCCCTCAGTCAGACCCAGTGTTGACAAGTGTCAAGACGCTCCTTGGGGCACGTCTTGCTTGGGCCACTCTCCTGGAGGCGCTCAGTCTGACACATTGTTAACATGTGGCAAGACGCTCCTCGGGGCGCGTCTTGCTTGGGCTTCTCTCCTGGAGGCCCTCAGTCAGACCCATTGTTGACATGTGGCAAGACGCTCCTCTGGGCGCTTCTTGCTTGGGCCTCTCTCCTGGAGGCGCTCAGTCAGACCCAGTGTTGACATGTGGCAAGACGCTCCTCGGGGCACGTCTTGCTTGGGTCTCTCTCCTGGAGGCCCTCAGTCAGACCGAGTGCTGACATGTGGCAAGACGCTCCTCGGGGCACGTATTGCTTGGGCGTCTCTCCTGGAGGCCCTCTGTCGGACCCAGTGTTGACATGTGGCAAGACGCTCCTCGGGGCGCATCTTGCTTGGGCTTCTCTCATTGAGGCCCTCAGTCAGACCCAGTGTTGACATGTGTCAAGACGCTCCTCGGGGCGCATCTTGCTTGGGCCTCTCTCCTAGAGGCGCTCAGTCAGACCCAGTGTTGACATGTGGCAAGACGCTCCTCGGGGCGCGTCTTGCTTGGGCCTCTCTCCTGGAGGCGCTCAGTCAGACCCAGTGTTGACGTGTGGCAAGACGCTCCTCGGGGCGCGTCTTGCTTGGGCCTCTCTCCTGGAGGCTCTCAGTCAGAACCAGAGGTGACATGTGGCAAGACGCTCCTCGGGCGCATCTTGCTTGGGCTTCTCTCCTGGAGGCGCTCAGTCTGACACATTGTTAACATGTGGCAAGACGCTCCTCGGGGCGCGTCTTGCTTGGGCTTCTCTCCTGGAGGCCCTCAGTCAGACCCATTGTTGACATGTGGCAAGACGCTCCTCTGGGCGCTTCTTGCTTGGGCCTCTCTCCTGGAGGCGCTCAGTCAGACCCAGTGTTGACATGTGGCAAGACGCTCCTCGGGGCACGTCTTGCTTGGGTCTCTCTCCTGGAGGCCCTCAGTCAGACCGAGTGCTGACATGTGGCAAGACGCTCCTCGGGGCACGTATTGCTTGGGCGTCTCTCCTGGAGGCCCTCTGTCGGACCCAGTGTTGACATGTGGCAAGACGCTCCTCGGGGCGCATCTTGCTTGGGCTTCTCTCATTGAGGCCCTCAGTCAGACCCAGTGTTGACATGTGTCAAGACGCTCCTCGGGGCGCATCTTGCTTGGGCCTCTCTCCTAGAGGCGCTCAGTCAGACCCAGTGTTGACATGTGGCAAGACGCTCCTCGGGGCGCGTCTTGCTTGGGCCTCTCTCCTGGAGGCGCTCAGTCAGACCCAGTGTTGACGTGTGGCAAGACGCTCCTCGGGGCGCGTCTTGCTTGGGCCTCTCTCCTGGAGGCGCTCAGTCAGACCGAGTGCTGACATGTGGCAAGACGCTCCTCGGGGCGCGTCTTGCTTGGGCCTCTCTCCTGGAGGCTCTCAGTCAGAACCAGAGGTGACATGTGGCAAGACGCTCCTCGGGCGCATCTTGCTTGGGCCTCTCTCCTGGAGGCCCTCATTAAGACCCATCGTTGACATGTGGCAAGACGCTCCTCAGGGCGCGTCTTGCTTGGGCCTCTCTCCAGAAGGCCCTAAATCAGACCAAGTGTTGACACGTGGCAAGACGCTCCTCGGGGCGCGTCTTGCTTGGGCCTCTCTTCTGGAGGCGCTCAGTCAGACCCAGTGTTGACATGTGGCAAGACGCTCCTAGGGGCGTGTCTTGCTTGGCTCTCTCTCCTGGAGGCGCTCAGTCAGACCGAGTTCTGACATGTGGCAAGACGCTCCTCGGGTCGCGTCTTGCTTGGGCCTCTCTCCTGGAGGCGCTCAGTCAGACCGAGTGCTGATATGTGGCAAGACGCTCCTCGGGCCGCGTGTTGCTTGGGCTTCTCTCCTGGAGGCTCTCAGTCAGACCCATTGTTGACATGTGGCAAGACGCTCCTCAGGGCGCGTCTTGCTTGGGCCTCTCTCCTGGAGGCCCTCTGTCAGACCCAGTGTTGACATGTGGCAAGACGCTCCTCGGGGCGCGTCTTACTTGGGCTTCTCTCATTGAGGCCCTCAGAAAGACCCAGTGTTGACATGTGACAAGACCCTCCTCGGGGCGCGTCTTGCTTGGGCCTCTCTCCTGGAGGCCCTCTGTCAGACCCAGTGTTGACATGTGGCAAGACGCTCCTCCGGGCGCATCTTGCTTGGGCCTCTCTCCTGGAGGCCCTCAGTCAGACCCATTGTTGACATGTGGCAAGACGCTCCTCGGGGCGCGTCTTGCTTGGGCCTCTCTCCTGGAGGCGCTCAGTCAGACCGAGTGCTGACATTAGGCAAGACGCTCCTCGGGGCGCGTCTTGCTGGGGCCTCTCTCCTGGAGGCGCTCAGTCAGAACCAGAGGTGACATGTGGCAAGACGCTCCTCGGGGCGCGTCTTGCTTGGGCCTTTCTCCTGGAGGCCCTCTGTCAGACCCAGTGTTGACATGTGGCAAGACGCTCCTCCGGGCGCATCTTGCTTGGGCCTCTCTCCTGGAGGCCCTCAGTCAGACCCATTGTTGACATGTGGCAAGACGCTCCTCGGGGCGCGTCTTGCTTGGGCCTCTCTCCTGGAGGCGCTCAGTCAGACCGAGTGCTGACATAAGGCAAGACGCTCCTTGGGGCGCATCTTGCTGGGGCCTCTCTCCTGGAGGCGCTCAGTCAGACCCAGTGCTGACATGTGGTAAGACGCTCCTCGGGGCGTGTCTTGCTTGGGCCTCTCTCCTGGAGGCGCTCAAACAGACTGAGTAGTGACATGTGGCCTGACGCTCCTCGGGGCGCGTCTTGCTTGGGCCTCTCTCCTGGAGGCGCTCAGTCAGACCCAGTGGTGACATGTGGCAAGACACTCCTCGGGGCGCGTCTTGCTTGGGCCTCTCTCCTGGAGGCCCTCTGTCAGACCCAGTGTTGACATTCGTCAAGACGCTCCTCGGGGCGCGTCTTGCTTGGGCCTCTCTCCTGGAGGCCCTCTGTCAGACCCAGTGTTGACATGTGGCAAGACGCTCCTCCGGGCGCATCTTGCTTGGGCCTCTCTCCTGGAGGCCCTCAGTCAGACCCATTGTTGACATGTGGCCTGACGCTCCTCGGGGCGCGTCTTGCTTGGGCCTCTCTCCTGGAGGCGCTCAGTCAGACCCAGTGGTGACATGTGGCAAGACACTCCTCGGGGCGCGTCTTGCTTGGGCCTCTCTCCTGGAGGCCCTCTGTCAGACCCAGTGTTGACATTCGTCAAGACGCTCCTCGGGGCGCGTCTTGCTTGGGCCTCTCTCCTGGAGGCCCTCTGTCAGACCCAGTGTTGACATGTGGCAAGACGCTCCTCCGGGCGCATCTTGCTTGGGCCTCTCTCCTGGAGGCCCTCAGTCAGACCCATTGTTGACATGTGGCAAGACGCTCCTCGGGGCGCGTCTTGCTTGGGCCTCTCTCCTGGAGGCGCTCAGTCAGACCGAGTGCTGACATTAGGCAAGACGCTCCTCGGGGCGCGTCTTGCTGGGGCCTCTCTCCTGGAGGCGCTCAGTCAGAACCAGAGGTGACATGTGGCAAGACGCTCCTCGGGGCGCGTCTTGCTTGGGCCTTTCTCCTGGAGGCCCTCTGTCAGACCCAGTGTTGACATGTGGCAAGACGCTCCTCCGGGCGCATCTTGCTTGGGCCTCTCTCCTGGAGGCCCTCAGTCAGACCCATTGTTGACATGTGGCAAGACGCTCCTCAGGGCGCGTCTTGCTTGGGCCTCTCTCCTGGAGGCCCTCTGTCAGACCCAGTGTTGACATGTGGCAAGACGCTCCTCGGGGCGCGTCTTACTTGGGCTTCTCTCATTGAGGCCCTCAGAAAGACCCAGTGTTGACATGTGACAAGACCCTCCTCGGGGCGCGTCTTGCTTGGGCCTCTCTCCTGGAGGCCCTCTGTCAGACCCAGTGTTGACATGTGGCAAGACGCTCCTCCGGGCGCATCTTGCTTGGGCCTCTCTCCTGGAGGCCCTCAGTCAGACCCATTGTTGACATGTGGCAAGACGCTCCTCGGGGCGCGTCTTGCTTGGGCCTCTCTCCTGGAGGCGCTCAGTCAGACCGAGTGCTGACATTAGGCAAGACGCTCCTCGGGGCGCGTCTTGCTGGGGCCTCTCTCCTGGAGGCGCTCAGTCAGAACAAGAGGTGACATGTGGCAAGACGCTCCTCGGGGCGCGTCTTGCTTGGGCCTTTCTCCTGGAGGCCCTCTGTCAGACCCAGTGTTGACATGTGGCAAGACGCTCCTCCGGGCGCATCTTGCTTGGGCCTCTCTCCTGGAGGCCCTCAGTCAGACCCATTGTTGACATGTGGCAAGACGCTCCTCGGGGCGCGTCTTGTTTGGGCCTCTCTCCTGGAGGCGCTCAGTCAGACCGAGTGCTGACATTAGGCAAGACGCTCCTCGGGGCGCGTCTTGCTGGGGCCTCTCTCCTGGAGGCGCTCAGTCAGAACCAGAGGTGACATGTGGCAAGACGCTCCTCGGGGCGCGTCTTGCTTGGGCCTTTCTCCTGGAGGCCCTCTGTCAGACCCAGTGTTGACATGTGGCAAGACGCTCCTCCGGGCGCATCTTGCTTGGGCCTCTCTCCTGGAGGCCCTCAGTCAGACCCATTGTTGACATGTGGCAAGACGCTCCTCGGGGCGCGTCTTGCTTGGGCCTCTCTCCTGGAGGCGCTCAGTCAGACCGAGTGCTGACATAAGGCAAGACGCTCCTTGGGGCGCATCTTGCTGGGGCCTCTCTCCTGGAGGCGCTCAGTCAGACCCAGTGCTGACATGTGGTAAGACGCTCCTCGGGGCGTGTCTTGCTTGGGCCTCTCTCCTGGAGGCGCTCAAACAGACTGAGTAGTGACATGTGGCCTGACGCTCCTCGGGGCGCGTCTTGCTTGGGCCTCTCTCCTGGAGGCGCTCAGTCAGACCCAGTGGTGACATGTGGCAAGACACTCCTCGGGGCGCGTCTTGCTTGGGCCTCTCTCCTGGAGGCCCTCTGTCAGACCCAGTGTTGACATTCGTCAAGACGCTCCTCGGGGCGCGTCTTGCTTGGGCCTCTCTCCTGGAGGCCCTCTGTCAGACCCAGTGTTGACATGTGGCAAGACGCTCCTCCGGGCGCATCTTGCTTGGGCCTCTCTCCTGGAGGCCCTCAGTCAGACCCATTGTTGACATGTGGCAAGACGCTCCTCGGGTTGCGTCTTGCTTGGGTCTCTCTCCTGGAGGCGCTCAGTCAGACCAAGTGCTGACATAAGGCAAGACACTCCTCGGGGCGCGTCTTGCTTGGGCCTCTCTCATGGAGGCGCTCAGTTAGACCCAGTGTTGACATGTGGCAAGACGCTCCTCGGGGCCCGTCTTGCTTGGGCCTCTCTCCTGGAGGAGCTCAGTCAGACCGAGTGCTGACATGTGGCTAGACCCTCCTCGGGGCGCGTCTTGCTTGGGCTTCTCTCCTGGAGGCCCTCAGTCAGACCCATTGTTGACATGTGGCAAGACGCTCCTCGGGGCACGTCTTGCTTGGGCCTCTCTCCTGGAGGCGCTCAGTCAGACCGAGTAGTGACATGTGGCAAGACACTCCTCGGGGCGCGTCTTGCTTGGGCCTCTCTCATGGAGGCCCTCTGTCAGACCCAGTGTTGACATGTGTCAAGACGCTCCTCTGGGCGCGTCTTGCTTTGGCCTCTCTCCTGGAGGCGCTCAGTCAGACCGAGTGCTGACATGTGGCAAGACGCTCCTCGGGGCGCGTCTTGCTTGGGCTGCCCTCCTGGAGACCCTCAGTAAGACCCATTGTTGACATGTGGAAAGAAGCTCCTCGGGGCGTGTCTTGCTTGGGCTTCTCTCCTGGAGGCCCTCAGTCAGACCCATTGTTGACATGTGGCAAGACGCTCCTCGGGGCGTATCTTGCTTGGGCCTCTCTCCTGGAGGCGCTCAGTCAGACCGAGTGCTGACATGTGGCAAGACGCTCCTCGGGCCGCGTGTTGCTTGGGCTTCTTTCCTGGATCCCTCAGTCAGACCCATTGTTGACATGTGGCAAGACGCTCATCGGGGCGCGTCTTGCTTGGGCTTCTCTCCTGGAGGCCCTCAGTCAGACCGAGTAGTGACATATGGCATGACGCTCCTCGGGGCGCGTCTTGTTTGGGCCTCTCTCCTGGAGGCGCTCAGTCAGAGCCAGTGGTGACATGTGGCAAGACGCTCCTCGGGGCGCGTCTTGCTTGGGCCTCCCTCCTGGAGGCGCTCAGTCAGACCAAGTGTTGACATGTGCCAAGACACTCCTCGGGGCGCGTCTTGCTTGGGCTTCTCTCATGGAGGCCCTCAGTCAGACCCAGTGTTGACAAGTGTCAAGACGCTCCTCGGGGCGCGTCTTGCTTGGGCTTCTCTCCTGGAGGCCCTCAGTCAGACCGAGTAGTGACATGTGGGAAGACGCTCCTCGGGGCGCGTCTTGCATGGGCCTCTCTCCTGGAGGCTCTCAGTCAGACCCAGTGGTGACATGTGGCAAGACGCTCCTCGGGGCGCGTCTTGCTTGGGCTTCTCTCCTGGAGGCCCTCAGTCAGATTCATTGTTGACATGTGGCAAGACGCTCCTCGGGGCGCTTCTTGCTTGGGCCTCTCTCCTTGGGGCGCTCAGTCAGACCGATTGCTGACATGTGGCAAGAAGCTCCTCGGGGCGCGTCTTGCTTGGGCTTCTATCCTGGAGGCCCTCAGTAAGACCCATTGTTGACAAGTGTCAAGACGCTCCTCAGGGCGCGTCTTGCTTGGGCCTCTCTCCTGGAGGCCCTCAATCAGACCCAGTGTTGACATGTGGCAAGAAGCTCCTCGGGGCGCATCTTGCTTGGGCCTCTCTCCTGGAGGCGCTCAGTCAGACCCAGTGTTGACATGTGGCAAGACGCTCCTCGGGGCGCGTCTTGCTTGGGCTTCTCTCCTGGAGGCCCTCAGTCAGACCGAGTAGTGACATGTGGCATGACGCTCCTCGGGGCGCGTCTTGTTTGGGCCTCTCTCCTGGAGGCACTCAGTCAGAGCCAGTGGTGACATGTGGCAAGACGCTCCTCGCGGCAAGTCTTGCTTGGGCCTCTCTCCTGGAGGCGCTCAGTCAGACCCAGTGTTGACATGTGCCAAGACACTCCTCGGGGCGCGTCTTGCTTGGGCTTCTCTCATGGAGGCCCTCAGTCAGACCCAGTGTTGACAAGTGTCAAGACGCTCCTCGGGGCGCGTCTTGCTTGGGCTTCTCTCCTGGAGGCCCTCAGTCAGACCGAGTAGTGACATGAGGGAAGACGCTCCTCGGGGCGCGTCTTGCTTGGGCCTCTCTCCTGGAGGCTCTCAGTCAGAGCCAGTGGTGACATGTGGTAAGACGCTCCTCGGGGCGCGTCTTGCTTGGGCTTCTCTCCTGGAGGCCCTCAGTCAGATTCATTGTTGACATGTGGCAAGACGCTCCTCGGGGCGCTTCTTGCTTGGGCCTCTCTCCCGGAGGCGCTCAGTCAGACCCAGTGTTGACATGTGGCAAGACGCTCCTCATGGCACGTCTTGCTTGGGCCTCTCTCCTGGAGGCGCTCAGTCAGACCCAGTGTTGACATGTGACAAGATGCTCCTCGGGGCGCGTCTTGCTTGGGCCTCTCTCCTGGAGGCCCTCTGTCAGACCCAGTGTTGACATGTGGCAAGACGCTCCTCCGGGCGCGTCTTGTTGGGGCCTCTCTCCTGGAGGCGCTCAGTCAGACCCAGTGTTGACATGTGGCAAGACGCTCCTCGGGGCGCGTCTTGATTGGGCTTCTCTCCTGGAGGCCCTCAGTCAGACCCATTGTTGACATTTGGCAAAACGCTCCTCGGGGCGCGTCACGCTTGGGCCTCTCTCCTGGAGGCGCTCAGTCAGACCGAGTGCTGACATAAGGCAAGACGCTCCTCGGGGCGCGTTATGCTGGGGACTCTC
This sequence comes from Nothobranchius furzeri, assembly GCF_043380555.1. Lineage (NCBI taxonomy): Eukaryota > Metazoa > Chordata > Actinopteri > Cyprinodontiformes > Nothobranchiidae > Nothobranchius > Nothobranchius furzeri. The sequence goes on from NC_091750.1 coordinate 567,837, forward strand.
TCCTGGAGGCCCTCAATCAGACCTAGTGTTGACACGTGGCAAGACGCTCCTTGGGGCGCGTCTTGCTTGGGCCTCTCTCCTGGAGGCGCTCAGTCAGACCCAGTGTTGACATGTGGCAAGACGCTCCTCGGGGCGCATCTTGCTTGGGCCTCTCTCCTGGAGGCGCTCAGTCAGACCCAGTGTTGACATGTGGCAAGACGCTCCTCGGGGCGCGTCTTGCTTGGGCTACTCTCCTGGAGGCCCTCAGTCAGACCGAGTAGTGACATGTGGCATGACGCTCCTCGGGGCGCGTCTTGTTTGGGCCTCTCTCCTGGAGGCGCTCAGTCAGACCCAGTGGTGACATGTGGCAAGACGCTCCTCGGGGCGCGTCTTGCTTGGGCCTCTCTCCTGGAGGCGCTCAGTCAGACCCAGTGGTGACATATGGCAAGACGCTCCTCGGGGCGCGTATTGCTTGGGCCTCTCTCCTGGAGGCCCTCTGTCAGACCCAGTGTTGACATGTGCCAAGACACTCCTCGGGGCGCGTCTTGCTTGGGCCTCTCTCCTGGAGGCGCTCAGTCAGACCCAGTGGTTACATGTGGCAAGACGCTCCTCGGGGCGCGTCTTGCTTGGGCTTCTCTCCTGGAGGCCCTCAGTCAGATTCATTGTTGACATGTGGCAAGACGCTCCTCGGGGCGCTTCTTGCTTGGGCCTCTCTCCTGGAGGCGCTCAGTCAGACACAGTGTTGACATGTGGCAAGACGCTCCTCAGGGCATGTTTTGCTTGGGCCTCTCTCCTGGAGGTGCTCAGTCAGACCCAGTGTTGACATGTGACAAGACGCTCCTCGGGGCACGTCTTGCTTGGGCCTCTCTCCTGGAGGCTCTCAGTCAGACCCAGTGGTGACATGTGGCAAGACGCTCCTCGGGGCGCGTCTTGCTTGGGCCTCTCTCCTGGAGGCGCTCAGTCAGACCGAGTGCTGACATGTGGCAAGACGCTCCTCGGGGCGCCTCTTGCTTGGGACTCTCTCCTGGAGGCGCTCAGTCAGACCCAGTGGTGACATGTGGCTAGACGCTCCTCGGGGCACGTATTGCTTGGGCCTCTCTCCTGGAGGCCCTCTGTCAGACCCAGTGTTGACATGTGGCAAGACACTCCTCGGGGCGCGTCTTGCTTGGGCTTCTCTCCTGGAGGCCCTCAGTCAGACCCAGTGTTGACAAGTGTCAAGACGCTCCTTGGGGCACGTCTTGCTTGGGCCACTCTCCTGGAGGCGCTCAGTCTGACCCATTGTTGACATGTGGCAAGACGCTCCTCGGGGCGCGTCTTGCTTGGGCTTCTCTCCTGGAGGCCCTCAGTCAGACCCATTGTTGACATGTGGCAAGACGCTCCTCTGGGCGCTTCTTGCTTGGGCCTCTCTCCTGGAGGCGCTCAGTCAGACCCAGTGTTGACATGTGGCAAGACGCTCCTCGGGGCACGTCTTGCTTGGGTCTCTCTCCTGGAGGCCCTCAGTCAGACCGAGTGCTGACATGTGGCAAGACGCTCCTCGGGGCACGTATTGCTTGGGCGTCTCTCCTGGAGGCCCTCTGTCGGACCCAGTGTTGACATGTGGCAAGACGCTCCTCGGGGCGCATCTTGCTTGGGCTTCTCTCATTGAGGCCCTCAGTCAGACCCAGTGTTGACATGTGTCAAGACGCTCCTCGGGGCGCATCTTGCTTGGGCCTCTCTCCTGGAGGCGCTCAGTCAGACCCAGTGTTGACATGTGGCAAGACGCTCTTCGGGGCGCGTCTTGCTTGGGCTTCTCTCCTGGAGGCCCTCAGTCAGACCCATTGTTGACATGTGGCAAGACGCTCCTCGGGGCGCGTCTTGCTTGGGCCTCTCTCCTGGAGGCGCTCAGTCAGACCCAGTGTTGACGTGTGGCAAGACGCTCCTCGGGGCGCGTCTTGCTTGGGCCTCTCTCCTGGAGGCGCTCAGTCAGACCGAGTGCTGACATGTGGCAAGACGCTCCTCGGGGCACGTCTTGCTTGGGCCTCTCTCCTGGAGGCGCCCAGTCAGACCGAGTGCTGACATGTGGCAAGACGCTCCTCGGGGCGCGTCTTGCTTGGGCCTCTCTCCTGGAGGCGCTCAGTCAGAACCAGAGGTGACATGTGGCAAGACGCTCCTCGGGGCGCGTCTTGCTTGGGCCTCTCTTCTGGAGGCCCTCTGACAGACCCAGTGTTGACATGTGGCAAGACACTCCTCCGGGCGCATCTTGCTTGGGCCTCTCTCCTGGAGGCCCTCAGTAAGACCCATCGTTGACATGTGGCAAGACGCTCCTCAGGGCGCGTCTTGATTGGGCCTCTCTCCAGAAGGCCCTCAATCAGACCAAGTGTTGACACGTGGCAAGACGCTCCTCGGGGCGCGTCTTGCTTGGGCCTCTCTTCTGGAGGCGCTCAGTCAGACCCAGTGTTGACATGTGGCAAGACGCTCCTAGGGGCGTGTCTTGCTTGGCTCTCTCTCCTGGAGGCGCTCAGTCAGACCGAGTTCTGACATGTGGCAAGACGCTCCTCGGGTCGCGTCTTGCTTGGGCCTCTCTCCTGGAGGCGCTCAGTCAGACCGAGTGCTGATATGTGGCAAGACGCTCCTCGGGCCGCGTGTTGCTTGGGCTTCTCTCCTGGAGGCCCTCAGTCAGACCCATTGTTTACATGTGGCAAGACGCTCCTCAGGGCGCGTCTTGCTTGGGCCTCTCTCCTGGAGGCCCTCTGTCAGACCCAGTGTTGACGTGTGGCAAGACGCTCCTCGGGGCGCGTCTTACTTGGGCTTCTCTCATTGAAGCCCTCAGAAAGACCCAGTGTTGACATGTGACAAGACCCTCCTCGGGGCGCGTCTTGCTTGGGCCTCTCTCCTGGAGGCCCTCTGTCAGACCCAGTGTTGACATGTGGCAAGACTCTCCTCCGGGCGCATCTTGCTTGGGCCTCTCTCCTGGAGGCCCTCAGTCAGACCCATTGTTGACATGTGGCAAGACGCTCCTCGGGGCGCGTCTTGCTTGGGCCTCTCTCCTGGAGGCGCTCAGTCAGACCGAGTGCTGACATAAGGCAAGACGCTCCTTGGGGCGCGTCTTGCTGGGGCCTCTCTCCTGGAGGCGCTCAGTCAGAACCAGAGGTGACATGTGGCAAGACGCTCCTCGGGACGCGTCTTGCTTGGGCCTTTCTCCTGGAGGCCCTCTGTCAGACCCAGTGTTGACATGTGGCAAGACGCTCCTCCGGGCGCATCTTGCTTGGGCCTCTCTCCTGGAGGCCCTCAGTCAGACCCATTGTTGACATGTGGCAAGACGCTCCTCGGGGCGCGTCTTGCTTGGGCCTCTCTCCTGGAGGCGCTCAGTCAGACCCAGTGCTGACATGTGGTAAGACGCTCCTCGGGGCGTGTCTTGCTTGGGCCTCTCTCCTGGAGGCGCTCAAACAGACTGAGTAGTGACATGTGGCCTGACGCTCCTCGGGGCGCGTCTTGCTTGGGCCTCTCTCCTGGAGGCGCTCAGTCAGACCCAGTGGTGACATGTGGCAAGACACTCCTCGGGGCGCGTCTTGCTTGGACCTCTCTCCTGGAGGCCCTCTGTCAGACCCAGTGTTGACATTCGTCAAGACGCTCCTCGGGGCGCGTCTTGCTTGGGCCTCTCTCCTGGAGGCCCTCTGTCAGACCCAGTGTTGACATTCGTCAAGACGCTCCTCGGGGCGCGTCTTGCTTGGGCCTCTCTCCTGGAGGCCCTCTGTCAGACCCAGTGTTGACATGTGGCAAGACGCTCCTCCGGGCGCATCTTGCTTGGGCCTCTCTCCTGGAGGCCCTCAGTCAGACCCATTGTTGACATGTGGCAAGACGCTCCTCGGGTTGCGTCTTGCTTGGGTCTCTCTCCTGGAGGCGCTCAGTCAGACCAAGTGCTGACATAAGGCAAGACACTCCTCGGGGCGCGTCTTGCTTGGGCCTCTCTCATGGAGGCGCTCAGTTAGACCCAGTGTTGACATGTGGCAAGACGCTCCTCGGGGCCCGTCTTGCTTGGGCCTCTCTCCTGGAGGAGCTCAGTCAGACCAAGTGCTGACATGTGGCTAGACGCTCCTCGGGGCGCGTCTTGCTTGGGCTTCTCTCCTGGAGGCCCTCAGTCAGACCCATTGTTGACATGTGGCAAGACGCTCCTCGGGGCACGTCTTGCTTGGGCCTCTCTCCTGGAGGCGCTCAGTCAGACCGAGTAGTGACATGTGGCAAGACGCTCCTCGGGGCGCATCTTGCTTGGGCCTCTCTCCTGGAGGTGCTCAGTCAGACCCAGTGTTGACATGTGGCAAGACACTCCTCGGGGCGCGTCTTGCTTGGGCCTCTCTCATGGAGGCCCTCTGTCAGACCCAGTGTTGACATGTGTCAAGACGCTCCTCGGGGCGCGTCTTGCTTTGGCCTCTCTCCTGGAGGCGCTAAGTCAGACCGAGTGCTGACATGTGGCAAGAAGCTCCTCGGGGCGCGTCTTGCTTGGGCTGCCCTCCTGGAGACCCTCAGTAAGACCCATTGTTGACATGTGGAAAGAAGCTCCTCGGGGCGTGTCTTGCTTGGGCTTCTCTCCTGGAGGCCCTCAGTCAGACCCATTGTTGACATGTGGCAAGACGCTCCTCGGGTTGCGTATTGCTTGGGCCTCTCTCCTGGATGCCCTCTGTCAGACCCAGTGTTGACATGTGGCAAGACTCTCCTCGGGGCATGTCTTGCTTGGGCTTCTCTCATGGAGGCGCTCAGTCAAACCGAGTAGTGACATGTGGCAAGACGCTCCTCGGGGCGCGTCTTGCTGGTGCTTCTCTCATGGAGGCACTCAGTCAGACCCAGTGTTGACATGTGGCAAGACGTTCCTCGGGGCGCGTGTTGCTTGGACCTCTCTCCTGGAGGCGCTCAGTCAGACCGAGTAGTGACATGTGGCAAGACACTCCTCGGGGCGCGTCTTGCTTGGGCCTCTCTCCTGGAGGCTTTCAGTCAGACCCAGTGTTGACATTTGGCAAGACGCTCCTGGGGGCGCGTCTTGCTTGGGCTTCTCTCCTGGAGGCCCTCAGTCAGACCCATTGTTGACATGTGGCAAGGCGCTCCTCGGGGCGCTTCTTGCTTGGGCCTCTCTCCTGGAGGCGCTCAGTCAGGCCGAGTGCTGACATGTGGCAAGACGCTCCTCGGGGCGCGTCTTGCTGGGGCCTCTCTCCTGGAGGCGCTCAGTCAGACCCAGTGTTGACATGTGTCAAGACGTTCCTCGGGCGTTTCTTGCTTGGGCCTCTCTCCTGGAGTCGCTCAGTCAGACCCAGTGTTTACATGTGACAAGACGCTCCTCGGGGCGCGTCTTGCTTGGGCCTCTCTCCTGGAGGCGCTCAGTCAGACCCAGAGGTGACATGTGGCAAGACGCTCCTCGGGGTGCGTCTTGCTTGGGCCTCTCTCCTGGAGGTGCTTAGTCAGACCCAGTGTTGACATGTGGCAAGACGCTCCTCGGGGCGCGTCTTGCTGGGGCTTCTCTCATGGAGTCACTCAGTGAGACCCAGTGTTGACATTTGGCAAGATGCTCCTCGGGGCATGTCTTGCTTGGGCCTCTCTCCTGGAGGTGCTCAGTCAGACCCAGAGGAGACATGTGTCAAGACGCTCCTCGGGGCGCGTCTTGCTTGGGCCTCTCTCCTGGAGGCGCTCAGTCAGACCGAGTGCTGACATGTGGCAAGACGCTCCTCCGGGCGGTTCTTGCTTGGGCCTCTGTCCTGGAGGCGCTCAGTCAGACCCAGTGTTCACATGTGGCATGATGCTCCTCGCGGTGTGTCTTGCTTGGGCCTCTCTCCTGGAGGCGCTCAGTCAGACCCAGTGTTGACATGTGGCAAGACGCTCCTCGGGGCGCGTCTTGCTTGGGCCTCTCTCCTGGAGGAGCTCAGTCAGACCGAGTGCTGACATGTGGCAAGAAGCTCCTCGGGGCGCGTCTTGCTTGGGCTTCTCTCCTGGAGGCCCTCAGTCAGACCCATTGTTGACATGTGGCAAGACGCTCCTCGGGGCGCGTCTTATTTGGGCCTCCCTCCTGGAGGCCCTCAGTCAGACCCATTGTTGACATGTGGCAAGACGCTCCTCGGGGCACGTCTTGCTTGGGCCTCTCTCCTGGAGGCGCTCAGTCAGACCGAGTAGTGACATGTGGCAAGACGCTCCTCGGGGCGCGTCTTGCTTGGGCCTCTCTCCTGGAGGCGCTCAGTCAGACCGAGTAGTGACATGTGGCAAGACGCTCCTCGGGGCGCGTCTTGCTTGGGCTTCTCTCCTGGAGGCCCTCAGTCAGACCCATTGTTGACATGTGGCAAGACGCTCCTCTGGGCGCTTCTTGCTTGGGCCTCTCTCCTGGAGGCGCTCAGTCAGACCCAGTGTTGACATGTGGCAAGACGCTCCTCGGGGCACGTCTTGCTTGGGTCTCTCTCCTGGAGGCCCTCAGTCAGACCGAGTGCTGACATGTGGCAAGACGCTCCTCGGGGCGCGTCTTGCTTGGGCCTCTCTCCTGGAGGCTCTCAGTCAGAACCAGAGGTGACATGTGGCAAGACGCTCCTCGGGCGCATCTTGCTTGGGCCTCTCTCCTGGAGGCCCTCATTAAGACCCATCGTTGACATGTGGCAAGACGCTCCTCAGGGCGCGTCTTGCTTGGGCCTCTCTCCAGAAGGCCCTAAATCAGACCAAGTGTTGACACGTGGCAAGACGCTCCTCGGGGCGCGTCTTGCTTGGGCCTCTCTTCTGGAGGCGCTCAGTCAGACCCAGTGTTGACATGTGGCAAGACGCTCCTAGGGGCGTGTCTTGCTTGGCTCTCTCTCCTGGAGGCGCTCAGTCAGACCGAGTGCTGATATGTGGCAAGACGCTCCTCGGGCCGCGTGTTGCTTGGGCTTCTCTCCTGGAGGCTCTCAGTCAGACCCATTGTTGACATGTGGCAAGACGCTCCTCAGGGCGCGTCTTGCTTGGGCCTCTCTCCTGGAGGCCCTCTGTCAGACCCAGTGTTGACATGTGGCAAGACGCTCCTCGGGGCGCGTCTTACTTGGGCTTCTCTCATTGAGGCCCTCAGAAAGACCCAGTGTTGACATGTGACAAGACCCTCCTCGGGGCGCGTCTTGCTTGGGCCTCTCTCCTGGAGGCCCTCTGTCAGACCCAGTGTTGACATGTGGCAAGACGCTCCTCCGGGCGCATCTTGCTTGGGCCTCTCTCCTGGAGGCCCTCAGTCAGACCCATTGTTGACATGTGGCAAGACGCTCCTCGGGGCGCGTCTTGCTTGGGCCTCTCTCCTGGAGGCGCTCAGTCAGACCGAGTGCTGACATTAGGCAAGACGCTCCTCGGGGCGCGTCTTGCTGGGGCCTCTCTCCTGGAGGCGCTCAGTCAGAACCAGAGGTGACATGTGGCAAGACGCTCCTCGGGGCGCGTCTTGCTTGGGCCTTTCTCCTGGAGGCCCTCTGTCAGACCCAGTGTTGACATGTGGCAAGACGCTCCTCCGGGCGCATCTTGCTTGGGCCTCTCTCCTGGAGGCCCTCAGTCAGACCCATTGTTGACATGTGGCAAGACGCTCCTCGGGGCGCGTCTTGCTTGGGCCTCTCTCCTGGAGGCGCTCAGTCAGACCGAGTGCTGACATAAGGCAAGACGCTCCTTGGGGCGCATCTTGCTGGGGCCTCTCTCCTGGAGGCGCTCAGTCAGACCCAGTGCTGACATGTGGTAAGACGCTCCTCGGGGCGTGTCTTGCTTGGGCCTCTCTCCTGGAGGCGCTCAAACAGACTGAGTAGTGACATGTGGCCTGACGCTCCTCGGGGCGCGTCTTGCTTGGGCCTCTCTCCTGGAGGCGCTCAGTCAGACCCATTGTTGACATGTGGCAAGACGCTCCTCGGGGCGCGTCTTGCTGGGGCCTCTCTCCTGGAGGCGCTCAGTCAGACCCAGTGTTGACATGTGTCAAGACGTTCCTCGGGCGTTTCTTGCTTGGGCCTCTCTCCTGGAGTCGCTCAGTCAGACCCAGTGTTTACATGTGACAAGACGCTCCTCGGGGCGCGTCTTGCTTGGGCCTCTCTCCTGGAGGCGCTCAGTCAGACCCAGAGGTGACATGTGGCAAGACGCTCCTCGGGGTGCGTCTTGCTTGGGCCTCTCTCCTGGAGGTGCTTAGTCAGACCCAGTGTTGACATGTGGCAAGACGCTCCTCGGGGCGCGTCTTGCTGGGGCTTCTCTCATGGAGTCACTCAGTGAGACCCAGTGTTGACATTTGGCAAGATGCTCCTCGGGGCATGTCTTGCTTGGGCCTCTCTCCTGGAGGTGCTCAGTCAGACCCAGAGGAGACATGTGTCAAGACGCTCCTCGGGGCGCGTCTTGCTTGGGCCTCTCTCCTGGAGGCGCTCAGTCAGACCGAGTGCTGACATGTGGCAAGACGCTCCTCCGGGCGGTTCTTGCTTGGGCCTCTGTCCTGGAGGCGCTCAGTCAGACCCAGTGTTCACATGTGGCATGATGCTCCTCGCGGTGTGTCTTGCTTGGGCCTCTCTCCTGGAGGCGCTCAGTCAGACCCAGTGTTGACATGTGGCAAGACGCTCCTCGGGGCGCGTCTTGCTTGGGCCTCTCTCCTGGAGGAGCTCAGTCAGACCGAGTGCTGACATGTGGCAAGAAGCTCCTCGGGGCGCGTCTTGCTTGGGCTTCTCTCCTGGAGGCCCTCAGTCAGACCCATTGTTGACATGTGGCAAGACGCTCCTCGGGGCGCGTCTTATTTGGGCCTCCCTCCTGGAGGCCCTCAGTCAGACCCATTGTTGACATGTGGCAAGACGCTCCTCGGGGCACGTCTTGCTTGGGCCTCTCTCCTGGAGGCGCTCAGTCAGACCGAGTAGTGACATGTGGCAAGACGCTCCTCGGGGCGCGTCTTGCTTGGGCCTCTCTCCTGGAGGCGCTCAGTCAGACCGAGTAGTGACATGTGGCAAGACGCTCCTCGGGGCGCGTCTTGCTTGGGCTTCTCTCCTGGAGGCCCTCAGTCAGACCCATTGTTGACATGTGGCAAGACGCTCCTCTGGGCGCTTCTTGCTTGGGCCTCTCTCCTGGAGGCGCTCAGTCAGACCCAGTGTTGACATGTGGCAAGACGCTCCTCGGGGCACGTCTTGCTTGGGTCTCTCTCCTGGAGGCCCTCAGTCAGACCGAGTGCTGACATGTGGCAAGACGCTCCTCGGGGCGCGTCTTGCTTGGGCCTCTCTCCTGGAGGCTCTCAGTCAGAACCAGAGGTGACATGTGGCAAGACGCTCCTCGGGCGCATCTTGCTTGGGCCTCTCTCCTGGAGGCCCTCATTAAGACCCATCGTTGACATGTGGCAAGACGCTCCTCAGGGCGCGTCTTGCTTGGGCCTCTCTCCAGAAGGCCCTAAATCAGACCAAGTGTTGACACGTGGCAAGACGCTCCTCGGGGCGCGTCTTGCTTGGGCCTCTCTTCTGGAGGCGCTCAGTCAGACCCAGTGTTGACATGTGGCAAGACGCTCCTAGGGGCGTGTCTTGCTTGGCTCTCTCTCCTGGAGGCGCTCAGTCAGACCGAGTGCTGATATGTGGCAAGACGCTCCTCGGGCCGCGTGTTGCTTGGGCTTCTCTCCTGGAGGCTCTCAGTCAGACCCATTGTTGACATGTGGCAAGACGCTCCTCAGGGCGCGTCTTGCTTGGGCCTCTCTCCTGGAGGCCCTCTGTCAGACCCAGTGTTGACATGTGGCAAGACGCTCCTCGGGGCGCGTCTTACTTGGGCTTCTCTCATTGAGGCCCTCAGAAAGACCCAGTGTTGACATGTGACAAGACCCTCCTCGGGGCGCGTCTTGCTTGGGCCTCTCTCCTGGAGGCCCTCTGTCAGACCCAGTGTTGACATGTGGCAAGACGCTCCTCCGGGCGCATCTTGCTTGGGCCTCTCTCCTGGAGGCCCTCAGTCAGACCCATTGTTGACATGTGGCAAGACGCTCCTCGGGGCGCGTCTTGCTTGGGCCTCTCTCCTGGAGGCGCTCAGTCAGACCGAGTGCTGACATTAGGCAAGACGCTCCTCGGGGCGCGTCTTGCTGGGGCCTCTCTCCTGGAGGCGCTCAGTCAGAACCAGAGGTGACATGTGGCAAGACGCTCCTCGGGGCGCGTCTTGCTTGGGCCTTTCTCCTGGAGGCCCTCTGTCAGACCCAGTGTTGACATGTGGCAAGACGCTCCTCCGGGCGCATCTTGCTTGGGCCTCTCTCCTGGAGGCCCTCAGTCAGACCCATTGTTGACATGTGGCAAGACGCTCCTCGGGGCGCGTCTTGCTTGGGCCTCTCTCCTGGAGGCGCTCAGTCAGACCGAGTGCTGACATAAGGCAAGACGCTCCTTGGGGCGCATCTTGCTGGGGCCTCTCTCCTGGAGGCGCTCAGTCAGACCCAGTGCTGACATGTGGTAAGACGCTCCTCGGGGCGTGTCTTGCTTGGGCCTCTCTCCTGGAGGCGCTCAAACAGACTGAGTAGTGACATGTGGCCTGACGCTCCTCGGGGCGCGTCTTGCTTGGGCCTCTCTCCTGGAGGCGCTCAGTCAGACCCAGTGGTGACATGTGGCAAGACACTCCTCGGGGCGCGTCTTGCTTGGGCCTCTCTCCTGGAGGCCCTCTGTCAGACCCAGTGTTGACATTCGTCAAGACGCTCCTCGGGGCGCGTCTTGCTTGGGCCTCTCTCCTGGAGGCCCTCTGTCAGACCCAGTGTTGACATGTGGCAAGACGCTCCTCCGGGCGCATCTTGCTTGGGCCTCTCTCCTGGAGGCCCTCAGTCAGACCCATTGTTGACATGTGGCAAGACGCTCCTCGGGTTGCGTCTTGCTTCGGTCTCTCTCCTGGAGGCGCTCAGTCAGACCAAGTGCTGACATAAGGCAAGACACTCCTCGGGGCGCGTCTTGCTTGGGCCTCTCTCATGGAGGCGCTCAGTTAGACCCAGTGTTGACATGTGGCAAGACGCTCCTCGGGGCCCGTCTTGCTTGGGCCTCTCTCCTGGAGGAGCTCAGTCAGACCGAGTGCTGACATGTGGCTAGACCCTCCTCGGGGCGCGTCTTGCTTGGGCTTCTCTCCTGGAGGCCCTCAGTCAGACCCATTGTTGACATATGGCAAGACGCTCCTCGGGGCACGTCTTGCTTGGGCCTCTCTCCTGGAGGCCCTCAGTCAGACCCATTGTTGACATGTGGCAAGACGCTCCTCGGGGCGCGTCTTGCTTGGGCCTCTCTCCTGGAGGCGCTCAGTCAGACCCAGTGCTGACATGTGGTAAGACGCTCCTCGGGGCGTGTCTTGCTTGGGCCTCTCTCCTGGAGGCGCTCAAACAGACTGAGTAGTGACATGTGGCCTGACGCTCCTCGGGGCGCGTCTTGCTTGGGCCTCTCTCCTGGAGGCGCTCAGTCAGACCCAGTGGTGACATGTGGCAAGACACTCCTCGGGGCGCGTCTTGCTTGGACCTCTCTCCTGGAGGCCCTCTGTCAGACCCAGTGTTGACATTCGTCAAGACGCTCCTCGGGGCGCGTCTTGCTTGGGCCTCTCTCCTGGAGGCCCTCTGTCAGACCCAGTGTTGACATTCGTCAAGACGCTCCTCGGGGCGCGTCTTGCTTGGGCCTCTCTCCTGGAGGCCCTCTGTCAGACCCAGTGTTGACATGTGGCAAGACGCTCCTCCGGGCGCATCTTGCTTGGGCCTCTCTCCTGGAGGCCCTCAGTCAGACCCATTGTTGACATGTGGCAAGACGCTCCTCGGGTTGCGTCTTGCTTGGGTCTCTCTCCTGGAGGCGCTCAGTCAGACCAAGTGCTGACATAAGGCAAGACACTCCTCGGGGCGCGTCTTGCTTGGGCCTCTCTCATGGAGGCGCTCAGTTAGACCCAGTGTTGACATGTGGCAAGACGCTCCTCGGGGCCCGTCTTGCTTGGGCCTCTCTCCTGGAGGAGCTCAGTCAGACCAAGTGCTGACATGTGGCTAGACGCTCCTCGGGGCGCGTCTTGCTTGGGCTTCTCTCCTGGAGGCCCTCAGTCAGACCCATTGTTGACATGTGGCAAGACGCTCCTCGGGGCACGTCTTGCTTGGGCCTCTCTCCTGGAGGCGCTCAGTCAGACCGAGTAGTGACATGTGGCAAGACGCTCCTCGGGGCGCATCTTGCTTGGGCCTCTCTCCTGGAGGTGCTCAGTCAGACCCAGTGTTGACATGTGGCAAGACACTCCTCGGGGCGCGTCTTGCTTGGGCCTCTCTCATGGAGGCCCTCTGTCAGACCCAGTGTTGACATGTGTCAAGACGCTCCTCGGGGCGCGTCTTGCTTTGGCCTCTCTCCTGGAGGCGCTAAGTCAGACCGAGTGCTGACATGTGGCAAGAAGCTCCTCGGGGCGCGTCTTGCTTGGGCTGCCCTCCTGGAGACCCTCAGTAAGACCCATTGTTGACATGTGGAAAGAAGCTCCTCGGGGCGTGTCTTGCTTGGGCTTCTCTCCTGGAGGCCCTCAGTCAGACCCATTGTTGACATGTGGCAAGACGCTCCTCGGGTTGCGTATTGCTTGGGCCTCTCTCCTGGATGCCCTCTGTCAGACCCAGTGTTGACATGTGGCAAGACTCTCCTCGGGGCATGTCTTGCTTGGGCTTCTCTCATGGAGGCGCTCAGTCAAACCGAGTAGTGACATGTGGCAAGACGCTCCTCGGGGCGCGTCTTGCTGGTGCTTCTCTCATGGAGGCACTCAGTCAGACCCAGTGTTGACATGTGGCAAGACGTTCCTCGGGGCGCGTGTTGCTTGGACCTCTCTCCTGGAGGCGCTCAGTCAGACCGAGTAGTGACATGTGGCAAGACACTCCTCGGGGCGCGTCTTGCTTGGGCCTCTCTCCTGGAGGCTTTCAGTCAGACCCAGTGTTGACATGTGGCAAGACGCTCCTGGGGGCGCGTCTTGCTTGGGCTTCTCTCCTGGAGGCCCTCAGTCAGACCCATTGTTGACATGTGGCAAGGCGCTCCTCGGGGCGCTTCTTGCTTGGGCCTCTCTCCTGGAGGCGCTCAGTCAGGCCGAGTGCTGACATGTGGCAAGACGCTCCTCGGGGCGCGTCTTGCTGGGGCCTCTCTCCTGGAGGCGCTCAGTCAGACCCAGTGTTGACATGTGTCAAGACGTTCCTCGGGCGTTTCTTGCTTGGGCCTCTCTCCTGGAGTCGCTCAGTCAGACCCAGTGTTTACATGTGACAAGACGCTCCTCGGGGCGCGTCTTGCTTGGGCCTCTCTCCTGGAGGCGCTCAGTCAGACCCAGAGGTGACATGTGGCAAGACGCTCCTCGGGGTGCGTCTTGCTTGGGCCTCTCTCCTGGAGGTGCTTAGTCAGACCCAGTGTTGACATGTGGCAAGACGCTCCTCGGGGCGCGTCTTGCTGGGGCTTCTCTCATGGAGTCACTCAGTGAGACCCAGTGTTGACATTTGGCAAGATGCTCCTCGGGGCATGTCTTGCTTGGGCCTCTCTCCTGGAGGTGCTCAGTCAGACCCAGAGGAGACATGTGTCAAGACGCTCCTCGGGGCGCGTCTTGCTTGGGCCTCTCTCCTGGAGGCGCTCAGTCAGACCGAGTGCTGACATGTGGCAAGACGCTCCTCCGGGCGGTTCTTGCTTGGGCCTCTGTCCTGGAGGCGCTCAGTCAGACCCAGTGTTCACATGTGGCATGATGCTCCTCGCGGTGTGTCTTGCTTGGGCCTCTCTCCTGGAGGCGCTCAGTCAGACCCAGTGTTGACATGTGGCAAGACGCTCCTCGGGGCGCGTCTTGCTTGGGCCTCTCTCCTGGAGGAGCTCAGTCAGACCGAGTGCTGACATGTGGCAAGAAGCTCCTCGGGGCGCGTCTTGCTTGGGCTTCTCTCCTGGAGGCCCTCAGTCAGACCCATTGTTGACATGTGGCAAGACGCTCCTCGGGGCGCGTCTTATTTGGGCCTCCCTCCTGGAGGCCCTCAGTCAGACCCATTGTTGACATGTGGCAAGACGCTCCTCGGGGCACGTCTTGCTTGGGCCTCTCTCCTGGAGGCGCTCAGTCAGACCGAGTAGTGACATGTGGCAAGACGCTCCTCGGGGCGCGTCTTGCTTGGGCCTCTCTCCTGGAGGCGCTCAGTCAGACCGAGTAGTGACATGTGGCAAGACGCTCCTCGGGGCGCGTCTTGCTTGGGCTTCTCTCCTGGAGGCCCTCAGTCAGACCCATTGTTGACATGTGGCAAGACGCTCCTCTGGGCGCTTCTTGCTTGGGCCTCTCTCCTGGAGGCGCTCAGTCAGACCCAGTGTTGACATGTGGCAAGACGCTCCTCGGGGCACGTCTTGCTTGGGTCTCTCTCCTGGAGGCCCTCAGTCAGACCGAGTGCTGACATGTGGCAAGACGCTCCTCGGGGCGCGTCTTGCTTGGGCCTCTCTCCTGGAGGCTCTCAGTCAGAACCAGAGGTGACATGTGGCAAGACGCTCCTCGGGCGCATCTTGCTTGGGCCTCTCTCCTGGAGGCCCTCATTAAGACCCATCGTTGACATGTGGCAAGACGCTCCTCAGGGCGCGTCTTGCTTGGGCCTCTCTCCAGAAGGCCCTAAATCAGACCAAGTGTTGACACGTGGCAAGACGCTCCTCGGGGCGCGTCTTGCTTGGGCCTCTCTTCTGGAGGCGCTCAGTCAGACCCAGTGTTGACATGTGGCAAGACGCTCCTAGGGGCGTGTCTTGCTTGGCTCTCTCTCCTGGAGGCGCTCAGTCAGACCGAGTGCTGATATGTGGCAAGACGCTCCTCGGGCCGCGTGTTGCTTGGGCTTCTCTCCTGGAGGCTCTCAGTCAGACCCATTGTTGACATGTGGCAAGACGCTCCTCAGGGCGCGTCTTGCTTGGGCCTCTCTCCTGGAGGCCCTCTGTCAGACCCAGTGTTGACATGTGGCAAGACGCTCCTCGGGGCGCGTCTTACTTGGGCTTCTCTCATTGAGGCCCTCAGAAAGACCCAGTGTTGACATGTGACAAGACCCTCCTCGGGGCGCGTCTTGCTTGGGCCTCTCTCCTGGAGGCCCTCTGTCAGACCCAGTGTTGACATGTGGCAAGACGCTCCTCCGGGCGCATCTTGCTTGGGCCTCTCTCCTGGAGGCCCTCAGTCAGACCCATTGTTGACATGTGGCAAGACGCTCCTCGGGGCGCGTCTTGCTTGGGCCTCTCTCCTGGAGGCGCTCAGTCAGACCGAGTGCTGACATTAGGCAAGACGCTCCTCGGGGCGCGTCTTGCTGGGGCCTCTCTCCTGGAGGCGCTCAGTCAGAACCAGAGGTGACATGTGGCAAGACGCTCCTCGGGGCGCGTCTTGCTTGGGCCTTTCTCCTGGAGGCCCTCTGTCAGACCCAGTGTTGACATGTGGCAAGACGCTCCTCCGGGCGCATCTTGCTTGGGCCTCTCTCCTGGAGGCCCTCAGTCAGACCCATTGTTGACATGTGGCAAGACGCTCCTCGGGGCGCGTCTTGCTTGGGCCTCTCTCCTGGAGGCGCTCAGTCAGACCGAGTGCTGACATAAGGCAAGACGCTCCTTGGGGCGCATCTTGCTGGGGCCTCTCTCCTGGAGGCGCTCAGTCAGACCCAGTGCTGACATGTGGTAAGACGCTCCTCGGGGCGTGTCTTGCTTGGGCCTCTCTCCTGGAGGCGCTCAAACAGACTGAGTAGTGACATGTGGCCTGACGCTCCTCGGGGCGCGTCTTGCTTGGGCCTCTCTCCTGGAGGCGCTCAGTCAGACCCAGTGGTGACATGTGGCAAGACACTCCTCGGGGCGCGTCTTGCTTGGGCCTCTCTCCTGGAGGCCCTCTGTCAGACCCAGTGTTGACATTCGTCAAGACGCTCCTCGGGGCGCGTCTTGCTTGGGCCTCTCTCCTGGAGGCCCTCTGTCAGACCCAGTGTTGACATGTGGCAAGACGCTCCTCCGGGCGCATCTTGCTTGGGCCTCTCTCCTGGAGGCCCTCAGTCAGACCCATTGTTGACATGTGGCAAGACGCTCCTCGGGTTGCGTCTTGCTTCGGTCTCTCTCCTGGAGGCGCTCAGTCAGACCAAGTGCTGACATAAGGCAAGACACTCCTCGGGGCGCGTCTTGCTTGGGCCTCTCTCATGGAGGCGCTCAGTTAGACCCAGTGTTGACATGTGGCAAGACGCTCCTCGGGGCCCGTCTTGCTTGGGCCTCTCTCCTGGAGGAGCTCAGTCAGACCGAGTGCTGACATGTGGCTAGACCCTCCTCGGGGCGCGTCTTGCTTGGGCTTCTCTCCTGGAGGCCCTCAGTCAGACCCATTGTTGACATATGGCAAGACGCTCCTCGGGGCACGTCTTGCTTGGGCCTCTCTCCTGGAGGCGCTCAGTCAGACCGAGTAGTGACATGTGGCAAGACACTCCTTGGGGCGCGTCTTGCTTGGGCCTCTCTCATGGAGGCCCTCTGTCAGACCCAGTGTTGACATGTGTCAAGACGCTCCTCGGGGCGCGTCTTGCTTTGGCCTCTCTCCTGGAGGCGCTCAGTCAGACCGAGTGCTGACATGTGGCAAGAAGCTCCTCGGGGCGCGTCTTGCTTGGGCTGCCCTCCTGGAGACCCTCAGTAAGACCCATTGTTGACATGTGGAAAGAAGCTCCTCGGGGCGTGTCTTGCTTGGGCTTCTCTCCTGGAGGCCCTCAGTCAGACCCATTGTTGACATGTGGCAAGACGCTCCTCGGGGCGTATCTTGCTTGGGCCTCTCTCCTGGAGGCGCTCAGTCAGACCGAGTGCTGACATGTGGCAAGACGCTCCTCGGGCCGCGTGTTGCTTGGGCTTCTTTCCTGGATCCCTCAGTCAGACCCATTGTTGACATGTGGCAAGACGCTCATCGGGGCGCGTCTTGCTTGGGCTTCTCTCCTGGAGGCCCTCAGTCAGACCGAGTAGTGACATATGGCATGACGCTCCTCGGGGCGCGTCTTGTTTGGGCCTCTCTCCTGGAGGCGCTCAGTCAGAGCCAGTGGTGACATGTGGCAAGACGCTCCTCGGGGCGCGTCTTGCTTGGGCCTCCCTCCTGGAGGCGCTCAGTCAGACCAAGTGTTGACATGTGCCAAGACACTCCTCGGGGCGCGTCTTGCTTGGGCTTCTCTCATGGAGGCCCTCAGTCAGACCCAGTGTTGACAAGTGTCAAGACGCTCCTCGGGGCGCGTCTTGCTTGGGCTTCTCTCCTGGAGGCCCTCAGTCAGACCGAGTAGTGACATGTGGGAAGACGCTCCTCGGGGCGCGTCTTGCTTTGGCCTCTCTCCTGGAGGCTCTCAGTCAGACCCAGTGGTGACATGTGGCAAGACGCTCCTCGGGGCGCGTCTTGCTTGGGCTTCTCTCCTGGAGGCCCTCAGTCAGATTCATTGTTGACATGTGGCAAGAAGCTCCTCGGGGCGCTTCTTGCTTGGGCCTCTCTCCTTGGGGCGCTCAGTCAGACCGAGTGCTGACATGTGGCAAGAAGCTCCTCGGGGCGCGTCTTGCTTGGGCTTCTATCCTGGAGGCCCTCAGTAAGACCCATTGTTGACAAGTGTCAAGACGCTCCTCAGGGCGCGTCTTGCTTGGGCCTCTCTCCTGGAGGCCCTCAATCAGACCCAGTGTTGACATGTGGCAAGAAGCTCCTCGGGGCGCATCTTGCTTGGGCCTCTCTCCTGGAGGCGCTCAGTCAGACCCAGTGTTGACATGTGGCAAGACGCTCCTCGGGGCGCGTCTTGCTTGGGCTTCTCTCCTGGAGGCCCTCAGTCAGACCGAGTAGTGACATGTGGCATGACGCTCCTCGGGGCGCGTCTTGTTTGGGCCTCTCTCCTGGAGGCGCTCAGTCAGAGCCAGTGGTGACATGTGGCAAGACGCTCCTCGCGGCAAGTCTTGCTTGGGCCTCTCTCCTGGAGGCGCTCAGTCAGACCCAGTGTTGACATGTGCCAAGACACTCCTCGGGGCGCGTCTTGCTTGGGCTTCTCTCATGGAGGCCCTCAGTCAGACCCAGTGTTGACAAGTGTCAAGACGCTCCTCGGGGCGCGTCTTGCTTGGGCTTCTCTCCTGGAGGCCCTCAGTCAGACCGAGTAGTGACATGAGGGAAGACGCTCCTCGGGGCGCGTCTTGCTTGGGCCTCTCTCCTGGAGGCTCTCAGTCAGAGCCAGTGGTGACATGTGGTAAGACGCTCCTCGGGGCGCGTCTTGCTTGGGCTTCTCTCCTGGAGGCCCTCAGTCAGATTCATTGTTGACATGTGGCAAGACGCTCCTCGGTGCGCTTCTTGCTTGGGCCTCTCTCCCGGAGGCGCTCAGTCAGACCCAGTGTTGACATGTGGCAAGACGCTCCTCATGGCACGTCTTGCTTGGGCCTCTCTCCTGGAGGCGCTCAGTCAGACCCAGTGTTGACATGTGACAAGATGCTCCTCGGGGCGCGTCTTGCTTGGGCCTCTCTCCTGGAGGCCCTCTGTCAGACCCAGTGTTGACATGTGGCAAGACGCTCCTCCGGGCGCGTCTTGTTGGGGCCTCTCTCCTGGAGGCGCTCAGTCAGACCCAGTGTTGACATGTGGCAAGACGCTCCTCGGGGCGCGTCTTGATTGGGCTTCTCTCCTGGAGGCCCTCAGTCAGACCCATTGTTGACATGTGGCAAAACGCTCCTCGGGGCGCGTCACGCTTGGGCCTCTCTCCTGGAGGCGCTCAGTCAGACCGAGTGCTGACATAAGGCAAGACGCTCCTCGGGGCGCGTTATGCTGGGGACTCTCTCCTGGAGGCCCTCAATCAGACCTAGTGTTGACACGTGGCAAGACGCTCCTTGGGGCGCGTCTTGCTTGGGCCTCTCTCCTGGAGGCGCTCAGTCAGACCCAGTGTTGACATGTGGCAAGACGCTCCTCGGGGCGCATCTTGCTTGGGCCTCTCTCCTGGAGGCGCTCAGTCAGACCCAGTGTTGACATGTGGCAAGACGCTCCTCGGGGCGCGTCTTGCTTGGGCTACTCTCCTGGAGGCCCTCAGTCAGACCGAGTAGTGACATGTGGCATGACGCTCCTCGGGGCGCGTCTTGTTTGGGCCTCTCTCCTGGAGGCGCTCAGTCAGACCCAGTGGTGACATGTGGCAAGACGCTCCTCGGAGCGCGTCTTGCTTGGGCCTCTCTCCTGGAGGCGCTCAGTCAGACCCAGTGGTGACATATGGCAAGACGCTCCTCGGGGCGCGTATTGCTTGGGCCTCTCTCCTGGAGGCCCTCTGTCAGACCCAGTGTTGACATGTGCCAAGACACTCCTCAGGGCGCGTCTTGCTTGGGCCTCTCTCCTGGAGGCGCTCAGTCAGACCCAGTGGTTACATGTGGCAAGACGCTCCTCGGGGCGCGTCTTGCTTGGGCTTCTCTCCTGGAGGCCCTCAGTCAGATTCATTGTTGACATGTGGCAAGACGCTCCTCGGGGCGCTTCTTGCTTGGGCCTCTCTCCTGGAGGCGCTCAGTCAGACACAGTGTTGACATGTGGCAAGACGCTCCTCAGGGCATGTTTTGCTTGGGCCTCTCTCCTGGAGGTGCTCAGTCAGACCCAGTGTTGACATGTGACAAGACGCTCCTCGGGGCACGTCTTGCTTGGGCCTCTCTCCTGGAGGCTCTCAGTCAGACCCAGTGGTGACATGTGGCAAGACGCTCCTCGGGGCGCGTCTTGCTTGGGCCTCTCTCCTGGAGGCGCTCAGTCAGACCGAGTGCTGACATGTGGCAAGACGCTCCTCGGGGCGCCTCTTGCTTGGGACTCTCTCCTGGAGGCGCTCAGTCAGACCCAGTGGTGACATGTGGCTAGACGCTCCTCGGGGCACGTATTGCTTGGGCCTCTCTCCTGGAGGCCCTCTGTCAGACCCAGTGTTGACATGTGGCAAGACACTCCTCGGGGCGCGTCTTGCTTGGGCTTCTCTCCTGGAGGCCCTCAGTCAGACCCAGTGTTGACAAGTGTCAAGACGCTCCTTGGGGCACGTCTTGCTTGGGCCACTCTCCTGGAGGCGCTCAGTCTGACCCATTGTTGACATGTGGCAAGACGCTCCTCGGGGCGCGTCTTGCTTGGGCTTCTCTCCTGGAGGCCCTCAGTCAGACCCATTGTTGACATGTGGCAAGACGCTCCTCTGGGCGCTTCTTGCTTGGGCCTCTCTCCTGGAGGCGCTCAGTCAGACCCAGTGTTGACATGTGGCAAGACGCTCCTCGGGGCACGTCTTGCTTGGGTCTCTCTCCTGGAGGCCCTCAGTCAGACCGAGTGCTGACATGTGGCAAGACGCTCCTCGGGGCACGTATTGCTTGGGCGTCTCTCCTGGAGGCCCTCTGTCGGACCCAGTGTTGACATGTGGCAAGACGCTCCTCGGGGCGCATCTTGCTTGGGCTTCTCTCATTGAGGCCCTCAGTCAGACCCAGTGTTGACATGTGTCAAGACGCTCCTCGGGGCGCATCTTGCTTGGGCCTCTCTCCTGGAGGCGCTCAGTCAGACCCAGTGTTGACATGTGGCAAGACGCTCTTCGGGGCGCGTCTTGCTTGGGCTTCTCTCCTGGAGGCCCTCAGACAGACCCATTGTTGACATGTGGCAAGACGCTCCTCGGGGCGCGTCTTGCTTGGGCCTCTCTCCTGGAGGCGCTCAGTCAGACCCAGTGTTGACGTGTGGCAAGACGCTCCTCGGGGCGCGTCTTGCTTGGGCCTCTCTCCTGGAGGCGCTCAGTCAGACCGAGTGCTGACATGTGGCAAGACGCTCCTCGGGGCACGTCTTGCTTGGGCCTCTCTCCTGGAGTCGCCCAGTCAGACCGAGTGCTGACATGTGGCAAGACGCTCCTCGGGGCGCGTCTTGCTTGGGCCTCTCTCCTGGAGGCGCTCAGTCAGAACCAGAGGTGACATGTGGCAAGACGCTCCTCGGGGCGCGTCTTGCTTGGGCCTCTCTTCTGGAGGCCCTCTGACAGACCCAGTGTTGACATGTGGCAAGACACTCCTCCGGGCGCATCTTGCTTGGGCCTCTCTCCTGGAGGCCCTCAGTAAGACCCATCGTTGACATGTGGCAAGACGCTCCTCAGGGCGCGTCTTGATTGGGCCTCTCTCCAGAAGGCCCTCAATCAGACCAAGTGTTGACACGTGGCAAGACGCTCCTCGGGGCGCGTCTTGCTTGGGCCTCTCTTCTGGAGGCGCTCAGTCAGACCCAGTGTTGACATGTGGCAAGACGCTCCTAGGGGCGTGTCTTGCTTGGCTCTCTCTCCTGGAGGCGCTCAGTCAGACCGAGTTCTGACATGTGGCAAGACTCTCCTCGGGTCGCGTCTTGCTTGGGCCTCTCTCCTGGAGGCGCTCAGTCAGACCGAGTGCTGATATGTGGCAAGACGCTCCTCGGGCCGCGTGTTGCTTGGGCTTCTCTCCTGGAGGCCCTCAGTCAGACCCATTGTTTACATGTGGCAAGACGCTCCTCAGGGCGCGTCTTGCTTGGGCCTCTCTCCTGGAGGCCCTCTGTCAGACCCAGTGTTGACATGTGGCAAGACGCTCCTCGGGGCGCGTCTTACTTGGGCTTCTCTCATTGAGGCCCTCAGAAAGACCCAGTGTTGACATGTGACAAGACCCTCCTCGGGGCGCGTCTTGCTTGGGCCTCTCTCCTGGAGGCCCTCTGTCAGACCCAGTGTTGACATGTGGCAAGACTCTCCTCCGGGCGCATCTTGCTTGGGCCTCTCTCCTGGAGGCCCTCAGTCAGACCCATTGTTGACATGTGGCAAGACGCTCCTCGGGGCGCGTCTTGCTTGGGCCTCTCTCCTGGAGGCGCTCAGTCAGACCGAGTGCTGACATAAGGCAAGACGCTCCTCGGGGCGCGTCTTGCTGGGGCCTCTCTCCTGGAGGCGCTCAGTCAGAACCAGAGGTGACATGTGGCAAGACGCTCCTCGGGACGCGTCTTGCTTGGGCCTTTCTCCTGGAGGCCCTCTGTCAGACCCAGTGTTGACATGTGGCAAGACGCTCCTCCGGGCGCATCTTGCTTGGGCCTCTCTCCTGGAGGCCCTCAGTCAGACCCATTGTTGACATGTGGCAAGACGCTCCTCGGGGCGCGTCTTGCTTGGGCCTCTCTCCTGGAGGCGCTCAGTCAGACCCAGTGCTGACATGTGGTAAGACGCTCCTCGGGGCGTGTCTTGCTTGGGCCTCTCTCCTGGAGGCGCTCAAACAGACTGAGTAGTGACATGTGGCCTGACGCTCCTCGGGGCGCGTCTTGCTTGGGCCTCTCTCCTGGAGGCGCTCAGTCAGACCCAGTGGTGACATGTGGCAAGACACTCCTCGGGGCGCGTCTTGCTTGGACCTCTCTCCTGGAGGCCCTCTGTCAGACCCAGTGTTGACATTCGTCAAGACGCTCCTCGGGGCGCGTCTTGCTTGGGCCTCTCTCCTGGAGGCCCTCTGTCAGACCCAGTGTTGACATTCGTCAAGACGCTCCTCGGGGCGCGTCTTGCTTGGGCCTCTCTCCTGGAGGCCCTCTGTCAGACCCAGTGTTGACATGTGGCAAGACGCTCCTCCGGGCGCATCTTGCTTGGGCCTCTCTCCTGGAGGCCCTCAGTCAGACCCATTGTTGACATGTGGCAAGACGCTCCTCGGGTTGCGTCTTGCTTGGGTCTCTCTCCTGGAGGCGCTCAGTCAGACCAAGTGCTGACATAAGGCAAGACACTCCTCGGGGCGCGTCTTGCTTGGGCCTCTCTCATGGAGGCGCTCAGTTAGACCCAGTGTTGACATGTGGCAAGACGCTCCTCGGGGCCCGTCTTGCTTGGGCCTCTCTCCTGGAGGAGCTCAGTCAGACCAAGTGCTGACATGTGGCTAGACGCTCCTCGGGGCGCGTCTTGCTTGGGCTTCTCTCCTGGAGGCCCTCAGTCAGACCCATTGTTGACATGTGGCAAGACGCTCCTCGGGGCACGTCTTGCTTGGGCCTCTCTCCTGGAGGCGCTCAGTCAGACCGAGTAGTGACATGTGGCAAGACGCTCCTCGGGGCGCATCTTGCTTGGGCCTCTCTCCTGGAGGTGCTCAGTCAGACCCAGTGTTGACATGTGGCAAGACACTCCTCGGGGCGCGTCTTGCTTGGGCCTCTCTCATGGAGGCCCTCTGTCAGACCCAGTGTTGACATGTGTCAAGACGCTCCTCGGGGCGCGTCTTGCTTTGGCCTCTCTCCTGGAGGCGCTAAGTCAGACCGAGTGCTGACATGTGGCAAGAAGCTCCTCGGGGCGCGTCTTGCTTGGGCTGCCCTCCTGGAGACCCTCAGTAAGACCCATTGTTGACATGTGGAAAGAAGCTCCTCGGGGCGTGTCTTGCTTGGGCTTCTCTCCTGGAGGCCCTCAGTCAGACCCATTGTTGACATGTGGCAAGACGCTCCTCGGGGTGCGTATTGCTTGGGCCTCTCTCCTGGATGCCCTCTGTCAGACCCAGTGTTGACATGTGGCAAGACTCTCCTCGGGGCATGTCTTGCTTGGGCTTCTCTCATGGAGGCGCTCAGTCAAACCGAGTAGTGACATGTGGCAAGACGCTCCTCGGGGCGCGTCTTACTTGGGCTTCTCTCATTGAGGCCCTCAGAAAGACCCAGTGTTGACATGTGACAAGACCCTCCTCGGGGCGCGTCTTGCTTGGGCCTCTCTCCTGGAGGCCCTCTGTCAGACCCAGTGTTGACATGTGGCAAGACTCTCCTCCGGGCGCATCTTGCTTGGGCCTCTCTCCTGGAGGCCCTCAGTCAGACCCATTGTTGACATGTGGCAAGACGCTCCTCGGGGCGCGTCTTGCTTGGGCCTCTCTCCTGGAGGCGCTCAGTCAGACCGAGTGCTGACATAAGGCAAGACGCTCCTTGGGGCGCGTCTTGCTGGGGCCTCTCTCCTGGAGGCGCTCAGTCAGAACCAGAGGTGACATGTGGCAAGACGCTCCTCGGGACGCGTCTTGCTTGGGCCTTTCTCCTGGAGGCCCTCTGTCAGACCCAGTGTTGACATGTGGCAAGACGCTCCTCCGGGCGCATCTTGCTTGGGCCTCTCTCCTGGAGGCCCTCAGTCAGACCCATTGTTGACATGTGGCAAGTCGCTCCTCGGGGCGCGTCTTGCTTGGGCCTCTCTCCTGGAGGCGCTCAGTCAGACCCAGTGCTGACATGTGGTAAGACGCTCCTCGGGGCGTGTCTTGCTTGGGCCTCTCTCCTGGAGGCGCTCAAACAGACTGAGTAGTGACATGTGGCCTGACGCTCCTCGGGGCGCGTCTTGCTTGGGCCTCTCTCCTGGAGGCGCTCAGTCAGACCCAGTGGTGACATGTGGCAAGACACTCCTCGGGGCGCGTCTTGCTTGGACCTCTCTCCTGGAGGCCCTCTGTCAGACCCAGTGTTGACATTCGTCAAGACGCTCCTCGGGGCGCGTCTTGCTTGGGCCTCTCTCCTGGAGGCCCTCTGTCAGACCCAGTGTTGACATTCGTCAAGACGCTCCTCGGGGCGCGTCTTGCTTGGGCCTCTCTCCTGGAGGCCCTCTGTCAGACCCAGTGTTGACATGTGGCAAGACGCTCCTCCGGGCGCATCTTGCTTGGGCCTCTCTCCTGGAGGCCCTCAGTCAGACCCATTGTTGACATGTGGCAAGACGCTCCTCGGGTTGCGTCTTGCTTGGGTCTCTCTCCTGGAGGCGCTCAGTCAGACCAAGTGCTGACATAAGGCAAGACACTCCTCGGGGCGCGTCTTGCTTGGGCCTCTCTCATGGAGGCGCTCAGTTAGACCCAGTGTTGACATGTGGCAAGACGCTCCTCGGGGCCCGTCTTGCTTGGGCCTCTCTCCTGGAGGAGCTCAGTCAGACCAAGTGCTGACATGTGGCTAGACGCTCCTCGGGGCGCGTCTTGCTTGGGCTTCTCTCCTGGAGGCCCTCAGTCAGACCCATTGTTGACATGTGGCAAGACGCTCCTCGGGGCACGTCTTGCTTGGGCCTCTCTCCTGGAGGCGCTCAGTCAGACCGAGTAGTGACATGTGGCAAGACGCTCCTCGGGGCGCATCTTGCTTGGGCCTCTCTCCTGGAGGTGCTCAGTCAGACCCAGTGTTGACATGTGGCAAGACACTCCTCGGGGCGCGTCTTGCTTGGGCCTCTCTCATGGAGGCCCTCTGTCAGACCCAGTGTTGACATGTGTCAAGACGCTCCTCGGGGCGCGTCTTGCTTTGGCCTCTCTCCTGGAGGCGCTAAGTCAGACCGAGTGCTGACATGTGGCAAGAAGCTCCTCGGGGCGCGTCTTGCTTGGGCTGCCCTCCTGGAGACCCTCAGTAAGACCCATTGTTGACATGTGGAAAGAAGCTCCTCGGGGCGTGTCTTGCTTGGGCTTCTCTCCTGGAGGCCCTCAGTCAGACCCATTGTTGACATGTGGCAAGACGCTCCTCGGGGTGCGTATTGCTTGGGCCTCTCTCCTGGATGCCCTCTGTCAGACCCAGTGTTGACATGTGGCAAGACTCTCCTCGGGGCATGTCTTGCTTGGGCTTCTCTCATGGAGGCGCTCAGTCAAACCGAGTAGTGACATGTGGCAAGACGCTCCTCGGGGCGCGTCTTGCTGGTGCTTCTCTCATGGAGGCACTCAGTCAGACCCAGTGTTGACATGTGGCAAGACGTTCCTCGGGGCGCGTGTTGCTTGGACCTCTCTCCTGGAGGCGCTCAGTCAGACCGAGTAGTGACATGTGGCAAGACACTCCTCGGGGCGCGTCTTGCTTGGGCCTCTCTCCTGGAGGCTTTCAGTCAGACCCAGTGTTGACATGTGGCAAGACGCTCCTGGGGGCGCGTCTTGCTTGGGCTTCTCTCCTGGAGGCCCTCAGTCAGACCCATTGTTGACATGTGGCAAGGCGCTCCTCGGGGCGCTTCTTGCTTGGGCCTCTCTCCTGGAGGCGCTCAGTCAGGCCGAGTGCTGACATGTGGCAAGACGCTCCTCGGGGCGCGTCTTGCTGGGGCCTCTCTCCTGGAGGCGCTCAGTCAGACCCAGTGTTGACATGTGTCAAGACGTTCCTCGGGCGTTTCTTGCTTGGGCCTCTCTCCTGGAGTCGCTCAGTCAGACCCAGTGTTTACATGTGACAAGACGCTCCTCGGGGCGCGTCTTGCTTGGGCCTCTCTCCTGGAGGCGCTCAGTCAGACCCAGAGGTGACATGTGGCAAGACGCTCCTCGGGGTGCGTCTTGCTTGGGCCTCTCTCCTGGAGGTGCTTAGTCAGACCCAGTGTTGACATGTGGCAAGACGCTCCTCGGGGCGCGTCTTGCTGGGGCTTCTCTCATGGAGTCACTCAGTGAGACCCAGTGTTGACATTTGGCAAGATGCTCCTCGGGGCATGTCTTGCTTGGGCCTCTCTCCTGGAGGTGCTCAGTCAGACCCAGAGGAGACATGTGTCAAGACGCTCCTCGGGGCGCGTCTTGCTTGGGCCTCTCTCCTGGAGGCGCTCAGTCAGACCGAGTGCTGACATGTGGCAAGACGCTCCTCCGGGCGGTTCTTGCTTGGGCCTCTGTCCTGGAGGCGCTCAGTCAGACCCAGTGTTCACATGTGGCATGATGCTCCTCGCGGTGTGTCTTGCTTGGGCCTCTCTCCTGGAGGCGCTCAGTCAGACCCAGTGTTGACATGTGGCAAGACGCTCCTCGGGGCGCGTCTTGCTTGGGCCTCTCTCCTGGAGGAGCTCAGTCAGACCGAGTGCTGACATGTGGCAAGAAGCTCCTCGGGGCGCGTCTTGCTTGGGCTTCTCTCCTGGAGGCCCTCAGTCAGACCCATTGTTGACATGTGGCAAGACGCTCCTCGGGGCGCGTCTTATTTGGGCCTCCCTCCTGGAGGCCCTCAGTCAGACCCATTGTTGACATGTGGCAAGACGCTCCTCGGGGCACGTCTTGCTTGGGCCTCTCTCCTGGAGGCGCTCAGTCAGACCGAGTAGTGACATGTGGCAAGACGCTCCTCGGGGCGCGTCTTGCTTGGGCCTCTCTCCTGGAGGCGCTCAGTCAGACCGAGTAGTGACATGTGGCAAGACGCTCCTCGGGGCGCGTCTTGCTTGGGCTTCTCTCCTGGAGGCCCTCAGTCAGACCCATTGTTGACATGTGGCAAGACGCTCCTCTGGGCGCTTCTTGCTTGGGCCTCTCTCCTGGAGGCGCTCAGTCAGACCCAGTGTTGACATGTGGCAAGACGCTCCTCGGGGCACGTCTTGCTTGGGTCTCTCTCCTGGAGGCCCTCAGTCAGACCGAGTGCTGACATGTGGCAAGACGCTCCTCGGGGCGCGTCTTGCTTGGGCCTCTCTCCTGGAGGCTCTCAGTCAGAACCAGAGGTGACATGTGGCAAGACGCTCCTCGGGCGCATCTTGCTTGGGCCTCTCTCCTGGAGGCCCTCATTAAGACCCATCGTTGACATGTGGCAAGACGCTCCTCAGGGCGCGTCTTGCTTGGGCCTCTCTCCAGAAGGCCCTAAATCAGACCAAGTGTTGACACGTGGCAAGACGCTCCTCGGGGCGCGTCTTGCTTGGGCCTCTCTTCTGGAGGCGCTCAGTCAGACCCAGTGTTGACATGTGGCAAGACGCTCCTAGGGGCGTGTCTTGCTTGGCTCTCTCTCCTGGAGGCGCTCAGTCAGACCGAGTGCTGATATGTGGCAAGACGCTCCTCGGGCCGCGTGTTGCTTGGGCTTCTCTCCTGGAGGCTCTCAGTCAGACCCATTGTTGACATGTGGCAAGACGCTCCTCAGGGCGCGTCTTGCTTGGGCCTCTCTCCTGGAGGCCCTCTGTCAGACCCAGTGTTGACATGTGGCAAGACGCTCCTCGGGGCGCGTCTTACTTGGGCTTCTCTCATTGAGGCCCTCAGAAAGACCCAGTGTTGACATGTGACAAGACCCTCCTCGGGGCGCGTCTTGCTTGGGCCTCTCTCCTGGAGGCCCTCTGTCAGACCCAGTGTTGACATGTGGCAAGACGCTCCTCCGGGCGCATCTTGCTTGGGCCTCTCTCCTGGAGGCCCTCAGTCAGACCCATTGTTGACATGTGGCAAGACGCTCCTCGGGGCGCGTCTTGCTTGGGCCTCTCTCCTGGAGGCGCTCAGTCAGACCGAGTGCTGACATTAGGCAAGACGCTCCTCGGGGCGCGTCTTGCTGGGGCCTCTCTCCTGGAGGCGCTCAGTCAGAACCAGAGGTGACATGTGGCAAGACGCTCCTCGGGGCGCGTCTTGCTTGGGCCTTTCTCCTGGAGGCCCTCTGTCAGACCCAGTGTTGACATGTGGCAAGACGCTCCTCCGGGCGCATCTTGCTTGGGCCTCTCTCCTGGAGGCCCTCAGTCAGACCCATTGTTGACATGTGGCAAGACGCTCCTCGGGGCGCGTCTTGCTTGGGCCTCTCTCCTGGAGGCGCTCAGTCAGACCGAGTGCTGACATAAGGCAAGACGCTCCTTGGGGCGCATCTTGCTGGGGCCTCTCTCCTGGAGGCGCTCAGTCAGACCCAGTGCTGACATGTGGTAAGACGCTCCTCGGGGCGTGTCTTGCTTGGGCCTCTCTCCTGGAGGCGCTCAAACAGACTGAGTAGTGACATGTGGCCTGACGCTCCTCGGGGCGCGTCTTGCTTGGGCCTCTCTCCTGGAGGCGCTCAGTCAGACCCAGTGGTGACATGTGGCAAGACACTCCTCGGGGCGCGTCTTGCTTGGGCCTCTCTCCTGGAGGCCCTCTGTCAGACCCAGTGTTGACATTCGTCAAGACGCTCCTCGGGGCGCGTCTTGCTTGGGCCTCTCTCCTGGAGGCCCTCTGTCAGACCCAGTGTTGACATGTGGCAAGACGCTCCTCCGGGCGCATCTTGCTTGGGCCTCTCTCCTGGAGGCCCTCAGTCAGACCCATTGTTGACATGTGGCAAGACGCTCCTCGGGTTGCGTCTTGCTTCGGTCTCTCTCCTGGAGGCGCTCAGTCAGACCAAGTGCTGACATAAGGCAAGACACTCCTCGGGGCGCGTCTTGCTTGGGCCTCTCTCATGGAGGCGCTCAGTTAGACCCAGTGTTGACATGTGGCAAGACGCTCCTCGGGGCCCGTCTTGCTTGGGCCTCTCTCCTGGAGGAGCTCAGTCAGACCGAGTGCTGACATGTGGCTAGACCCTCCTCGGGGCGCGTCTTGCTTGGGCTTCTCTCCTGGAGGCCCTCAGTCAGACCCATTGTTGACATATGGCAAGACGCTCCTCGGGGCACGTCTTGCTTGGGCCTCTCTCCTGGAGGCGCTCAGTCAGACCGAGTAGTGACATGTGGCAAGACACTCCTTGGGGCGCGTCTTGCTTGGGCCTCTCTCATGGAGGCCCTCTGTCAGACCCAGTGTTGACATGTGTCAAGACGCTCCTCGGGGCGCGTCTTGCTTTGGCCTCTCTCCTGGAGGCGCTCAGTCAGACCGAGTGCTGACATGTGGCAAGAAGCTCCTCGGGGCGCGTCTTGCTTGGGCTGCCCTCCTGGAGACCCTCAGTAAGACCCATTGTTGACATGTGGAAAGAAGCTCCTCGGGGCGTGTCTTGCTTGGGCTTCTCTCCTGGAGGCCCTCAGTCAGACCCATTGTTGACATGTGGCAAGACGCTCCTCGGGGCGTATCTTGCTTGGGCCTCTCTCCTGGAGGCGCTCAGTCAGACCGAGTGCTGACATGTGGCAAGACGCTCCTCGGGCCGCGTGTTGCTTGGGCTTCTTTCCTGGATCCCTCAGTCAGACCCATTGTTGACATGTGGCAAGACGCTCATCGGGGCGCGTCTTGCTTGGGCTTCTCTCCTGGAGGCCCTCAGTCAGACCGAGTAGTGACATATGGCATGACGCTCCTCGGGGCGCGTCTTGTTTGGGCCTCTCTCCTGGAGGCGCTCAGTCAGAGCCAGTGGTGACATGTGGCAACCTCGGGGCGCGTCTTGCTTGGGCCTCCCTCCTGGAGGCGCTCAGTCAGACCAAGTGTTGACATGTGCCAAGACACTCCTCGGGGCGCGTCTTGCTTGGGCTTCTCTCATGGAGGCCCTCAGTCAGACCCAGTGTTGACAAGTGTCAAGACGCTCCTCGGGGCGCGTCTTGCTTGGGCTTCTCTCCTGGAGGCCCTCAGTCAGACCGAGTAGTGACATGTGGGAAGACGCTCCTCGGGGCGCGTCTTGCTTGGGCCTCTCTCCTGGAGGCTCTCAGTCAGACCCAGTGGTGACATGTGGCAAGACGCTCCTCGGGGCGCGTCTTGCTTGGGCTTCTCTCCTGGAGGCCCTCAGTCAGATTCATTGTTGACATGTGGCAAGACGCTCCTCGGGGCGCTTCTTGCTTGGGCCTCTCTCCTTGGGGCGCTCAGTCAGACCGAGTGCTGACATGTGGCAAGAAGCTCCTCGGGGCGCGTCTTGCTTGGGCTTCTCTCATGGAGGCCCTCAGTCAGACCCAGTGTTGACAAGTGTCAAGACGCTCCTCGGGGCGCGTCTTGCTTGGGCTTCTCTCCTGGAGGCCCTCAGTCAGACCGAGTAGTGACATGAGGGAAGACGCTCCTCGGGGCGCGTCTTGCTTGGGCCTCTCTCCTGGAGGCTCTCAGTCAGAGCCAGTGGTGACATGTGGTAAGACGCTCCTCGGGGCGCGTCTTGCTTGGGCTTCTCTCCTGGAGGCCCTCAGTCAGATTCATTGTTGACATGTGGCAAGACGCTCCTCGGTGCGCTTCTTGCTTGGGCCTCTCTCCCGGAGGCGCTCAGTCAGACCCAGTGTTGACATGTGGCAAGACGCTCCTCATGGCACGTCTTGCTTGGGCCTCTCTCCTGGAGGCGCTCAGTCAGACCCAGTGTTGACATGTGACAAGATGCTCCTCGGGGCGCGTCTTGCTTGGGCCTCTCTCCTGGAGGCCCTCTGTCAGACCCAGTGTTGACATGTGGCAAGACGCTCCTCCGGGCGCGTCTTGTTGGGGCCTCTCTCCTGGAGGCGCTCAGTCAGACCCAGTGTTGACATGTGGCAAGACGCTCCTCGGGGCGCGTCTTGATTGGGCTTCTCTCCTGGAGGCCCTCAGTCAGACCCATTGTTGACATGTGGCAAAACGCTCCTCGGGGCGCGTCACGCTTGGGCCTCTCTCCTGGAGGCGCTCAGTCAGACCGAGTGCTGACATAAGGCAAGACGCTCCTCGGGGCGCGTTATGCTGGGGACTCTCTCCTGGAGGCCCTCAATCAGACCTAGTGTTGACACGTGGCAAGACGCTCCTTGGGGCGCGTCTTGCTTGGGCCTCTCTCCT
Organism: Nothobranchius furzeri; assembly: GCF_043380555.1. Lineage (NCBI taxonomy): Eukaryota > Metazoa > Chordata > Actinopteri > Cyprinodontiformes > Nothobranchiidae > Nothobranchius > Nothobranchius furzeri. Next base: position 598,856 of record NC_091750.1, read on the forward strand.
GGAGGCGCTCAGTCAGACCCAGTGTTGACATGTGGCAAGACGCTCCTCGGGGCGCATCTTGCTTGGGCCTCTCTCCTGGAGGCGCTCAGTCAGACCCAGTGTTGACATGTGGCAAGACGCTCCTCGGGGCGCGTCTTGCTTGGGCTACTCTCCTGGAGGCCCTCAGTCAGACCGAGTAGTGACATGTGGCATGACGCTCCTCGGGGCGCGTCTTGTTTGGGCCTCTCTCCTGGAGGCGCTCAGTCAGACCCAGTGGTGACATGTGGCAAGACGCTCCTCGGGGCGCGTCTTGCTTGGGCCTCTCTCCTGGAGGCGCTCAGTCAGACCCAGTGGTGACATATGGCAAGACGCTCCTCGGGGCGCGTATTGCTTGGGCCTCTCTCCTGGAGGCCCTCTGTCAGACCCAGTGTTGACATGTGCCAAGACACTCCTCAGGGCGCGTCTTGCTTGGGCCTCTCTCCTGGAGGCGCTCAGTCAGACCCAGTGGTTACATGTGGCAAGACGCTCCTCGGGGCGCGTCTTGCTTGGGCTTCTCTCCTGGAGGCCCTCAGTCAGATTCATTGTTGACATGTGGCAAGACGCTCCTCGGGGCGCTTCTTGCTTGGGCCTCTCTCCTGGAGGCGCTCAGTCAGACACAGTGTTGACATGTGGCAAGACACTCCTCAGGGCATGTTTTGCTTGGGCCTCTCTCCTGGAGGTGCTCAGTCAGACCCAGTGTTGACATGTGACAAGACGCTCCTCGGGGCACGTCTTGCTTGGGCCTCTCTCCTGGAGGCTCTCAGTCAGACCCAGTGGTGACATGTGGCAAGACGCTCCTCGGGGCGCGTCTTGCTTGGGCCTCTCTCCTGGAGGCGCTCAGTCAGACCGAGTGCTGACATGTGGCAAGACGCTCCTCGGGGCGCCTCTTGCTTGGGACTCTCTCCTGGAGGCGCTCAGTCAGACCCAGTGGTGACATGTGGCTAGACGCTCCTCGGGGCACGTATTGCTTGGGCCTCTCTCCTGGAGGCCCTCTGTCAGACCCAGTGTTGACATGTGGCAAGACACTCCTCGGGGCGCGTCTTGCTTGGGCTTCTCTCCTGGAGGCCCTCAGTCAGACCCAGTGTTGACAAGTGTCAAGACGCTCCTTGGGGCACGTCTTGCTTGGGCCACTCTCCTGGAGGCGCTCAGTCTGACCCATTGTTGACATGTGGCAAGACGCTCCTCGGGGCGCGTCTTGCTTGGGCTTCTCTCCTGGAGGCCCTCAGTCAGACCCATTGTTGACATGTGGCAAGACGCTCCTCTGGGCGCTTCTTGCTTGGGCCTCTCTCCTGGAGGCGCTCAGTCAGACCCAGTGTTGACATGTGGCAAGACGCTCCTCGGGGCACGTCTTGCTTGGGTCTCTCTCCTGGAGGCCCTCAGTCAGACCGAGTGCTGACATGTGGCAAGACGCTCCTCGGGGCACGTATTGCTTGGGCGTCTCTCCTGGAGGCCCTCTGTCGGACCCAGTGTTGACATGTGGCAAGACGCTCCTCGGGGCGCATCTTGCTTGGGCTTCTCTCATTGAGGCCCTCAGTCAGACCCAGTGTTGACATGTGTCAAGACGCTCCTCGGGGCGCATCTTGCTTGGGCCTCTCTCCTGGAGGCGCTCAGTCAGACCCAGTGTTGACATGTGGCAAGACGCTCTTCGGGGCGCGTCTTGCTTGGGCTTCTCTCCTGGAGGCCCTCAGACAGACCCATTGTTGACATGTGGCAAGACGCTCCTCGGGGCGCGTCTTGCTTGGGCCTCTCTCCTGGAGGCGCTCAGTCAGACCCAGTGTTGACGTGTGGCAAGACGCTCCTCGGGGCGCGTCTTGCTTGGGCCTCTCTCCTGGAGGCGCTCAGTCAGACAGAGTGCTGACATGTGGCAAGACGCTCCTCGGGGCACGTCTTGCTTGGGCCTCTCTCCTGGAGTCGCCCAGTCAGACCGAGTGCTGACATGTGGCAAGACGCTCCTCGGGGCGCGTCTTGCTTGGGCCTCTCTCCTGGAGGCGCTCAGTCAGAACCAGAGGTGACATGTGGCAAGACGCTCCTCGGGGCGCGTCTTGCTTGGGCCTCTCTTCTGGAGGCCCTCTGACAGACCCAGTGTTGACATGTGGCAAGACACTCCTCCGGGCGCATCTTGCTTGGGCCTCTCTCCTGGAGGCCCTCAGTAAGACCCATCGTTGACATGTGGCAAGACGCTCCTCAGGGCGCGTCTTGATTGGGCCTCTCTCCAGAAGGCCCTCAATCAGACCAAGTGTTGACACGTGGCAAGACGCTCCTCGGGGCGCGTCTTGCTTGGGCCTCTCTTCTGGAGGCGCTCAGTCAGACCCAGTGTTGACATGTGGCAAGACGCTCCTAGGGGCGTGTCTTGCTTGGCTCTCTCTCCTGGAGGCGCTCAGTCAGACCGAGTTCTGACATGTGGCAAGACTCTCCTCGGGTCGCGTCTTGCTTGGGCCTCTCTCCTGGAGGCGCTCAGTCAGACCGAGTGCTGATATGTGGCAAGACGCTCCTCGGGCCGCGTGTTGCTTGGGCTTCTCTCCTGGAGGCCCTCAGTCAGACCCATTGTTTACATGTGGCAAGACGCTCCTCAGGGCGCGTCTTGCTTGGGCCTCTCTCCTGGAGGCCCTCTGTCAGACCCAGTGTTGACATGTGGCAAGACGCTCCTCGGGGCGCGTCTTACTTGGGCTTCTCTCATTGAGGCCCTCAGAAAGACCCAGTGTTGACATGTGACAAGACCCTCCTCGGGGCGCGTCTTGCTTGGGCCTCTCTCCTGGAGGCCCTCTGTCAGACCCAGTGTTGACATGTGGCAAGACTCTCCTCCGGGCGCATCTTGCTTGGGCCTCTCTCCTGGAGGCCCTCAGTCAGACCCATTGTTGACATGTGGCAAGACGCTCCTCGGGGCGCGTCTTGCTTGGGCCTCTCTCCTGGAGGCGCTCAGTCAGACCGAGTGCTGACATAAGGCAAGACGCTCCTCGGGGCGCGTCTTGCTGGGGCCTCTCTCCTGGAGGCGCTCAGTCAGAACCAGAGGTGACATGTGGCAAGACGCTCCTCGGGACGCGTCTTGCTTGGGCCTTTCTCCTGGAGGCCCTCTGTCAGACCCAGTGTTGACATGTGGCAAGACGCTCCTCCGGGCGCATCTTGCTTGGGCCTCTCTCCTGGAGGCCCTCAGTCAGACCCATTGTTGACATGTGGCAAGACGCTCCTCGGGGCGCGTCTTGCTTGGGCCTCTCTCCTGGAGGCGCTCAGTCAGACCCAGTGCTGACATGTGGTAAGACGCTCCTCGGGGCGTGTCTTGCTTGGGCCTCTCTCCTGGAGGCGCTCAAACAGACTGAGTAGTGACATGTGGCCTGACGCTCCTCGGGGCGCGTCTTGCTTGGGCCTCTCTCCTGGAGGCGCTCAGTCAGACCCAGTGGTGACATGTGGCAAGACACTCCTCGGGGCGCGTCTTGCTTGGACCTCTCTCCTGGAGGCCCTCTGTCAGACCCAGTGTTGACATTCGTCAAGACGCTCCTCGGGGCGCGTCTTGCTTGGGCCTCTCTCCTGGAGGCCCTCTGTCAGACCCAGTGTTGACATTCGTCAAGACGCTCCTCGGGGCGCGTCTTGCTTGGGCCTCTCTCCTGGAGGCCCTCTGTCAGACCCAGTGTTGACATGTGGCAAGACGCTCCTCCGGGCGCATCTTGCTTGGGCCTCTCTCCTGGAGGCCCTCAGTCAGACCCATTGTTGACATGTGGCAAGACGCTCCTCGGGTTGCGTCTTGCTTGGGTCTCTCTCCTGGAGGCGCTCAGTCAGACCAAGTGCTGACATAAGGCAAGACACTCCTCGGGGCGCGTCTTGCTTGGGCCTCTCTCATGGAGGCGCTCAGTTAGACCCAGTGTTGACATGTGGCAAGACGCTCCTCGGGGCCCGTCTTGCTTGGGCCTCTCTCCTGGAGGAGCTCAGTCAGACCAAGTGCTGACATGTGGCTAGACGCTCCTCGGGGCGCGTCTTGCTTGGGCTTCTCTCCTGGAGGCCCTCAGTCAGACCCATTGTTGACATGTGGCAAGACGCTCCTCGGGGCACGTCTTGCTTGGGCCTCTCTCCTGGAGGCGCTCAGTCAGACCGAGTAGTGACATGTGGCAAGACGCTCCTCGGGGCGCATCTTGCTTGGGCCTCTCTCCTGGAGGTGCTCAGTCAGACCCAGTGTTGACATGTGGCAAGACACTCCTCGGGGCGCGTCTTGCTTGGGCCTCTCTCATGGAGGCCCTCTGTCAGACCCAGTGTTGACATGTGTCAAGACGCTCCTCGGGGCGCGTCTTGCTTTGGCCTCTCTCCTGGAGGCGCTAAGTCAGACCGAGTGCTGACATGTGGCAAGAAGCTCCTCGGGGCGCGTCTTGCTTGGGCTGCCCTCCTGGAGACCCTCAGTAAGACCCATTGTTGACATGTGGAAAGAAGCTCCTCGGGGCGTGTCTTGCTTGGGCTTCTCTCCTGGAGGCCCTCAGTCAGACCCATTGTTGACATGTGGCAAGACGCTCCTCGGGGTGCGTATTGCTTGGGCCTCTCTCCTGGATGCCCTCTGTCAGACCCAGTGTTGACATGTGGCAAGACTCTCCTCGGGGCATGTCTTGCTTGGGCTTCTCTCATGGAGGCGCTCAGTCAAACCGAGTAGTGACATGTGGCAAGACGCTCCTCGGGGCGCGTCTTGCTGGTGCTTCTCTCATGGAGGCACTCAGTCAGACCCAGTGTTGACATGTGGCAAGACGTTCCTCGGGGCGCGTGTTGCTTGGACCTCTCTCCTGGAGGCGCTCAGTCAGACCGAGTAGTGACATGTGGCAAGACGCTCCTCGGGGCGCGTCTTGCTTGGGCCTCTCTCCTGGAGGCTTTCAGTCAGACCCAGTGTTGACATGTGGCAAGACGCTCCTGGGGGCGCGTCTTGCTTGGGCTTCTCTCCTGGAGGCCCTCAGTCAGACCCATTGTTGACATGTGGCAAGGCGCTCCTCGGGGCGCTTCTTGCTTGGGCCTCTCTCCTGGAGGCGCTCAGTCAGGCCGAGTGCTGACATGTGGCAAGACGCTCCTCGGGGCGCGTCTTGCTGGGGCCTCTCTCCTGGAGGCGCTCAGTCAGACCCAGTGTTGACATGTGTCAAGACGTTCCTCGGGCATTTCTTGCTTGGGCCTCTCTCCTGGAGTCGCTCAGTCAGACCCAGTGTTTACATGTGACAAGACGCTCCTCGGGGCGCGTCTTGCTTGGGCCTCTCTCCTGGAGGCGCTCAGTCAGACCCAGAGGTGACATGTGGCAAGACGCTCCTCGGGGTGCGTCTTGCTTGGGCCTCTCTCCTGGAGGTGCTTAGTCAGACCCAGTGTTGACATGTGGCAAAACGCTCCTCGGGGCGCGTCTTGCTGGGGCTTCTCTCATGGAGTCACTCAGTGAGACCCAGTGTTGACATTTGGCAAGATGCTCCTCGGGGCATGTCTTGCTTGGGACTCTCTCCTGGAGGTGCTCAGTCAGACCCAGAGGAGACATGTGTCAAGACGCTCCTCGGGGCGCGTCTTGCTTGGGCCTCTCTCCTGGAGGCGCTCAGTCAGACCGAGTGCTGACATGTGGCAAGACGCTCCTCCGGGCGGTTCTTGCTTGGGCCTCTGTCCTGGAGGCGCTCAGTCAGACCCAGTGTTCACATGTGGCATGATGCTCCTCGCGGTGTGTCTTGCTTGGGCCTCTCTCCTGGAGGCGCTCAGTCAGACCCAGTGTTGACATGTGGCAAGACGCTCCTCGGGGCGCGTCTTGCTTGGGCCTCTCTCCTGGAGGAGCTCAGTCAGACCGAGTGCTGACATGTGGCAAGAAGCTCCTCGGGGCGCGTCTTGCTTGGGCTTCTCTCCTGGAGGCCCTCAGTCAGACCCATTGTTGACATGTGGCAAGACGCTCCTCGGGGCGCGTCTTATTTGGGCCTCCCTCCTGGAGGCCCTCAGTCAGACCCATTGTTGACATGTGGCAAGACGCTCCTCGGGGCACGTCTTGCTTGGGCCTCTCTCCTGGAGGCGCTCAGTCAGACCGAGTAGTGACATGTGGCAAGACGCTCCTCGGGGCGCATCTTGCTTGGGCCTCTCTCCTGGAGGCGCTCAGTCAGACCGAGTGCTGACATACGGCAAGATGCTCCTCGGGGCGCGTCTTGCTGGGGCCTCTCTCCTGGAGGTGCTCAATCAGACCCAGTGGTGACACGTGGCAAGACGCTCCTCTGGGCGCGTCTTGCTTGGGCCTCTCTCCTGGAGGAGCTCAGTCAGACCCAGTGGTGACACGTGGCAAGACGCTCCTCGGGGCGCTTCTTGCTTGGGCCTCTCTCCTGGAGGCGCTCAGTCAGACCCAGTGTTGACATGTGGCAAGACACTCCTCGGGGCGTGTCTTGCTTGAGCCTCTCTCATGGAGGCCCTCTGTCAGACCCAGTGTTGACATGTGTCATGACGCTCCTCGGGGCGCATCTTGCTTTGGCCTCTCTCCTGGAGGCGCTCAGTCAGACCGAGTGCTGACATGTGGCAAGAAGCTCCTCGGGGAGCGTCTTGCTTGGGCTTCTCTCCTTGAGGCCCTCAGTCAGACCCATTGTTGACATGTGGCAAGACGCTCCTCGGGGCGCGTATTGCTTGGGCCTCTCTCCTGGATGCCCTCTGTCAGACCCAGTGTTGACATGTGGCAAGACTCTCCTCTGGGCGCGTCTTGCTTGGGCTTCTCTCATGG